>NC_090922.1:104297367-104906272 GCF_040938575.1 Ambystoma mexicanum | reverse complement strand
GAAGCCCCAAGGATTACGGGTGCAGGGGTCACTTTTCGGTGCAGGATTTAGTTTTGGTCGGTGACACAGTACTTAGAGATTGAATCCAGACACTTCCAACAGAACACCCAGGCAAGGTAAAAATGAAGACTTCTACGATGCAGATGGCCAAAGGACACCTCTAGGATGCGAAGGAGACGGATTGCAAAGGGTGTCACCACTGTCAGGCAGTGACAGGGGAATTTCTGTGGACAAATAAAGCAGCCGGCCCAGCACAGCTTCTGCTGATGCAAGGCTGAAAATGCAGGAGCAGGCGTCTCAAAAAAAACTCCAAATTTCGGAAGTGCTAAAAGGCACGGATCCTAAACCAGGGGTTGAGACGGGTTGTTCCTAGGGTCTGCTTGAGATCAGGCAGAGCTTTACTTGAGTTGGGTCATCAACTGGCTGCTCGTCTTCATAGAGGACTTGGCTCCAACAATGATCTGTCAAATGGATGCAGGAGCCCTCATTTTATCCAAGATTCAACACTGGTTCAAACAGGCAGTGGCCATCCAATCATGGATAGCCATTGGCCATATCTCCCCAGCAACAGACAATCAGGCACCAGAATGTGTACTGGGGTCACACAAGTTGCACAGTCACACCCGTGCCCCCAAACCCCAGGAAAAGGCGTTCCACATATGGCAAGGTGATGTGTGTAATTATGCAATTATAACAATACAAGAAATTCGCAAAGAGAGACATTGGGGCTCATTACAAGTGTGGCAGTGCGGGAAGAAATTGGCGATAACGGAATGAACACCACATTTCCCGCACTGCCATATATAAGAAAGGCATGCTATCAACAGCAAGACAGACACAAGTGACCACAGTTCAAGGGTGTTTATTGAACTTTAAAAAAAAAAAAAGTTACGAAAAAGAAAGAAGTGTTCACAAAATTATATGTCAGGATGTTCAGGCTGTTGGCCTCCCTGCCCCCATGTTTTCAGCACAGGGCAAGGCTCGAGCTTAGCACACACTTTGGCTTCTCCAGCACGAGGATGCAGTTCAGAACAAACACCAGTGCCTTCTGCGACAGTCTCTTTCCCCATGAAAGTCTCTTATGAGTAGAATACCATGGAGTGCAAAATAATATTTAAAGTTTGCTTCTCTTTCAGACTTACACAATTGAAACTGATATCCTTCCTCAACCTTATTACTTCCAGATTCACTTTGCTTTACTGTCAGAGACTTACAAAACTATATGGCTTTGCTTTAATCCCATACATGACCACTCCAACACTGCTGCATTCTGGTACTTGTATTTCTTAATATCAATTCCGCTTACTTAATATTTAGTGCTGTTTCAAACAAGCCTTCTTGGGGATTCTATTCACTTTTCTTCTACTTGGTGATTTCCCTGTTTTGGCTTTTAGTTTCGTTGGTTTTTCAGTGTTCACATCACTTTCCTTCAGGGACTTTCTTTTTACAGAGACTTCCAATATCATGTTCACTCACAAAGGGTCACTTTGTTACTTTGGCTATTATCTTTCAGGTAGCACTTTCTCGGGTGATTCACGGTTCACCCCAGATCCTCTCAGTCGGGCTCAGATCCTCTTAACACAATGTTAAATTAGTCTCTCTCCGCCGAGCTCGGACCAATTTCAATTCAACTCAAAATTAATTTAACCAAAAGCTCTCGCTAATCTCCCTCCGCCGGGCTCGGATCAACTTCATTTATTTTGTCATCAACTTTCACTTTCCTTTTTGGGTTCGCCCAATTGCCGGCTTTACTTGGTGCCTTCCCTCACAGACTCCGCTTCCCACCTGCTCGCCTTATTCTCTCACTCTCTTTTGATCAGACTCACCGGGCAGCAGCGCGAGGTCAGCGGCTCCGTCCTTTGGCTTGGGGATGAGGTCAGGGTCTCACCACCTGCCCCTCTACATCCTTGGAATCGGAACTTGTCCCTAAAGAACAAGCAATTGTCTGGACCACAAAAGCCAGGTCCTGGCTGCCTATATCGAACACAGAGGAGGCACAGCTCATGTGACATGCTGCAGCCCTTCCTTCTCACTGGGCCAGCGTCGCCGCACACTGTCCTCCTCTAGATTCACCTGACAGCTCCCAGTCTCTTGGTTTCTCAGCTTCAGACAATCTTCCCATCTTGCTTTTGATGTTTGGGATTTGAAGGGGGATCCTATGCCGGTCTCAGCCTTGCTCTTGCTCTCCCATCTGCATCGGACCTCTCTCCCCCAGCAGCTTCCCTTTATACACCTGTGTGATGTTAATGGGAAGCAGAGGTGTGATTGGGGGCGGGGGGGATCTGCCTGACCTTGCCTGACTTCATTAAGTGGATAACCTGCTGTCAGAGTGTTGTAGTCCGTCTTCTGTGTCTTAGTGGGGTTTTCACTGGTAATCTTCACCACTCTAGGTTGCCTCTTCTCAGTAGAACGCGAAAAGGAGGAGTGGGGCTAGATGTTATGTTTGAAAATACCCCAAAAAACAGAGGAGTTGTATGGTTGTGGATAACGGGTGAGAGGGGGATAATGTGTCTCGCCTAGGGTACTCCATGAGAATGACCCCTGTGGCTGTACAGTGTTTACATTTTTGAAAAATGTTATTCTAGCTGTGCCATGTGGCTCTACCATGCTTTTTATTTTTTGGCTACATCTAGTGACTGCATTGTGCTACTCTGTCCTGCTGTTCCTGTCTTGCTCCGCCTCTCCTGCTTCCCCGCTCTGTCTCCTCTTCCCCCTCCTCCACATCACCTATGGCACTATCTTCTCTGTTTCTTTATTGACTATCCTACCCTTTTCACCAAGTCTGGTATGAAGAAGTTCCAAAAGGATATCTTGGTCTCCAACCCCGGTCTCCCTATCGCTGACACCTACACCAGCGCATCCTCTAGACAGACCCTCACCGACATCCTCTTTGTCGTTCCTTTGCCTGACCTTTGCACTCCTCATATGGTTTCTGTGCTCTCTCCTTTCTCCTCTTCTCCCATTAATGGTGGCACCGATTGGGGGGCCCTTTTAGACCCCTTCCACTCCTCTAAGGTAATTCTTAATGTGTACCTGAATGGCACCGTCCTGGTGCAAGGCCCTCAGGCCAACCTTCTCCTCTTTGATAGACGCTTCCCGTGCCTCATCAACTTCCTTCCTTCTCCTGCTGTGCATGCCTTCTCACTCTTCTCTAGCTTCCTTGCCTCCCACCTCTGCCTCCTCCTTGGCTACCTTGCCCTCTCCTCCTTCCTCTTCTGCCTCCCTCAGACTCCTTCTACACCTCCGCAGGGCGTACCTCCGATTTGTACCCCTCCCCGGAAGTCTTTCAAGGTTGGCCACCTTCTCCATATTGCCACTCTAAACTCTCACTCGGCTGTCAAACACTCCTCTGACATCTGTCACCTCCTGGTAGAACTCAACCTTGACGTCCTCGGTCTCACTGAGACATGGTTCACGGCCAGCTCTGTCACAAGCTTTGACACTCTCCACCCTGATGGCTACAAGATCCTGTCCACGCCCAGATCCAAACTTTCTGGTAGGGGTGTAGTCTTGATCTCCCCGGAGTGGATTCCTGCCTTTGTGATTCCTAAGCAGTCCTAGTTCTCCTTCGAATGGCTTGACTGTAGGCTCTCTCTCGCCCGGCCACTCTCTCACCATTGCTATTGGCCACCTAGTCCGACTACCTCTTTCCTCTCCGAGTGGGCTGAGCTCTCCTCCTCCCTCCTGACCTCAACCACTCAACTCATCCTGCTTGAAGACCTCAATATCCACCTGGATGCTTCCGGTCCCTCTTCTGTACTCTTTTGCGACCTCTGTGACTCGCTCTCTTTTTTTATTCTTCCCTCTGGCCCAACTCACTCTGCAGGGGACACTCTGGATGTTCTCATCTCCTCTGACCTCCCCGCTCTCTAACCCTCTCAACACTCTTCTCTCTTGGAGCGATCACTTTCTCCTTTCCTCCCATCTCTCCCTCTCTACCCCGCAGGCCAACCCTATTCCAGCACTGCCACCTACCTTCTCGGTCATCCGGCCCAAGAAGCGTGTGTCAGTTGAGGCTTTTGCTGCCACTTTCTCTCCCCCTCCTCGACCTCTGGCTGACTCTCATCCTTACACTGCCCTTTCCATGCTCCACTCTGCTATCTGAGGTTGTATACGAATTGTTTGAACTACAATTGACCTTTGCACAATTGACCGAATTGTGAAGGTCAATTGTTACATATATGCGGGGGGAAGCCCCCCGCAAATCCCCCATTAAAATACAGTGGCTGTGTAGTTATGGTTAAGTTGCTGTTTCCATAGGAAGAGCCCCTTTTGGGTGGCTTATAACTTCGCTCTCCCTGGATGAATCCTCACCAAACTTTGCAAAAAAAAGTATATGGGTCACTCTGAATTTGTTTGCAAAGTTTGGTGAGGTTTGGTCCAGAGGGGGCAAAGTTATAAGGGGGGTCCCAAAACTTTTTTTTCCCCATAGACTGAAAGGGGAAAAAACTTTGCTCACGCCTACAGCCCAAACCGCTGGACGGATTTTCATCAAATTTGGACCGGGAGCAGCGGCTTGGTCCCGAAAGCGTGCTTTTGCAAATTTGGTGAAAATCCGTCCAGTAGTTTTTTTTTTAAATGACCAAAAAGTAGGTCACAAAAAATGTGTGATATCTATGTTCGGTCCGCGGACACACTTCCCTGTTCGCTACACAGACAGTGTCCTGATTGGCCAATCAGCTTGCGTCATGTCCGCGGACATGCAACGTGTTTGCTGATTGGACGGTGAAGAGCGTGAAGTGCGTCAGATTTTCAGGAACGCCCGCCATCTTGGATTGGCGGACGTCCGCGGACAGCGCGGTGAAACTTGGTGGAAAAATACTATTTAGTAGAGTGTGTTGGTGTGTAAGATTGTTTGGGGAGGGTGGGGGAGTAAGAGATGGGTTAAATGTTGTATTTATTAAGGTGGTAGATCCCCCTGTTGTGTTTGTGTTGTCCGCGGACAACACCGATGTCCTGAAATGTTCTAAATAAACAAAATGGGGGTGTCCTGAGGACACTACGCCTGTACGTATGGTTCGTAGGCAAGTTGAAACTGTTCTAAGAACACACGCTGTGTCTTGAAATGTTCGAAAATAAACGAAATGGATGTGTCCTGAGGACGGTATGCCTGTCCGTTTTGCTCGCAGGCAAGTTGAAACTGTTCTAAGAACACATCATGTGTCCTGGGATGTTCGTCAATAAACAAAATGGGGGTGTCCTGAGGACGGTGGATGTTCGTCAATAAACAAAATGGGGGTGTCCTAAGGATGGTATGCCTGTCTGTACTGTTCGCAAGCAAGTTGAAATTGTTCTAAGAACAACACATGAAGTGTCCTGGGATGTCTGTAAATAAACAAAATGGGGGTGTTCTGAGGACGCTACATCTGTCCGTATTGTTCGTAAGCAAGCTGAAACTGTTCTAAGAACGCTCGCGGTGTCTTGAAATGTTCGTAAATAAACAAAATGGGGGTGTCCGGAGGACGCTGTCCGTATTGGTCGCTGGCTAGTTGAAATTGTTCTAATAACACATCATGTGTCCTGGGATGTTCGTAAATAAACAAAATGGGGGTGTCCTGAGTATGCTATGCCTGTCCGTACTGTTCGTAGGCAAGTTGAAACTGTTCTAAAAACACTCATGTCTGCGGACATTAAAAGTGCCCATATGGCATAGTTAAAATGTTTGACTCTATGGGTGTGATATGCTGCAGTGGTTGTGGCCAGGGCATAGAGTCTTGGGAGCATGGCCATATGGCCAGATCTGTGGTGCGCTATCTTGGCACACAGTGTTTTAAGGTGGGAGGGTATTCCATCAGTGGGGAAGTAGTAGTTCACAAGACATACCACAATGTTTTCTATGGTTCCCCACGTTATTAGATATCTGCCCTCTCTGTCCGCCTCTAGTCCCAGTAGTTGGAACGGAACACTTGGATTCACCCATGTGAAGACGCCCCATGCGTATTTGGAGTAGGGTGCCCTCGTTCAGACAATTTGGATGAGGACTCTTCCGTTAGATGGGTTTCTTGTAGCATTGCAATTGAGACTTTTTTCCTACGGAGATAGAATTGAATCCTATTCCTTCTGAGGTAAGATCCCATACCCCTTACATTCCATGTCATAACTTTGAGTTGTGCTGCCATTTAGGTGGTGTAATGGGTTCACCTTCGCTGCCCCTTTTCGCGTTCTGGTGTGGTCCAAGTTGCCAGCAGGGGGGCTTCCGGTTCGTGTTCCTGAGTCTGCCAGGTCGCGGTTCTTGAGGTTGTATCTTTCGTTCCAGCGATTCAAAGACTGTGTAACAAACAAAACTGATAACGCAACTGTAACTGGTGCGCCCAGTAACTGCAGTTTCCATGCGGTGCTCAGGCGCTCCCACGCCGCCTGGGCCCATCCGGGTATCAGGCACGAGCAAGGCCAGAAAGGAGACTGGCCTGTCCTAATCTGTTTGTGGGGGTTGCGCCTTGTGCCCAGTGGGAGGCCGAGCGAGGGCCGCTTCCATTTAGCAAACTGGTGTGAAGGTTACCTTCTGGTTCTCTTCTAACATCTGTTCATTCCGTGGGTGTGGGATTGAAGATGTTTGCTCATCTCTTGTGCTGTTCCATGCTGTGCTTCAGTCGTCCCCAGGGTGGGTATCTTTGCCCTCTGCCAGGTTGTCTTCCATCCACATATTGGCGGCTGCTGGAGTCTCGAGAAATATCGCGCAGCCCTTGTAGATGACCTTCAATCTGGAGGGGTGAGGTTGTGCTGGGATCTGGGTCTTGGTGATGACAAATGTGTCCATGGTGGCTGGTTTCCCTTTGTTCCTGGAGGTCATGGTGATGTCTCGGTGGTGTGGCTCCCAGTTATGGCTCTGGGGCAATGAGTTGAGGTCCCAGGTGCTGATTAGAGTGAGGGGCTTCTGGCAGTGCCAGGTATGTTCGATTTAGTCCACTGGTCTTGTGGTTCAGTATGTTAGTCTGGCCCCTGATCCGGTATGCCAGGTACCTTATTGTGAAGGACTGGTGCTTTTCAGCAGGCTTTTGGGTTTTAAATGTTAGAGCCCTGCTGGGTCTCTCAAGGGGGCTGGAGGGAGGTCAGTGTATCTCAGTGTAGCCTCTGGTGAAGTCAATTAGTTGGCCCAGCAGCCCTCCTCACCTCAGGTTTGTCGGCTGCTGTCTCCGCGAGGCAGAATGATTCCCAGGTTGTGTGTGGGGACACGGCCCCCTTGCTCTTGTCTGGTCCACGTTGTGTCTGCCACTCCTCCGCTTTCGTTTCTCTCGGTCTGCCAGCCTCCCGCGCTGCAGGCAGGGCTCAGGCTTGATTCTGGAAGCAGGATTAGGGCTTCGCCAATGGCGAAGGATCTCGGCTGTTTCCCTCCGTCTCCTCAGCGGGGGCTCTCGTATGCCTCCAAGGGCAATGTGCCGCCCAGTGTGCTGCTCGTTAACTCCGTGTCAGGCCGCCTGTGTCTGCACCGACTGGGGGAGCCCAGCGATCCCTCTAGTTTCGGGCATGCCCGATTCCGCTTTCGTCGGCAGTACTAGGGGGTGGTCTGCCTCAGGACTGCAGGCGGCGCTGGCCACGGAGTGCGGCGGCCATCTTGGATGCGGCCGGAGGCGGGAGGGGAGGGGTGGATCGAGTGGATTTTCACCCGCCTCGGGGGACAGCTTCGGGTGCAAATTGGTCGAGCCGTGCAGGGCACCGCTTTCGCCACCCTCGGGACTGTGTTTCACGTTCCAAGATAGTTATAGAACCGGCAAAAAGGATCAGGATGCGGCACCTCGGCCGGAGCTCGGCAGATCAGCCTCCTCTCACCATGAGCTCTAGGCCACGCCCCCCAGTGGCTTATAACTTTGGGATCCAAGAACAAATTTATAAGCAACTAAGTTATAAGCCACTATGGGTGTGATATGCTGTGGTGGTTGTGGGCAGGGCCCATAGTCTTGGGTGCATGGACAAGACCAAATTTATAAGCACAGACGTTATAAGTCACTATGGGTGTGATTTGCTGCGATGGTTGTACTTATTATAATATACTTACTGTTTGGTTTAGTAACTGGAGTACATGTATTTCTTGTTCATTTCTGTGATAAAAGAAAAGATCATGTTAGTATTGGTATTTTGTAACGACTTATAACATTGAATAATCAACATTTTTTTTTTACCCTCATATTTAGTAGATTACAAACCAGTGTACTGTGCAATTTGCTCAGTTTGTGTTTGTTGCTAAAATCATTGGGTCTGTGGGAGAAAAAAAATCCATGTTGGATTAAAAAAAATCTTTTTTGTTATACTACAGTCTGTTTTCAGTGTTCACTTGTTTCTGGCTAATGCTCTATATATTGGCTTGTTGCAGATTTTTTGAGCAGTTAGATACCTGTTGGCATACTCTAACTGTTCATAGTTTTTTTTTATAATGAAGTGGTATTGATTTATCTGTTTGGTTATTGTAAAATTTTGTGGCAGTTAGATACCAGTTGGCATATTCTAACTGTCTATTTTTTTTATATAATTTAGTAGTATTCATTTATCTGTTTAGTTGTTGTAAAATCTTGGGGCAGTTATATAGCTGTTGGCATATTGTAACAGTTTATAGTTTTTTAATAGAAGTTTAGTTAATGTTTAAGTACAGTTTAGTTAATACATTTTGGTTTTAAGAAGATTAAATAAGCGTTTGTAAGATTTGCTGGTAATCTCTGCTTTAGAGTAATGGTACTATCATTACATTCGAACCATCCACATTTCTTTTTTATATATGCAGTGTATTGACCTGAATTGGTTGTGGCTCTTGCGTGGTAGATCATACCAATTGCTGTGAAGGTTTTCTTACCAAGTGATACTTGACCATGTGTGAATCCAGTCAGCTTGCAGTTGTTTTTGGTACCATCTGCATTGTAACGTAGAAGCATTAGTATTACGTATTTACTATGTGTTTGTATTAGTAAGGTGGAGCGATTATCCAAATTGCAGGTAGAACATAATCTATCATGGTTTGCATTTTGTACAAGTTGCTGAAATGGAACGGATTCACAATTAGGTATTAATATATATATCCGAAGCATTCATTGGGGATTTGTTCTTGTGTCACATTGTTGCAGAGAGTGCATGTATGTTTCCACAAGTAAGAAATCTGGAAGATTTCATTTATAGGTATGATTTTGTTTTCCAGTACTTGTAGTAAGTACATTAGACATTTTTGTGGATCATCCTGTGAGTTTATAGTGAATTTCACCATTCAAGCACAGTAGTCCAATTCTTGTCTTGTTCCATAAACACTATACGTGTTGTCAAGATTGTTTGTTGCATTTCTATGAAGTACTAACATTTGCAAACACAATTGGTCTGTACTGTGTAAGTAAATGTTGTCAACAATTGGTGGTAATTGAGATAGAATATACATTGCTACATTTGCATAGCAACTTACACCAATTATATTTGAGAGTGAATGGACCAGGTAGTTCTGTATCTGAGTGCTTTTTTTTGAGTTTGTCTTCCTTCTTTGACAAAATACCTGGTTTACTTTCCCTAATTGGTTCTTTTTTGCTTGTGGTACTTGATGAAGTATTCATTTCTTTAACTCTCTTTGGAGGATTTGCAGTGACATCCTGTTGCGTTTCTGTTTGATTTAGTTTTCTTTTACAGCGTTTTACTTTTTGTGAAACAGGATATGTTTTTAGATGGGGGTGTATAGTGAATGAAGTCTATTGTATTCTAAAATGCAAGGAATATCAGCGTTTACTTTACATGCATCAAAGTTGATTAGAAATAGACCGGCAGGTGTACGTAAGCGTGATAGTGCTATGTAGCTCATGCCTTCTTTAAAGACTGTGTTACCAATGTCTATCAATGCTTTGTCTAGGGTAAGACCTTGTGATTTATGAATGGTGACTGTGTATGCAAGAGTTAGAGAAAATTGTTCTCTGCGTACATACATGTCTTTGAAGAGAAGGAATTGAGCTGTTGAGCAACTTTGTTAAAAGGACATTATGGTTAAGTTGCGCTACTAAAAACCTATGAAATTCAGTAAAACAACTTTGCTAAAGGGATGTTAGGGTTCCAAGTAAAACCGAAAAACCCCTGAAATTCACCAGTTATGGTAAAGTAAACAACCATAACTCGCGCCACCACTGTGCACTGCTAAGACTAACACCCAGGACATCAAAGATGACATCACAAATGCCATTGATGACATCACTGATTACATCACATGTGCATTTACTTTTCATAAAAAGTCTGTCCAATGGATTCTTATTATAATGTTTACAAAAAAGTGTCAAGGATCATTGGAATAAATATTCCGAGCTACTTAGTGCATTAATCAATACAGTGATATAAATACATTCTATTATAAATTCTATCAATTATACTAACGTACTCATGTAGAAACATAGGCATTGTGTGCAGCATACATGATGGAAGTGTAAGATTCATAATTTTGCCATATTCAATACTAAAATGATAAGTACTTTCTTATTACAGTTTTGCATACTGTTAAACATGTAATAAGTAGCTAACAAAACCTACTTACTACAGACAAAACACAAAGAAATAACAACACATACAAATATGAGTGTATACATGGAAAGTGAAATAAGCAAAAAAGCAGTAGTATTAGTAGCAGAAAGTGTTCATACCCTAACTATCTTTTTTCGGAGAAATGATTACTCTGTTTCAAAGGTGCAATTTACCTTATGTATATGTATCACATGATGTGACTGCACCCTAAAGAAAGTGTGAGTACAATGTATACAAATATGAATATATACAGGGAAAGTACAGTAATAAAAAAAATAACTATCAGAAAGTGCTGATAACCCTACTGATTATCTTCATGCACAGAAACAATTGCTGAATTTCAAGCCTGTGTCTTCCCTTATGTATATCTTTCATATTATATGACTGGACCCTAAGAGAATTACTTTAAGAACATACTTGAGGGATAACTCTACAAATATAGTACCTTTTCAATTGTTATTTCCTGCCTGTTACTGAAGAAAACCATGTGCCCTAGATATGTCAGTAAAGGAATAAAGGGGGAGCCAGACATGTGATGTCATCAGTGATGTCATCAATGACATTTGTGATGTCGTCCTGGGTGTTAGTCTTAGCAGTGCACACTGGTGGCGCGAGTTATGGTGGTTTAACTTACCATAACCAGCGAATTTCAGGAGTTTTTCGGTTTTACTTGGAACCCTAACATCCCTTTAGCAAAGTTTTTTTTAATGAATTTCATAGGTTTTTATATACACACATATACACAGTCAATTGTGCAAAGGTCAATTCGGACCCTTGACTTTCGGTCAATTAGGTAATTCGAACAATTGTGTTTGAACAATTTGGGTAGTACCATCTCTGATACTCTTGATGTTCTTGCCCCCGTCATGAGGATCCGCTTGAAGCCCAAAGCCAAGTGCAACTCTTGGTACGACTCGGACCTAGTTACCCTTAAACACAAGTGTAGGCTGAGAGGAAATGGCAGGCATCTTGTGCATCCTCTGACAAACTGGCCTGCCGCCTACTCCAAAGGCAATACTGGCTCTCTGTCCGCACTCACTAAGAAGAGAGCCCAAAGCCAAGCCTGCGTCTCTGCAGCATCTAACAACTCAGTCGATCTCTTTAAAATCTGAAAGGAGCTGGCCAATCCTGCTGCAGTTTCTACTTCTCCTATCCCCTCCCAGGCCCTGTGCACAGCCCTGGGCTCTCACTTCATCTCTAAAACCCAGGGCATCCTGTCCACCCCCTCTTCCTCACCTCCTCTTCTCTCTTAGCCCCCTCTCCTCTCCATTTCTCTTCCTTTCCTCTGTTCTCCCCATACGGGATTTCCAGACAAGTCCAATCTATGAAAGTCTCATCAAAAAACCTGCTCTCCTGAGCATCCGTGAAGACCTGCTCTCCAACCTTGATTCTAATCTCCCCTCTATGCTCATCCTACTCAATCTCTCTTCTGCCTTTCACACATTCAACCATGCCATTCTGCTCAACCACCTCCGTGATAACCTGGGATAACCTCCTTCCTCTCCAACCGACCCTCCCAGGTCCAACTTGGGTCCTTCCTTTCGTCTATCTCACTTTCCACTTGTGGTGTGCCCCAGGGGTCTAACCTCTTTCCCTGGCACCCCTCGCCCACTGCATAGCTGCTCTCTGCTCCAATTTTCACCGCGATGCAGACGACACTCGGCTTGTTTTCAAGCTCCCCTCTGCCACCTCTTCTCCCTCTCTCATATCAGTCTGTCTGCAATCCAGGAGTGGTTGTGCTGCCAACGACCTCTGCCTTAATGCCAGTAAGACAGAGATCCTCGTCATCGGCACTCCTGCACCTTCCATTCCTGTCACTCTCTGGCTGGCCTCCCCTGGCCCTCTCCCTGCTCCCACCTGCGAGCCTAAGAACCTTGGGGCCATCTCCGTCTCCACGCTTTCCTTTTCTCCACACATCTCTGACATCTCTAAGAAGTCAAACTACCAACTACACCTCCTAAGAGGTATTCTTCCTTTCCTCTCCTTCCCCCAGAAGCTCACTGTCTCTAGAGCTCTGGTTCTTTCTAGGCTAGACTATTACAACAGCCTCTTTCTAAGTCTGCCTGCCACTACTCTCCGCCCTCTCAACTCATTCAGAACATGACTGCAAGACTTGTCCTTAGCCTCAAGTCCAGAAATCATATCTCCCAGCCTTGAAATCTCTTCATTGGCTCCCGGTGGCTGCAAGGATTGAGTTCAAGACCCTTTGCATTGTCCACAAGGCCTTCTGGGGGCTGGGTCCGCAATACCTTCAACTCTCCCTTCGGAAATACCTTCCTACTCGAGTTCTTCGCTCCTCCAACTCCCTCAGGGTCAGTCGCTTCTCCCAGCAACAAGTTGGTGGTAGATCTTTCTTCGGCTGGGGCCTCCCTCTGGAACAGCCTGCCTGCCTCTCTGAAACTTGAGGAGAAACATCTTCGGTTTCGGAAGCACCTCGAGACCTTCCGCTTTGCTTCTGCCTTCGCTCTTCCTCTCCCCTGCTTATCTCTGTCTGCTTCGGCACTGGGTACTTGGCTACCCTCTGATCTCGGGCCCAGATCCCTGCCCACCCAGCCACATAACTGCACTGCCTCCTGCCAACCCTTGCACTTGGGTCTGTATCTGCAAACCTACAGTTCCCTTCCTGCATTTATTGACTCCCGTTGTCTGCGCCTTATTCTTGCAATTGCCACCTGCTGACCGCACTACCTGTTTCGATCACGTGTTCAGCACTTTCCACTCCTCCCCTGCCCCCTGCACTTTCCCCCTTCCCTCTCCCCTGCACTTGCGCGTTCTCAATGTCACTGGGCCTAGTAAGATCATTGTGTTATCCTCCCTTGTACCCCTCCCATTCCACGATGCACCCTGAAACACTTGTGTATGGGCGCGATATAAATAAAATCATATCCTCCCGCACTGGTCCACCACCAGGGTCTGGATCCAAAGGCGATGGCCATGCCCTGGCCACCTGAATAGGGAATTCTCGGGTCTAAATGGGAGAATACCTCTAGGTTACTCACACATACTGGGAGCATGGCCCAGGAGTGGGGGATATACTGCTAGCACCATGCTGGTGGTAAAACCTCCCACTTGCCACCCGAAATCGGAAACATGGGTAGAATAACTGTGGTGGTAATTATGCCACAGTAATTCTGGCAAAAATGCCCCATCGAGTCCAATGGACTGAAAAAATGGGTATTAACTCTGTAACTACCACTTGTAATATGGCGGCAATTCCGCCGGACCAGGTGATATATGACATTTATAACGCGCCTATACACAGGCGTTTCAAGGCGCGACAAAGCAAGGGAGGGGGAGAACAGAGGGAAGACAGACAGCGATTTTACTAGGCCAGGTGACATTCAGATCGCAAGAGCAAGGAAAGGGAGAAAGGAAAAGTGCGAGGGGGGCAGGGGAAAGTGCAGTACATGGGATAATAAGATAATAACAAAATAATAAAGAACGGCCAGCTGGTGGAAAGTGCAGGGTGAGTGCAGACGTAAGTGCTGGTTTGGGGACTGCAGGGATACAGAAAACAGTCCCCATGTGCAGTGGTTGCCAAAAAGGCAGCGCAAGCGTGCAATTGGTAGGGCAAGGGCCCGAGATCAGATGGGTGGCAAGGTAACCCGTGCAGTCTCAGCCAGGACTTCAGCAGGGGAGAGGGGGAGAGAAAGCAGAAGCAAAGAGGAAGGTTTTTAGGTGCTTCCGGAACCGGAGATGGTTCACAAGTTTCAGGGAGGCGGGGAGGCTGTTCCAGATGGAGGCCCCAGCCAAAGAGAGAGATCTACCACCAACTTGTTGCTTGGAGAAGCGACTGACCCTGAGGGAGTTGGAGGCGGATGAGCGAAGAGCTCGAGAGGGTAGATATATATATATGAAGAGAGTTGAAGGTATTGCGGCCCCATGCCCCAGAAGGCCTTGTGGACAATGCAGAGGGTTTTGAACTTAATCCCCGCAACCAATGGGAGCCAGTGCAGAGATTTCAGTCCTGGAGAGATACGATCCCTGGGCTTGAGGCCAAGGACAAGTCTCGCAGTCCTGTTCAGGGTGAGTTGCAGAGGGCGTAGAGTAGAAGCAGGCAGATTTAGAAAGAGGCTGTTCCAATAGTCCAGCCTGGACAGAACTAGCGCTCTGCAGACAGTGAGCTTCTGGGGGAAGGAGAGGAAAGGAAGAACACCTTTGAGGAGGTGCAGCTGGTAGTGTGACTTCTTAGAGACGTCAGAGATGTGAGGGGAGAAAGAGTGTGGAGTCGAAGATGACCCCCAGGTTCTTAGCCTTAGTGGTGGTAACAGTAATGTTGTTGGGTGATATTCCAGCAGATTTAACGCCAGCATACCGCCCAACTCTTAATGAATCCCTTTGTCTCTCAGTACTGATAGTCTTGGAGACGGATCAGTTTCCCCATAAGAATAAGCAAAAGGGCAAGGAAAGTAAAGCATAAGGCTTTACTTATGTCCAATGTCAGGACAGGGTTCAAAATAAAGCAAAAAGAAAACGTGTCCCATTGAAGTCTATGGGAGGAAAGCAGCAAAAAGAACATCTTTCCTAACAGGGTGGCAGCAGGGAGAAGGGCGTTTCCTTCTATAACATTGCTCTGTTAGCAGGGTGCACACCACAACGGTTGCCAGTGATATTGTGTAACAAAGCCTTGCAACTTGTAGTACGGAACAGTTTTCTTTTTTGTGGACAAGAAACATTAGGTGGGGCTCTTGTATTGGAAATCCTGTAGGCGTTTCACAGCTAAACCTGGTTTCCTTTTGTGTGAAGGGATGCAGCTGTGATCATACACGGCCAGGAAGGCTGGGGCAGGGGTAGCAACACCACATTTGGTCAATGCCCGAATAGTGTGTCTGGGATTAGATGGTAAAACCACATCATGTTGTGTTGGCATGCAGGTTTGAATTTGATCTCTCCTAAGTAATTGAGTGACCGCCAAAGGTTTGCAAGACTGAGTGGAAACAGTGTACACTCAACTACCAACCTTTCTTGCAGAACGGGGGAGCTGCATCTAAACTTTGTCAATCATGAGGATGAGTCCGAAGAGGGCCATGAGAAAGCTCTGCTGCTGCCGCCATTTGTCCAAGGTCACACAATGCTGGTGGTACACTGATGAGATCTAGCCTCCTCAAGACAAACGGGAAATATTAAATCGGAGCTCCTGTCCCCTGCTATGGCAGGCACAGCTGGGTTACAAACCTCTAGGACCCCTCTAACTCCTAGAAGAGGCCTTGCTGCTACACCCTGCATGACCCAACACAAGTTGTGGGAGTACCAGATGACTGGACTGCTGGTAACCATGAGGCCCCATGCTACAAAACAACCTAAAGAGTAAATATCTTTCATCAAACAACCCTGGAGTTCAGAGAACACCAGGATCACAGACCTGCAGCACAGAAAAGCCACCTATACCACCCAGTAACCCGACCCTCATTGACAGCTACCAGGCAAGTGCACCATACCCTAGCATTAGGTCACCTTGCTCCCGGCCCTGCTTCATCTTAAGTGGTCCAAATTCAAACTACGTGCATGGGAGTCTTCTTATGCACACCAGACTCATTTATTGACAAAGCAGAGCCTTGTTCTGGAATTGATGCACTGACTTGGACTTTTGAAATTATCTAAAAGTTCTCACAGTGCAGCATCTATTGCTTATAAATGCAAGGGCTGACTTCCTGTCCTGACCATGACAAACGGACACATGTGAGGACAATACAGAACACAGACAAAATAAATGTCCAAGAATCTTTATTTAGGCTCTCAAAATGGTCAGGAAGGGAATTGAGAACACCTACAGAAAAGAGGCCCAACACGTGCAGTGAATTCAGTGTTAGCAGTCCGCACAGCTGGTCTAATGGGGTTCAGCAACAGCACAATCAGACTGACCTTGTGAACCGAACCGTCAGCCTGTTTTGCACCCGACGCGAACCGCGCACCTGTGAGATTTGTACAGGTTGAAAGATTCTCGAACCACATCAGATAGGCCGTGCGGACTGCCAACACTGAATTCACTCCACGTGTTGGGCCCCACCCTTTCAAGAGTGGAATGGGCTTCTACAAAGACAGACACATTGCATATTAGTTTGTGCTTACCACCATCCATCTTCGTCCTGATGAAGGCCGCTTATCTGTGACACTGTATGACGGTGACTAGACGGCCGAAACACACTGTGTCGACCTGATAACAGAAACAATTACCAGCACTGCTAAAATCAGGGCAGGCCCCACAACACAGAAATAAATTAATTAATATGCCACTGCAGATTGTCGGTGTCTTAGCCATGTGTCTACAAAATAACTATGTTGATATTAATGTGTAACAAACGTTGTTTTGAAGACTTCTTTTGCCAATGAATGTGTGTATATATGAACAAGTTGTTGTTTTCTATGCGATTTTAGACTTGGATTGATACAACACCTGTGGAAATACAAAAATAAAAAACAGATGTTTTGCTAAGTGAAATAGATATCACTTGTGTATTCCATGTGAAAGAATATTCTCTAACAGCTGAGGGGAGGGTGACAAAACAGCCTTGAACACACACATTTTGATTACTGTGGTATAGACTGGATATTGATGGTAGCAGGTGCAAAATGATGCTAGTACCTGGGCATAGAATAGCAGTGCCTGGCAGTTGCCTAATACATATACACAAGCCAAAGCTTTTGGCTTTGCAAATGCTTGATTTTAACAGAATTTCACTGAAAGGCGTGCAGAGTGCTTGTAAATAGAGTGTCTGAAGGCAATCTGGTTAAGACATTTTTATTGCACCATTAGCGGGTTTACAACTCCAATTAAGTCATTAACTCTCAGAAGACTGATTTGAAAAAACACTGTCAGGCACTGGGAGTGCAAAGTTTGATGGCAAGACTTGAATAAAGAGCTCAATAGTTCCCATAACGAGGCGTTTTGGGAAGGGAGACTATAAATAACACCTACAAGCTGTGTCCCTCGTCATATGCTATTTCTCCCTACCTGTACTCTAATGCAATAGTTTAGGCGTATCGGTGTCGAAAGCGACACCGAATAGGCCCAAACTAAAAAATTCCTCAAACCTACCTATGGGATTTTGGATTCTGTCATGGCATCTCCTTCTACAAAAGAACATTCAAAATCCTTTAAGTAAAGTATTTATTTCACAGTCTTTCGATCAGAAGGCTTCCTTTCTGCGCCGGTGTCAGTCTCGGGTAATCTTCTCCCTCATGGGAGGCACTGCCTGTCGTAGTCGAATTTCATCGCTCATACGTTTCTACCGTTTTAGGAGGTTGCCCTTCTGGGCAAGGTTCTCTTTACACTTTCAGGCATACTGGACAGGCTGAACTCTTCCACTCCAGACACACGGTTGGCTCTCCTTTGTGTTAGGACTTTGTGTTCGTCTGTGCGCTAATAACAGCAAGCTTCCTTCTCATCTTCTTCTTCCGCTCTGCACTCCATCTCTGCAGCTAATCTTTGTTTTACTCCTCCTCTTCCGAGACAAAATGATGTAAAAGTGACTTCCTTTAATATCCCTCCTTAATTCATGGGAACTCCTGAATGTTTGGATTTGTCAGCTGGGCTACAGGCAGAATCCCATTGGTATGAAGCCCTGTAGTTTGGCTCAGGCAATGAAGCCTTCAAAAGGGGTTATCCGCTATCTTAGCCGAGTCATTCCATGTACTCGGGTGTGGCAGTGCTGCTTTTCTGCATATTATTTGACTGCTCAGCTTTAAGGCTTGCCTAGCAGAGGTCCCTGGTCTCACAAGGTCGTTTGGGCATTTCCTAATTCCCAAGGAGTCAGCCTGTATTATGAAACATACAGGCTGACTCCCCAGTGTGTAAACCGATTTTCATAACACGGCAAAGGAAATATTTCTCCCATTGTCATCGATCGTCTGGGGTCGCAACATGACTCAACCCTGTAGAGATATCCGAGGTATTGGGAAAAATATGTTTAATGTCCACAAATGCGGGAGAGGGCTGGGTTTCTTTCTGTCAGTGTATTAGAGCAATGTGGAGTAGCTTCCCTTCTCTCTTAAAGTATTGTGGTTATATGGGAAAGAGGTAGATTTCCCCCCCTACCTGGTTATTCACTGGTAGGGAGGTGGTGTCCATGCTGGTTCTAGTCCACTCCTTTGGCTTTCCTTTCTACTGGGACTGCCCCGGATCCATTATTGGCTTTCTGTCTGGGAGTGTGATGCATTATGGGAAACAGTTTCCCTTTCCCTCTGGCAGACGCTGGAGTCTATGGCTATAAAGAAAGGTTCCTTGCTTGCAGTGGGTCAGAGAGTGTTTCCTGTTTCTAAAGTTTGCCTGCTAGTTTTTCACATAATTAACGAGATCAGGACTTCAGGTTTTCAGTAAGTTGGTGTGATGCATTATTAGAAGTGGCGTTTAGAAATGTTCCGTTTTGCTCAGTCTTCTCTACTGACGGTGAACAGGCTGGGACTGATGTTTCAGGGCCTGGGAATGGTTGACAGAGCTCTGATCCTCCTCTCCCCCCATACAAGGAGCATATCATACTACTCCCACAACAGCGTGGTATATGGGACCTGGGACTTGGTCAAATGACATTCTCAGTATTGGATCTTCTGTGCACACCCAGAGCCATACATATCAATGAAACCTCATAGACTCGGCACCTGAAATTGCAAGTCACTGCAAATCACTTTTCTTCTTAAGCAGACTCTTGTGTGGCTGTGAACTTATCTAACTGGTTACGTCACACAATAACAGACAGAGCAAGAACTTCGCCTCATACAGTTAGATGTAACGCACATTGATGTTTTTATCTGAAAGGTAGATAAAGATGTTTAGAGGAGCAGACGTGCACATCACTGATAGACCCCCACTCCCTCAACTCCGACTTATTGGATGAATAAGAAGGCACTGTGCATGACACTGTGTATAATTCCAATACCAAATCCAGTGTATGAGAGAACCGTATCAAATGTACCTTTGCACTGAGACAGCAGGAGATTTGCAGACACCACTGAATATAAAAGAGCTGTAAAGAAAATCTGACAGGTGCAAAGTGATGTCATAGGAGAGGATACAATGACGCACCAAAACGATATGAGAATAAAGATGTAACTGAAGAAACAAGAGTAGGCATACATAAAAGTGAGAAGAAACCATATATACAAAGAAGATAAGTAACCAGATGAGTAGTGAATACCTACCAGCGCTTTGAGATCATACCATTGATACATAAGGCGCTATATAAATGGCAAGTAACATAATATAACATATATACGTAGAAAGGCATGGTAAAGCAGTCATATAGAAGCTTGCTGCAGTTTAAAATATAATATGGATAAAGTGGCCATATTGAAACAACGGATGCTGGCTCTCAATGATAGTAAGGAAAGAGCTTGAAGGAGAAAGACCAGGGCTGCAGAGCTGACAGAAGCTGGAATTACAAATGTGTGCATGAACCAAGAATAGCTGTTGGCAAGAGATTAAGGATGGCAGAGCGAGAAGCTACTGAAAGGTGCAAGTGGAGTTAACGAGGATAAGCAATGTGCACAGGACATATTTGCCTTAGATTTAGTAAATGAGCAAACATTCGCGAATGCCAAGTATTGACAACTGAAGATGCAGAAGAGCATATGTGAGATGGAAAAAAACGAAGTCTCCAGAGCAGTGGTATTCAAACTCATCCATGCTGAGCCCCCCTGAGTAAAATTAATGTTGCAGAACCCCCCCTTAAGTACAAATATTGTTGCCAGCCCCCCAGAAGCCATATCTGCTTATGTTTCATAGTCAATTCAATTGCCGTAGTCCCTTTTTGAAGAGCTTCACGTCCCCCCTGGATGTCAAGAAACCACGGGCTAGCAGGGCTTCAGACATCAATCTACCCAAAGATCTCCCGCCCCGTACTACATTTGTTTCCCCATTGCCTAAGCCTTTTTCTCTTTCTCATGTTGTGAAAACAGAAACCACCACAGAACCCTGTTACGTGTGGTTTCGTTTCGCAGGCATCACAGGTTACCATGGTGACGCTGGGTTCCAGTGTCACGGTCATCATGTGTCTTTGCACGGTGAACGACGTGCTCGCCGATCATGTGGTGTTCCATTCAGATACTTTAGCTCCTCCCATTCGGGGCACGGAGGTTCTGAATTTCGTTTCCTTAGCCCCTGTGCTTGTATTAGCAATACTTCTTTGTGACCTGTATTTTGTCTTCGGATTGTTCTTCTCTTGCCCTTATATGCTACTCATATTTTGGATTTTGACCTACGGACCATTTTGGATTTGCATTGTGTACTCCTTTGTCCTCGGTTCTACCAGCACCCGCATCTGATGTACGGACTGTCTCTGACCTGTCTTGCTTACTCCTCTGTCTTCGTTTTTTGCCAGCCTTGCAACCGACATATGGATTGTCCCTGACCTGCCTTGCTTACTCCTCGGTCTTCGTTGTTGACAGCCTTGCATCCGACGTATGGATTGTCCCTGACTTGCTCTGTCAATACCTCTGTTGCTCCACCTGGCCTTCCCTTTTCCCCTCCACACACACGGGTCCTCCGTGCAAGGATTAATTACAAGTTGTGCTCGGACTAGAGACTGCCTTTATGAGCACCATAGGCGTCCTCGTGCCGGCAGGGTAGGTGGACTCTCTTGTTACCCTGTACTGTGGAAAGGCGTCCTCGTGCCGGCGGTGTTAGGTGGACCTCGCTGTTTTTCCCCCGGACCATTTCTTGCCTCAATTCAACACACTCCAAGACTCACCATTCTTATCACAGCCCACCACCTTCCCAGATTCACGTTTGGTAAGACCATACTCAGCCTTTCATCCTTCTGATGTCAATAAATGAGCACCACACACTGTGGGTAATAAGCAGCGCTCAGATACCTGAGGGTTCATAGCGCTACATAAATGCTAAATTATTATTATAAAATGTTGAATGGGCCAATCCGTTACTGTTATGCTGCTAATCTGTATTATATGTAGAGGGAGGTCCGAGACTTGCCTGCTAGAGAAGGGGCAGCCAATAAGGTTACTAACACTTATAGACCCTATAAGTAGATATGTACCCCTAACCAATTACTGTCATGGCCACAGAACTAGGGGCCAGTCCTTCCTCGTCCCCAGGGTCCAATTCGACCCAGTCCGGGTGCATGCGGCGCCAGGCTCATGTAAAGGTGTTACTTGCACACTCTGTGCCTAAGGCACGTGCATCAGGGCCGGGCATGGCCATAGAACGACATTGGAAGGCAGATGCAGGAGTCCCTGGGTGGGGCAAGGTGGAGACACTAAGCGGGGCTAAAGGGAGGGGCCAGGGCCAGCCTATATAAGGCCAACCCATCCACATGCCTCCGCTTTGCGTTCTTCTTTTGCAGCGTAACGCTTACCGCTGTTCTTATCTGTGCATCCACTTGATTCCAGCTGCTCCATCTCTGAAGACATCTTACCAGATTCCAGCATCTCCACTGCTGAGGGCACTTCTTACCTGCTTCCAGCCGCTCCATCGCTGTACGCGCCTCTTACCTGAACCCAGCTACCCCATCACTGTGTGCACCTCTTACCTGAATCCAGCTACTCCATCGCTGTGCGCGCCTCTTACCTGAATCCCATCACTACCGGAGTCGGAGCCTTCTTCTCACCTGATCCGGGCGTCCGCTACCCGGAGCTCCACTTCCTTCCTTTTTCTTTGCGGCATATTCACCCTGCAACCACAAAGCTGCATCGAGCATCCGGACTTCATTTTTCACTGTCGGCCGTCTCCTGCAAGGGAAAAGAGAACACAACAGGTTAGAATTCATAAAAATAACGAACGCTTGGCCGCAGAGACTAGAGTTCCATTATAAAGGCCAATTTACCAGTTCCATCAGGCTCGAGGAACTCCCCGGATTCGCTCCACGACTCCGATCTGCTTCTTCATACCTATTGGGGTGAGATGAGACATTGCAAGAATTATTATTGAACAAGACAAAGACATTATAATAAACAAACTATAATCACAATCAAAAGACTTACCTTCTAAGTGGATTGGTCGCAGCCGGTCTGGATCAACACTTCCACGGACCAGTGAAGCAACTCGGTCCACTCTACGCGCCCCCTTCTACAATAAGCAGGACGGATAGCTCAACATTGCAACACAACAGGTGAGCTTGCATGGGAAAACGCTTGCACAATTCATTTTGGCACGAGAGGGTCGAGGGAAGTCACAACACCCCCAAGTCATTCTCAATGGCTCTCATCTTGTCTCAGGGGCAATACCAGCATCCAGAACAGCAGACTCTGCAGCAACCGGGAGAGGGAGGCGATCCAGCTGAGCCAAGTCGAGGGAGGACTCCAACCGTGCCCCAACACCGCCGCAGAGACCAGGTGAGTGTAACAATTACCTCATCTGATAGGTTTTATTATTTTCCACGGAGGATGACATTATAGCTGATTTACATCAAGGTATAAAACCTTTGTGTACCTGAAATGTAACCGAGATTGCGTGGAGTACAATTCATTGTTCGCCAGAATTCCCAACTTTATTCAATGGATAATAAAGTAGTACTTTGACATATTTGAGTCTGTCTGGTTATTTGGGTCCAAGATTATTTGCTATGGTAATTTCATCCTGCGCATAGACACTCCCAAAAAGTGCTTCTACAACTAAATTCATTCATTATGTGGACTTTCTCTTCTTCAAGGTTAAAGGTGTTATTCTGTAAATGTAACCACCATACTCCCTTCCTGAGAGCTTGTTCTTGGTTGCTCTGCCATTTTCATTACTATGAGAGTCGAGTGGACTTGAAGGAAATACTGATACTTAGATGTGGGTAGATCTTTCTCACACCCTGAACACAGCACTGAGGAAATCATAACTTCCAATGGCACTGCTTGAGGTCTCAGTATACCATCACAAGTTGTCCAGTATTCTGTGTGGCTCCTGATCCTGGCCATCTGAAGGCTAGAACTGGCTTGGGGAGGGACCCCGGATGGCAGTTCTCGGATGCACAATGGAAACTGATCAGCGCTCACAGGCACAAGGTTTTCCCTAATGCTAAGCACACTTAAAATTGCAGAAATTCTGAATAGAGCCTATATTGTAATTGGTTATTTATCACACGCTTAATACCCAGAGGTTTCTAAGCACGGACCCAGGGATCAAACATGTGTTGCTCCGCGTAGTCTTGCTTCCAGGACAAGCGCTTTATCCCCTGAGCTATCTTACCTAGCTCCCTCTAAATTGTCTTCCTTGAGCACAAGTGTTAGATCCCCCTGTCCTAAACGCCAGAGCAAGGGGGATGGTTTCTTCGCATATTTTCTTGGATTGCCCAGTCATCCAACAATACTAGATAGCTAGCCCTAAAAGGCTGAAAGACATTATGAAGTCTTCTGTGACAATGGATCCGTTGGGATGTCTCCTGTGGGGCTACAAGAATTTTCCTTGCGACACATACACCCCACTTTCAATGTTCTTATTGGCTAAGAAGCCAAATGTACATCCTGCAGGAGTGGGGAGTTCTCCTCTGGTGGTGTTCCGGTTTACTAATGTGGTGTTTGGTGCAATGAGACTAAAAGTTATTTTAAGGAATTACCTGTAAACAACATCCATAAAACATCTGGGCTCCCCTGGGCCTGTATTCAGCTAAAGTAGGCTAGGGATCGTCACTCTTGCAGTTCTCCAGTGCCGACGTGCAACAAGTTACTTACCTGTAACTATTGTTCTCCAGCATGGGTCTGGCATGGATTTACATGCTCATGAATATTCCCCCGTCAGGCTGTGAATCTTCAGTAAAAAGAAAAACAGTTTCACTTTCACTTACAAACTGTATTTCTCCCCTAAACCAAACACTTTCCTCTGGGTCATACTGCCCCCATCCAATGACAGTCCTCTCCCTAAACCCCTCCTCTGGCAGCCATCTTCAGATTTGGTAAGCACGTGAAGTGGCACTATGACCAAGAAGAGCCGCAGGGGGGACAGAGGGAGGGTTCGCATGTGAATCCATGCCAGACCCATGCTGGAGCTTGTTCCTTCTCCAGCATTGGGTCTGGCATGGATTCACATGCTCATGAATGACGAATACACAACAGTACAACACTACACAACCACAGGAGGTGGCAAGGCTCAACAGAAGCAATCAACTCTCACCTCCAGAACACACTAACCTCAAGTGAACAGGATGCGCAGCACTGCTTGGCCGACTCTGGACTTCTCCCTTAAATCCCTGTTGACGCAGTAGAACTTCGTGAAGGTGTGCATGGACCTCCATGTAGCAGCCCTGTCCAGCAGGGGCACAAAAGCTAGGAATGCCTTTGTCGCAGCGATCGCTCTGGTGGAGTGGGATCTCAGATGGCCAGGCAGTGGTCGGTTTGGCAATCAATGACAGTGCATGATGCAGCCGGAGAGCCACTTTGAGACGGAACCAATGGACAAGGCCTTCCCATGGTTCACAGGACCAAAGTTCCAGAACAGCTCAGAAGTGTTTTGAAAACACTTCTTGCATGCCACGTAGTACTTAAGGGCACGAGCAACGTCCAGCGAGTGCAAGGCCCTTTCAGCCAGTGACAAGGGTTTCGGGGAAAAAATAAAACAGGTAACATCAAAGGTTCGTTGAGGTGGAATTCCGACTGAACCTTCGGCATGAAAGAGGGGTGTGTCTGCAGCACCACCCTCGATTCGTGGAAAGTCAGATATGACGGTTTGCAGGATAGGGCCTGTATCAGACCCACCCTCCTGGCAGAGGTTATGGCCACAAGGAAAGCCGTTTTCCATGAGAGGAACTTGAGGGGCCTGATGCTTAGGCTCGAAGGGGGCCCCCCCATGAGCCTCGTCAGAACCACGTTGGGTTCCCTCGCCGGGGCAGGAGCCTTCACTGGCGGAAAGATCAAAAAAGTCCTTTAAGGAACTCCTTGACGAGTTAATGAGACCAAAGTGAAGACCTTCCTGAAGACCTTGTGTAGCGGGAGATGTCCACCAGATGCACCTTAATTGAGGCGTGCGCCAGTCCGGCCTTGGCCAAGCATAGCTAGTACGGAAGAATTTGCAGTGCCGTGACCCTCAGATGGGTAATCTTCTGCGACTGGCACCACATAGCGAAACGCTTCCACTTGTGTCTGTAGCGTTTCAAAGTCGACAATGCCCTTGCCTTGGCGAGGACCTCCCTGCAGTCCACAGGCAACTCATATCCTCCAAACTCTAGGGCCGCAGGAGCCAAGCCCTCAGGTTGAGCGATCCTAGGTCATGATGGAAGATTGTGCCTCCTTCTCTGGCGATACAACCCGGGACAGCCAGTAGCTTGACGGGGGGGCGATGCTGACAGGCTGAGAAGGTCTGGGTACCAAATCTGCCTCGGCCACACCGGGGCAATGATTATCATCCTGCACGGTCACTGTGGGAGTGTATTGATGACTCGTACCAGGCGAGGTAACGGAGGAAACAAGTACAGAAACTTCCCTTCCCATGGGACGGAGAACGCGTCCCCCAGGCTCCTCGGCTGGTGGAATCTGCTGGCAAACTTCAGGCATTTGGAGTTCACTGCCGTCGCAAACAGATCGATCTGTGGCCTGTCTCACTTGGTAAAGACACTGTTCACCTGGTCCTGCTGAAGTTCCCACTCATGGCAGGAGCGCAAGTCCGTGCTGAGGGAGTCCGCAATGGTGTTCTAAACTCCCGCTAGGTGAAGGGGGATGAGGAACCTCTCTTGTCTGACGGCCCAGCGCCACAAGTACTGTGCTTCGCTGGAGAGCGCCGGCGATCAAGTGCCCGCATGTTTCCTGATGTAGAACATTGTGGTGGTGTTGTCCGTGAAGATCCTCACCACCTTACCCTTCAGAGACGGAAAGAATGACTTGAGGGCCCAGAACACAGCCTGTAGCTCCATGATGTTGATATGGAGATCCTTCTTCTCCGGCAGCCACAGGCCTCTGGCATGCAGGTGCCTGGTGTGGGCTCCCCAGCCTTCCAGGGAAGCGTCTGTGGTGACAGTTTCCTGGAATGGAGGGTTCTGAAACCCCATACCCCGGGCGATGCTGGAGTGGACGCCCCACCACCTTATCGCCAAACGGAACTCGGCATCCAGAGTGATCTTGTCTGCAAAGTTTCTGGACACTTGTATCTAGCGAGCGTCCAGGAACACCTGAAGAGGTCGCATCTGTAACCTGCAGAGCCGGATGAGGTAGATGCAGTATGACATCATGCCGAGCAACGACTTGATGGTCCGCACTGTGGCCGTCCTTATTGACAACAGCCGCTGCACCTCCCCCTGAATGGCCGCTACCCTCTCCTCCGAGGGTGATGCCAGGCAGGACACTGTATTGAGTCTAGCTCCCAGGAACAGCACGTTCTGCGATGGTGTCAAGCAGGACTTCGGATAATTGATGGAGAATCCTAGACCCATCAGCAGCTTGACGGCCGCCTTCGTGTGTCCGACGGCCAACTTTCGCACGTACCCATTTACAGGAAGCACCAAATGTTTCTGCTCTTTGTAGTGCAAGGGCAGCACTACCAGTTCAAGGCCCTACCCTTCGGTTTGAAGTCATCCCCCCCCCAGAGTGTTCACAAAGTGCCTGGCACCTGTGGCGGCCCATCTGTGTCTACGGAGGATACACGTGTACCCGTACCTTGACGACTGGCTCATCCGGGCACTTTGTAAACACTCTGGGGGGGGGATGACTTCAAGCCGAAGCGTAGGGCCTTGAACTGGTAGTGCTGCCCTTGCACTACGAAGAGCAGAAACATTTGGTGCGTCCTGTAAATGGGTACGTGGAAGTAGGCGTCTTCCAGGTCCAGCGACGTCAAGAAATCCCCTCTTTCCAGTTGACCGACAACGTGTTGCAGGGTGACCATCCTGAATTTCTGAGACTTGAGGTTCAGACGTCATAGGTCTAGAATGGGCCTCTAGCCCCCAGTCTTCTTTCTTACCATTAAGTATCTGGAATATATTCCGGAGCACCGGAGTAGCTGGGGAACCAGCTCTAACATCCGTTTTCGTAACATGGCCCATACCTCCTCTAAGAGCTGAGTGATGTGCTGCTCCTGACGGGCCACTGGAGGGATCCGCAGACACCTGTGCTGAAACTCCAGGGTATGTCGTTGGGCGAGAACGTCCAGCACCCATCTGTTGGTGGTGATCTTTATCCACTGGCTGACTAACCTCATCAACCGGCCTCCCAATTGTTGTGCACGTGTGGGGGCCAGACATCTTGGCCAGTTCAGGCTTGCTTCGGCGCCGGCGTCCTGCCCTGCTGGTGACAGCTGTCTTCCTCCACCGTTGGCCTGTGAAAAGCCTCTGAGCTTCCGGGGTCGTGGATCTGGAAGGCTGGCGGTATGAGGAGGAAAAACCTTTCAAAGACCTGCCTGACTTTCCTCTGGAAGAACAAAAGGAAGAGCAGTGCTGCTGGTGGGTGCCCAGGGAACGGGCCGTCTCCGTATCTGCCTTGATGGCCTGTAGGGACGCGTCAATGACCTTCCTGAAAAGGTTATCTTTGTCGAAAGGCATGTCCAGTATCTTCATTTGGACCCCCTGGCAAAAATGTGTGTCCTTCATCCAGCCTTGACGACTAAGGCAGACACCATTCCCCATCTGTCGGAAATACGTTTCGGCAACGACCAGCGCCACTGTGATGGCGTGATCAGATGCTACCTCTCCCTCCTGGAAGAGGGCAATCGCCACCATCATCTTGCTGTCCGGGAGGAACTCCAAAATTGGATCCAGCTTGTACCACAGCTCCCTGTCATACCTGGCTAGGATAGCTAGTGCGTTGGCTGCCTTGATGTTGGACGCTGCAGTGTAAATCACTTTCCTCCCCATGGCATCCATCTTCTTACCCTTGCTGTCCAGAGGGACTGAAGACGAGGGCTGGTTAGATGACCATTTCCCTGCGGCCGCCGAAACCACTGAATTCGGCGATGGTTGCGACCTCAAGCGGACACCGGTACCCAGTACTACTTCTCCAAACTAGCCCTCTTGGCTGGAGCCATGCAAGGGTTCTTCTCTTCAAGAGGCCCAGGCCCTCCTCCCACACGTCGTTCAGGAGGGGACCGCCATGATTGTCTTCCTCTTGGCCTCACGCCTCTGGTACAGACAACCCTCCTTCCTGGTTTCTTCAGGCACAAGCTGGAACAGCTCGGAGGCTCTGGTGCTCATGGAATGAAACAACCCCACCTCGTCCTGTGGGAACGCCCTAAGCTGCGGGGACCCACTGCCCGCTCCGACAATATCATTGTCCGTCGTTGTGGCCGTATCCATCCCTGTACCCATGTCCCAGTTTGCCAGGGAAGAAGGTGCCTGATGCGGATATGGAGGCTGAAATGGGGGTGTCGGATGGCGCATCCTCTTCTTCGCCGGCCGTTGGTCTGGGGGACCGTTGGAACCAGCCCTTGCGGCATCCTCTTCTGGATCTCCGACACCAAGGTGTGGAGGGTTGATAAATCCCTCACCGGAATTGGCGTGATCAGAAACACTAGGACCTGGGCCGTCATCGCCATCGCCCTCCTCTTCCACGTCCTCGTGGACCGTGTGTAAGGACTCCAGGTCCTCATCATCCGTGGATGACATTTCCATGGTTTGTGCCACGTCCTGGGACTGATCCGTAGCCTCCTTGCCCCCCCTTTTTTCCACCCTGTCGGGCTGGAACTGGGTTCTGAAACAGTGTCCCCTTCTCCAGCGTGCCGGCAGACCTGGTCAAAGTCACCACGGCGGCTTCATGCATCAGAGGGCGGGATACCTTCAGCACTGCCGTGCCTGCCTTCTCAGGGTCAGCCAATTTAGCTTTTGAGAGAGCAGCCACCACTAGCTCCATCGTGGACTACGACTTATTCTGTGCTGCCTGGGCCTTCCTGGGCAGCTCGGCCTTCTTCTCCTACGTCCGAAGCTTCTCAGGCTTCTTCCGCAGTTTAACTGGGTTCAATGATTTTCTCTTTGAGGAGGAGCTCGATTGCTGGCTGGCAATGGAGGCGGAAGGTGATGTTGATCACGACCCGTCAGCTGTCGGACCCACTAGTGCGCCGCTCCAGTGGACCGGACTTGCAGTTCTTGGCCTTATCTTGGGCCCCCATGGATGAGGCGCCCTCACAGGATTTAGAAAACCACTCCTCGGACCGACGGGCTTTGGGTGTGGCATGCCCCTGCTAGGAGCAAAGGCCTTGGCGTTCAGCCACGCCACCAGTCTACTGTGCCTGTCCTTTGTCGTCAACTTGGAGAAGCCGCGCCATATCTCGCAATCTTCTTCCGGGTGCAGGCAGTAAAGGCATTGCAGGTGGTTGTCCTCCACATACACATTTCTAAGCCCGCACTTGGCGCGGGGCTTGAAAAGGGACCTTCCCTTCCTTCTCCTCCGTCATGGTCGGAGGAGTTTGGAGTAGGCCCGATGGGCATCTGAAGAATTTGACGATCTTCACCCTTGAGGGTCGCTGAACTTCACCGACAACGGATCCCCGCTGTCGGCAGATGGAGAGTGCACAGGCTCTTTCAGAACAAAAATAGAAAAAACATAGAAATAGCTCGCAGAGCAAACTCGAGGACTCCCAACCCTAAAACATGCAGTAAAAATCTGAAGGTGGCTGCCAGAGGAGGGGCTAGGGAGTGGACTGTCATTGGATGGGGCAGTATGACCCAGAGGACAATGATTGGTTTAGAGGAGAAATACAGTTTGTATGTGAAAGTGAAACTGTTTTTCTTTTTAGTGAGGATTCCCAGCCTGACAGGGAATATTCATGAGCATGTGAATCCATGCCAGACCCCATGCTGGAGAATATAAGGTTCATCGCCTAGAAACTGCACGCCGGTAGGACATTTTGGGTGCAATTTCTTTCCTTTTAACCGATTGTGCTAACTTGTGTCCTTTTGCCCTCCAAAAATGTTTTCCTTGCAGATGGATTTATCAAACATAGGATTGTTACAAAAAGTGTACTCTGTGGCCTGAAAATGTAAACAGCCTTAAAGCTGCAAGACATTGAATCTCCAGAAGCACACCCGATATTAAACTTCTCGATCCTGATGTTGACTGACCTAAACTGGTGGTATACAATACTAGAGCCCTTTGCTTTGTGTAGAAAAATATAATTTCTGCATGCAGTAATGTGTGTAGTCCTAAACTAGGAGTACATAAAGATTGAATTTAGAATATATTATTGTATTCTGCATTGCTGTGTACCTTACTGATGGCTCTAACAAGTAGTCCAGATTTTATTAAATCAAAATCTGTACTAGTCTAAAATGCCAATCATTTAGAGGCTGGCATCTAGCCCTTTGGCTCCTCTGAAGTCTGTATAAATGGACGTTTAAGGCCAGAAATAGTTGTTTTACTGTCCACTTCAAATGTAAAGTTTCCATCTCCATTTTGGTGTGCTCTAAAATAGTTCAGCATTTAAACATCTTAACTAGAATGTTTTTTGGTAATGATTTCACTTGGTGCTGGTACCACTAGTGGATTGAGAACTCCTTTTGGCAAATACCTCAATTTAATACCCCCACCAGTACCCTGTGGCATCATTTTGCCAATAACTTTAGCAGGATGCCTATGTACCTGTGGCATTTTCTGTGAACAGCTTGGTCCTTTCGAGTACCCTCTCGTTCATGAGGAATCTCAAAAACAGAATAGATTACGGAATGTCCTTTTTATAATTCAGGATTTGCATCCTTAATGACGCCCAATGGTTTTTAGTACTGTTTCTAATGTTAGGCCTTGTTACTGGCATCTCTAGGCTACCCGTGGAATAAACTGCACCCACAGACATGGGTCCCGGAATCTCTTTGTGCGATATCAAAAGTCATATTTTAAGTATCAGCTTTCTTTCTTTGGGCAAAGTCCATGGTCTGAAGGGATTAGAGTGATATGTTAAAATGTCTACGCAGTTCATGAAGTCTTTCTTGCTGGAATGGATTTATTTAAAAGGCTGTTTCATAAGGCCCAATAAGGGTGACAATTGCAAATTGTCAGCCATGTGAAAGTGGGCTGAGCAAAATCACCAAGTCTTAAAACCGGACCAAATAAAAATGTTACTGGAAAACAAAAGATGTGTGCCAAAGAACACACTGCGGGGATGTTCTCAAAAATGTTAAAACAAAAAGAAATTCTCAAAAACAGACATGGACAGTGACAAGCTTTTTGTAAAAATCAATCTTTTTATTTTGATTCATACAAATAAAAAAAAAAATAAAAAAACAAAAAGAAATTCTCAATATGTTTTATGATTGAACAAACTTCAGCTCTATCCAGTCCTCACAAACTGAGAAGTAGGACTTGGGAAGGAAAGTCAACTGACATAAGGAGGGCATTGGGATAAAGCCTATTTACTGCCTTTTTAAAAATGTATTTTGGGTATCTATGGAGTGTGGTCCTAGCTTCTGGAAGCAGTGGAGTGTGTACTTCAGAGGATAATAGGATTACATGTTAAGTGGCAAAGGTACAACAGGGTTGTGTTACGTTACAGTTAAGCAACACGAGCATCTTAAGGGTGAGGCGGGGTCAGCTGAGGGTGGGAGTGTGGTGTTGCCGTGCATGAAAATGTTTTTCTTGAAGAGAAGGGTCTTGAGCGTCATTCTGAAATATATGACCATTGGTGCTAGACTAATGCCTACAGGCTTGAGGTTCGGCATACATTGAGAAAGCCGGTTTCCTGTTATGTTTTTACATTTTTGCAGGTTTTGGTTCCTTGTAGAGCGTTAGCCACCAAAGATGGTGCCCTTGTTGACCAGATAGTAGGGAGAGTACAAGATGATAGCTTTGTAAGTTAGGAAGCTGGCCTTGAAGGCAATGCCTGCTTGTAGGGGCAGCCAGTGTAGTTCAATGAGTATAGGCGTAACTTGGTCAGATTTGCAGAGGCCAACGTGTGTGGGATGGAGGACACTTCTCATTGGTGCCAGTGTGAAAGATCAATGAACAGGGCATGTACTGTAGGTCAGAAATTATTGTTTGGAAGAAAATCCCAAGCTGCCGTTTTTCAGTGTTATTGGACAGGATGATTAATTTGGTTTTGTTGGGGTTCAGTGTGATTATGTGCTGGACTTTTGGGTTTCTATCACTGTGAAGAAGGCCTTGAGCTCGTTAATATCTTTGATGGAAGATATTTAGAGATCGAGATGATCGTCATCTGCGTACTGGTGAATGTGGATTTCAAGGAGGGAACCCAGAGTGATGGCAAGCAAGGAGGAATCTCTATTCAATTACTAATGCTCAACCCAGATGGTTCTCCAGTCTCTAGGTAAAGGACACAGATCTCAATGCATGGAGAAAGGAGGACTAGGATGCTTGTGAACCGAGTTGACCAAAATGTATTCAAACCTATGATTCAAAGGTTCCCGCTTAGAGAAAAACAATCCATAGTGTTGGAGAAAAGGCTAGGTTTATACTACAGTACCTGGGTATTGGCTGGGAAGTAGGTACAACAGGAACAAACTTCGGGCAGTTTGCCATCTGTTCATGGACCTTGTTGCAAGAAGAAATGTGAGATCTCATCTTTGCTAGGGTCACCTACAATAAAAGCATAACAGAAGAATCAAAATTGTGACAACTTGGAAAAGACCAAATTACTTCCATGCAAAAGTCTGTTTTAAAGTTGTTGCTAATACCAGAGGCTTGTTGCTTTCCAAGCGTTTCCAATTTTGGCAGAAAAGACAACTGGTGCACAGCTAGGTAAGACAATTTGACAAGAATCACACATTCAGGTCACGTTCGAATTCACATTAAAAAAAAAACGTGTTCTACTGGTTTCAAAGCGATCACCTTGGCCAATTGAAAACACCTAGTCGCCACGTATTAATATTTTCTTCAAGGCTACATGTTCTACAGATAAACAGCCTTGGTGAGTAAGACTGCAAGGAGGATGAAGAACGTGAATTTTATCTTTGGATAATCTACGAAAGAAGTAAAATAATTGCACGTTTGCTTTTGCAATATCTTTGTACACTCGTACTCAGAAGGGATATGTTAAAATCACCGAACCTGTATTTTGAAAAAACTGGGGGCTGGTGCCTGGAAAACAGCAATATGAAGGAGGTTCTGCTCAGTTGCTACCTTCCATGCAAGAATACTGCTGTTCTGCTAGTCCATGCAAAATGTCATACAACAGGTTAATCAAGTGGACGTGAATTTTTGGGAATACAGGTTTCAATTGAGGAAAGCTTGCAATATCTGTTTTTTAAGGTTGAGTGGCCTCAGACTGTTGGTGGCTGTTTAGGAGATGTTTACACAGCCCCCTGGTGAGTGATGTAAACTTAACGAATGTGAGAGGGACTTGGTCTTCACAGGTGGGGTGAGTGGGTGTCTTCTGACCTGGAACAGGGGGCCTAAACCTCCTTGAACCCCCTCTTTTAAGTGCTGTGAGTGTTAATGCTGGTGCCACTTTCTATCACCCAATGCCTACCAATACATTTTCTGGCCACGGTTCGCCTTTCAGTTTCCCAGAAAGATACAGGGAACCTGCGCAAAGAAAATAACTTCTTCGCCTTCTGGAAACACCTTAAGATCTCCTTGTTTAATGAATTAAATACGCCCTGATGCCATTGGGCTTTGGCATGTAACAAATAAATAAAATAAATAAGCAACCAAGAAAAACCAGACCAGCACCAGGGGAATGGAGTATAGAACGAAAGCATAATTAACTGCATTTACTCGTCATATATGGGAGATGAGATCTCAAACAAACGACCTACCAACCCAGGTTGATCCCAGACAAATGGTGGAGCAGAAGAAAACCAACTGTATCAGTAGAGACTGCAAAGGAACAGGAGAGACACAGCAATCCTCAGAGTTTGAAACAAAACTCACTAGTTAAGAAAGAAATTGCCAGGAAAACGAGCAAACAGAGCATCTGGCTGCTCCATTGCCATCAGATACTGCAAACAAAACGGTGCTCGAAAAGGGAAAGAGTCTTTGAAGGGATTTTAAAGCTTTTCACCTGTGTAAACCAGCCCTTGGGAAAAAGACAGGTCACGATTCGTCCCTAGATTCACATGAGCACTGGAGACAATGGAAAGGGGGGAATGAGGGGTAGAATCAGTAAACAAAGGGGAGTAAATGAAAGGCAGAGTGGGGGTTGCAGGGGTGAGGTGTGCCGAAAGACCAGGAGGCGGACAGACGGAGTACTAAAGAGTTGGTGGCACAGTTGGAGCAGAGTGCAGGTGAGCTATTTGTGGGAAAGAGACACACCAGTTGTATGCAATTTAGTGTGAGAAGAGATTGTAAAAGGTAAGTGGGAAGCTGGAGAGAGAGAAGTGTAGAGGGGCATTAGATAATGAGAATGATAGCATGTATGGTAGGACACCGTACAAGGCGGTAGTGGGTAGAGTGAAGTAGAAAGGGGCGAGTTGTTAGAAGAGGTAGGCGGAGAGTGTGTGATAGGACTAGGTCATAGAGGTGTAGATAGGGGATTGTATGTAGGAGGGAGGTGAGGAAGGGAGAGGAAATGGAGAAGATAGTTTGAACATTGGAGGGCCAAAAGAGAGAAAGACGATCGGACGGAATGAGAAAGGACGGGAGAGTAAGTAGTGGAGAGGGAGTAGGAAGATCAGGGCAGAGAGAAATGGCGCAACTGTAGGAGAGGCTGGCCCAGAGTGTTCGACATTGGCAAACCCAAAACTATCAGTTCTTATGAAAAAACCTGGGCAAGTGTTAGGTCAGGGTGTAAAACCAGATATATGAAGAGGCCTGGTATGTTATCATTAATAATTCATTACTCATTTAGTGATTCATTTATCCATCATTCATTCCTATTAGTGACATTAGTTATCCATTATACATATTATTCTGCCACATTTGTATGCATTTGCTAGAGAAATAGGCTGTTATATGAAGAGGCCATGTTTAGACATATGTTTTTATGTATGCATTTAGACTTACACATTGAGTCCACATTATGTAGCGCTTTGGTTTGAGTGAAATGGTGCTTGCCGCTAATGCATGAAACTGGCATTCTGAAGCCACGTCATTGAGACACTGGAAGCTGTTCATTGTGCGCGGAAGGATTGGAATGTAAACAATGTCTGGCAGACAGACAGAAAGGTGGGAGGCATTTGATGGAGTGAGTGCTCTTGCACAGAGAGAGTGAGGGATTTCGGTGGAGAAAGGAAGCCAGCTTTAGCTGACAATGATGGGAAGATGGTAGAATGATGTTTTAACACATAGAAGGCCATAGATGCCGACAGATAGACATAATATTGAAAGCGGTTCCATCTTGCTTTGAGATGTCACGATGACTAGAACACACTGAACTAGAGAGTACAAGACTGACGATGACAGACAGTCTGACACTTGCCTGGAATTAGAAATGCTGGTTTGACAGAAAGAGTGAATGCTTGCTAAGAGAGTTTTGACATGTTACCATAGAGATATATGTACGTCATTTAATAGAATATCCAGGGGTGAGGTTTGCATTGAGTAAGGAGATGTATTATGGGAAGCTTTTGCAGATGCAGTTTGGGATGAGATTGTGGCATGCAGCTTGGCAGACCAGCTTGGGAGTTCTGAAGCATTTTGGGATGTAGATGAGAGCAGAGTTCGAGAGCTTGGCAGAGGCTTGAGGCAGTTCGCGTGAGCAGTTGGCAGGAGCAGACCACTGAGAGGCCCAGTTTGAGGCGGTGCAGGGAGACTGGCTGTATGGGAGCTGGAGAGGAGAGAGACTCGAGTCATGCTGGGAGCTTGGGAAGCTCGACCATGCAAAGGGGAGTATGGTTCTAGGCCTACCTGAATTGACTGCCTTGTTGGGACATGGGAGATTTGCACACACATTAGATGGGGTGTTGACATGTTGAGGGAAGGGGTGATTCACCAGAAGAGATTGTCTTATGAGAGTGTGATTGTGTGTGGTGTGGATTGAAGAGGCATGCTTGTCCAATGTACTTTGCTATTTAGTATTTGTTGTTATTAGGCTGCAATGCATTATAGATCCAGTAGGGATAATTGCTATTAAATTGCTTGCATTAGAAACCTTTCAGGCTTACATTTATTGGAGTTTGCACCCAAACATAAGGGGTGCAAATTTGGGTTTTGCTAGAAGTGCTTACCATGCCTTGCTGTGTATGAATACATGTATTCCATTGTTATAATTGAGACTGACTTGTGTGTTTTCATTTGTGTCCATTGTTATCTTATTTATTGTGTATTTTTCTTAGTGTTTGGTTTGGCGTGTATGTCTTATTTGCAGTAACACAGTGCACAACCGCCCTGAGATATACTTGCAGGGGGGCCAGAGTGGTCCACCCCCCATGAGGTAGAGTTGAAGTTTGACAAGGGCACCCTTAGGCAATCCCCACAGAGAGCTAGATAGAAACAGATTTTTTCCTTCCAGCCTTCACCACTAGCTAGCATTAGATAATAGGTGTTATTGATCGCTAGCTGGAGGATCTGGGGTGTAGGGACACCTAGGTTAGAGTGAAGGCAGCACGAGAGAGTAGAGGGAAATACATTAGTAGATTCTGCCTATTCCCAGACCATAATACAAAATGAGATTTTTACTATTCCGGGTTGCGACTGCTGAAAATAGGGCCACTTTTAAAATTATTTCCAGGGCTTCTTTTGGTCGTCAGTCCATCCCTGCTTGTCGGTTAAAAGAATCTATGGATAGGCTCCAATGTATTGAGGCTGCCCTTGGGTGGCATCGGTGTGTGGTATAAATCAACATAACATCTCGGATCTAGGTAGTCACCAAGTCTTACTAGGCGATAAAAAAAATCAGTATACATAATCTGCCGATGGGGACTGGTCTTGGCTATCTGCCTCGCCTGTCAGGACCAATTGTGTACCACCCCAATCTGTCCTTTAGCACTACCCTAGTCAAATTAATTTTGTGGAATAGTTGAGAGGATTCCAGCTTTTTAAACCCAACCAACGCCTTCCCTGCATTAATGGATTTTGACGTGTTTGCTTTACAAGAGGTCTGGTTGGCTGAGACACTGTCTTGGATGGTTACTCTATTCCTATTTGGAGGTCTTTTACTGAAGATTAACAATTCCCTCTGCCCACAAATTGAAATATGGGATGAATCTTCTGATGACATATTGGCTGTTAGACTACATTGGCCATCCACTGCCTCACAAATGCCCACTAATATTTTACTCATCAATGTTTATTGGTATGTACAGTGGAGATTTTCTTTCTACTTTAGATCGGCTTGTAGAAAATTGCCACCACACCTTTGGCCAGCAGTCTATTATTGTAATGGGCACTCGAATAGTAATATCTTCAATTCATGTCGGGACGGCCTTACACATGCCACTTTCATAGATGGACAATCTTATCACTGTGGTGTCGGATGGGCTGATGCTAGGCACTCGCGGTCGTTGCATAAGTTAAATGGAAATATCGCTGGAGATATCCAGAGTCATCCCACCTTGCAGAGTGGTGAGAGCTGTTCAACAACAGACATCTTTGTATCGGTAGGATTAATTCCTGACATTGACTCCTTATTGATAAAAACAGACCATGGCTAGCGACAAAGCTTGTTAATTACTAAATTTCACCCTTAACTGTGAATTTTCACCAATCCTCCGGTGGTCCAGCGGGGCTTACTGCTTCCAGCAGAGGAAATCCTATTTTCTGGTCTTCCCCCTTCAATTTCTAAATTCAGCCCTCTGACCTGGGAACTAATTCATACTCGGTTTTCTTTCATTCTGGATAATGCTATTGACCCTAAGACCTTCTTAAGGTTTGGTAATTCAGTCTTTAGCATTCGACGCATCAATTTTCTGTCTGTATGTAAAATCAACTTTGTTTGGCACCACATTTTTGATCGCCTCATCCTTGAGAGAAAGCAAATATTGCGACAATACATATGAGACATAAAACAATGACTTGTGCCATCCGTGCCCCCTAATGTCCCCTTGTTTAAAACCAAGAAGCTAAATTATAGGAATTGGCTAAAACCTTCCAGCATGAATCTTATCAAAGATAGTCAACGTATGCTGGATATCACCAATGCATTTGATTCATGCTCATTTTGGAAATCTGCCAATAGCATTCATATTATATCTAGGAGTTGTGACGAATCGAGAGTATTCGTTCCTTCTCCCCAAGGGGAGCCCCCTTTGAAGATAGGGAGGTGAGCCCGCTGTGCAAGACCCTCTCCAGGGGTCTGGGCAAGTGGGACCTCACTGCGAGTGTCTCCCCCTTAGCGGACAAGGACACATTCCCACAGGGAAATCCCTATGCAAACCACCTTATCTGCATATACAGGACTGCCTTCAGTAATGGAAAACCTACCCTCCTTTTGTTTGATCCAGGCAATATCCCTTTAACAACAAACTTCTCTGAATACAGGATGAGTGGAACAAGAGAGAAGAGATAGAGCCATAAGCAGAAGAAACCCTCTGACGCAGCCACACCCTGGAAAGGCAGAGCAGAGTGGAGCCACAGAGTTAGTGGCAAACCGAGAAGCGGGGGAACACCAGATGGAGACGCCAGACACCCAGCAACCTGAATAGCAGAGGAGCTGCTGCCAGGACTGAATACGAAGACTGTCCAACATCGTGGTGTGACCACAGAAGCACTGTGGTGAGCCTAGGGCCCGTCCAATGACTGACACCTGTAGAGGAGGGAGACTTGAAACCTCTCACCAGCGAACGATCACAGAGTGCAGCAAGTCACGGAAGCTCCAAGAGTGGAACGGTTGGGACATCGGGAGCGCAGAGACCACCAAACGAAGCAGGAGGCCCAAACGAGCACCAAAACCCAAAACGTTACCTGCGACAAACAAAGAGGAGGCCCCCGGGGGGGACATATCTTAAGCAAAGGAACATGTAAAAACCATAATGTTGTTGTAGGGATATTGAAAAAGCCTAAAGATATATATCCCAAGAAGCCAAGGAAAGTGAATGATAATATTAGCTTTGAGAAGGCCGGAAAAGGTATCCTATGAAGAATGGAATAAACAGGCAAAGTTATTGAAGAGTGGGGAATCCCTTATAAAGCATAAAATAAGCAGTGTTGCATAGCAATTTGCTATGCAATTCTGTAGTTTTGCTAATCAAATTAACACTTGTGTAGCAAAGTTAGCTATTTAAGTTGCCCTCTTCAATGAGCTCGCCCTGCATTCCTATCTGGCCGTCGGTGCTCTCTTCACCCTCTTTTCTCGGTTCTCTTCAAGTGCTAAGGAAGGGAAAGTGCAACAGTAATCCTCTCCTGCACTCTTAGTGCCAAATTCATGTGTAGGAGTGCAAGAATTTATTTTCCAAATTATTGCAAACCAGAAGTAATCAGGATGATACTTGTCTTTGCCAGACAGGATATAAAAGGTGTAATAAACGTATGTGTCAAATTTATATCTTTTAAAGACAAGTCATGCAATTCCATTCCTAAAATGTAAGTTGTAAAATAATACATAATTACAGTATTGAGACTGTAAAACCTTGCATCGATCCATGCTTTACAGTAAAGTTTAGGTTAGTATATCTAAATTTCATAGTGTCAGCTAGATTTCCTTTTGTTGGGGTAGATGCATCATGTTGACTTGTGAACTTTTGAATGTACGTTATCACATGATCAAATGCTTTTGATGGCAAACCTAGTTCTGTAACCTGCAGGTTGCATACATCTTGCAACTGGTGCTCAACCCATGATGGAATCCATACTCCTTGACATTTTATATTATCGCCCTGTTGCTTTATACCAGGTACCCTGAAAGTGAGATGACCACAGACTACAATATTAAACCTGGTTTGTCTAGTTCTCTGCCTGCTGTGCAATCCACTCTGCTTAGTCTTTCTTTCCTCTCACATAATAAATACACAAAGCGAACTAAATACTTACGAAAAGTAGTGATGAATAGATCCATCCAGTCTGTAAATCTACAGATCTACTGCAATAATCTTCGCAGTGTTCTCCGTTGGTCGACGATTTCTCTGACTGTATAGGTCCTGGGAAGATGAAACTTGTTGTGGGCTGCTTAAGGGTTTGGCAAATGACAATAAGACCCCTGGGGGCCTTTGATGATGTCTGGCAGCAATGGGTGCATAGGTCACTTTTGGGGTCGGGTTTCGGAATATCAGTTTTCCACCTTTCGTTTCCTCAGTGCTGCAGATGCAGCACTAACCTCTGGACAGCTTCTGGCGACCTGGACTCGACCACTCTCCACGGACCCTCACCTAGTCTGGACTCTCGAGACGTCTTTGTTGGATTCTGGTGGCAGGAAACCCACCAGCGGGCCTCCCTCTGCACTCAGCGAGCCTGGACCTTCTATGGCGGGAAAAAATGGTCAGTGATGATGGCAAGGATGTCCCTTGAAGTATTCTTAGGCAGTTGGGAGCTTTCACAGCTCCGTGTGTCAAGCAGCACTATGCCAGGGTGCACCCTCTTCTGGGTGGTAGACAGCAACGGCTTCCAGCTGTACAAACGCTCCTCTGCACTCCTGGGTGACACCAATGGACTTCTTGAATTTGAGGTCCGGGCAATACCCTTCAAGACTCTCAAAGACCCCTTCTCCGGACGGCAGGCACACAGGACTGGCTTCCAGGGTACTTCGGATGAAGAGTCGCAGGTTGCACAATGGTAGCTCGGGAGAGGTCTCCTTTGCAGGTCCTCTCTGGATCAGTCCTTGGAAAAACATGGCGAATTTCAGATTACACAAAGTAAATGCAGCAGCAGACCTCCTCCAGCTGGGCTTCAAGGAACAGCTTCTTGCTTCAGCTTCGCCTTCGCCTACTGAACAAATTGGTGAGTGAGAGGTCCCTGTTATACACATTTGGTCCACATTCACTCAGTCTGAGCTGGTATCAGTCAACCAATCACACAGAAGAGCATTCATGCAGGCAGATAGCCAATCAGGCTTGCAGGCATTCAGGCCTTTCACTCCACCAAGACACCCATAAAGAATGGATTGGGGCAAGCACCCAGCCTTTCAGCAGACTACGCTGCATTCATATCAGTTTCAGTCAGGGCTGTCTCAGGCATTCTTTCACATGCAGAAACCAGACACCCATAACACAGAATGCGAGTTCACTTCAGACTCCATTTGCACAGGCCCCACCCCTAGGGTGTACCCACAACACAACCACTGGGAAGCCTCCAGTCAGTCTGACAGGAGGCAGCCCCAGAACCATCTATGGTATTTCTGGTCAACAGCCAGTCAGGAGGCAGGGACATAGTCAGCGCTTCCAAGGACTTTGGGAAACAAGGTAAAAGATCATTGAAACTAGGAGGCAACAGTGGCCATCTTGCCGACCATCAGGAATCCGTTGATTGCTATGGCAGGGCTCGGGTGTCCCATAAATGGAGAACACTGAGGCACTTCCAAGTCAGCAACTAGCTGCCACCAGCCCATACCCTGCTCTGTGGGCAACACACAGGTACCCAGAAACACACATAAGGGGTACAAGGGAGTACCCCCACCCATAGGTGCCATAAGGGTATCCCATGGGTTTTGTTCACCAAAAGGAAACCATGGAGAGCTGCACTGCCAGAGGTCCAAGATGGACCTCAGTGGCAAGAAAAACCCGAAAACGCGCACAGAAGTGGTAGGACAATGACTAGGAGGCCCTGTCCCTCCAAAAGCATATCACATAACCATAAGATTATAACAAAGACCAGAAGGATCGAATATCAAGAGAGTAAACCAGTCAAAGTCAGAGGAAGAACTATAAGACCATCTTAAGAAAACCATTAAGAAGAGTATTGTGAATAATGATAAGCATTACAGTATCAGGAAAACCAAACCTATAAGTAGTTGGCAGGAGCTACAGGAGCTCATAAATGAGACATCGAGGACCAGAAGAGACCATCGTAATTAACTTGTTTCCAGAGGATGACTTTTTTTTCATCCGATATATATGAACAAAGTGAACCCTGACGTAAAGCCTTGAGATTGATGGCCGAAGGGAAACAGCCAAGACAGAGACATACTTTTGGCAAACTTTAGTTATTTGGTTTAGTGGTAGGGTCAGGTAGATTAGGTTTTGGACAGAGGACATTTTTGTTGGAGTTGGACTGACGAGCACCTTAGTTTGGATAGGTAAGGAACATCAGTATAGCGATTGGGTAAGATGAACAAGTTACTTACCAACTGGTAACATTCTTTCGACTGGATGTTCCTCCAACGTATTCCTCATCTTTGATACTCATGTCCAGCATCTGCTGCTTTGGAAATCTTTTTCGGCAGAGGGCGCCCTGCGTCGATGCTGTCGAGTCGATATCCCTCAAAGGCCTCCGTCGAGGGTGACATCATCGGGTGATACAAGTAGCAGGCACGGCACCCGTTGGCCTCAGTTCTGTTTTTTCCCCACTCTTCTTCGTGTTGCTGTGAGCATAGGCAGGCAGTAATCAACCTTGTGAGAACAAAAGCTGTAACAGCATAGGAAATTCTACAGAGGGGTAGGTAGGGCGATGAGGAATAAGTTGAAGGAACATCCAGTCGAAAGAACTTTACCAGTTGGTAAGTAGGTTCTTCAAATGGATTGTGTCCTCCAACGTATTCCTCATCTTTGATAGACTCCCAAAGCAGTATGTAGGATTTGAGGAGGGTAGAGAATTTAAAATTTAACAATATTTTAGAAGGCAGAATAAAGCACTGCATTACCAAAAGCAACATCCTGAGCATGGGAAGCATCCAAGCAGTAATGTTTGGTGAATGTATGCAACGATGACCATGTTGCAGCATCAGAAATGGATCCAATGGGTACTCCCCTTTGCAGGGCTGCGGAAGAGGCTATGCCCCTGGTAGCAGGAGCCCGCAAACACTCTGGTGGGTCCTTGCCCGCCAATCTGTAACACTCTGAAATACCAAGGATGATCCACCTTGACAGTCTATTTAGTAACAGCTTGTCCTAATTGTCATCCAGTGTATCCAATGAAGAGTTGGACGTCCACTCTCAATTTGGAGAACCTAGAAATAGCGTAGAGCTCTTCTAGGGTACAATCTATGGAGCCTCTCCTCCTCTTTACTGGGATGCGGCGGGAGATAAAACGCTGGCAGAACAACTTTTTTATTCAAATGGAAATCCGATACAACTTTAGGCAGGAAAGAGGGTTTTACCCTCAACACAACCCTGTCCTTGTGGAATACGGTATAGGGTGGCCTGGAAGGTAGTGCCTGCAACTCGCTCACTCTACGTGTAGATGTTAGTGCAACCAACAATATGGTTTTAAAGGTTAATAACCTCAGTGGACCTGTGTGCAAAGGTTCAAATAGGGTACACATTAGAAATTTAAGAACCAGGTTAAGGTCCCAAACTAGAACCTGAAAGGAAGAAGGTGGGAACACGTTTGTGAGCCTTTTTAGAAATTGAATTATCAAGGGAATTTTGAAGTAGCAGCATTCTTCCGAAGAGCACTTAAATATGGAAAGCGCTGCCAGGTAATCTTTAATGGTCCCAATATTAAGACCTTTGTGTGCTAATGATAGAATAGATAACACATCCGGAGTTGAACATAGAAAAGGATCAACATTCTTTTCTCGGCACCAGTCGCAAAACTTGTTCCAATGGCAATGGTACAGAGATTTTGTTGCTGGCCTTCTTGCCGAAAGCAACACCTCCATAACTTCATCTGGGAGGTCCCAATCCTTGTATCATAACCTTTCAGAAACCACGCGTGAAGGTTGAGAGTGTTGACCTCTGGATGGAGAACCTGTCCCTCCCTTTGCGAGAGAAGATCCTCTCTTTGTGGAAGACGTATCGTAGGATAGATGGACATATCCAGAAGGTCTGGGTACCACGTTCTCCTTGCCCAATCTGGGGCAATTAAGATCATGCGGCTTCCGAACTGTCAACCTCCCGATTACTTGAGGAATGATGGGGATCAGTGGAAAAGCGTATAACAGTGGGAACTCCCAATCCACCAGGAACGCATCTCCTAGAGCTCCTCTCGGAGGAAATTCCATTGAGCAGTACCTTTCGCACTTACGGTTGATCCTGGTCAAACAGGTCTACTTGAGGGGTTCCCCAAAGGGCGAAGATCTCTTGAAGGACTTCCTGAGCTAGTTACCACTCGTGGGAGACTGCTCTGCCTGGTCAGACGGTCCGCCATCGTGTTCTCCTCCCCAGCTAGGTAAACTGCTGATAGGGCGATTCCTTCTCGAATTGCCCAGTACCAGAGCTGCATTGCCTCTCTGCATAGTGGTAGTGACCCTACACCACCTCTCTTGTTGAGGTAATGCATGGCCACTGTGTTGTCCATCATTATCAGGGCATACTTTCCCCGTACAGAGGGCAGGAAGGCCTTCAGTGCTAGTCCGATTGCCCTCAGCTCCAAAAGGTTGATGTGTAGTTTGGACTCCGATGGAGACCAACGACTGCTGACTGTCAGACCGTTGGTGTTGGCTCCCCACCCAGTGAGCGTCCACCACTACTGTAATCTCCGGCCATGGTTGCCAGTTCTCCCTTCAGAATATTGTTCTCGCAGGCCCACCACAGAAGATCCTGTGAGACCCTGGTTGGAACCTGAAGTCGGTCCGACATCTTGCCTGAGAATTGGGACCATTGTGTACTTAGAGCCCATTGAAGGGCTCTCATTCTCAGGCAGGCTTCTGGCACCAGAAAATGCAGGATGCCATGGGGCCGAGCAACTGCAAGAAATCGAAGGCTGGAAGATTCTGGGCAGTTTGAAATTTGATAACCATCTGAAGAACGTCTTGAGCCCTCGCCGTGGCGGACAAGCTCTTTCCCAAGGATGTGTCTAGTACAACTCCGATGTACTGGAGCTGCTGGGAAGGTGTCATCTGTGACTTCTTGTAATTGAGGGAGAAGCCCAGTCTGTGAAGGGAGCGGCAGGTGACAGATGATCCAGAGCTTGTTCAGGAGAACACGCCCTGATCAGCCAATCGTCCAGGTAGGGGTAGACATGAATCTCCCCTCTCCTGAGATGCACTGCCACCACCAGTTTGGTGAAGACCCTCGGGCGGAGGTCAACCCAAATGGCAAAACTCGAAACTGATAGAGTGAGCCATCAACAGCGAACCTCGGGTATTTTCTGTGCTTGAGATGGACTCGAAGGGCCTGAAGGCTCTGAGAGGGTGTAACCATCTTGAATGTGTCCTTCCTGAGGAATTTGTTCAAGTATCTCAGATCTAAGATGGGTCTCACTCCTCTGTCTTTCTTGGGGATCAAAAAGTAAGGGGAATACCAACCCTTGTTCCTCTCCGCTACAGGTACCGGTTCTATAGCACCTTTTTCTAGCAGGGTTATCTCCTGCACAAGGAGCGGATCTGGAATCCTCAAAGAGTGGTTCCTTGGTGGATTGGTGTGAGGCTGCGTTATGAATGGGAGGCAGTAACCTTGGGCTATTGTCTCCAGAGCCCAAGCATCTGAAGTAATGGCTTGCCATTCTTCGAGATGCTGAGACAGTCTGCCCCCCCCCACCGTTGACTCCTAACGCAAGCTCTCAAAGTGGTTTTGGAGCAGTTGCTGCAGCTGCTGACGGCAAGGTAGCTGCAGCTGGCTTTGCACCTTTATCTCGTCCACCACGAGGGATTTTCCGTTGGCCTATTTGACGGGCCATTCCTCTCGCCTTTCCAAATGAGGAGTAGTAGCGATAGGATTGCCCCCTCCATGGCTGTCCTGTCGGAGGAAAAGGCTGGGGTTGCCTAACAGCGGCCCCTAAAGATTTGGAAGCCGCCTTTGAGGTCTGCAACCTCTCAAGGCTCTCGTCAGGCTTGCTGCCAAAAAGGTGAGACCCATCAAATGGCATGCTGAGAAGACGAGCTTGCACATCCAGTGCAAAACCTGACTTCCGCAACCATGCAAATCTGTGCATTATGGTGCTTGTAGCCATGGACCTTCTGATGTTGTCCGCAGTGTCCAATCCAGACTGAAGGGACTTGCGCATGGCTTCCTTTCCATCCTTAACGATAGCTAGGAAACTGTCCCTTTCCTCCCATTCTGGAATGAGCTCCGCCGCCATGGATATGCACTCCCAGAGAGTGTACAAACATTTTGCTAAGGCACATGCGGAGTTGCCCGATTTCAGGGCCATACTCCCAGCTGAAAATACTTTTCGTACCCATCCATCCACATGCTTGTCGTCCCTATCCGGAGGGATGGTAGGGTATGCTGCCTTGTTCGATGTAGCCTTGGCTGCCTGGGCCACCAGACTCTCCGGAGTGGGGTGCTTGGACAGGTAGCCGAGGTCGCTAATGGAAGGACAATATTTCCTTGTGAGAGATTTGTCCACCGTAGAATTGGTGTCCGGGGTCTCCCAATTCTTGGCCACCCCATTTTGTAGAGCCACATTGAAAGGTAGAATCGGATCTGTAGGTGGACCTTGGTCTCCAGAATATCCGTTAGGTCATCTTGAACATCTGTACCTGAGGTCTAGCCCAGCCTAGGTATTCCACAACCTTGGGCATTAGGTGACGGTATGAAGAGTCTGCGTTCTCTCCAGGTTTTGGCCTACCAAACTCCAATTCAGGAGCGGTATCAATGTCACTGGCATTATGTAGAGTATCACACATCCTCCATCTTGCTCTTTTCTGAAATGAGGCACTCCGGCACTTTTGGAGTTCCAAATTTAAGCCCAAAAGGGCATCCTCGACATCAGACCTTTCCTTCTTCAAAGATGGAAGAAAGGAATTTGAAATACTCCTTCCTTGGCAAAGGGGTGAACATTTTGTTAAGAACACTCACCGGTGTTGTAGGCTTCAAAGAAGACTTTGATTTAGCCTTTTTATGAGTTTCCTCATTATTTGGAGGCTGAGCTGATACGACTGGTACTTTTGGCGCCAATGGTTTTGGCGTCGACAGAGGCGTCAACTGCGCCGATGGCCTGGATGGTGCTGGCAAAGCGACAGTACCCTTCGAAGAATTTGGCTACGTGGGTTCTGCAGGCTTCGACAGCGTCGACGATCTCGAATGCTCGTCATGTCTCGAGTGACTTTTACTCACTGGAGATCAAGGGTTCTCGATGAGCATTCCTTCGACCACCCAGGCTCGAGGGTGCGCGAGTGTTGAGTCGAGACCGCTCTCTGCCGGCTTCAATAGAAGTCGTGGACAGAGGCTTACCCTGCCTTTCAAATATTTTCATCATTTTTATGCAGAATGCTTCCCACTCTGCAGATGACGTATGTTTGGTAGGGCATTTTACTCTTTCTGTGGTTTCGCCTGACGACGATGAAGAGGAGATCGACCAATAGTGCCTCATTTTCGATCGTTTCATCGAGGACAAAGAATGGCGTGAGTCACTACGGGACCTTGATTATATTTTTATCTCTCTTCCTTCGTGGAGACCTAGACTCGGCGGTTGAGGCACCATCGGGTTTGATCTTACGAGGTTTGGACAGCTTTCATACCTGCAACTTCCCCTTTCGTTCTCGCAGGGCTTTTCCTGTCATCGACTGACATTTTGAACAGGAATCGATGTCATGGCCTTGACCCAAGCACCACAGGCAAGAACGATGTGGATCCGTGATCGACATTTTCGAGTCACACTCCTTACCCTTCTTAAAACCCGTGCGAGGTGTCGTCGGAGTGGAGGACGAGGACATCTTTATTGAAGATTTTCACGATATTCGAAACTGCTTAGTCAAATAACTAACTAGGCATGCCGAGTCTCCGAAGCAAATACGTTTACGGACAAACGGAACTGAGGCAAGGGGTGCCATGTGTGCTACTTATATCACCCGATGACCTCACCCTCCATGGAGGCCTTCGAAGGACATCAAGCCCGACTCCGAAGCTGGACATGATTATCAAAGATGAGGAATAGGTTGGAGGACACAAACCATTTCAAAAGGTATTTTTTGTATTATTTTGAATAAACTCCTACTACTATTACTACCAGCTTGAAATTAGCAGACACTATTAAGGAGACTCAAAATGCTCATCACGAACTGGATGACTTAAAGTCCAAGGTGTCGCAGAATCCGTCGAACGTTGAGGACTTAGTCATACAAACAGAACTCTTGAACATGTCAGTTTATGAAGATAACATCGATCCTGATGATGAGGTGAATAAAACTACTGACGACATATGCGCCGTTCAAGAAGTGGTTACTTCTTTAGCTGGTAAAAACATAAGTAATAACTCTCAGAATCCAGCACCAGAAAACCAAAGCTGTTCTAAGTTGGAAGCACAGCAATGTGAAACTCCTTCAACTTGCCCCACTCGAGTAGCCAAAAATAGAATTTGCGAGATTATGCCACAGGTTAATGAGGAGCCTGACATAATCAGTGAGCAGAGGAGTCCACTTTTCCTGACCTTGCATGCGAAAAGGGAAAGACAAAGGCTTCAAGGCCTACTTAAGTCTCAAAAATCTGATCTAACTGGGCCACTTGCCAAAAAAAAAGAATTCTGTTCAGAGGTGTCCCCCGTTTTTGACGCCATTACAGAGAAATCCCAGAAACTGGTCTTTCATAAGGCCTCCCCGGCGACACTAAATCTGAAAAATAAGACAGCGCCGCATGCTCCTAGACAAACAGAACCCTCATTGCTGATCAAATTAGTGCTTGAGCGTCTGGAGGGCGAGGATAAACTAATTTTGAACAGAACCAATGTGTTAAAACTGCTTCACTATGTACCCCGACTTCGCTCTTTGGAGTCGAAAGACTTGAAAATAATCGAATTTCCTGAGGAACGTCGCACCGATAAGGTGATTCTACATGTAAATTCCAACTTAATCGCAAATGTAATCTTGGAGGCGAATGAAGAGCTACTATCAATGGGTTTCGACACGTATAAAGCGAGAAACCCGGAACAACGAGAAAATGTTAAAGATGCGACGACAACTGAGCTTGGCGATATCCAGCTTCCTATGAAATGTACGTCTAAAGCTCACGAAGAGGCGAGAAAACCAGTTCAAGGAGAATTAAATCGGCAGGTCCATCCTGAACAGATTGATCTCTTTTGCACGGCCCAGTTTCCATCTCTTCCGTCCCAAGGCTTTATGGCGGCAGAAAAGAACCCGCAGAGTCGAATTGTCCCAATTGAGAGAATTAAAATTACCATTGAAAATGGGAGATGCCCAGGAAATTACGTGCCACCACAAACAAATAATCAAAGGGAACCCGAACGGGCGGAAGACTGGAAATGGATGGCTGTGGCCTTGAATGCTCATTCGATCAGCTAACGCCCAAATACTATTACCGAGCAGGAATGTTCCTTTGCCTCATGGAACACACGCGTTTTTTTACATCTTCTAAACAACAATTGGGCACAAGACCTACAATTTATTTGTTTACAGGAAACCTGGATGCGCGAACTACCAATAGCTCCAGAGTACGAGTGTGCGCTAAATCCAGCGATTAAAGCCGAGAAGGGCCGTCCAGTTGCAGGCCTGTTAACAATGATCAAAAGATCATCGGGCTACCGACTGCACAACTCAGTCAATTACACAGCATTCATTCAAGTCTGCGAGATACGTAAAACTGATGCTGCTGCCAATGCTTGTGATGTGATCTATATCATTAATGTATACTGGAACCATCAACGGACTGGTTCACTGCCATTCGTCGACCAAATTATTGCAATCCTTGATAAGTTGCTGGAATCAAGCAGTGGAAGCGCAGTGATAGTTTGTGGTGATCTAAACATCGATTTCTTCAAACCTCAGAATTCCTCTAAAAACCGTTTGGCAGAGATATGGAGAGAAGAGATGGAAGTGAGAGGGCTCGCGATGTTAAACGGTCACACGCAGGGTGACATTCCAGCTAAGTCCACATGGCAGCGCGATGGGCAAAGTTCCACTATCGATTACATGTTTGTATCCGATACGTTGCACAGAAAAATAAAAACTATGAAAATCCGCTCAATGCCCAACAGTGATCACGATATGCTGGAACTTAGATTCCTTAACACGAAAGGCCCGCAATGCAATAAGTGGAACTCCAAAGTATTGGTGGAAACCAATCGCCTTCGCTTAAAACTGAAAGAACAGGACGTGATGAAGATAAGCCGCCAGTTTAAGGCAACGACGAAAGAGGTTGAATATACGCCAATTCTGTCTCAGTTCAAAAGCAGGAATCTTGGTCTCAAAAACCAGTCATTTACGAAAAAACATAGCTTTGAGCTTATGATAATGCAACGGAAAAGATCCATGAGAGCAGAGATTCGAAAAAACAATCAGGGCCCCAAGTCTGAAATAAATGCAAAAAACAAAGCGGTTAAACAAGCCTATAAAAACTGGCTTAAAAGTCATCGAGTTGTACTACAGCAAAACGACGCCGAAGCAATGATGAAGATTCTCAGGAATAAGAACAGTGGCGAGTTCTGGCGTACCATCAACTGCATGGAAACCTCGCAAATGGCTCTGCAAGCGTGCCCAGTATTAGAAAAGGAGTGGGTCAAGCACTTTACAGACCTATACTCCAAAGACGTTGTTCCAATTGTGCCAATCTCCAACATAACCTCATGGAACCTACACTTTACCAAGGATGAAATCCGAGAGATAATTGTGAGAGCTAGAAACTCCCGTGCGCCCAGTCCTGACGGGTTATCTAACTGTATGATCAAACAATTTCCTGACCTATGGACTGACATATGTTTTGATCTATTTACGAGAATCAACCAACAAAAGCAAGTCCCAACCTCTTGGAAGACTGGCATTATTGTGCCGATCTTCAAGAAGGGGAATAGAGCATCACCAAAAAACTATCGCCCGGTGGCCTTGCTTGATGTGTTGGGTAAGATTTTCGCATCTCTTTTGCAAGTGCAACTGACTAACTGGGCCAAAACAGCGAAAAGAATAGATGAACGACAAGCGGGCTTTGTGAAATTTGTTGGATGCTCGCTAAACCTGTTGATTCTAAATCTGCTTAAAATGGAAGCCCTAAGAACCAACACGAGAGTGTATCTTGCCTTCGTCGACTTCTCTATGGCCTTTGATATGATCGATCGTGAACTGTTGTGGGAAAAACTAGAGTTGTGGGGTTGCCCGGTTGGCCTACTAGCGGCAATTAAAGATCTCCACACAAACACCTCAATTGCCATTCGGCTGGATCCTTCAGGAACGTTGTCCACCCAAATCAAGACACTGAAAGGAGTGAAGCAGGGTTGCCCACTAGCAGCCGCGATTTTCAGTCTATTCATCTCCGATATCGGTGAAGCGATTCAAACAGTGAGATCCTTTCCACCTAATCTCAATGGATCGAAGATAAACTGGCTGCTGTACGCAGATGATTTAGTAATCCTGGATTTAACATCTATCGGGCTCCAACGCAAACTTGATGCTGTACAGAACTATGTTTGCCAGAATAATTTGAAGATCAATACATCTAAAACAGAAATATTGGTGTTCGAGAACTTGAAAACAAGTCACAACTCAAAAGGCCCAAAGTATGTATGGTCTCTAAATCAAGAGAAATTGCAGATATCAAAAAGTGTAAAATACCTTGGCATGACACTTAATTCCAGTATCTGCGAGGAGCCTTGGGTGGCCGATTCAAAAAGGAAATGTGGCCAGTTGGCCTGTCAAGGTCTGGTAATACACAAAAAATATGGGCAATTTTCAATGATACCATTACGCAACTTTTATGAACAAAAAGTAGTACCAATTCTGGTATATGGTGCAGAAAATGCCTTTGGTTGCCCATCAACACATTGGAGCTCACTAGAACATATGTTCTGGTCAAAGACCCTAAATCTACCACCTGGAATCGCAACTGCCTGTATACGGTACGAATTAGCATTAATCTCCTTGCATGCGAGAATATGCTGGAATCAACTTGCACTATTTCGAAAAACGTGTGTAGAAGCGGGAATATTTCAATTCCAGATATTTCACAAGGCGGCATCAGGAAGTCCAGATATCCTTTCTCAATGGATAAAACGCTGTGAAGATCTTCTGGTGATCAACAACATCAGCTTGCAAATTCTCCATAGTAATCCTGCGGCCGCAAAAGTGCGACTATGGCGTGCTGACTGGATAAATACATGTCGTGAGCGATTGATGGCTAACGCGATGACAGACTCTCCTACGGAAGCAAGAGGGTACAACATCTTGCAAAAATACTTGTCCCGCTTTCCAAACGCAAATGCAAGAAGATTATTTTTACTGTTCCGGTTGAATGCATTAAGAACCAAAGAGCGAACCAGTTATTGGGCGTGTAATGCGGGACTAACCTCTACTTGTCGCTTTTGTAATAAGAAGCCAGAGTCCTTAAAACACTTAGTCCTCTTCTGCTCAGCTCTAAGAGACGCTAGACCAATACATCTGGGCCAATGGTCAGATGCAAATCGTTCTGCGTGCGCAGAGGAGTGGTGGCGGAAAATGTGGAATGGACTGGACATGAAACTAATCTTGCCCTTGACTTCCTTTCTGGCTATTGTCGAAGTGAAATTAAAAGAGAACGCAGGTGAATAATGAGCCTGAGAAAAGGGTTGAGATCTCTTAAAAACCATCTGCAAGGGGAAATCTGGGTGACAATCTCTGTTCGAAGGTATGGGGAGAATGAAATCGATCCAGTCGGGGGCATTGATAAAAGATGACGGAGTCGGTAAAACTCTTGTTTTGTGTAGATGTTTGTGCAATATTTTAAAGGTTTGTTTTAAACCAATAAAATTAATTAAAAAAAAAAATTAAAAAAAATAAACTCCTACTTCTGACCCACCACAGAGCCAAACACACGTGCACTAAAGAATGTTATTTCAGAGGACACATGAAATGAGTTTTATTCAAAGAAGATCAGGAGTCCAATTTCCACCCTGCTTTCTCTGAGGCCTTCTACTCTCGTCTCCTGGCAAGGCCATTTCTCCACTTTCGATATTGAATGCTTGATAATCAAATCTAATTCATTGCGAGCCAAGGGCCCCGATGGCCTTCTGAATTTAGTCTTAAAGAAGGATTCCCCTCTCTGGGTGAAATAACAATTCAAATTATTTGTGTACATTGCCAGAGAGGGTACTTTGCCTCTGTCCTGAAGAACCGGTTTTATTGTACCAATATAAAAAGGGAACTCCCAGAATCCTGGTAACTACCGGCCTATAGACCTTCCGGATTCCACTTCCAAAATGTTTACTTCCTTTTTATTGGAGGACTTGAATAAGTGTATTAATACTATTGGAAGACCTAATGTACTCCAGACCGGTTTTTAGAAAACAATGTGGCACCACTCATCAGTTTGATCCAGAGTCTGCTTCAAGAAAAACCTCGGAGGGATCAGCCTCCTTGCTACATGACCTGTGTAGACCTCACCAGCACGTTTGATTGCGTAGATTGTACCATATTCAAAAGCGAACTCCATAAATGGGGATCTCTGGGGAACTATTGAACCTATTAATTGAATTGCACTCTGGCACCACGATTAAAGTTCGGCATAACCATTTAGGGAACTTGGGTGCATCAGTAGATAACTATGTGGGTCTCAGACAGAGATGCGTACCAGCTCATCTTTTAAAACATTACTTATCAGATCTTGCGGATTAATTGGCCCCATGCAGACTTTTCACTCTTAAAATAGGTTAATTTATTGCTACATTACTATATGCAGATCCCTACATTACTATATGCTTACATCATTTTGTCAGATAGAACTCCCATAGGGTAACAAGCAGCCCTGAATTGTTTACACGACTATCTTCGTAAGAACATCTCGAGTTTGAGTATGACAAAATCTGCCATTCTTCAAAGTCCTCTAAAACTAACTCGCACTTCAAATGGATGACATTGGTGTTAACGACCAAGTTAACTTACCTGGATTCCCCATTTTATCGAAACCTAAAATGAAGGATTTTTGCGCTAAATTGACAAGGAGGTTTGCACCTTTATAAGTCAAAACGAGAAAACTCTTATGGCGCTATGGCAAATTCGCTCACATCCCAGTGATTAGATTTTATGTTAGTAAGGTTCTCCCTTCAATTTCATATGGTTTAGAATTATTTAAGCTTGATTGGCCTATGGTGCAAATACTCGAAGGGACGTTTTGGAAAAAACTGTTGGGTCACCTGCAGTCCTACCGTACACATATTATGACATGAGTTGGGAATTGTTTCTTGGAGATAACACATCTTCCTGTCCTAACTAAAAACGTACCTGAACATTCTTGATCCCCCCTCCTGATTCACTATACATCTCCCTAAAACTTGCATTGTCAAGAAAATCATTTAGGCCATTAAATTATTTTGCACTTGATTGGGCTCATTCTTTTTAATGACATGGACTCCCACCGTCAAACTTTACTAGATAATCCAGCGTGCATATACAGGTCAATTAAGACAACCAAATGGGCCGGGATCAAGAATCGATCTCTAGGTACAATTTACATAGTGACTATGGTATGCTTCATAGACCAGCTGGTACCCTTTCAAAATATTTCGCTTAATTTCATGATCCTCATTCTGTCATATATTTATGAGATTTAGTTTTAATCTGCTGGGCACTCTGCAAAGATGGGACCTCATTAGAGGCCTCTTCGCAGAAGCTGTGCATTGTCGCCTTAAGACAACAGCCACTTTGAATTTCTAAAGCACCTGTTAATCGCGCCTTGAAACACTTGTGTGTAGGCGCGTTATAAATGCCATGTCATATCGATTAAACTGCTATGTATTCTTTTAGAGTTTAACCATTCCACAATTTTGTAAACATGCATGAAGTTCTTACCCTTTTATGTTTTTGGGAGAGACGAATGAATAGGAATTCAAATTCACTAATCAATGCTGTTGTATATTTGTTTTATTAAGTTTCACCTGCTTTTAGGTGAAAATGTGTACATTTAAAAGTGTATATTTAATGGTATAACAATTACTTAATTGCTATACCAGCTTTTACTCCATCTACTTATGTGCATTTATTTATACTGATCAAATTTATGTCATTGTCAATGTGTTATATCTCTTTAGTGTAAACGTTTTGATATACTGTAAACACTAGTAATAATATAACATTGTGTAAAATTATGGAATACTAAGCTCTGCAAAGACGAGTACATCAGTGTATTTTTATTGCTCTGCAAGCCTTTAACAGATTTGAATCAAGGAAGGCTGAATGAAAGATGGTAAAAATCCTGAAGGCATGATCGGACCATGGCACACAGGTGGTGTCAGAATAGCGAAGATCTAAATTTCTAGCAAGTAATACATCCAAACAATGTTTAATTTGAGAGGAAGTAGCCTTTGAGTGACATCTTGGCAGAGATAATGTCCAGAAAAGATATGTTGCACTGTGGGCCCAGGATGGAGTATCCACCCACAACATAATATCCACAACTATAAAAAAGATGGTATAGTCTGACCCCCACCCCCATTCCCTCCACCCCCTAGTAGGAGCTAGGAAAACACAGCCTGAAAAGGGAAAAGTAGCATCAGAACTACCACTCCTCTCTTACTCTTCCTGACATGCTAGTTGACAAGTCACTGCTATTGCACTTTCATGACCAGAGAATAGATGAGGCAAGGGTGGTGTGTTAACAGCGGGAGGGACACAGAATATTGCTACTTAACGTATACGCTCCAAATATTTGCACACCTAAATGTTTCCCATCAGTGGTACACAATTTAAATAATTTCCTTAAACAAATTATTATTTGGGCAGCAACTTCGATCTTGCGATGGATCAAATAATGGTCAGGACAATGGGACAAGCCTGTATAATTCCAAAATCAGTTAAGCATTGCTAATTACTACTCGAAGGATGTGTGGCATGTGACGGACTTATTCCAGAGATTACACATACTAGTAGTCAGTGTATTACGCATTGTCTCACATCGACTATATAATAACTAAGCTCAAACTTGAATGGCACAACCATCAAAACGTTCCTAGTATACTGTCTAAACAACTACAAATTCGTAAATGCTCTTAATGTAGCACCCCATGGCACAGCAAGATAAACTCTCAGGGATTCAATTAAAATGGCCATTACTCAAGACACTGATATACTTTGGTCAAATAGGAATCGCTTGATCGCCGATATATGCCTTTGGGAAGCCTTTTATTATATTAGGGGCAAGTGTCTCTTTAAGGAGAGCAGGATGTGCAAGGCCATTAGAATGACTATCCCAAGTGGAATCTTAGTCGAAGAAAAAAGTCCTAACACGGGACAATGGGTGACCAGGCGACACTGGGAACCTAAAAACTGCCAACTGTGGAGAAGATGCGGACAAGATAACCAAATGTATCCTGAAAGGAAAAATATTGGTGTGGACAGTCCAGAAGAACAAGTTACTTACCCCTGTTAACGTTCTTTCAACTGGATGTTCCTCCCACATATTCCTCATCTTTGATAGCTCCAATATCCAGCTTCAGCTGCTTCAGAATTTCTTTTCAACAGAGGGCAGTGTGCGTCTATGCAGTCGACTCGATGTCCCTCGAGGGTCTCTCGAAGATAGCACGTGCAGCGCCTGTTGGCTTCAGTTCTGTTTTTTTATGTCATTCTCAAGTAGAACTACCCGCATCAACACGGGCTTGACCGTACTAGGCTCTGAAGGAGCGAAAGCTGTAATAGCATGGGAAATTCTACTGGGGGTAGGCGATGAGGAATAGGCGGGAGGAATATCCAGTCGAAAGAACTTTATGGTTAAGTAACTTGTTATTTGAATGGATTGTGTCCTCCCACGTATTCCTCTCTTTGATAGACTCCCAAAGCAGTGTTTGTTTTGGTGGAGGGAGTACGAATTTTGTCAACAATGGTTTCCATGAACAGAATGGAGGACATACTCTAGTTTCCTCAGACGAGCGCTTGGATAGCATACACCAAATAACCTTTAATAGTTCCAACCTGGAGCCCCAGATTGGCCAAGTGCAGTAGAAAGGATAACACCTCCAGTGTTTTGCATAGCAAAGGGTCCACATTCTTGTCCTTGCACCAGTTGCAGAATTTGTTACAACGGGATAGGTACAAAGACTTAGTTGCTGGCCGTCTGGCCAAAAGCAAAATCTCCATTACGTCATCCGGGAGGTCCCAAACCTTGTACCTCAGCATCTCAGAAACCATGCATGAAGGCTAAGTATCTTCACCTCTGGATGGAGAACCCAACCCTCCTCTCTTGAGAGAAGGTCCTCTCATTGTGGAAAGCATATTGGAGGGCAGATAGATATGTCCAGAAGGTACGGGTACCACGTCATACTGGCCCAATCCGAAGTAATTAGGATCATGGGTTTCCTAAACTTTCTCAACCTCCTGATCACATGAGGAATAATGAGGACTGTAGGAAACACTTACATGAGTGGAAACTCCCAGTCCACTACGAACACGTTTCCTAGAGCTCCTCTTGCGGGACATTCCCAAAAGCAGTACAGTTTGCACTTCCAGTTGACACTTGTTGCGAACATATCAATTTAAGGGGTTCCCCAAAGGGTGAAGATCTCCTGAAGGACTTCCTGAGCTAGTTCCCACTCGTGGGAGACTTTTCTGCCTGCTCAGACATACGCCGCTGTGTTCTCCTCTCCAGCAAAGTGAATTGCAGATAGAGAGTTTCGTCCTTGTATTGCCTAGAACTGTATTGCCTCTCTGCACAGTGGTTGTGACCCTACACTTCCTCTTGTTGAGGTAGATATGGCCACTGTGTTGTCTGTCATTATCAGGACATTCTTTCCTCACACAGAGGGCAGAAAAGCCTTCAGCGCAAGTCTGATTGCGCTCAGCTCCAAAAGATTGATGTTAGTTTGGACACTGATGGAGACCAACGACCGCTGACTGTCAGATTGTTGGATTGAGCTCCCCAACTAGTGAGTGAGGCGTCAGTCACTACTGTTATCTCCAGCCATGGTTACCGAAAAGTTTCTGCCTTCAGAATGTTATCCTCCCAGGCCCACCACAGGAAATCCTGTGCGATCCTGCTTGGAACCTGAAGTAGGTCTGACATGTTGCCCGAGAATCGAGACCATTGTGTCCTGAGAGCCCAATGAAGGGATCTCATTCTCAGGCGAGCCTCTGGCACAAGAAAAATGCAGGATGCCATGAGGCAGAGCAACCTCAAAAAGCCAAAGGCCGGGAGACTCTGGGCACTCAAACTTGGAGACCATCTGTAGAATGTATTGAGCCCTCACCTCGTGTGGCAAGCTCTTTCCCAAGGATGTATCCAGTAAAGCCTGATGAACTGGAGCTTCCGAGATGGTGTCACATGGGACTTCTTGTAATTCAAGAATAAGCCCAGTCTGTAAAGAGAGTGGCAGGTGACGTTGAGATGATCCAGGACTTGTTCAGGAGTACGCTCCCTCATCAGCCAATCATCCAGATAGGGGTAGACATGAATCCCCCCTCTTCTGAGACTCGCTGCCACCACGGCCATCAGTCCGGTTAAAACCTTTGGGGCGGATGTCAGCCCGAATGTCAGTACTCAAAACTAATAATGAGAACCGCCAACGGCGAACCTCAGGTACTTTCTTTGCTTGAGATGGATTGGCACATGAAAAAAACCATCCTGAAGGTCCAATGACAGCATCCAATCCTGGAGCTGGATGGCCTGAAGGATCTGAAAAAGTGTGAGTATCTTGAACGTGTCCATCCTGAGGAACTTGTTCAAGTATTTCAAGTCCAAGATGATGTTGGGGACAAACTCCGAGGTAGGTTTGGGGGCTACTAGGAGTTCACAGACTCTCGGAAGGCCAAACACCTTCCCCCCAAAAGGAACGTAGACCCAGCCAGACAGCAAGTTCAAACTGTGGTTTATTACAGCCAAAACCAACAGGAATCAGTACAAGGATAGAAGAAATCCACAGACATCTCAACGTTTCCTGGCTCACAGGCCAGTTTTGTCCCGAAATTACATCAGAATGATGTCACAACCTGGGCCCCTCTCCAGAAAACCTACTGCACTATTGGATTTGTCGTCAAGAGCCTAATAACCTATATAATCCCCTATATGAGTTATTCTACTGGCTCTCACATGTCAGGTGGCTGGCTTGGTCCATTCCTAAATTACTATCTCTAAACAATGTTGCAGTGTGAGGGTCTTACCATTGGTTCTTGTCCCTTGCTACCCACGCCTAGGAGACGGGACTGTGGTTGGCTAGAGTGGACGTCCCCAGGCCTGGGATCCACAGTGGTTCTCGGCTCTTGGTGTACCATCTCAAGATAATAAGAATGACTGTCTGCATTGTAACTAGTGTGTACCACCTTAGACTATGAGAGTGCTCGTTATTCTCGTGCAACACTTGTCTCATGTTGTGACATCTTTGTTGCAAGCTCATGTCTGGCAGCGTGAGATCGACTCTCTTTCCCAGCTCTGGTTTCTAATCATCGTCTGAGTTGGCCGGGTCACGTGTTCGGAGACCATGATTTGGAGCTTCTGCAGCTCTAAATTATGAGGAATTATTTGCATTTATTGCAGATGGTGTTACTGCCGTTAATGGAATGCAATGTCGTATGTTATCTGGTAGCCCTGGCAGCGGGTCTGGTCTTACACGTTTGCTCTCTGCTCAGCCTGAATCACCTCAGCTCAGCTCTTGCCGAGAGGCTTGTGGCCTGCTGTAATTTTCCTAAACCATTATGCGGTTCCTTCAGTGTCCATGCTATTCTATATTCTCCATATGTTAGTCACACTTGGCTCTGTCAGGTCCTATAGGTGCTCCTGCAATTCCATAAGGTTAATTGCATATAAGCATCTGCAAGCTGTACTCAGGATCTCTTGGTTCTTGTGGTTTCCACATTGCTGTGTTAAACTAATGACACAATAATAAAAGCAATGACAATATGTATATGTATCCGTCCTCCAACTATAGAACTGTATGCTCGTGTTCTTCATGTATTCGAGTGTGTGTTTGTGTCCCGATCTGCGGATGGTATGTGTCCTTCTCTTCCAACGCTGCTACATCATGGTGTCTCAAACGACGTCAATGGCTTTGGCTTCTTGGCACTTTAATCGACACAGTCAATTGACGTCTCTTTAGTTGCAGCCTGAGGCTCCACGTCCACTCTGGGTAAGGCTTGTACTGCACCTAGTCTATAGGGCTGGCTGAGTGGGTACGTCTCGACATACTTAATCATTGAAGCACTGGGAATTGGTCCGAAATAGTATGGGCGATCACAGTGTCTTCTGACCTTCTTCCGTATCATGTACCTTATAGGAGGGGGATGAGGGGGCAAATTTGAACATCCCCCTTCAGTCCCCCCTCTGGTCGACTTGTCGACCACAACCTTCTTTGGCCGTCCTTTAGCTCTGGGCTGCCATGTCTCAGTCATTCCTCCGAGGTGTCCATGATAGTTTGTGTGGTCATCAAATGGCCAGTGCATGTAACAGCATACTCCTTCGGGGTTGCACCAAACCCACTTCCCTTCATAGAACTTTGGCTCATGTGGATTGTCCAACTTGATTGTTCCTGCTGGATAGTTCACATAGTGCAATTTTTTATCTCAGCTTGTCTCGTTCTGCGACAATCATCATTTATTCCTCCTATATTCACATCCATCAGGATCTGCATTCCAGTAGCCTCTTCTGCTGCTTTCTTGCACCTTGTCATGCACATCTTGATCCCACATAATAATGCTGCTCCCAGCATTAGTGCTCCAGCTATCACCTTCAGTCTGACAGCCATGTTGGCATCCATGACCATATATACGCTAACCATCTCCTGTCCTTCCTTGTTCCTCATGCTTCATCCTCCATCTTCGCATGCATCTGACCAACTGTGCAACTGCATCTCAGAGAGTTCTGTTATCTTTGTCATTTACTGGTATGAATGTACAACATGAACTCCCTATCTTTGCGCAAACTCCTCCTTCCATGGCCGTGAGGAGATCCAGAACATACCTATTCTGGAGCGCCACCAATCTTATTGCTCTGAGCTCTTTGATGGCATTGATCCCATTCACTGTAGAATTAATAGTTTCCATCAGCTCCCAACGAGTGATCTGTAACCATTTGGCATTTGTGTACGTCTGTATTCCTGGTATTATTGATGCAAACAACATTTGTGTTCTACTAAACAGCCTGTGTTCTGCTGGGATCTCGTCCATTGCTGCTTCTGATGCCTCTGAGAAGTAATTCTCCCCTCTCTTCACTCTGCTCAATCCTTCCTGCTTCTCCGCCTTCTATCTGGGCTGTTGGTGCTATCTTGAACGATCTCTTCCGTCGTCTGTTATCCATCTTTGGGAAGTCATAATCAAGCTTCACATCCTTCTTGGGTACTACCAACAAAGGCATGTTGATGTGTACCAAGGAGCATATTCCTCCCCAATCAGGTGGCAACTTCTCATATGCTTTTGAACCACATGCCCAGTAGTGATCCATCAGTACTGCCATTCCTGCTCTCACTGCTGCAAGCTGTTCAAATTGCCTTGGATCCTACGTTCTTGTCAACTTCAACATCGTCATTGTTCTGATAGCACAAGGCTGGCATCTTCAGGGGAATTCTTGGCATCGGCCCAGCTTCGTTCTCCACCCATGTCACCAACTTTGCGCTTGCATCCCACTCCTTCAGGCACTTGTCATTTTCTTCCTGCACCTTGTTCACTGCCGACTGTGCTAATGTCAGCGCCTTGCTTCCCATCACTCCCATCTTGCCATCCATCGTTCGTGTACACCTGTCCATACACTAATATCTGTGGCCTTTCCCAGCATCCAGGCTCTCCTCCTATCTCTCTTACTCTTGTCCAGGTACATGGCAATTCCTTCAGTGTGATAGTCTTAGTCTCTCCTTTCTCCGGTCCGTCAGTTATGTATTGCAAACCTTCATCTAGCTGCCAGTAATTGTTCCTCATGTCTAGTGTCTTTATGTAATTATCTTCATATGGGAATGTTTCTTTAGACAGCCATCTCAATGTTTCTGTCTTCCCTTGGAATCTTACTCACGTTTGCACCATTGCGAGATACATCAGGCACTGCGCTCTTGCTACAGGTGTGTCAGTTGCTATGAATGTTCTGGAAGCACTCATGGCGTATGGGATTAAAAAGCAGACATAACAGCTCTTCCTGGTGGTTTCCTTACCTACTTTGGTCATATGTTTATACCACATGTTAGATACTCGTGCTGTGTCAGTGAGATATATGTCAACTCCCTTCATGTCTGTGTCAACACTGTGCTTACCTCTCCTTACCTTATCAACACTATCTTCTCGTCCACCTCACATGGTCGTCCCACCTGCCTGGGTTGGGAAATGGTAGTAGAGGGTACAGCGGTAGTGCTAGCAACTACATATAATTGCTAAAATACAAATCCCATTAGGCCACCGGGAATTAATAGACAGGACATGATAATAATGTTCTTTATTGTTTTTCATACCCACTTCCGCTGCTTGATCCTTGCAGCCTGGTGAGAACAGTTGCTTGCATGAAATTCTCAAAGAAAGACGTTACCTTGTTAGTATTTGTCAGTACCCTCGGGCCCCATGAACTAAATCACTGATGGCAAAGGCGAAAACCTCCTCCCAGACCTTCCTTACTGAGGGGTCTCTGAATGTGGTCAACACTGGGAAATCACTGTGTTCCAATTGGGGGTATGTTTGGGCCAAATATTCAACAGAAACAATATAGCATACTGCAGGGGATCGTGCTCTGAATCGTCTGTGTCTCCTTATGTAGTGCACAAACTTGTTGGAACTCTTAGGGTGATGGATGGGAGGTAACATCAGGGTAACAACCTGTACAATCCCCACAACATTCGTGTCAACCTGCATGTGTGAAAGGAAAAATAATAGTGTTTAATTCATCAATCTGTACAAGTGCTTCAGTTGCTGCTTCCGCTGCTTGGGATCGTCGAACCATGGGGTGATCTTGTCTCCCTAACTCAGTGACGTCCGCTCGCACTTGTAGTTCACCAAGGTCCTGAACGTTGGCTCAGTCGGTCACGGAAACTCTAATGCCAGCTGAGGCCACTGCTTTGTAGGGCTTGGCATATTGAAGATGATTGCAAACATACTTTCCTACTAACTTAACAGCTCTGTCTGCGACCTCTTCTACAACACAGGTCCTGTAAATTCTAGGCACATTCCAGCGACTGACAAAATGTCTCCCACTTTCAATAAATGCTTCAGCTCATTGTCTTGTGCTGTGTCATCACAGTCAGTCTCTTTGTTGTCTTCTAGGCCCCACGATCCACTGTATCTGTCGGGAGATAAAAGAAGCACTAGAAACCAGAGAAGTGATGTACTCGTGCATTTCCTGTCCTAACACATCTGCGCTGTTCTCACAATATTTCAATGTCCTTGTGGGAGGAGCCAGGGGAAGATGCATGTGCCGTCCTGTCACCACCTCCTGGGGTGATATATGGTGGTCAGACCCTGGTTTATTGCGCAATTCAAACACGGCAAAATGGTAAACAATGGAGCCTGTTTTTCTTGGTGCTCTGCTGAGTTTTGGCTATACCCCCTTTAGTAGTCCATTCAGATGTTCACACACCCCATTTGCTTGCGGGTGGTACGCACAGGCAAATTTGTGCTTAATGCCTAGCAAGGTTGAGATGTGCTGAAATAGTTGATAGGCGGTGTGAGGGCCATTGTCAGACTGCAGGACCTCACACACGCTCAATCTCGTAAAAACTTCCCTGACCAGGAACCTAGCTGCTCGAAGGGCATCAGCATGTGAACAGGGCCCAGACTCTACCCACCTAGAGAATGGGCAAACAACCGTTATCATGTAGTGGTAACCTTGGCAAACTTGGAACCATGTCCACGTAGTCCACGTGGAGATGCAGAAATGGGCCTACGGGTCTCGGTATGGCTCCTCTCACAACTACTAGATTATGTCTGGCTTAACTGTTGGCAGGTCAAGAAATTGCTAATAAGGAACAAGTTACTTACCTGTAACTGTTCTCCAGCATGGGTCTGGCATGGATTCACATGCTCATGAATATTCCCCGTCGTCAGGCTGGGAATCCTCGGTAAAGAAAAAAAATCAGTATCAGTTTCGTTCTGATCTGTCTTTCTTGGTAGTAACCAATCACTGGTCTCTGGGTCATACTGCCCCCAGCCAATGACTGCCCTCTCCCTAAGCCCCGCCCCTGGCAGCCATCCTCAGATTTGGTAGCACATAAAGTGGCAGTATGACCAAGTGAAGAGCCGCAGAGGGGTAGGAGGGAGGGTTTGCATGTGAATCCATGCCAGACCCATGCTGGAGAACAACTGTTACAGGTAAGTAACCTGTTCCTTCTCCAGCATCGGGTCTGGCATGGATTCACATGCTCATGAATATAAGAATACATAGCAGTACACACATGTACAACCACGGGAGGTGGCAAGGCTCAACATTAAGCATTACATAAACTCAACATTGAGCAGCTCTTACCTCCTCACCAGGCCCACCTGCAGGCGAACAGGTTGCGCAGAACTGCTTGGCCGACCCTGGACTCCTCCCTGGAATTCCGGTCGACGCAGTAGAAACTTGTGAAGGTGTGTGTCGACCTACACGTAGCAGACCTACAGATGTCAGCAGTGGTACATCAGACAAGAACGCCGTGGTAGCAGCGATCGCTCTGGTCGAATGGGCTCTTGGACGGCCGGGCAACGGTTTGTTTGCCAACCGGTGACAGTGCATGATGCAGCCGGAGAGCCATCTGGAAATGGAAGCCTTCGAGAGGGCCTTCCCTTGGTTCACAGGTCCAAAGTTCACAAACAGTTGTGATGTCTTCCGAAAACTCTTTGTGCGGTCCACGTAGAACTTCAGCGCTCTAGCTACATCCAGCGAGTGCAAAGTCCTCTCCGGCGGCGACGGGAAGAAAACTGGTAACACCAAAGGCTCGTTGAGATGGAAGTCCGACGGCACCTTGGGCATGAATGAGGGGTGCATCCTCAGCAACACCCTTGTCTCGTGAAAAGTCAAGTATGGAAGCTTGCAGGATAGGGCCTGGATCTCTCCCACTCGTCGTGCGGAGGCGATGGCAACAAGAAATGCAGTTTTCCACGACAGGAACTTCAACGGTGCAGAATACAGAGACTCGAAAAGGCGCCCCCATGAGCCTGGTCAGCACCACGTTGAGCTCCCACGCCGGGGCCAGAGCCTTCACCGGCGGGAATGAACGGAACAGTCCCTTCATAAACTCCTTCGCCGGGCGATGAGACTACAGAGATGATCGTCCCATAGTTCTGGTGTAGCAGGAGATTGCCGCCAGATGTATTTTGATGGAGGTATGAACTAGCCCTGCCTTGCCCAGCGACAGCAGGTACGGCAGCAATTATCCCGTAATTCGCAGAGGGATAATCTTCTGTGCACGGCACCAGACAGAGAACCTCTTCCATTTGTGTCCATAGCACTTGAGAGTTGAGGACGCCTTGGCCTTTGCAAGCACCTCCTTGCAGTCCGCCGGGATATCGTACCCTCCAAACTCTAGTGCCGCAGGAGCCAGGCCTGCAAGTTCAGCGACCCCGGGTCGTGATGGAGGATGGCGCCTCCTTCTCTGCAGAGAAGATCTGCGTCCGTCGATAGTTTGACTGGGGGGGACGCTGACAAGTCCAGAAGGTCCGGGAACCAGATCTGTCTCGGCCACGCCAGTGCGACAAGTATCATCCTGCACTGGGACCTCTTGAGTTGGTTGACGAGTCGCAGTAGCAACGGAAGGAACGCATACAGGAACAGGCCATCCCAGGGGAACGAGAAAGCATCGCCCATGCTCCTCGGCTGGGGAAACCTGCTGGCGAACCTCTGGCACTTGGAGTTCGTCGCCGTCGTGAACAGGTCGATCTGGGGTTTACCCCATCATCGGAAAAGACGATCCACTTGGTCCTGACGCAGTTCCCACTCGTGGCATGAGCGCAGCTACCTGCTCAGCGAGTCGGCGATGGTGTTCTTTATCCCTGCTAGGTGGAAGGGCACCAGAAACATCCCCTGGGCAAAGACCCAATGCCACAGATCCTGGGCCTCCTTAGATAGGGCCGGGGACATGGTTTCTCCCTGCTTCCGGATGTAGAACATCGTGGTGGTGTTGTCGGTGAAGATCCTTACCACCTTGCCCTTGAGGGACGGTAGAAACAAACAGAGTCCAGAACACTGCTCGGACCTCCAGGATGTTGATGTGGAGTGACGTCTCCTCCGGGAGCCAAAGGCCTCTCGCGTGAAGATCTCCGGTGTGCGCTCCCCCAACCCTCCAGGGAAACATCCACCGTCACCGTCCCCTGGTGTGCTGGGGTCTGAAAGTCTGTGCCCGTGGCGAGATGCGCGCGGGTGCCCCACCACCGAATTGCTTGGCGACAGACCTTGTTGAGCGGGATCTTGTCTTCGAAGCTGCCCGCCGCTTGCATCCAACGGGTGTTAAGCTCGCCTGGTATCCACAGGGACGCCACCTAGCCAGGTTACTCGCTGGTATGCTTCTCAGCTTTGCCCTGATGTGGTCTGCGGGAAAGGTTCTGCCTGAAAATGCAGGAGGACTGTGTTCAAGACTGACCGACTGGGGTAAGTATCCTCCCTCCACCCCCGTATGATTTCAGTCCCTCTGGCGCCCTCTCCTCACCTTGTGGTAGAATTAGGCGTGCTCTCCGTCCTGCCTTCTTTGCAGGGGCGCGTTGTCTTTCATGGGCGAGTGCGGTCCAGTTACTTCACTGACGCTGGCCCGTTTGATAATGTTCAGGTAGGTCTTATTGCTGTTCTTTAGTTTTGTTACTATCCTGCATGCCTTTCTTTGTTGAAAATGTCTTTTTTCTCCCTTAGGTATGCAGAGCTTCAGCGCGGCGAACTGGCTTGGTTGAGCCCCGCTGGTAAATGATGCCGCATTAAGAGTGCTATGATGCGGTAAGTAAGCGCTATGCGCAGCGCTGCAAAGTCTTGCCTTTGCTAACCTGTGTTTTCCTTCCTTGTAGGACGCGGTGTTCTTCAGCGTAAGTGGAATGTCCGGAGTGGTGCCAGCCGAGAGGCGACCAGCCAGGTAAGCCTTTTGAGCAGTTTGTAATTTGTAAATGTCTCTACTGCTTTCTTTAATGTTGCCTCTATCTTCATCTTTCAGATCGTTCTGTCTGGGAGGCGTGCAGATTTGAGGAAGCTGTTCTCAGTATCTGCGAGTGTTTTCAAAGATGAAGACTGCGGGTAAGATGCTGCTGCTAATGATGTTCCTTTTGTCTCCTTGCAGGTTCTGCTTCTCCGAGGTTCGAGGGAATAGCTGGACACGGTGAGTGTCACGTTGCAAACTGCAAAGTAACGCGAAGCGTGCTGTCTTGCTCGGGTGTGGTTTAAACTAGGCTACCACACCCAAAACACTAGACCGCAAAGCTTGGTTCTTAGGAACCAAGCTATGTGGATGCCTCTATGTTGTCTGACAATACAATAAAGTAGTTCCCAAGCACATTGTTTGTCATGGTGTATGAGCCTGGTCCCATGAGGCTTTTGAAGAGGATGCCAGGCTCTAGAGGCCCGAGTCCTGACTCCACCTGGCCAATGGGTTTGCCAGAGGGGGTTTTGGGCGAGGGTCGTGACAAGGGGTGTCAAGGAACTCCTGTAGAGGATGCATCTGCAGCCTGCATAGGCGCACCAGGTAGATGCAAGAGGACATCATGCCGAGAAGTGACTTGATGGACCTCACCCTGGCCACGGCCATGGCCAACAGGCGCTGCACCTTGCCCAGGATGGCCTTCGTCCTTTCCTCCGACGGGGAAGCCAATCGTGCCACTGTATCGAGCTTGGCTCCCAGAAACAGTGCGGTGCGACCTGTGACAGAACCAGTTGGGATTTGGGGAAGTTGATGGAGAATCCCAGGTCCGTGAGCAGTTGGACATTCTTCGCAGTGTGCTCGATTGTGAGCTCCCGTGTCCTTGCTCGGATGAGCCAATCGTCCAGGTAGGGGTAAACGTGGATCCGTTGCAGGCGCAGCAGCGCCACCACTGGCGCTAGGAACTTGGTAAATGCCCTGAGCGCCAACTTCAATCCGAATGGCAGGGCCTTCAATTGGTAGTGCCGTCCTTGGACTACGAATCTGAGAAACTTTCGGTGTCCTTTTAGAATGGGGATGTGGAAGTACGCATCCTCCAAGTCCAGTGACGATAGGAAGTCGCCTGTCTCCAGCTGTCCCAGCACGTGCTGGAGGGTGATCATCTGGAACTTCTGGGCCTTGATATATTTTTTTTAACCGACGCAGATCCAGGATCGGGCGCCAACCGCCTGTCTTCTTTCTGACGAGGAAGTATCTGGAGTATACACCAGAGCCCCGGAGCCTCTTGCCCCTTTATTGAGCATTGCCCTTACTTCTAACAGCAGTTGTGGGATGTGATTTTCCTTCCTGGCCACGGGAGGTATTCGGGGGCACTTCTTCAGAAATTCGAGAGTGTGCCCTTGGGCCAGGGCATCCAGCACCCAGCGGTCAGTGGAGATGGACTCCCACACGCTGACGAACTTCGCCAGCCGGCCTCCCACCGCGGTGCTCAGGTGGGGGTCCGACGCTACGGCCGGTTTCAGTCCTGCTTGGAGGCGGCCTTGCTGCCCTGGCCTCCTTGACGACGGCGACAGGGTCCTCCTGACTTGCTGCGCCCTCTGTAGGCCTCTTGTGATGAGGAACGGGCTGCCTGGTTGTACGTCGAGAAGCCACCGCTGAATCCTTTGGAGGCACCTTGCTTACCTCCGGAGTTTCCGAAAGGGCAGCCGTCGTTGCTGCAAAACTCCCAAGGCCCGAGCCGTCTCCGTGTCGGTCTTGATGGCCTGAAGTGACTCATCTACTGTCTTTCCAAACAGGTTGTTTCTGTCGAAGGGCATGTCCAGAACTCTGGTTTGCACATCTTGGCGGAAATCTGTTGCCTTGAGCCATCCCCGCCGTCGAAGGCAACCACCGTTGCCCAACTGGCGGAACCCGGTGTCCGCGATGTCCGTGGCCACTGTTATGGCGTGGTCCGACGCCACCTCACCTTCCTGTAGGTTCCCCAGGGCCTCCGCCCTCTTGTCTCTTGTCGTCCGGTAGGAAGTCCAGCAGGGGGTGATCTTGTACCACAACTCCTTGTCGTAGCGGGCCACAATCGCTAGGGCTTTGGCCGCCTTGAGATGACTCGTCGTCCCATGGCGTCCAGTCTCTTTCCCTCGCCGTCAGGTGGGGAGGTTGAAGTTGAAGCCGTCGTCCCCGCCTTCTTGGCCGCCGCCGAGATGACCAAATCCGGGGTCGGCTGCGCCCTGAGGCACAAAGGGGTGGAATCCGGGACCCGGTACTTGTCCTACCGATCCCTCTTGGCAGGCGTCGTGGACGGGTTCTTCAGGAGAGCAAGTCCCTCGTCCCAGATGTCGTCAAGCAACGGCACAGCGAGGACAGTCTTCCTCTTGGCCTTCCTTCTTCTGTTCTTCGGGGAAAAGCTGGAAAAGCTTGGATGCCCTGGAAATCATGGAGTGGAAGGAGCCAATTTCGTCGGGCGGGCAGGCCCAAGGGGGTGGTGATGGAAGGCCATCCCGTCGTCACCACTGTTGTAATCCATCCCCGTCATGGCCGTATCTGTACCCGTGTCATCCCTAAGATCAGGGGAAGGAGATGAAGGTTGAGCAGACCGTAAGGGCTGGAAGGGCGGGGGGGGATGAACTCTCCTCCGCTTGTTTGGAGGGCTTCCCGACGGGCCCGGTTCTGCTGGGTCGTCCGTTGGGGGTAGAGGCAACCTCGACCTTATCTCCGGACATAAGGTTTGGATTGCCATCAAAATGGCCACAGAGTTGTCGGGCACTGGCTGCGACGGGCGCAATGGTTGCTCCTCCTCCCCGGGAGCCTCATCGGCGCCACCGTCGCTCTCTTTGTCCGCCTCCCTGGGATTCCTCCCGTGGGACCGGACCTCCTCAAACCTCTTGTTGAGGCCTTGCACCACTTCAACCAGCTCCTCCTCAGAGGCTCTATCCGCATCCGTGATAGCCACCGCCCCCCTCTTTTTCTACCGGGGTCTTCACAGGGGTCTGATCGATGGGCTGAACAGAGGATTCCCTCTGCGGTGGCAGGGAAACTCTGGGCCCCGAGGTCGTCTCCACAGGGGTGGCCTCCACAGGCTTCGCCAGGGCCGCCACAACTCCCTTGATAGCGGCTATAGCCGGGGGAATCAGGGCCTTCATGACTTGGCGTGCTTGAGGCCTTCACCTTGGGGGGAGGGTCACCGCCTCGCTCCCCCTCGGCTGCTTCTGTCGGGATCGACCGGGGCTTTCTCTTCACCGAGCCAGAGCGTTGGCTCGTGGTTGATGGCGTCAGTGAAAGAGCGCCCTGCCTGGCAGCCGAGGAGCCCGACTGTTCGGCGCTCCCGGTGCCCGCTGACTTGCAGTGCTTAGCCTTCTGTTGGGCCCCCGTCGCCAGAGCGCCCTCAAAGGACTTAGAAGACGACTTCTTCTTACCTACCGCTCGGCTCTCCCTTCCAGCAAGTTGGTGAGGCGGATCCACCGATCCCTCATGGTCCGCTCCGACATGTTCTTGCAAAACACCCAGTCCTTCTCCACGTGGGTATTGTCTTCGTGAAGGCAGTAGAGGCATCTAGAATGCTCGTCCTCCTTGAACACATTCTGCAATCCGCATCCAGGGCAGTTCCTGAACAGCTTGGATCCAGGCGTCGAGCTTCCCTTGTCCTGGGCCATGTCCACGGGGTAGGCCTCAAGGTCTTCTGGAATCCTCCAAGAAGCGTACTCGACAAAAACTTCACCCTTGAGGGGCGTAGAAAATTTCGAAGCAGGTCCCCGTTGATCGGAAGTACAAACGGTGGAGCTTGAGGCTCGATTGACCGAAAAAATTAGATTAAACTCTTTGCAGAGACCAGGGATTGGTTACTACTAAGAAAGACAGATCAGAAAAGAAACTGATACTGATTTTTTCTTTACCAAGGATTCCCAGCCTAACGACGGGGAATATTCATGAGCATGTGAATCCATGCCAGACCCCATGCTGGAGAAAATTAGCTACATGTTCATTCAAATTTGGGCAATACCATGTTTCTGCAATGCGTGTAGCAAGGACCTCCTTCCCTGTGTGTGTTGGATAATGCAATTGTGCTAGTGCTGTTTTCAACAAAACTAGTGGCATGACCACTTTCCCTGTGTTGTTCTGTTGCCATAAGGTGTCTGTTGGAGACATGGAGCATCCTCTCTATATCCCTAGCTCCTTCTCCTCCTGGGATACAGCTCCCGACCGTTCCATAATCTGTGCATCTGGTAGTACATTGTAACCTTCCCTCATCAGCATGTTCCTTACTCCTCCCTGAGCTTTTTGTCTCTCCTTCAGTTCCCACAGTTGCCCAACATACGCTGCACACTTTGCCTCCTAATATGCTGCTTCGTTCCCTCTTGAGATGGGGTTGTTAGGCAGAATCCTGTGCAGTGCCCTTAGGGACCACTACACACAATTAAGACTACAGGTGGCAATACAAGTTTTACTTTTGGTACAAGCCTGTACTACTATGTCAGAGTGGTAGCAGTGGCGGAGCAGCCAGGCTTATCTCAAGAGTATATGAGCAGTAGCAGAAATTACACAAAGGGACCACAATTATTGTGACTCAAGCAAACACTAGCTCAAGGTTTTAGGTAGAAAATATAAGTACACTTATTTTTAAACCATTTGTTATAAACACAACACTTCTATTAAACTTCAATAATAACCACACGTTAAATATACTACAACTAACCAATTCACTTTTTTACAGTAAGTCTTAAGGTAAGTACCCTGTGTTTGAATGAACTGGTGTTATGAACAAAACACGTTAGCGCGAATACGATTGCGATCACTTTTTGACAGTTCGGTCTACTAAACAAACGCGTATCCGTGACATAAATGCTACCAGGGCAAAACACACACTTAGCACCTGAGATACCCAGAGGGAGTTTGAGGCAAAAATCACAGGCAATATTTTGATTAGGCAGGCAGAATCAAGAAACACTCATAGACAGGAGGTCAAAAGTCAAAGCGCTGGAGCCAGGGTCGAAAGACACTGGGGCCAGTTGCCGAAGATCACACGGTCAGACAGTTCACGATTCAACGTAGCCAAAAGTACTTCGATATTGTCAATGTTCTGAAGCAAAAGTTATAAGGAGGGAAGACAAGGGCAAGCCTTGGAAATGAAGAAAAAGGGATTCACCCAGTTTCCTCAACAGAACACAGTATCTTGTTCCAGTGGTGCAGCTAGTGTCCTGGCAGTTGTTCCTGTTGGTTTCCCGCAGACCCACGATTCCTGGAGCTTCGTTGGGAAGGAGGACGTCTGAAGGGGGTCTGCACCACACAGGGATGAAGCCGGCAGCAGCGATAAGGAATAAAAGGTGCGCTCCTTAAAAACAGGAGAGGCTCTTCTGGTGGCTATCCGGACCACTACAGCAGTGTGCAGCGATTTCAACCACAGAAGAGGATCCTCTGGCTGTAGAAGATGAGCTGGTTATCCCCACCAAGCTCAAGGGAAGAAGACTCCGGACTGGATCTTCTCTGAGTCGTTGAAGGGCAGATAGCTCAGGACTGCAGCAGGGCTTCACTGGGACGGGGTAGTTGCAGCAGCTGTCGTTCTCTCCGCTTCTCTTCGGGTTCCTTGTAGTTCCAGTGGCGACTCTCTGACTTCTAGCCCAAGAGACCTGCCTTTCATGCGAAAAACCCCCATTCACGCAGCCTGGCTGTCAATCACCCAGCAGGGGGGTTGTCCAGCCCGGACAACTACCCTGGCCAATCATGACAAAGTGCGACTTGGGTTTCCTAGGATACCCTGTGCAGGGGGTGACTACACCCCTCCCTCACATTCAGCCCACCTAGACACCCAGGCGCCTTGAGGAGGGCTTCTGGGCAGAAGCCCGCCAAAAGACCGTCAACAAAGAAGGCGAACCTAGTTTGCCGCGCAAAGTAAAACACAAGAAGGACTATAACAAAAAGAAATGGCAAATAAACCCAACGGGAGCCAAGAGAAAGACGATTTGGTCAAGCGTGTTTATGTTCGAGGCTAATATAATAGCCAAGAACAGTACCACGTTTATCTAATATAATTGCGGTAGAAAAGTTAGGGTAGATACCACTGCCACCAGCCAAGTCCAAATGTTAAAAGAGCGAAACAATGCTCTAGGAGGTACAGATACAAAGGGATACAAGTTAACCCTTTCCAGTACTCCATGCAAGATGGGGTGTACTGGATCTGTGGTAGATTGACTAAGTAAAGTTAATGGTAACGTTACCCTTTTCTGGGGGACAGTAGTCGCCTCAGAAATGGAGTCGAGGGAAGTCTCAAAGACAACCCTGTGCCACGGCACTGAAGGTGCTGTGTGACACAAAAAGAAGGGGGTTACTGAAGTGGTGTACTTCAGAGTCCACAATCACAAAAATAGGTAGAAACACATAGCAAAACCCAGGTAAGAGTGGGGGAAAAGAAAAGCTCTCACTCTTACCAAGTGGAACAAATAAACTCCAGAAGTCCAGCAAAGCTGCTGGGGGACACATTAGGTGAGGGAAATCAGCCAAAAATGGGAAATCTCCCTAATTCACCCTAAAATAAGGGTCTTCCCCTTTTGTGTGCGCCTGGCACTTCACTAGCACTACCCGTTTTGGATATGCAATCACTTCCATTAAATTGCCTAATTGTGCATGCTGCACTAGGGTCCCATCTGCTCTCATGAACCCCCTCCTGAGCCATGGCGACAGTCCTGAATGTACTGTTGACGTCACGTAAGCTGAGTCCGAATAAATTGTCCCATACCCCTCTATGCTGTTTTCTAGGGCTAATGTAAGAGCCACTAGTTCTGCTGCCTGTGCTGAAAAATGGGATGGTAGCCGTGCACTCGCACCCACCTCACTTGTCCCGTCCTCCTTCAGTCTTACTACGGCAGTCCCAGTCCTTCTGATCCCATCAGTTAGGTCAATTGTCGAACTGTCAATGTACAGCACGTCTCCCCATTCAAGTGCGTCTTCCTCCAACTTGTGTGTCTCACTGAACATCTCTATGTTCTTTGTGCAGTCATGTGCATAGTCTCCTGCCTTGGGAACATCAGCCAAGAATAATGATGTGTTTACGGTCTTGCATCTTACTATCTTCAATCCTACATACAATAGTATTAGTTCATACCCTGATGCTCTCTTTGTGGTCAGTTTGCTCTTTGGCTTTGCAGTATCGCAAAGAGGGCATGCTCCACATAAAGAGTGGTGGTGCACCCCATGGTCACTGCTGATGACCCTTCGACTGCGAAGGCTACAGCTGCCAATGATTGTTTGGACGGATAATGTCTGCTCATCACTGGGTCAAGTTGACCACTGTAATAAGCAATTGGCTTATGACCCCATGCTTGTCTTCTGTGTCAGCACCACCTTCATCACTACACCATCAGTGTGAGAGAATAACAAACATTCCTTTTTGTAGTCAGGGGTCCCCAACACTGGAGCAGTGCTTATAGCTTCCTTCAGCTCCTCAAATAACTCAGTCAACTCGGTGGTCAACTCGGTGGTGTCAGTCAGTGTCAGTGTCTTGGTTCCCCTCTGTGCTTCTTCAGAGTGCCTAGTAGCGGCCTGGTGTATGTGCTGCAGTCAAAGACCCATGCTCTACACTAATTGCACAACCCCAAGAACTGTTGCATTTCCCTGTCATGTGCTGGGGTGTCCTGCATATTGCGTCTGCTCTCTTTAGGGCAATGTGTCGCTGTCCTTTGATATAATCTGTCCAATGTACAGCACCTCCTTTTGACAGTACTGTAGTTTGGCCCTGTCCAACTTGTACCCTTTGTCAGCTAACACTGTCAGCATGTGCACCGAGTCCTCTCTGCACTCGTCGTCTGTCTCACTGCAAATCAAAATGTTGTCTACATACTGAAAAATTGTGCTTTCTGTCTGTATGTTGCTTAGATCCATCTGTATCACCCTGTTAAAGATGGATGGTGACTCACAGTACTCTTGTTGCAAACATGTATGTTTCCACTTCTGGTTTCGGTACATTAAGCTGGTTAAATCTTGTGAGTCTGGGTGTAGTGACACTGAAAAGAAGGCATTCTTTAAATCAATAGGGGCTTCCGCTGGAATGCCACACAAAATTGTCGCCGGGATTGCTGCTACAGGATATTCTGCCTCTACAATGTGGTTAAGAGGTCTTAAATCCTGAATTAAACGCTATGACCACCGTTGGCCTTGTGCAGGGGGTACACTGCTGGATTGCATGGAGATTCTGATGGTACCAGACTGCCTCGCTCAATGAGGGCATTCATTGTCTCATAAATGCCCTCATCTGCCTCCTTGGTTAGGGGATACTGTTTTACTCTTGGCAAAATCGCTCCTGGTTTCAGTTTAATCTTTACCCCTCCTATGCTCTTTATACACCCCACGCAATAAGGACTTGTGGTCCACAAACTGTCTGTTGCCTTGGCAATGTCCTCCTCCCAAAATGAGGGCAGTGCCTCAAGCGCCATTGCCATTCTGTGTGGCACCTCTCTGTAATGGATCTGTAACCAAAATGTTACACTCATTTCAAACACTATCTCCAGTTCCTGTCTTCTCCAACTAGTTCATCATCTGTCACTGTTGTCAGCCTGCACCCTTCTGCAACTGCATTTACTGCTCTCCATGCCCTCCCAGTATCATCGACTGCATGCACTGCAATGCAATCCTCCCTTGCCAACAATGCCGCTATGTCTATGAACACTATCATTCCCTCTGGCTCGTCAAATGGTGTCTCCAGCCTGAACAAATATCAGTTTGGAACTCACCACACCTTCCCTGCAATGCCTTGCATCCATGCAATGGCAATGCCAGTCCCACATTGAAACATCTCTGCGTCCACTGGCACCCCCCTCTGTACTGAACGTCAACAATATTCTGGGACGATCTGCTTTACATTTAACATGTGAATGCCTGGTGTTGAGCACACTATGCCTTTGTCTGTGAATGAGATGGTCATGTTTTGTCTGCTCATAATGTCTCGTCCCAATATGTTTACAGGTGTCTGTCAAGAGTAAAGTAAAGGTAATGATAAGTCGTGATCTCCTATAGATAGTGAGATATTATCAGTAAAACGAACCACCTCTTGTGCCCCCAGAGAATCCTTCAGTGTTCATGGCATCGCCTGACAACTTAAATGTTCCTTCCATAATACATGACTCACTGTCAAAAAGAAAGGAAAACGTTTTGTCACCCATCGCCACCCCTATGTGAGGTTCCTCCGCAGGATGGGACACATCAAGTTAGTCTGTGGGCTGTCCTATTGGGGATAAATAATCAGTTTCTGTAAAAGGGTTGTTCTTCACCATGGTAACTCCTCCCAGTCGCCAAACTGGTACTGTCACCACTGTGTCCAAGTTTGCTGATGCGCTATCATCATCTTGTATTTGTGCTAGCTATTGTGTGCTCCTCCTGATCTGTGGTGCGGGTAAATACTGTGGTAGTGGTGCTGTCATTTGTGGTATCTGCGTGTGTACCTGTGGCTGTGCTGGTGTGTGTGGTTGGGCTTGTGGCATTTGCCGATATGTACCTTGCATCTGCCCTTGTGGCTGTTGGTCCTGTACATAGTAATCTTCTTGTCCTCCTCATGATTGCTGCTGGCTCTGTTTTCCTCAATTTATCTGTGTCCCTCTAAATCGTCATGTCCGTGAAATGTGTCCTAGCTGGCCGCAAGTCTAGCACTGTTGTGGCTCCATCCCTGGTCCTGAAATCCCCCCTCCCCAAAAGTCTCCTTCTGCTACATCTGCTGTCCATACCCCTGAAAGCCTCCTGGAAACCCCTCTTGGTTGCGATACATCTGTGGCCCAAAGCCACACACCCTTTGTAAACCTCCCCTTACTCTGAATCCCTCATGTGGGCTGCACGGCCCCATGTACCCTACCTCCCATGGGCGGTGCAAACTGTTGTGGTTGATGATGCTGCTGCTGTGCCTGTGGGATGGGGCTGGTTATAAGCAACTCTTCCATAGCATACTTTGATAGCTTCCGCTGCACTAATTTGGCCTCATCTGCCTTACTATCTTCCGAATTTTGCTTAACCTTCTCCTGCTATAATCTACAATGGTGCACTATTGTGAGCTGTATTTCTGGCCATCCCTTGACTTCCATCCCTACCAGTTTTGTCAAATTCTTCTGTACTGGTTCTGTTAGACCCTGCACTAAAATATGATAGAATATTGCCATTGTTTTATCCCAAGACTCTCGATTTTTGAGGCGCCAAAGCTCTTGAATATCATGGATGTACTGTACAGGATCTTCCCTCATTTTGTGTGACGTAATCGCCCCATTGTCTGACGTGTCTGGGTATTGTGTTTGAAATGCTTGCCATACTGCTGCCCTGCAGTTTGTAAATGGCGCCCCATTGTGCTCTGTGTCGTCACACTTGGGAACCCCGCCCCTTCCATATGCCATTGTCCGATCCTGTGTCCATGTTGCTACAGAAATCATCAGCAAAACTTAAGACTCCTCGATGTTAAGTCTGTGTTAGGTTTCATGCTAAGATCAATGTCTACCAAATCATACTTGCTGCCTCCAGCCCAGGCCCTAGGCCTGCTCCACTGCCTTCTGTCACGCTCCTGTCTCGTGAATTTGTGCTATCTGGTTCGGCCCGTCTGTCCTCCTCGCCCCTATTCTATTCCCTATCCAACACTACCTGCGTCCTCACTGCCCTTATTGCTCATTTGTCTTCCTCCCTGCGGGCTCGTTCTCCTGCCAGTCTGTCCAACTTCCTCTGTTCCCTCTCTACTAACTTGCGTTTTTCTTGCCCAGCTATGTCTCTCTGCCTTCTCCAGTTCTCTCTTTCCCTTTTCTCCCTCAACTCCCTTTCTGCTCCCTTCCTTTCCTTCAGATACCTTTCTATCATTTCTTCCCATTCTGTTTCTAAGTGTTCCTTCGCTTCTTCCCTTCTCTGTTCCGTCTTCTCGCTCCAGTTTCTCCTCTCTCTGTCCTCACTCTCTAGTCTCACTTCCCTGTCTTTCTCTCTTCGATCTTCCTCATCCATCAGTTCTGCCCAGTCTGTCGTGTCACTGTCCCTCTTCGGGCTTTCTATCGACCCTTCTGCCTCCCAGTTTGTCTTCTCATGAAGCTTTAAATGTACTTGAGCTACTATCCATTCATTCGTGCTTATGCCCTCAAACTCCTCCTTCGTGCGCTGCTGCGCCTCACTGCTCGCCCCTGCATCGCTGGTGTCGTACGCCCCTCTGCTTATCTGGTGGCGGCTTATATATGTTGGATTGGAGTACCTTTCTGCTACCCTTAGGTCCCTCATTGGATACATTCCCTGTTCATCATCTGGGTCATTAGATCCTACACTTGGAGGGGCAGGGGGAGGGGCAGAGGGATGGTCCCTTGATCCTTCACCTCCTGTTGGCTTAGCTTCCACTGACACCTTGCGGTGTCCCCCCTCTTTCTCCTGTAACACGCGCCACAACTCGAATATGGCCATGCGTTTGGTCAATTCCTTCCCCTTGTAAGCACCCTGTATGTGTGTCAACAGCGATTGCTGCAAGTCCTTGGAGAAACTTCCACAAAACAGCCATGGTTTGGTTAATTTACCTTCTGTATTTTTGGACCATTCTATGCTATAGTTGCAGATTTTCTCCTTATAAGGTGGGAGTGTCTTACACAAATGCTGAAGGGGAGTGACCGTTACCTTGATACATTTCAAATCCACTTAACTGACTTCAAGTCGAGGCTTTCGATAATCCGCTGTTAAGGGATAAAAAGTCACAATGCAATGATAATACGCTCCAGTTGCTACAAGCCTCCTGGCTCAACAACTTATCAGGCGTGCTCTGCACACCATCCCCTCCCTCACAATCGCTGCCTCCTCAGGCACACAGCCGCAATCCTGCGCATGCACCTTCCGTGCACCGCCACTGGTTCACCTCGTCTGCCAATCCCAAGTTCTCAACACTAGCTCCTCACCGTCTCAAACTCTGTGTCCTATATGCAAACCTAAGCGTGACATCACCAAGTTATCAACACAATATAGGTAAATCAAATATTGCACGCACACAGTAATAGCCCATTATTCCCAAACCCACACACACTCTACAGCGGTCATCCTGCTCTCCAGGAAGAGTATACCAATATTCTCTTGTGATCGAACTGCACATGTTGTGTCGCCTAAAGTGTAAATGCCTCTCTCCAGGAGACTTAACCAGCGGACTCACCTTCCGCAATCTAGGCAAGCTCCCCTGCTAACCCTCACGGTAATACCATCATCTATGACCCAAGCTAAAACGCCCAAACCACAGGAATACGTTATTTACATAACTCTTGTCATCCAAGACCTTAAATCAATAGTCTAGGTTATTCACCAGAAACTTTTACTTCGAAGACCGAATTTGCCCTAAACATACAAAAAGGACATCTACCTCTGCTCCCGTCCCTACACATTACAACAGCATCAACCGATGTGATACCACTACTAAACAATAATTCAACTATACTCAACAATACTAAACAATACTCCATAATACTCGGTAGCCTCCCTCACACTCACAGTTGCTGTCGGTCTAGATCAATACTTACGTTCCGTTCTGCGCTGGTGCTGCTCGGCTACCAGCTCCCCATCAAGGCGCTCGCCTCCCCGTCTTGGTCTGCCTGGACAACTCGGCGATCTCGGGCAGGATGATTTCCAAATGGCTCCTGACGACCTTTCAAAACGGGCACTTTTTTCCCGTTTTTCTTGAAATATGCAAGTGTCCCGCAGCCTCCTGGGTTTGGCAGCGAAGGAGTCGACTTGGTGCTGGGCTGGTGCAGCCAACCATCCTCTGGCTACCAACCTGTAGGTAGGTTCGAGGGCTACTATGAGTTTGCGGACTCTCGGAAGGCCCAACACCTTCTCCCAAAAGGAACGCAGACCCAGCCAGACAACAAGTTCAAACTATAGTTTATTACAGCCAAAACCAACAGGGATCAGTACAAGGATAGAAGAAATCCACAGACATCAACGTCTCCTAGCTCGCAAACGAGTTTTGTCCTGAAATTACGTCCGAATGACGTCACAACTTGGGCCCCTTTCCAGAAAACCTATTGCACTACTGGATTAGTCTCAGGAGCCTAATAACCTAAATAATGCCCTATATTATTTATTCTACTGGCTCTCGAACTGTCAGGTGGCTGGGCTGGTCCATCCCTAAATTACTATCTTTAAACAATGTTTCAGTGTGAGGGTCTTACCATTGGTTCTTGCCCGTTGCTACCCACCCCTAGGAGACTACACTGGGGTTGGCTAGAGCCGACGTCCCCAGGCCGGGATCCGCAATGGTTCTCGGCTCTTGGTGTACCTTCTCAACGTAATAAGAATGACTATCTGTCTGAATTGTAACTAGTGTGTGCCACCTTAGACTATGAGAGTGCTCATTCATCTCATGCAACACTTGTCTCACGTAACATCTTTGTTGCAAGTTCATGTCTGGCAGCGTGAGATCGACTATGTCCCAGCTCTGGTTTCTATTTATCGTCTGAGTCGGCTGGGTCATGTGTTCGGAGACCATTATTTGGAGCTTCTGCAGCTCTGAATTATGAGGAATTATTTGCATTTGTTGTAGCTGGTGTTACTGTCGGTCAGGGAATGGAATGTTGTTCGTATCTGGTGGCCTTGGCAGTGGGTCCCGTCACACACTTTTGCTCTCTGCTCAGCGTGAATTCACTTCAGCTCATCTCTTGCTGAGAGGCTTGTGGCCCGCTGTAATGTTCCTAAACCATTATGCAGTTTCTTCAGTGTCTATGCTATTCTATATTCTCCATATGTTAGTCACACTTGGCTTGGTCAGGTCCTATAGGTGCTCCATAAGGTTAATTGTACATAAGCGTCTGCAAGCTGTACTCCGGATCTCTTGCTACTTGCGGTTTCCGCGTTGCTGCGTTAAGCTAATGACAAAATAATAAAAGCAACGACAATATGTATATGTATCGTCCTCTAACTATAGAACTGTACGCTTGTGTTCTTCATGTATTTGAGTGTGTGTTTGTGTCCCGATGTGCAGATGGCACGCGAGCTTCCTGTCTGACGATGCTACATCATGGTGTCTCTAATGACGTCTCCAACAATGTCAGTGGCTTTGGCTTCTTGGTGCTTTAATCGGCACAGCCAATTGAGGTGTCTTTAGTTGCAGCCTGATGCTCCTCTTTCTTTCCGGGTAAGGCTTGTACTGCTACTAAACATTAGAGGAGATCCCAAAATCCATTCCTTGAACGGAATGGAATCCTACCTTGGTTTTGGGGTAAAGAGAATTCCAAATACAGAGAAAGTTAGTAAAATGGTAAATGTCAAAAGTTACTCTCTATCAAGAAAATGTCATACTTTCTTCACAAAATATATCTTTATTTTTAATAGTTTCTGAATAAAATCTCATAAAATAGAGAAAAGATACATATTAAATATATTCATCACAGTACTCTAAGAATATAATCAACAATAATGACAAAAAACACATAATCAATGTTTCTTTAAAAAGTTCACATTCATTAATGGATGGATCTGTCTATAGGAAAAAATCCTATTAGGTCAGGGTTTAGATCAATCACGATCTCTAAATATTTTTTAACAGTCTAGAGTAATTCCTGGACTGTAAACTCGACATGTTTCAGTCCTCTAGATGGTAGCGGAACTTTCTTCAGGAGTAGTTATTAACAATATTAGAGTAGTAAAAATATTTTTATTGAAGCTTTGTTCACTGTAAAAGGAGCAACTGTTGACAAAGACCAGAAAAGGAAGAAGAATCAGCATTTTTGCTCATATTCTTTAAACACAATTAAGGTGTAGGGAAAGGTTCAAGGTTTTACGAATTTCCAAGTGTGGTTGATCCCTCAATGGAGGAAAAACATGGCCTTATTAATAGGGCATTTTTTTCATTGGGACGAATGATTCTTCCACAAACTCCTATAATCAAATTAAGAAAATAGAGGGGACCATTAGAAATGGCCTTTCAACCTTTAGACAATGAATCAGACTGTTTTAGTTAATGGATTAGTTTAAAACACTTTTCTTTGCTCTGTTTGAACATTAGAAATGTGGTTAAGGAAGCAATGATATAGTCAGTATCTTTATTGGATCTATTCTTGCTCTACTGATATTAGGTGAATATTCGATAATTTCTGAAAACATGCTGTAGTTTCTCACCAGATTGGAGAGTGTCTCTTACCTCTAAAGGGGGAGGCGGGATCTCAAAAAATCTGTTTCTGTTAGTAACGATAGCTGCAGCACTTAACAGTTACGTCCGGTAGATATGACTGGTTATTTCCAAAAGCTGTCTGGAAAAGGAGAAAAAAACAACCACAAAGGGTAAGTTGTTTTAATCAATTATTTATATGAACAGAGTAGTATAGTCCTTGTTATTTGTAAATCTTATAATCCCCTAGGGTTAGCCTGCCTCTCCCCTTTTGGTTTGAATGGCAGAACAATCATGGATTATATTAGTCGTATCGGTTCTGCGCGGTTGGGTTAATTTATGCTAGAGTCTTATCTTTTGAATTTATATTATCAAAGAGTGCCGTTGCTTGGGCATCTTCACTATTACCCCCGTTAGGAGCTCTTTAGGGAGTCGGGAAAAACCCATAGATTACTACTTGCACGCTTACCTGTATCCGTATTGCGACTGTGTGCATTCAAGTCAGCGTTATCGTTCCGCTAGCGTTGTGTTCCTCCTTTGTCTTCAGTTGGATCTGGATGCGGTCTAAATTTCGTGTGAGTTCCAGAAAGCGCCGGAAAAACGCTGCGCCTGTAACGCTCACCTGATTCCCACGGAGGCGCCGGTCTTGGCAGGATGGTGTCTGTGACTCGAAAAGTGAAGTGCAGGACTCGATTGGCTTCCGGGGCTGAGCCTCTTCGCACTGTGTGTCTAACTCGAAGAGTGAGATATCTGCAGGTGAAAGAATATGGGGTTAATGATCTGGGGTTGTCGGGTATCTCTCTCCCTTTCCCTTCCTCGCTTTTCCGTGGAGCCCCAAGGTCAACGTGCTCACCTTAGATAGGTGAATGCTGGACTCTCCATCTGCGTCTGGTGCAGGGTGCCGTTGCCAGTTCCTTCACTGGGTGAAACGTAGGCCTCTTGACCTCAGAGGATTGCTACCGTCGTTAACTGCACGAACGGTGAGTTTCCGGACACCTTTTAAGTCCTTACAGTCTTTAGGTGCGTGGGCACGTTAATGTGGAACAGGGCTCTGTATAATGCTTTTTCTATTTGTCTTGCAGGGCTCTTGAGGTAGAAGATGGTGTGAAGAAAGCCGAAGTTCGAGCCAGAGTCTTGGAAGGACGTGCTTGGAAATGCGTAAGTAAATGCCGGTTGCCTGCTTTTCAAAAGCTCTCTAACTGTCTCTTTTCCCTTGCAGTTGTGAGTTCGGGTGTTGAAGAGACGCTGGAAACGCTGGAGTATTTGCAGGCGCCCTATTGTGGCGGGCGCGATGGCGCGTAAGTAAAATACCTGTCTAATGTCTCTTCTTTTGTCTTTCAGGTGCAGGATTGCAGCGTTGAAGAAAACCGGAATTCGCGGAGTGCCGGTAAGTAATTCCACACAGGAATAACTATGCTTTTGTCTTCACAGGCGGAGGAGCAGCGTGAAGAGATGGTAGCTGCCGATGGATCAGGTGAGGAAAGCGCTGCGCGTGAAGGTTGCCGTGCTAACCTGTTTCTTGTCTTTGCAGGTGCTACTGAAGGCTGGATACAGGAATGGTAAGCGTTTGTTCTTGCAGGTTCAGGATCGGAAAGAAGAAAACTGGAACAGACACGGTGAGCGTTCTGCTGCGGATGCAGAATAACGCGAAGCACGTTTCATCAATCGGGTGTGGTTTAAATAGCCTTGGAGTGATGAGGCGTCTTCCTCCACGGCCTCGCCTAGGTAAGAAAAGAGTTCCTGTTCCAGAAGAGTTCCAGTGTTGTATCCAGGGAGTGGAGCTTGCCCCACCCAGGTAAGAAAGTAGTCCCGGCTCACAGAGGATTCCTATGTGGCTGGTAAGTAAGCAGCATGGTCTGCTGCAGGTAAGTCCACCCAAGCATCTTCATACAAATTATGAGCCCGGCGCTTCCAGTGCCGGGACCAGTGACTTTGATGAGCCTGGTGCCACCGGCGCCAGGACAAGGTCCAAAAGGTCCCAGTGGGGACCGGCTGGTGCCTAGGATGAAGGTTAGGGGCCTGCTTCCAAGGACGTTGGGCTGGTCCTAGCTCCTTGGAAGCAGTGATCATGACAGCGCCTTAGCGCCATCTTGAATTGCTAAAACAGCGAATTTTCTGTGTATTCTAATATATATGATGGTCATTTTTTAGTGTTTACCTTTGTTTTCTTATTGTCATCGCTGTGTATTTGGAGTAATTAGTAAACAGAAGGTATGATAAACTGAATTATTTCTTCTGCATGTAAGGACAGGTCCATATATTGAACTTGTTCAAATATACTGAATTATTTAACAATTGCATATTAGTGCTAATTTGAGCGAACTTGTGTAGGTCTGGGGCTTTAGTAAGTATCCAAACTGGCTTACAGATACGGGAAGTCAATACATACGAAGTTAAACTTTGAGCCACTCGATGGACTTGTTAAGACCATTCTTGTCACTTTTAGTGAGAAAAATTAGCCTCTGCTCTTTTTCGAAGAGAATTTAGCTTTTAGTGTTGTGGTTATTTCCTTGTAACATCATTAAGACTGTCCATCTAAAGTCTTCAAAACTGTGTTTCATTTCAGTAAAGTGTTTAACTAGCGGAGCAGTAAGAACTTTATTTTTAAAGCAGGTTTTTGTATTCCTGCATTCTGACTTTCACTTTTCTATTTGTTTTTCCTATGTAGTGTTTGGTCTCAAGAACCCCTCGACCTTCTGCCCCCCAACATATGCGTTTTCACCAGAGTCAACACTGTTCGAAAAAAGAGTCCTAACAGAAGTTAGTAAACTCGAAAAACAAGAAATACCAATATATCAGAACCTAACTTCCTTAGAAAAGGAAGCAATGGAATGACTGTCAGCGAATGAAGAGAGCATCATTAAAAGAGCCGATAAAGGCGGAACTATAGTGATGTTGAATAGAAAAGACTATATAGAAGAATGCCTGAGACAACTGGACAATACAGAATTTTATAAGAAATTGACAACTGACCCTACAAATGAATTAAGAAAATTAATCGAATTGAAAACAACAAAAGCCCATGAAAGGTGTTGGATTAGTAAACAAGAGTGGCTGTTTCTTAACAATCCGGAGCCAGCCATACCTACATTTTATTGTTTACCAAAAATCCATAAATCACTAATAAAACCTCCAGGGAGACTGACCATCTCAGGCATCAACTCTATTTTAGAGCCTCTTTCAAAATGTGCCAATCACTACCTAAAAGGGTATGTGATGAACATGAAATCCTATCTCAAAGATACTAAGGAAGTGATAAAGAAAAATATGAACATTCACCATATAACCCAGAAAATTCATACCTTATAGGTTTAGACATCGTCTCCCTTTATACTAACATTCCGCAACAGGCGACTTTGGAAACAGTTAAGAAAATATTAATGAACAGAATTGACAATGGCCCAGTTCCCAGCTCGTTTATTTTATGGTGTGTAGACTTAGCTCTTACAAGGAACTACTTTGAATTTCTTGGCACTTTCTTCCAGCAGATTGAGGGAACTGCTATGGGGGCCACTATGGCCCAGAGTCTAGCCAATCTCTTTGTAGAATATTTCGAAAAGAAGTTCATTTACACACAAAATCCTTTCTCACCCAACATTCAATCATGGGCGAGGTACATTGACGACGTCCTTATGATTTGGTCAGGCACTATTGAAAAAGCAAAAGAATTTCTCACATGGCTAAATAATTGTAATCGACATCTACAATTCACTGTGAACATCCAAAAACTATCAATCGATTTCCTTGACCTAACGATTTTTCACGAAGGAGGACAATTATTTGTGAAACCTTTCCACAAAACAGAGAAAATTCCCTCTTGTATTATGAAAGTCACCACGTCAAGCATTCAAGAGACAACCTACCCTATGGTCAGTTCTTACGCCTCAAGAGAAATAGTAGCCAGAAGGCAGCTTTCGAAGCAGAAGCTAAGAACCTAACATCTAAACTCAAACAAAGGGGTTACCCTAAATAGTTGATTAAAAAATCTGCGAAAAGAGCTGCGAACAACAATCGGGACGCCCTTTTAAAAGAAAAAAATAAAACAACCTGCAGAAGACCGGTTAGTATGTGTGAATACCGTTACTAACCTAAGTTTGAAAAGCAGCCAAATTGTTAAAAAACACTGGAAAATCTTCAAAGATTCAAATTCCGAAGTACCAATGCCCATGTTTGCTTATAAAAAATCCTTTACCATAGGAAACCGGGTGAGAAGTAGCAAACCAAAAGAAAAAGTTTGAAAAGCAGCCAAATTGTTAAAAAACACTGGAAAATCTTCAAAGATTCAAATTCCGAAGTACCAATGCCCATGTTTGCTTATAAAAAATCCTTTACCATAGGAAACCGGGTGAGCAGTAGCAAACCAAAAGAAAAATCACCTTTATGAATAGTTTAACACAAGCATGGGGACTCTCTCCAGTTACTGGACATTATCCTTGTGGGAATTTTGCGATGTGTAAACTTACCAAAAAAAAAACAAAGAAGTGAATATTGGTTTACCTAAACCATGACAGCAAAAACAAATGACAAACTGCAATTCAGAATATGTAATATACATGTTCATCTGTCCCTGTAGTAAACACTACATAGGAAAAACAAATAGAAAAGTGAAAGTCAGAATGCAGGAACACAAAAGCTGCCTTAAAAATAAAGTTCTTACTGCTCCGCTAGTTAAACACTTTATTAAAATGAAACACAGTTCTGAAGACTTTAGATGGACAGTCTTAATGATGTTTGTTACAAGGTAATAACCACAACACTAAAAGCAAAATTTGCTTCGAAAAAGAGCAGAGGCTCATTTTTCTCACTAAAAGTGACAAGAATGGTCTTAACGAGTCCATAGAATGGCTCAAAGTTTAACTTCGTATGTATTGACTTCCCATATCTGTAAGCCAGTTTGGATACTTACTAAAGCCCCAGACCTACACAAGTTCGCTCAAATTAGCACTAATATGTAATTGTTAAATGATTCAGTATATCTGAACAAGTTCAATATATGGACCTGTCCTTACATTCAGAAGAAATAATTCAGTTTATTAAACCTTCTGTTTACTTATTACTCCCAATACACAGCAAGGACAATAAGAAAACAAAGTTAAACACTAAAAAAGGACCATCATATAGATTAGAATACACCCAAAATTCACTGTTTTAGCAATTCAAGATGGCGCAGGGTGCAGCGTTTTTCTGACACTTTCTGGAACTCACACGAAATCCACAACATTTAGACAGCATCCAGATCCAACTGAAGACAAAGGAGGAACACAACGCTAGCGGAACGATAACGCTGACTGTAATGCACATGGTCACAATACAGATACAGGTAAGCGTGCGAGTAGTAATCTATGGGTTTTTCCCGACTCCCTAAAGAGCTCCCAACGGGAGTAATAGTGAAGATGCCCAAGCAACTGCACTCTTTGATAATATAAATTAAAAAAGATAAACCTGTAGCATAAATTGACCCAACCGCGAAGAACCGATACGACGAATATAATCCATGATTGTTCTGCCATTCAAACCAAAAGGGGAGAGGCAGGCTAACCCTAAGGGATTATAAGATTTAAAAATACCAAGGGCTATACTACTCTGTTGATATAAATAACGGATTAAAACAACTTACCGTTTGGGTTTTTTTTTTCTCCGTTTCCAGACAGCTTTTGGAAATAACAAGTCATATCTACCGGACTTAACTGTTAAGTGCTGCAGCTATCGTTACTAACAGAAATGGATTTTTCGAGACCCCGCCTCGCCCTATAGAGGTAAGAGACACTCTCCAATCTGGTGAGAAACTACAGCATGTTTTTAGAAATTATCGAATATCCACCTAATATCATTAGAGCAAGAATAGATCCACTAAAGATACCGACTATATCATTGCTTCCTTAACCACATTTCTAATGTTCAAACAGAGCAAAGAAAAGTGTTTTAAACTAATCCATTAACTAAAACAGTCTGATTCATCGTCTAAAGGTTGAAAGGCCATTTCTAATGGTCCCCTCTATTTTCTTAATTTGATTATAGGAGTTTGTGGAAGAATCATTTGTCCCAATGAAAAAAATGCCCTATTAATAAGGCCATGTTTTTCCTCCATTGAGGGATCAACCACACTTGGAAATTCAGGTAATTCGTAAAACCTTGAACCTTTCCCTACACCTTAATTGTGTTTAAAGAACATGAGCAAAATGCTGATTCTTCTTCCTTTTCTGGTCTTTGTCAACAGTTGCTCCTTTTACAGTGAACAAAGATTCAATAAAAGAAGATTTTTACTACTCTAATATTGTTAATAACTACTCCTGAAGAAAGTCCCGCTACCATCTAGAGGACTGAAACATGTTGAGTTTACAGTCCAGGAGTTACTCTAGACTGTTAAATATTTAGAGATTGTGATTGATATAAACCCTGACCTAATAGGATTTTTTCCTATAGACAGATCCATCCATTAATGAATGTGAACATTTTTAAAGAAACATTGATTATGTGTTTGTCATTATTGTTGATTATATTCTTAGAGTACTGATTAATGTATTTAATATGTATCTTCTCTATTTTATGAGATATTTTATTCAGAAACTATTAAAAATAAATATATATTTTGTGAAGAAAGCATGACATTTTCTTGATAGAGAGTAACTGTTGACATTTACCATTTTCCTACCAAGACTTGTACTGCACCTGATCTATAGGGCAGGCTTAGTGGGTACCTCTCGACATACTTATCGATTATTGGGGCACTGGAAATTGGTCCGAAATAGTATGTGCGATCACAGTGTCTTCTGACCGTCTTCCACATCATGCACCTTATAGGGGGACAGAGGGGGTGAATTTGCCCATCCCTCTTCAGTGGTCTCAGCCCTCCACCCTTCTTGGGGATACCACTCTGTCCCACCAACCAGTACCTCAACTTGCACATGCCTTCAATGCGTCTCCCCCATGCTCCTCTGCGCTGTCCTTCCTCTGCCTGGTCTCTTGGTCCTCCTGCTCCCCCCTCGGAATCAGCCAAATAACCCACACCTTTCTCTTTCCTGGCTTCCCTTTTATCCTTCCACTTTCTCAATTGCCTAGCTTCCTTTGCTGGCTCTCCCAGACAAACACGGACTGATTCTTTTCCCCAGTATGATGGTTCAAACCCTTTAAAAGGGGGTTAAGCTCAGACCCTTTTTCGTATGCAGGTCCACCAGTCTTCCATCAGGGCAGTCAACCAAAGTTAATGGCCCAGTTTGTGTCGGGATCTGCTGGCGGCGAAATAATTCCTCCACATCGGTGACTGGAGTACCCTAAAGTGGGCAGGCCCTGCTGGGAGCTCCACGACCTGTCTCCCAAAGGCATGTTGCGGGTGGAATGTGCACTCCCTGCACTGTGACTCGGCTGCCTTGCTCCCCGCCTGCACTTCAAAGAGTGGTGAGTGATATTGCCCCGGCGGGTGAACCAGCACTGCCCTTAACCCTGCAAAATAAATAGCGGAGAGAGAACTTGCTTGTTACATATGCATTCACTGCATTTACTGCCATTTGCATCTACTGTTTATGTACAAAGTCATTTTCAAAAGCCGGGTGACTGCTTTTGCATTCCAAGTCCATTTCTATGTACATTTATACCTTGGGCACACATATAATCCTGTTGATTCTATACTATGCTGGTGACTTCGGATAAGTTCCATCTTTGAGCCAGCTTGATTGATGAGACTTATGGCCTGACATAACATTGTATCTGTGCCGAATACTACGTAGGACCTGCTGATAAAAAGCATGTAATTATTAACTGCGCAAGACTATAAACGCCCTGGTCTGGAGAGATTGCATGGTCTGCCTAACATTGCCCTCTGGAGGTCAGCCCCTTAGTCCCCTGAGTGCCTGCCACCGGCTGCGTTTCTTGGGTGCTGGTAGTTTTTGGGTGCTGAACTAGGGAGATGCTGCTTGGTCTCTCTGAAGGCTCCTGTTGATTACTTCTCATAATGAAGCTCAGGAGCAAATTAAAAGGCAAACAAAAATTCCTGGGGTGCTATGATTGAAGTGGACATGGTCGAAATAAGCATGCAGACTGTTATATCTAAAGAAAAGAAGATCACAGATTTTTTGGGTGAACTAACTGCCGTTGTGGAGATCCACACTGAACCAGTGGATGCGGACCTACTTCTTAGTGAGGTGGCGTGGACCTCTGCTGAATTCGATAATAACTTGTTGCTAAACCTGTGCTACAGTCTAGAAAGGCAAATTTCTAACCTCGATAGGCTGAATGCACAAGGGAATGAACGGGAAGCTGATAATATGGCTGTCACTGATCCATGTGTAGTGGACATAACATTTAATATCCTGCATACCTCTGCGATGGACAGACTTTCCTGTTTGCCTCGTTTTACAGGCCTGGCAGATGGGTCTAACTTGGCGGATGGTGATATACAGGATAATGTACTTGCGAACTCTGGCCAAGAATGTGTTAAGTGTAATATTGAGTGTAAGCTTAAAGAACTGGACACCCACAATACAGCAACAAGCTTTGCATTGAAAATTTTGCTAAGACTGTGCTACTCTATTGCCTCACAAGTAAAAAATAATGCAGACGCACTTAAAGATATGTCTAAGGCAAATGCTATTGTAGACTCTGGTGCCTTAATATACAGAAGGTAGATGTGCCAGTAATTGCGGCCACTGCAGCGGTTTGTAATGAAAACCTAGAATCAACTCTGGTGGAAATTATGGCGGGGAGTGAATGTGAAAGTGTGGAAGGATGTCCCCTCTCTAAAAGAGAGGAAAAGGAATGCAAAAATTAACAACGAAACCTATACAGCCCATGGTTAAAGATCTGGTGGTAAATGAGGAGAAGGCTGACCCGTTGGGAAGAAACCCATCTCCAAAAGAAGTAGAAAACGAGCAGCAAGAAAAGCAAAAAGCGTGCCCTATAAAAGGGAAATTTAATGACATGGCTGATTAGCTCTGATAAGGATAAGGTTTTGAACTCCCCTGGCCTACTTGAGGCTGAGGGGATATTGGATGGACCCAGTGATAGTTGTCTGGATACCACCGATACCTCTTGGGTTAACAGTGCTAACAGTAGTGTTGAATATGTGGAAACACTGGTACCGAAAAAGATGTCCAAGGTAAAATTCTCGAATCCGGGGCATGATCTGTCTGTATCCACAAATAAGATTGTTAAAAATTACGGACAAAGCATGCCCTTGCTGATAATCAGAATGAATGTCTCCAAAAGATACAGTTCACTATTTCAGCTTTTGCAAAGAAAATTAAAAAGCCTATCAACAGAAGCAAACTACTTGAAATCCTCAATTCTCAACTTCCATTCCAAATTCTAAAAATTAGGGATTTTAAGTTTGTTGATAGGGCATATATTCAAATGACATTTCTTTACATGTGTTCACAGTGTAAAAAATAATCATGCATGCATGCATGCATGTATGTAGTCATTTACATACGTACAGACAGAAGGGAAAGGAGGGGGAAAAGGGCTGGATCAATTGGGTTAAACATAAAAGAAAAAAGAGAAAAAGAATTTTGTTGTAATAGTTGTATCTGATTATCCGTAACTCATCAGCAATATATCTTTGACCTGCAAACGGTCCATTGTTATAAAGTTAGTCTTGGGTGAAAGTCTAACTACGGTGTAAGATAATTAACGTCTCCCGTCTCTCACCGTCCCCCTTGCGGTTAGAAATGTCCCCTCCGAGAGTGCTTACCTGTGAAACATACGATCCAATCTCCATGCGTCAGCTGTGTGGTTCCAGACGCCAGCACGGTCGATCGGTCAAAGTATATACTTTCATTGTCATAGCAACTCAGGAAGTCCTTCCTCTGTTGCTGTGGCTAGAATGCGGCCGCCATCTTGGAACAGCCAAATGTGCATCGAGTCCTCCATACAACTTAAGAATGTTCGGTCATAAAATATGAAATATTATGGTCACCCGGTCACATAATTAAGGTATTTTGGAGCTAGAGATTACCTGAAATTAACCTTTCTTTTAAAGTAATAATGACATAAAATGTCAACTACCTGTCATTTCACATGTGTACTGGATCAAATGGCATTAAACTAATTCAGCGGACTGTTAATGCGTACATTAATTAGAAGTGAATAATCATCAAATTTGAGGTGCCGTTAACACATTGGTGTTCTGTTAGAAGCGTCAATTCAATATGTGTGAGAATTAGATCGCATGATACTTATCTGCATTGATCATAGTAGTAATAGTTCAGTATGAAATGTAAAAGCCTGGTAGCCATCATATAATTATAGGTTAAATGTTACCTGTGGTGTCCCCTAATCTTGTTCATAAAAGTCATATGCACAGTAAGACAAACAGATCTTAACGCCATTATACTTACAGGGTCCCTTACTGGAGTCCCCGGTTCCTCATTACAGAGTATATTTCTTCACACAGCATATTTGCTCAGTCATTTGCGACCATGTATTGGGTGCAGTCATTACCTGGAAACAGCCAAGTACATAAACATAGTGCAAGAGCAACAAATAATTATAAGGAGGATCAAAAGCTTCCCCTTCACAGTAAAAAATAAACACATTCATTATACTTTTAATCACAAAAAATGAACCATCTCATTGTCCTCATTTAATCTATATTCAGTTCTTCTAAATTTGTAAATTAATCTCGCTTCTGCTTGTCTGAGTAGTCTTTCTAGGTTTCCACCTCTTCTTCCTAGTTTCACTTTCTGCAGACCTATAAATCTAAGGTCTTGTTTTCTCTCCATTTGATGCGTTCGTTTGCCAATGTAGTGCCAAGGGTAATGACACATCTTGTCTTCCAAATGTCGAAAGAGGTTCACAAATTCGAGTTTCTCACTTCACATATGGTACTTCCAACATATAGTCGTTGGCATGTGCATATTATTGCATATACTATATACTTTGATCCACAATTTATATTTTCGTTGATCTGGATTCGGGTTCCTCTTCCATCCTGAAATGTCTTTGTAGTCACATAAACATATTGACATAATGTGCATGTACCACATTTTCTGAAACATGACACTTAAGATTCAAAACGGACTTGGCTTGATACTGGTCGTCTTTCTGGAAGTAATGATGGGCGTAAAGTAATTTTGAGTGTTTTTGCTTTTCTGTCTTTATAACAAAGGTTAATTTCAGGTAATTTCGATCTCCAAAATACCTTAATTATGTCACTGGGTGACCATAATATTTCATATTTTATGACCGAACATTCTTACGTTGTATGGAGGACTCAATGCACATTTGACCGTTCCAAGATGGCGGCCACATTCTAGCCAAAGCAACAGAGGAAGAATTTCCCGAGTTGCTATGGCAATGAAAGTATATACTTAGACCGATCTATCGCGCCAGCCTCTGGAACCACACAGCCGACACGCTGAGATTGGATCGTATGCTTCACAGGTAAGCACTCTCGGAGGTGACATTTCTAACCGGAAGGGGGACGGTGAGAGACGGGAGACGATAATCATCTTACAACGTAGTTAGACTTTCACCCAAGATGATTCTGAGCACTAATTAACTGAGATATTTATTCTACACACCAAGAAGTAAAACAATTATAACTAAAAGAAAATTGTCTGGCGGAACTATAATCTAATCCCTGGGGAACCATCTGCTAATATATGCCCACATTTTAACTGCGATCCTGTCACAATTATTACTATCAGTGCATACTAAGAACAGATAGCATGGCTAATACGGAGAGCTTGATATTTAAGATGAGCTCGCATAGACATATATGTGTGTATAAAATCAATAAATATATATATATTTTTTAAAAGGGTGACATAACTACTTTACCTTGTATGATACAGAACTAATATATTTTAGGTGGGATTAACCCGTGACTTCTCAGACAACAAGGTGGATTATAGCCACATGTGATTATCAACCAGACCGGGTAAGATGACAATTCAGGTCTTCATTTACAAATTCATTTGAGTTGAATGCACAGTTAAGCCTACATTTGGAAGGTTGTCTAATTACCAAACTGCGAGTTTAGATAGTGAAAACTCATGTAATTCAAATTGACTAATTTTATAAGAATGAACCGTTTGCAGGTAAAAGGTATATTGCTGAAGAGTTACGGATAATCAGATACAACTATTACAACTAAATTATTATTTTTCTCCCTTTTCTTTTATATGTTTAAGCCAATTGATCCAACCCTTTGCTCTTCCTTTCCTTTCTGTCTGTACGTATGTAAATGACTACATGCATGCATGATTTTTTTTTACACTGTGAACACATGTGAAGAAATGTGATTTGAACATATACCCTATTGTTTGAAAAAGGCTCTTGTGAAGCTGAAACATGTGTCACAATTAAAGGGCACTTAAGTGAATTGCACAAACCACTTTAATACAAATCTTCAAAAATGACTATTGTGTGGCGCAGTTATTGTGTGAAAACAGGAACACTTGTAAATGACAATATGTTTGATCACTTAATTGGTTTTGAGTTATTGGAAAATACACATTTAGTGATCATTCCTTCTTGAGATGTATGGTTAGTTTGGACATAAAAGTAATGGATGTTGATGCTATAGGTGAAATAAATATTTCCTGTAAAGGCAACAGACTTGGTTGGTCTGACGCTAATTTAGCCAAAGCAAAAAAATGGTGTAGTTTTTTACCGTAAGAACTATTGGCATCTCAATCTGCAGATAGTACAATGTATATCCCTGTTCCCATTTAGCTCCTTATCAGAGACCAATTTCCAAAAGAGGCAAACATCCCCCATTTGCAGAGCATTGTCTAATCGACACCACTTCTCTAACAAATTCTCACTTTTTTTTTTAGGGAGATTAACCCTTTTTATTTGGTTCCTAGGGTGTAAAATGGTTTTGACAATCCTTAATGGGGCTCTTAAATTAAGATCAATGTCCCTTTTTGCCTTGTGACATTTGCAGTCGTACCACTCAGACTTAATCTTGGTTTTTCTCCATTTCTCTAGAGCAGACAGAGACTAACGGGATAGAATTACCATATTAGACCTTATATTCTTCCAAAATAGTGCTATCGCTCGAGTGCTCATCACATAACTACAATATGGTCTAAAATTGATGCATAAATGTCAGGTTTAACGGCGTAGTTCAGCAGACTGATCCATTTAACTGATTTTCGAGAGTGCCCAATAAACTCCAGGGTTTGGTCAAGGGAATAATCCCCATTTCTCACTCTCTCCCTTGAGTTACCCAAAACTTCAAACACTAGTGGATAATGGTTACTTTCCAGCCGATCACCTATCAGATTAGAGGTGAAGTGATTAAATCTCTTCTGTGAGGTAATGACTCTGACACCAACAGCCAAATAAAGAGTCTGCTGGCACTTTACCTTTTTTTCGTGTAAAACACATTTGTGGGGGTACTTGATTGAAGTATGCATGTGTGTATGGATACTATGTGCACAACGCTTGGCACGATTATACTTAAGCCTAATAAACTTTCACAAACACTGGATTTATACCCAATATGTAAATGCATAAAACACATCTAAATGAGACTTAGTCTGTATCCTGGCAAAATGTAGAATTGCCATTGCCTGGAAAAGGCAGCAGGGTTTGGCGTTTGGAAAGGAGTTATAGGAAATGGGATGTAACTTAAGTATGGTACAGATGCAGTCTGAAGACTGATGAAGACATGCGCAAGGCCATTTTAGCTTGCAATTAATTGAATCATGGCATATTCTACCCATCATAAACCTCCCTGAAATAAATATCTCAAACGTTATTAATTATGTATAGAAATGTTTTAGATTTAGGCTGGAATGCATGCGTTATAGATGCCTCGTCTTCTAGACATCGACAAAGGTAAATTGATTTTCATGCATTTTGTTGATTGCTCTCTGTATGGTATGGAGGGAAAGGTGCTCATTGTATGATGGTTGCAACAAATATTTGTTAACTGAATAAAGGATAATTATGTATAGATTGTTAGATGGTTCTAAACTGCTTAAAACTAAGATTTAATTAAAAAAACTACAAAAATAAAACCTCCACAAACATGCTACTAGCCTTTATTATTGAACACTGGCAAGATATGCGCCGAGATCTTCAATGCATGTTTCATGAAGACTGGTTCAACCAGACAAGGCTGCATTAACCAGGGGAAGAGGGGCCATAAAGAGACTGATTTTGCAGTCAAACACAACATTTATTGAGCGTGGGTGCTTTACAGCGGTATACAACAGTACAGACATAACAGAGCGCTTTTCAGTGGTAAACCAACTGATAATTACGGGGCTGTGGGGGTAGGATGCAGAGGGGCACAGAGGAGGGGTGCAGTTGTACAAGGTGGCGGGAGGAGAGGGCATCTAGCTAGTCCGGTGGCACAGGGAGAGGGGGGCGAAGGGATGGCCTAGGTGTTGAGGAGAGACTCCCTGAAGAGGTGTGGCTTGAGTTCTTTTCTGAGTTGTAGGAGCGTGGGGGAAAGTAATGTTGACGTGGAGGATGTTCCATAGTCTTAAGGCGTAGGCAGAGAAGGCCCGTTTTCTGGTCCTTTCCTTTTTGCAGTGGCGGATTTCAAGTCTGCAGGTGTCCTGGATTCTGGTGGTGCGCTGTCCGCTAGGGAGATGCTGAGTTTCTCTGCGAGGTAACTAGGTGACTTGAGGGCGACTGCCTTCAAGATGGTGCAGCAAGACTTGACAGTGATTTGTGTGTGTAGTGGGAGACAGTGAAGGTCGATGAGGGCCGGGGTGATGTGGTTGTATCTACGAAGACCATTTATGAGGCGTGTGTCACGTTTAGGACAGTTCTCAGGGGCACAAGGGAGGACGACGGGAGGCCTTCGAGGAGGGCATTGCCCCCATCCAGGAGGGATATGACCAGTGCTTGAACGGTCAATCTAAAGCTGTCCGGAAGGAGGAAGAGCTTGACTTTCTGCAGAAGGGAGAGCGGATACCAAGCTGTCCGAGTTTTCCTAGCTATGTGTGTCTTGAAGGAGAGGTGTTTGTCGATGTGGAACCCAAGGGACATGGCGCAGGAGGGGAGCTCGGGTGTGAAGCCATCAGGGTTCATGGTTGATAGCCAAGTTTGTATGTTTGGGTGTTCAGTGTTGTTGGTGAGGAGTAGGAATTCGGTCTTGGAGGGGTTGAGCTTCAAGTATGCACTGGACATCAAAGACTGGATTAGCGAGAGGCAGGTTTTGAGCCTGTGGATGTCCTTGATGGAGTCGATCTTGAGGTATAGATGGGTTTTGTCGGTGTATTGGTGGATGTGGATGTTGTGTGAGGCTAGGAGGCCTCCCAGCAGCTCCATATATTGATAGAAGATCACTGGGAAAGGATGGAGCCCTGCGGGACTCCACAGGTGACCGGTAGCATTGGAGAACTAGAGGAATCCATTTGTACAAACTGCTGGCGGTTGGCGAGGTAGGACTTGACCCAGCGTCGGACAAGGTCGCAGATCCCCATGCACCTATGTAGGGTGTCCGTTAGCGCCTGGTGGTCTACTGAGTCGAAAGTGTCAGAGGTCGAGTAAACCCAGGAGGCAGGGGTGGCTGTCATCAAGGATGTTGAGGGTGTATGGGTTGCCATCTCAGTGCTACATCTGGGTCTGTACCTGGATTTGTAGGTTTGGAGGAGATTGGTGGCTATGTATTGCTGCAGTTGCATGGCAACCGCTATCTCGATGATCTTACCTAGGAAGGGAAGATGGGTGATGGGGTAATAGTTACCTAGATTGTCGGGGTCCATAGTGGGTTTCTTTAGTAGAGGGAGGATTTGTCCTGTCTTTAGGGTCGATGGGAAGGTGCCTCGAGTTAGGGAGCTGTTGAATATCTACAGGTAGGGAAGGAGAGGTTCCGCGGGTAGGTTCTTGAGGGTGGATGCTGGGAGGATGACATCTGTATACGATGTGGCTTTGAGGGCAGCCAGGGTTTCTACCAGGTCCTCTGTAGTATCTCTTGAATGTTGTTCAGGGTGAGGAACATGAGGTGGGTCTGTAAATGCAGAGCTGGTATCTATGTGCTGGTGAATCTTGATGATTTTGTTGATGAAGAAGGGGTTGATGGCAGTGGATTTTTCGATGGAGTGTAGTATGGCAGGGTCAGGTAGCAGGTTGACGCTGTGCTTGATCACTTTGAAGAGGGCTCTGCTTTTGTTGTCTGCTTCTGCTATGGTGTTCTGATAGTAAGAGGCGTTGGCTGTGACGATTAGTTGTCTACGGGTTGCTCAGAGTTCCTTGAGGAGCACCAGGTGTATGCAGTCCTGGAGCAGTGCCAGGTTTTCTCTCGTTTCCTGATGACTCTTGCTGAGATCAAGTTCTTGCATATACCAGGCTGCCGACATGGTGACAACATGGACCTGAAGTCCCAAAAACTAATCACCAAGCTCAATGCAAAAAGGGCCTTTGACTCTGTTCAATGGCCTTACCTCTGCATAGTGCTGTGCAGGATGAGATAGACAAGAGAAGCTTAAGGCTGATGACATTCCTGTATCAGCAGGCCCTGCATACATTCACAACTACCGGTATGGAATCTGCTCCCTTCAGATTGGCATGGGGAAGGAATCAGTGTTGCCTCTCACCACATTTTGCTCTTGCTGTGGCATGTTTTCTCCAGCATTAGGACCCTGAATGATTTATAGATGCATACATGACCCTATTTTAGCTCTATTATAGCATGCCATCCGCATACAGATCACTGGACCGAAGAGCAACTTGCAACTGGTGCCAACAGATGATCAACATTATGGAGCTCTGGCTGGACTAACCATCAATTGGTCTAAATCATAATTGCTACCTTTGACTGCAGTTACCAAAACAAAACAGGAAAGATTTGGCTTTTAAATCATACAAGAACAAGAGATATTTGAGAGTGGTAGTATTGACTGATGATTCAAAACTCAATTAGGAGAAATATATGAATACACTACTACTGAAATTAAAAGCAAATGTTAACAAGTGCGCAAAAATACCAACTCCACAGATGGCACAAGAGTACGTGGTTAAAATGATTATCACACTGAAGCCATTATACATTTTCCAGGAAGTACCTATAGTTCCACCTAGTGGCTAGCTTAAAAGACTAAAAAGTCTAATTTTACAATTAAGTGTTTGGGACTGCAGGTGTGAAAGGAGTGGACAGGTTGGGATTGCCTATGATACTCTAATGCTGCCATGTGAGAAGGGCAGCCTCTTACTACCAGAACTTCAACTATTTCAACATTACTCAAGTCCAAGACGAACTGGTGCACAGCCATCAAATCCATACTATAACTACTGGACGATCTGTGGAATACCCAGATAAACACCAAACTCTACTCTATATAGTTCATAGTAGTTGGGAGACCTGCAAATCATTAGCCAAAATGAACAGCCCACCCAATTTGTCTCGCTCTTTAACAGCTTTACGGCTACAGCGACATCTATGCCCTCTATGGGTGAATCTTTGCTTTCGTTTATCGGCAAACCGGATAAGGACCCTACCCTTAGTACATCATATTGCCCTATCGCCTTTCCAAACTATGATGCTTGTATCTATTTCAAGGTTCTGTGGTTTTGTCACAGGCCGTATAGCGACTGTCCTTCCTGGTATAGTTCAAGTTGACCAAACTGGTTTTGTCCCAGGGCGCCAAGCCTTTGACAACATTCGTAGGGCACTAGATGTGATATGTGATGTACGTGAAGAGGCATGACCAGGAACTGGCAGTGCTTTCTATAGATGCTGAAAAGGCAGTTGACCGTATATACTGGTCCTATCTCTTCAAGGTGCTTGGTGTGTTTGGATTTGGGCCACTTTTCATTAAGAGGATACAAGCCAATTTTGCCCATCCGACCACTCGTATAAAATTAAAACAAGGCTTTGTCCAAGCCATTAGCTCTGAACAGGGGGACTCGCCAGGGCTGTCCATTGTGCCCACTGTTATTTGTGTTATCGATGGAACCCCTGGCATGTAAAGTCAGTGTAAAGACTGGAGGGGGGTTATCTGTACTCCTACCCTTTTTATGGCAGGGTAGAAGCTAACATGGTAGTTCTCAGAGGAGCAACTACATAGTCCTCTGGCATGAGCAGGGTCCTGTCCACCACTGTCATACTTGCCCCAGTGTCTCTCAAACCAGTAGAAGTCTGGCCATTCAGGAGGACAGTTCTCAAAAAGCTGCTGGTGTTTTGTGGGATAGTAGCCAGTACTTCTGCGTACTGTTCACAGGCCCCAAGGGAAACTAGGGAAATCTCTACAGGAGCACCAAATGTGATTCCTGTAGAGGAGGTGAGGACAGTAACCTCCACCTAAGACATGGAGCAAGGGTAGGTCAGGCTGACAGCCTGGACTCCAAGTGCCTTACCTTTACACTTGGGGTCAACCTTCTTGTGGTCCGGAGTCCCACAGTCCCAACAAATGCCAGGAATGCAAGGTACGGTACTGGATCCATTGGGAGCCTGCTTTGCATCAGGAGAACCGCTACTCTTACTCTCACCCCCATAAGACTTATCCCTACTAGATAGTTGGGTCTTAGGAGAGGAAAGTTTAGGTGTACTCGACTGTGAATGCTTCTGGGACTCCTCAGACTTCCGAGAGACCCCTTTCTCCTTGTCCTTGTCCTTCGCATTGGGTTCCTTAGGGGACACCCGGTGGGAGACCCACTCGTCAGCCAGCCTGGCCAGCTTAAAGGGATCCAAAATGTTCTGGTCAGCAACATACTGACGCAGCTCTGGTGAACATGCTTCAGAAAAATTCTCAAAAAACAAAAAGGTGAGACAAGTCAACAAAAGGTTTTACCTTGTATCCATCAATCCACCCCATCATGGTCATACGTGCAGCACTCACCCAGTCAACCAGGACACATTCTCTCTTTTCTTGTATTCCCTGAACCTTTTAAAGGTATTGAGTAGGTGTCTTGCCAAACTTGGCAATCAAAGCAGCTTTCATGCACTCATATCAACCCCTTTCTTCCACACCACGTTTCAGAATACAGTCATAACCAGTCTGAGGCACTTTACTTAAAAAACACTTAGCCCCATCTCTTTTATAAACATCATGGATTCCACAAGCCATTTCAAACGCTTCAATCCACTGGAGGATACCAGAACCCTCCACATACACACCAACTAATTATTTCAGAAACTTGGTGGCAGGGGACCTGACACTCAACTGGTTTGGCTGCAGTCTCAACTCTAGCTGGATTCCCTGACATTCAGTGTACTTGTTTTTAAGTTCCAGATCCCTATCTTTGAGTATCATTTGCTGTCTCAACAACTCCTTCTTTAGTTCAGCTTCAGTTTCCAACTTTTTATATTCAAAGGCCAATTTCATCCTTAATAATTCAAGTTCCAAGGCATTTTGTGAAGAAACAATGCTGGGTTTCGCAATAGAGACAGCAGGAGTGGCAGCACTTCCAGAAAAAGATTCAATAACAACCCCAAGGGCAGGGTCCTCAATGGTTGTATCCCCCCTTCATCAATAGCATCACAATCGGTCTGGTAGTCCACAAGGGCAGCTATCAGCTCAGCCCTAGGCTTATCTTCTAACTCCATGGCTTCACAAGCACTCTGGAGAGCCTCCAAGGCCATCCTAGTCAGTTTACCATTTGCACTAGATTCCATTTCTTGTACTGTAGCTATCCCAGTACACACCACTAAATCCTAAATTAATGAAGTGTGGATATTTTGTAAGTGGCAAGGTTACACACTGATTCTTAAAACCATTAGCATCCCACCACTGCCACCAGCGTAAAGACTGGAAGGGGGTTATCTGTACTCCTGCCCTCTATATGGCAGAGTGGAAGCACATAGCACCTCAGCCAAGGTTCTCTATGTGGTAGCAATGGACGAGCAACTAAGGCTTAAGCTCTCAGGAGGTGATGCGGGCTGGTTCTTAAGTACACTATAGTCCCCAAGTCCCCACAAAGGAATGTCCACTCACTATGTTATGTGATAACACTGTTCTTTATATAAATAAGGTTCAATATATATATACACAGTCAATAACACACTTTGTGCTTTGGCAAATCTTATATGGCAAATATGTACAATATCTATGTGGTACCACAGTTAACTCTTGACCCCTTTAAAATGCACCAACTGCTGACTGTTACAATGGCATACAAGTCAAATAGCAATGTGAATCAGGGGCGCTGTTGCGCACTGCAGTGATGGCCGCCTGATTTGTGAGCTCCCGCTCCAGTTAGAAATCCTGCAATCAAATATCCTGTTTGGAGCCGCCTGAAGCGCTACCAACTGCGGTGCAGATGGACTGAGTACCCGTCCCTAACACCTGAAAATCCTGTTGAGCTGCGGTCGTGGGTGCCGAAGTTGTGGCGGCCTGAGTCTTGGCTGGCCCTTGCTGCAGGCGCGATCCGCCTGAGGGCACCAAGAGGAGACAACGTGAGGCCGTGGATTTGAATAGGCGAGGGCCCGCGGAGGGGCGGGGCCTTTGACTGCGGCCCGCGCCCGACTCACGCCCGTGGTGAGCGACTGAATTTGAGATCCAAGCCGGCTGGCGAAGTGCGGTAGCACCGGTGCTCTCAACATACACCTGCCGCCGGTCCCCTGAGATGCCCACATCCTTCGGTGCCCCTGCGGGGAAGCCACATAACGCGGAAACATCAAAACACGCGGAGACCTGGTGGAGCAGCGACATACTCCGTATTACACTGGGTAAGGAGAGCAGAGACACGGTGAAAGGGGGAAGGGGACCGGCTGGTGCGGCACCCTTGACTGTCCAACGGCCGTTCTCTTACGGGCCAACGCACCCGCGGGTCCCGGTGCATGGCGCAGCCTGGCCCGCCCGGAAACTATAAAAGACTGCGCCTGCCACTACCTCCGGCCTCAAATAGCAGCAGGGGGGCCATACGCGACTGCAAACATCCTAATAGTGGAAAACACAGACCCTTGTAAATAAATCTATACAACTGATGGCCCGGGACAACCTGCGGGGTATACGTGCACGCTGTCGCCGGGACACTACTGGCAGTGCGCCCACGGGTTGCCCGCCTTGCTGTGTGCAAGCTGCCCCTGGCTCCTCGGACCCAGCCCGAGCCGACTGAACATCAGGGGATTCCCAAACAGATTGAAACACAACACCCAGGGGCCCGCCGTTTCGGAGGTCGAGGCGTCGGATATCCTACATTAGTTGTCTGGCTGGCTCTGGGTGCTGGAGACTCCTTGAGGGCCCTCGCATGATTATATCACAAACCAGCATAAATCCCATGACCTAGTGGCATAATACGTGGGAGAACAGTCCATTCACGGTGTGCAAGCCTTGAACCCTAAGAACCTAGCTCTAAATACCGCACCGAAAAACCACAACAACCAGAAGCAAGGGGGCACGGTCGAGTGTGCGCCTGGCGCCCAGTCAACGAGGGCAACAATGGGCCTCATTACGAATCCGGCGGTAACCGAGGCGCTAAAACCGCCTTGTTACCGCCGGACTCGTATTACCATTCCGCCTCTATGATTCCTGGAATTACCGGGGCATTACAACCCCGGTTTCCTGGGAATCACGGAGGCGGAATGGTGTTAATCCCCATTCCCATTGAGTCCTATGGGACTCAATGGGAACGGGGATCATGGAAACACCGGCAGCATCTCGTAATGCTGCCAGTGTTTCCTCGTCCGCCTGCAGGAGTCGGGATCAGGCGGTCCGGAAACAACGGTGGCGGCGGGTTTACCGCCACTGTTATTTCCGGACCGCCTGATTTGTAATGAGGCCCAATAACAGTGTATTGTGGGGCGGCACCATGGGCGAACCACAAAAGACAGGAAAAGGAGGCAAGACTCTCAGCAATAAGAAGAAAGGCCCTATGGATGCGTATTCTGGCAGCCAAACGCAAAATACTACAGCAGAAGTGCATATCAACACCAATGAAACCCTGAACACAGAACGGAGATCAGGAGGACTGGTTGACTACAATTGTGAAAAATGGTTTCCGAGCAGTGAACATGAAGCTAGATGACAGTGTCCACTATATGCTCACTAAAGGCTAGGGTTGAAAAAGAGAGTGCACGTGTCACGGAAACGGAAAACAGAATAAGCACTAACGAAGATACCATTGCACATCATAGCCTCGACATCACCCAGCTCAAGGAGGCTACGTCCAAAATGCAGAATAAATGTGAGGACCTTGAATCTAGATCAAGACGAAACAACATCCGTGTGGTGGGCGTGGCGGAGACATTCGGAAAAGGCCAAATGGAAAAGCAACTTGAACTGCTACTTAAAACGATATTCGGTCCGGAGGCATTGTCCGAGCATTTACTGGTGGAGAGAGCACACCGCACATTGGCCCCAGTCCCTAAACGAGGCGCACTGCCTCGTACAATAATTGCGAGACTCCTTAACTACAGAGACAGAGCCGTAATCCTACGAATGGCAAGGGAGGCTGGAACACTCCAATATGAAGGGAACCGGATACATATATACCCGGACTTCTCTGCCGGGGTGCAAACGAGCAGAAGATCCTATGAACCAGTCAAAAGACTCCTTAGAGAACGCCAAATTCCATATGCCCTAATGTTCCCGGCCAAGATGAGGAGTTAACATGCGGGAAGGGTGCACTTTTTCGAATCCCCGGCTGAGGCCACGCAGTACATTGAGACTTCCATACCCCTTCCTCCCAGAGGGGGTAGACAGGCGCAGAACAATAGACCCAGGCCGGAGGATTAAAGTTCACCTGCAGTCAGAACACTTTCTACTCTACTGTATCACCAAAACCGCAGTCCTATTGATCCGATGGCCAAGGCGGCTCCATCCAGTGTGACTATCGGAGTTATGGAGATAATCTAGCGGTCATGTGGAGCAACATGGCTACCCCTGGAATGTTCCATGAGTTACTTTGGGTACATCGTCAAGTTGGGGGTGATGATGAGGGCGGGAGGGAGGGAAGAGGATGCGAGAATTGGTGGTTTTGTTGTGGAAGCTTTGGCCACTGGAAGAGGTTGGATACAGGTTGTAGTTTGTCTGCGGTCAACTGTTTGATGTTAAAACTGTGGTTGCATTGAGACTAGCGCTGATTGGCTTGTACCGAAGACATAACTTTAATGGTCGTGAATATGAGAAAATTCTATTCTACAAAGCATGGGTGACAGGATGAGAATAAAACTGCTTACGTGGAATGTAAGGGGTTTAAACAATCAGATGAAAGTCAAAAAAATTGGTAATTACATTGCTAGGCATGGCCCTCAGGTCCTGATGCTGCAGGAAACACACACAATCGGAAGCAGCAACATGCATATAATGCCCAAATGGGGGAAGAACAAGTTACTTTCTTACCTGGTAACGTTCTTTCGATGGGATGGTCCGACGACGTATTCCATATCTATTACAGGTAATGTCCACAGCTGTGCTGCTTCAGAAAATCTTTGGCGTCTGCGTCCTGGGTCGATGACGTCGATGCGCCGTCCCCGAGGACCTCCTCCGACGGCCGACGTCACCCGATGTGATAAGTAGGACGCACAACGCCCATAGCCTCAGTTATAGTTTTTTCCCAGAACGTGTGCCACCAGTTTTCTGTCAGTCAGACACACAAGGCCTTGCGGAACGCAAGCTGCAATCGCAAAAGAAATTCTGCAGCGGGGAAGGCAGGGAGGGAGCGAGATGGAATATGTCATCGGACCATCCCATCGAAAGAATGTTACCAGGTAAGAAAGTAACTTGTTCTTCGAGGGGATTGGGTCCTCCGATGTATTCCATATCTATGACAGACTCCCAAAGCAGTACCAAGCAAGGAGGTGGGAAAGAATTTAGAATACAAATTTACCATGAGGCCGAGCAGTCTCAAGAACTCGGACGCTGGGAGATCCTGGGAAAATTGAAACTTGTTCACCATCTGCTGAATGTGAAGAGCCCTCACCTGAGGAGGAAAACACTGCCCCAGGGATGTGTCGAGCACTGCTCCGATGTACTAGAGCCGCTGCGTTGGTGTCAAATGCGACTTCTTTAAATTGAGGGAGAAGCCCAGCCTGTGAAGGGAGTGGCAGGTGATGGACAGATGATCCAGGACTTGCTTGGGAGAGCTCCCCCTGATCAACCAATCGTCCAGGTAGGGGTAGACGTGAATACCCTTTCCTGAGATGCGCTGCCACCACCACCATGAGCTTGGTGAAAACCCTCGGGCGGAGGTCAATCCGAACGGCAGGACCCGAAACTGAAAGTGCGAGTCGCCAACCGCGAACCTCAGGTACTTCTTGTGCTTGGGATGGATCGGCACATGGAAGTAAGCATCCTTGAGGTCGAGAGACACCAACCAGTCCTGAAGTTTAAGGGCCTGGAGGACTTGAGAAAGAGTCACCATCTTGAACTTGTCCTTCCTGAGGAGTTTGTTCAAACCGCGCAAGTCCATGATGTGTCTCAATCCCCCATCCCTTGTTCCTCTCCGCTACAGGCACCAGTTCTATGGCGCCTTTCTCCAGCAGGGCTTGAATTTCCTGCGCAAGGAGCGGATCCGGACACTTCAAAGAGAGGTTCCCTGGTGGATTGTCGTGAGGCCTCTGCCGAAAAGGAAGACAGAAGCCGTGGGTTATGATCTCCAGAACCCACACATCCGAAGTAATGGCTTGCCACTCTACAAGATGCTGCGCCAGCCTTCCCTTAACCGGCGGACCATTGGACCTGGCCTCATGACTGAGTGGTAGCGGCTGCGGCGTTGCCCGAGGGCAAAGAGGCAACTGCCCGAGCGGCCTTGGCACCTCGAGTACCTTTATTTCCACCTCTGGCACTCTTACGGTGGCCTCTTTGACTGCTAGCTCCCCTCGCTTTACTGAAGGACGAGTAATAGCAAAAGAAACCTCCCCTCCATTGCTGTCCCCTAGGACGAAAAAGGCAGAGGTTGGCGAACTGCAGCGCCCAACGACTTCGCTGCAGCTTTGGAGGTCTGCAACCTCTCAAGGCTCTCGTCAGCCTTGCTGCCGAGAAGGTGTTCACCGTCAAAGGGCATGTTGAGGAGCCGGAACTGCACATCAGGAGCGAACCCAGACTTCCACCACCACGCAAACCTGCGCATTACGGTGCTCGCCGCCATGGACCGGCTGACACAATCCGCCAAGTCCAAACCCGACTGAATGGCCTCATCCATGGCATCCTTGCCATCCTAAACCATAGCAAGGAAACCATCCCGTTCGCCCCCTTCAGGAATATGTTCAGCCGCTAATGCAACACAGTTCCACAGAGTCTGTGTGAAACGTGACAAGGCACATATGGAGTTGGCTGCCTGAAGCGCCATACCCCCCGAAGAAAACACTTTCTTCGCCCAGCCGTCAAAAAGTTTGTCGTCCCTATCCGGAGGGATGGTAGGATACGACGCCTGCTTTGCAGGGCCGTAGCCGCCTGCACCACCAAACTCTCCGGAGTGGGGTGCCTAGACAAGTAGCCGGGGTCGCTACTGGCTGGATGGTATTTTCGCGACAAAGACTTGCCCACTGCCGGGAGACTCTCCGGAGCAGTCCAAGCCGCCGCCACCCTTCTCTGCAGAGCCATATGAAAAGGCAAAACCGGGTCAGTGGGGGGACCGAGATCAAGGATGTCCGTGAGATCATCCTGAACGAACTCCCCTGGGGGAGCTAACCAACCCAAGTACTCGGTGACCCGAGACATAAGGCGCCGATATGAAGAATCGCCATGAGTGCCAGGCTCCGACCTACAAAACTCCACCTCCGGAGAGGTGTCCAGTCCACTGGCATCATGCAGCGACTGCCGCAGGTCATCAAACTGGATATGGCCCGAGATATGTTCATCGGGAACCGGAACCAAGCCGCCATCAGAGCCTTCATCACCCTCAGAAATGTACTCCAGGCGGGGAGAGGAAGACCTCTGGGGACCAAAGCAGTGCCTGACCTTAGCCAGAGCCTTTCTAGGGGCAAACCCCATGCCACGGGGCCCCTCCGACACCACCGCCTCAAAAGCCGTTGAGGGCGCCGAACGAGTCGGCGCTGGCGTCGACAGAAAAGGCGTCGAGCGAATCAGCGTCGACGTCAGCTGCAGCGCCGCCAGCATCGGCGGCGTCGACACAGGCCTCGAAGCCGGAGCTCAGAGCGGGTCTTTCGACGACCTAGGTGCCGACGGCGTCGCCGACAGCCTCATAGGCGGAGCCTCGAGAGAAATCGTCGACGACCTCGGCGCCACAGGCATCGACGTCTTCTTCGAAGACAGCACAGGATCACGCGGTCTCGAGCGCGTCGAGGACCGGGACCTGGAACGGGCATGGCGAGAGCGGCTACCCTTGTCCAAGCGGGACCTCTCCCGCGAGCCGTGCCGACCACCCGAGCCCGAAGGCGTACGAGCGGTGTCTCTCGACCGGTGCCGACCGACCCCACTCGGAGGCGCGGACGGACCGGTGCCCTGCGATTCAAGAATCGCTAGCATCTGCTTCCTGAAGGAAGCCCATTCCTCCGGTGTCGCTTGCATGGAGGGATAAGCGACCCGCCGATGGGCGGAGTCCTCGGAAGAGGACGGGGAAGGCGACCTATGCCAGCGCTTCCGGGAATGCCTCGAAGAGGCGGAGGAGTGGCGAGACCGACTCCTGGAAGGAGACCCACTGGACTTCCGACGATGACGCGGAGAGTCGCCCCTCGCGTCATCCGCCGAAAGCCCCACAGACCTCGACTTCCGGGGCTTAGACACCCGGCCTACCGACAGCTTCTTCTTGCGTTCCCGCAAGGCCTTTGCCGTGAGCGACTGGCAGTCGACACAGTCGTCCGTATCGTGGGCCTCCCCGAGGCACCAGAGGCAGGCGTCGTGCGAGTCCGTGACCGACATCTTGGTCCCACAGTCCCAGCATTTCTTGAAGCCCGGACGCGGGGTTGAAGATGAAGAAGACATCGCCACAAACAGGTCTTCACAACAAACCAAACAGGTTCAAAGAACTGAGAATTGAAAACAGCAAACTCCAACGAGTCGAGGCGTACCGAGATTCATGAAGCGAACACGTTCGCGGAAAAAATGGAACTGAGGCTATGGGCGTCGTGCGTCCTACTTATCACATCGGGTGACGTCGGTCATCGGAGGAGGTCCTCCGGGATGGCGCATCGACGTCATCGACGCAGGACGCAGATGCCAAAGATTTTCCGAAGCAGCACAGCTGTGGACATTACCTGTCATAGATATGGAATACGTCGGAGGACCCAATCCCCTCGAAACTATGATTCCTTACCGACTATTCTACTCAGGCCAGAGGGGTGATCAATCTAATCCACCCAAGCTTAGGATTTGGACTAGAGGGTCACAAGGTGGATCAACAGGGTAGGTACGTTGTTGTGTGGGGCAGGGTAGCAGGCCAGCAATTACTCTTGGTTAATACATACAAACCCAATATAGTCTACCCGGCTTTTAATATGAATGTATACCAAATGTTTGCAGCCTATGGTATGTCCAATGTGATCTGGGGTGGGGACTTCAATGTGGCATTGAACCCTGCACTGGACAGATCTTCGAAAATCACTAGAGCTCCTAGTAAGACAGCCCTCACCCCGAGTAACATTCTTTCACAACTATCATTGGTGGATGCCTGGCGTGAAATACACCCTGGGAACAGGAGATAGACGTACTATTCTTCGGTTCATGACTCCGAATCCAGAATTGACTATTGGTTTATTGCATCGGTCATGTCTACTGCACTGCAGAAATGTGAAATCTTGCCCCGCACGTTTTCAGATCATTCCCCAGTGATGTTAGAGTTAAAGCTCCGAGATGCCCCCTGTCCCGCGAGAAGATGGAGAATGCCGAGTGGGATGCTGGGAGACCCCGGGGTTGTGGAAATACTACATGTTGAAATTGCAGAATTTTTCACCAATAATGTGGGAACGGTGGGCAATTACTTCACAGTGTGGGAATCCTTTAAGGTGTGGACCAGGGGAGTGCTGCTGTCTAAGTCCGTCGGTATGCTGAAGAGTGTACGCGCTGAATTAATGGACATTGAAAGTAAATTGGATAAATTAGAGGAAAACTACACTTGTGCACAGAATAGAGAATTACTAGCGGACATACACACACACCTACAGGAATTCAATAAACTGGCCACCCGAGAAATACGCTACGTGGCAGCCCCCATGTATGCACGCAGATACGGGGAGGGTAACAAGGCTGGCAGGACACTATCTAATCTACTCAAACATGATAAGAAACCTAACCAGATCACTAGTATAAAAACACAACAGGGGGAGGTACTCTTAAGGGAGGAGATAAATAAGGAATTTGTTAAATTTTATAAAAAACGATATTCTAATCAAGATAAGAAATCACTTGCTGACATCAAAACTTACCTTGCGGCTCTTGCCCTTCCCAAACTCTCGGAGGAAGATTGCTTATCGATGGATCAGCCGGTATCCACTCAGGAGATTGCAGGGGCAATCAAAGCATTGTCAACAGGTGGGGCACCTGGGTCAGACGGGATAAGGGCTGAATTTTATAAAGAATTCCGAGAAGAATTTATATTTGAGAAAGTAATGGCTAACAGACTTTTGCCTGCGGTCCCCGGGCTAGTTCATCCGGATCAAAATGGGTTTATTCTGACGAGGTCCACAGCCCTGAACCTCCGTAGGCTTTTTGGCATAATGGCACAAATGGACCCAAAGAGAAGCGCAGAGGCCATATATCTGGACGCCGAGAAAGCCTTCGATTCGGTTTCTTGGGTCTATCTCTTAGCGGTACTGGAGGCATTAGGGATGGGTCCCAATTTCATTAGATATGTAAAACTGTTATACACTGAACCGGGGGCTTGGGTGTTAACCAATAGATCCATCTCTGAACTGTTTTTGCTGGGAAGGGGTACCAGGCAGTCGTGTCCGTTCTCACCCCTGCTATTTGCACTGACTATAGAGCCGATGGCAGCTGCGGTGAGACTGAGACATGCTGACAAAGGTATAAAAATGAAGGGGTCAACTCAATTGATCTCACTATATGCAGATGATACCTTATTATATATCCGAGAACCGGAGACAAATATAGCACCCATAATGGCAGAAATACAAGACTTTGCAGCCTATTCTGGGTACACAGTGAACAAAGCCAAGTCAGAAGTATTCCCGCTCACACCGGCCACCAAATGCCCCGACGTATTGAACGGACTCAAATGGTCAGAGCACCATATTAGATACTTGGGGGTTCTAGTGTCCAGGGATAGGCTCACATTATATTCAGATAATTATGAGGCTACACTACAGACCATTAGTACAAAGCTTCAGATGTGGGGGCGTCTCACAATATCGTTATACAGCAGGGTCGCTGTGCTCAAAATGATAATTCTGCCCAAGCTGCTCTACTGCTTTGTCAATATCCCTATATGGCCGGGCAGGACTTTTTTCACCAAACTCTGATCCATGGTGGTAGCATTCCTCTGGAATGGGAAGACAGCTAGGATAAGCTGGGAAAAGATGACTGAATCATACTTCACTGGTGGTATAACAGCCCCCGACTTTGAGCTCTACTATTATGTTGCGCAAGCACAATTTGCAAAGTATTGGTATAATACCACACACAAGGCACCCCACGCATGGATAGAGGAATACACCACACACCCCACGAATATACGATCAGTCATCTGACAGATAATACAAAGACACGTGTGAATACAACCCGGTCAGCTGTACGGTCAGGGCATGGCAGGCTATATACAAAAGATTGAAGTTGATGACACCCTATAACCGAGAAATACCTTTATGGAATTTCCCGGGTATACCCCCCACACATGACACTACAATACAGGAATCCTGGGACCCTAATAACGAAATGAAAATAGGGGATATGTTCATCAATGGCAAATTTGCGACCCTGTGGGAGCTGCTGAGAGCACTGGGAGGTGGGCCATGGCTGCTATTTCCAGATGAGCCCCAGGCACACCCATTTGTACAGTTGGTAACCGCTACTGAGGGCCTGGGAATTTCCAGACTGTATTCAGCAGTACAGGCACAAACCCCTCAGCTAATCAAATTAAAGAGAAATGGGAGAGGGACTTGCAGACACCCATTGGGGAGGAGAAATGGGCTAGATACTGCTCACTCACTAAGAAGGTTTCTCTAAATGCAGGACTGCGGCTAATCCAATTCAAAATATTGAACAGGCTACACTACACGCCGACTAAAATAGCAAAATTTACCCCGGAGGTCTCTGATGCATGCCCTAAGTGCAAGATGCCACAGGCAGGATACTGGGATATGTACTGGGAATGTCGGGTTGTGGCGGGCTTCTGGAAAGAGGTGGCTTTGATGCTGGAGGAAATAACACAGATCCCCCCTGACCTGATGCCCCAAAAATATTTATTTAGAGACAGACAAATGTTCTGAGAAGACTAGAAGACTGTTTAATATTTCATGTGCGGTGGCCAAAAAACGCATCTTGCAAAAATGGAAAAGTGCGGGTCCACCCGGTATGAACCAATTTCTTCGTGAATTAACGCATGTAAATGAAACTGAAGAACAATATGTCTTGACCTGGCCTCCGACCTGCAGGCCCAAAGATATATGGGGCCCATTTAGAGTCTACCTGTGTAATAGGACCTCTGATGATGATGAATCTATGTAATGTTATATGAATACGACCGTAAAATGTACATTTCTTGATTGTAGAAGGTGCTGTGTATCTCTTTGTGACCACTAATAACAAAGCAATGTGAATCAACATCAGATATAGGAAGGAAGACAAGTTAGGTTAAGCAATGGCAGAATAATACATTAGCTACTAAGTCACAGTTCTGTGTGAGGGTCCCCCCACCTGGCAACCTGTAAATAAAGTGCATCAACAAACCCAGTCTGTATATGTTTAAAATAGTCTTGTTTCCTGCTAACATGTTCCAATACCCCAATGTACCCACGTTTAGCAGAGTTTCGTTGACGGTTCGTCAACGGGTCCCTCGTGGGTGAACTCCCTTTAAAGCAGGAGCCACATGGCGTCGAGTTTCCTCAAAGAAAATGTGAATACCGTCTTCGAGAGAGTAGCTTTGACCTTCTCGGTGCTCGTCGACGATAGGTCATGGACGTCCTGTGAAGAAGAGCATGCGGTGCATCTCTATGACCAGAGTTGGTTGCCGCAAAGCAACAAAGAACGTAGGCCCGGCAACAGGCGTTGTGTGTCGGCGTCCACAGTCAGGACTCGACCACGGCTGGCTTTCAGATCTTCGTTGGTCTGTGTCTTTGTGGACTTTGGGTGGTGGGAAACCCACCAGCGGATTCTCCTCAGCTCGTCGACGATCTCGACTTTCTCCAGTGGGACAATGCTGTCAACTGTAATGGCAAGGGAGTCATTTGTTTCAAATGTCTTAGTCAAAGGTGGAGCGGTGCAGCTCCGGCCGTCGAGCAGCACAGCGTCAAGCCTTGCCCGCTTCTGGGCAACACAACTCAACGGGCTTCCAGCGCTTACGGCAAACTTCCGAACCCTGGTCGACGATGATGGACTTTGATGTCCGGGTGCTTCACTTCAGGATTCCTCAGTGGTCCCCCGTCTCCGGTCGACAGTCTTTCGGGACTGGCTTACAGGGTGCCTTGGTGAAGATTAGCTGTTGCATGATGTTCCTTATAGATCAGGAAGAGGTGTCCTAGCAAGGTCCTCTATTGGATCAGTCCTGGACAAATACAACAGCTTTTGGATTTCAACGACAGCAAGCAGCAGCAAAACCTTCCTCCAGCTGGGCTTCAAGGTTAAGCATCAAGTTTCGACTTCAGCTTCTGAACAATTCTGGTAAGTGAGAGGTCCCCAGATATACTGTTCTGTCTCTCATTCACACTGCTGAGCCAGGCTAAGGCAACCAATCATTCAGAAGGGCATTCATGCAGACAAGCAGCAAATCAGGCTCACAGTGCATCCAGGCCATTCTCTTCCATCCAGACACCGACAACAAGGAATGTGGATTGGGGCAAGCACCCAGCCTTTGAGCACACCATACTGCATTCATGTCAGTTTCGGGCAGGGATCTCTCATTCTTTGTGTCACATACACAGATACCACACAACCATAACATAATAATGAAGTGCATATTGGTCACACACTCCATTCACCCAAGTCCCACCCCAAGGGGGTACCCACAAAATACAGTCACTGGGAAAGCTCCACCCAGTCTGGCCTGGACTTTCCCACAATACCATATATGGTTCTTCCACCCAACAGCCAGCAAGGGGAAGAAACAGAGTTAGGGCTTCCCAGGACTTTGGGAAAACAAGGTAACAGGTAATAGAAACCAAGAGGTCACAGGGGGCCATCTTGTCTCCCATCACAAATCCACTGATTCCTATGGCAGGGTCTGGCGATCCCAAAATGGAGGATACTCCGGATACTCAAAGCACCCGTCAAATTCAGCATGGTGCTGCTGCCACCAACCTATACCCTGCTCTGTGGGCCACACACTGGTGCCCAAATACATTAAATATTGCCAAAAACAGGTGCCCAAAAACTTAAATATTTTGGGGTGCAGGTTACACCTTTGTACTCACAGCTGTACGTGCAGAATATTCCGGGTCTTTTCTCCTCCGCTAAGGCTGACCTTCTAAAATGGGCGCAGATTGATATCTCTTGGTTGGGACGGGCAACGGCCCTCAAAATGACGATGCCTCCACGCTTGTTGTACGCCTTCCAGTTTGGGTTCCCAAGCAGGCCCTTGCGGACCTGTAAACCTCAATTTCTTTAGGCTCAGGGGTCTCTGAGGATCTACCGTCGTACGTTGACAGCAAAAGTAAGGGGAGGGTTGGGGGTCCCAGAGATTGAGGGTTATCTTTATGCAGTGCAGTTAGCCCCATTGTTTGATAGTAAGTGCTGCCTAAAAGCCCTAAACACTGGATGGCAATAGAGCAATCTAGGTTACAGGCCCCTTTGCATGACTGGTGCTGGAGGTCCCCCTCAGCCTGTAGAAAAGACACTAGACCCCTCTTGGCGACCCGTGTTTTACTGAATTACTGGGATAAGGCGGCTCATAAGTATCAGGGGACAACTCCCCCCCCCCCCCCCCCCCCCAACCCACCCAAGGCACATTTGAAATACACCAGAGTTTCCGTCTGGCTGCCAGCGTGAGAGGTGAAGCAGATGGATCAAAGGGGTTTTGGAACGGTTGGGTCGACTTTTTGAGTCAGAGCCTCCTCTGACTTTCGATAAATGCAAGCAGGCCTTTATGGTCCGGGACATAGATGAATATTCTTATATACAACTCCGACACTGGGTATCTTATGCAAAGGTTTCCCAGCAGGCTAAGAGAGAGACCACCCCGTTTGAAGATCTATTTTTCTGGGGGTCCCCCTTCTCATAGGGTCTCCTCACTATACCAGGTTCTTAATGCTTCTCGTCTTATGCCCCCAAATGTATGTTACGCTGGGAGGAAGACTTGAATGTTCCATAGGGGACCTACAAACAATGCAGGGATTATTTCAATTTATAACATGACACCTCAACACTGGGGTACATTGTCCTATCTGTTAACTTTATACATGGTTTCACACAAAACACAGGGCATTTAAGGCTTCTTTTGGAGCTGGTCGCTCTATATACTATTATTGTGTAGCCCTAAAACTCACCCTGATGAGAAGAACACCCTTTCCCTTTGTGGTGTCAGACAGCCCTAGGTAGCGCTGTGGCATCGCATATTTAAAAGATATAGGTAAGAGGAAGCTTGCCCTATTTCTACAATGGATTTGAGTAATTTAACCAAGTGCGTGGCATATCGCTATGTAGCTAAAAACACAACTAAAATTGCAGTTTGGGTTAATTGTTCCCAGGCTGCATTCTAGCACTAGCAGAACCGGGCAGCGAGAGATTCCGCTTAAGGAGCCTCGCTGCACGCTTGGAGACACCCGGAGGAGAAATAGAATTGCCGACAACTATCCATTATGAACGTTGAGAAATGGCTGCCGTCTTGTGAACTCTGTACACCAGCGACGTGAGGAGGAGGCCGCTCACCATTTCTACCCGGTGTGCTGGTGAAACTCAGACATACTTCTGTGTCTTGGGACCTGGGGCAGCCGCTGTCTGCTTTATAGCCCTTTCTAAGGATCCTCTGCGGTCATATTCATTGTGCCACTACACGGCGGGAGCAGGCAGGCTGCTCGGCGGCTGCGAGCGGGCTGCCGCAGGAGCTTTGAGGCCGCAATTAACAAATTGATGCGAAGGCGTGTGCGGCAGCAGCGCAAGGTCCCAGTGCTGCGGCTAAGTTGGTAACTGCTTTCCACCTTTTTCCGGACCCGTAGACAACAGTGGCCTGGAAGAGGGCAGGGTGGCGCTCCACGGTCAGCTGGACGCAGGCTCTTGGTGCGAGTGGCCATATGCAGGGAGTGCCAGGGGGACTGCACAGTTTGGACTTGGGGCGAGCAGCGTGTGTGAGCCCATGGTTGCACTCCAGCTGTGAGTTGGTTGTTGGGGGGCGGATGGGCCCCATCTCTTTCTGGCGTCACAGTGGGGGGATGAGATTGACTGATTCACTACTCATTCTGGGACAAGGACTCTGGTCAAAATTTCCCCTCGAGTGGTCCAAACCATGGCTGGCCTGAGAGTTGGGCTCTGGCGGGTCTGCAGTGATACTGATTAGTTACCTCCTGAGGCTGTGGGATGTACAGCGAGCCTCATCCGCTTCGATTTTGACCTTCAAGACCTGCTTGGCCACGTTGCAGCCTGGATTGGAGCACAGGGCCTGGCTGCTGAGCAGAGGTATTGGAGTGGCAGCGAGTATTGATTTTCGTGGTGCACGTGTGGGGAAGGGTGGATGAGTGTGTGCCCATTGGCCCTGCTACTTTCGGGTGACACAAGCACTTCCTGGAGTGGCGGTGCAGCAGTTGCAACGCCAAAGGAAACAAAAAGCAGGGGTGCCTCCAGTTTACCCAGGAGGAGAGTATAGAACTGTGCAAGAGTACCATGGTGGCGCCCCGACCCGTAGGAGGTGGTAATGTCAGTGGATCCCCAGAGCCTGCAGGCTCAACTCTGGAGCTTAGCATAGTACTGGGGGAGATGAAGAGCAGTTTTACATCTATCAATACCAAGTTAGACAGCATGGAATATAAAATGAATCGCATGCAAGAAGGCATTGAGAAGGAGAGCAGCTGTATTTGAGACAATCAACACAGAGTGGGGGTGTTGGAGGATACAAGCCAGGCACGGAGGTGATCCAGGCGATACGCTTGCTGCTGTCACGATCCTGCTCGACTGCCACCCAGCAGCGCTACATGCACCTCTTCCTTTATTTCCTTGTTTTACCGCTGCAGATTTGGACGAATCTAATTGCATGTTCCATTCCGGCTTTTGGGTTAAACCAGCAGATGCATTCTGGGACATGTATGCTGTCCAAAAGGCAGAGGGCTGGAGGAGGCATACTAAATACATTTGTTTGCAGCAAGCTACTAAGTGCTGCAGAGGGCCTGACTGCATTCAACTGTTCCAAGCTACTGTAGGCTAGGCTGCAGAGAGCTGGAGAGCACTTGATTAGAAACCACTGCTGCAGGCTACTGAAGCCAGGGCTGAGCTTAATTGAACACAGCTGCCAGAGTCTGCAATCAGCTCCACCCTGCTGGCTTGGAGGGCTTTTATAAGCTCACTTTGAACAGAAGCAGTGGTTAGTCAACTGCTTCCACTGGGAGTTTGTGCTGGTGCTCCTGTTACCAGTTTTTGACCTTTCCTGGAAATCCTCTTTTGGCCTTTTGATTCCTGTTGCTGTTGCTGCTTGCAGCTCCCTCTCCAGTCTGCTGCAGCCTTCCGCCCTGCTCCTCTGGGCTCCCACCTGGTGGCTCTGCAGCACTCCGCTGCCTTCCGCCCTGCAACTCTGGGCTCCCACCTGACGGCTCTGCCGCACTCTGCTGCCTTTCGCCCTGCTCCTCTGGGCTCCCACCTGGCGGCTTTGCCACACTCCACTGCCTCCTGCCCTGCTCTTCTGGGCTCCCACCTGGCGGCTTTGCCACACCCTGTTGGCTTCCACCCTGCTCCTCTGGGCTCCCACCCGACGGCTCTGCCGTACTCCGCTGCCTTCCGCCCTGCTCCTCTGGGCACCCACCCGACGGCTCTGCCACTCGCCGCTGCCTTTCACCCTGCTCCTCTGGGCTCCAGCCTGACGGCTCTGCCGTACTCCACTGCCTTCCGCCCTGCTCCTCTGGGCGCCCACCCGACGGCTCTGCCACTCGCTGCTGCCTTCCGCCCTCCTCCTCCGAGCTCCAGCCTGGCGGCTCTGCCGCACGCCGCTACCTTCCGCCCTGTTCCTCTGGGCTCCCGCCTGACGGCTTTGCCGCACTCCGCTGCCTTCTGCCCTTCTCCTCTGGGCTTCCCTGCCTGGCAGCCTTGCCACACTCCTCTGCCTTCTGCCCTGTTCCTCTGGGCTCCTTGCCCTGCTTCCAGCCTGTTCCAATATCCGATATCCTATCCTGTCCTGTACCTGGTTATTTCTTTCAACACTGCTTCTATACATCTTGGTCCACTGTGGTGTCTCCACTTGAATCCGTTTTACAGTGTGACCCTGGGTTGGTCTCGTTCAGATCAGATCACTTCTGATGCCTTCACCTAGTCCGTTGAAGTCGTACCTGCCTCAGTATATGGTGTTTCATTTTGACTCTTGAACTGGGTACAACAGTTTCCTCGGCACGCCCAAGTCATGACGTTGCTGTATGACGGTTGTTAAGAATAATCTGCTGGTACCTATCCCAAGGGCTTTCCTTAATCCCTGGAGACCCCTTATCATATTCCAGTACACCCTTATTTCTGATCAATCCAAGTTGCCCAGCGTACTTGCTTGTCTTTGCCTTTTCTCTGTCTCTTTGTTTACAGCCTGCGCCTGCAGTTCCTGTGAATACCTGTTTCAACTAACAGCTTAGTATGTACCTTTAATCTGTTATATTCTAGCATTGTCTCCAGAATCTCCCTTAATCTACTTGCATACAGTGAGAGATAGCCTCTTCCCTGTACTCTCCGCCTAGACTTGTGACAGTTGCAGCGTAAGACATCTGCGATAAAAACGAATATCTGGAGGTGAGAGCTCGACGCAACAACATTAGGGTGGTGGGGATCCCAGAATCTATTCCGACACAGAACATGGAGACATTTATGGAAACCTTTATCAAAGAGGTCCTGGGGGACTTTCTCACCGCTTCTTCCCAGTTTTTGATTGTGAGGGCGCACTGTGTGGCAGTGCAGAAGCCCAGGCCTGGGCAGAGCCAGCACCCAGTCATTGCACGGCTGCTCAATTACCAAGACAGAGATGCTATCCTGCGCAGAGCACGTGAATTTGCAGCACAAGGAGGCCAGAGTATTGTTTTATCCAGACTTTACGCCGACGGTGCAGAGGGCCAGTTTGATTTATTTGGCAGCCAAATGTTTGTTCAGAGACCGGGGATTGCAGTATGCCATGTTATATCCCTCCAAGTTCAGGGTCATCCATGACATTAAGACTCATTTCTTCACTAACCCGGCTGAAGTGCAGGCTTTTTTGGAATCTTTGCCTAGGGGCTGATGCGGACTGTCCATGGGTACATTGTACTATTGACTTTCTGTGCCACCTGCTTATTTGACTGAAAGGACACTGTTGTTGGAACTTTGTGTGCACAGGGCTCTAGTTCTGTCGATATGGATCACCAGTGTAGTATCTTAATGTTTACGTAACAGGGTGGGTCAGTTGCTTCGGATCCTAATAAGAAGAGAGTCATCGTTGGAGGCTGGGATGATGACGTTGCTGCGTCAGACGTCCCCGGGCGGTTGCCCAATGTGTTGGGAGGACATGATGGCTTCACTGTCTATTGGGGGTTGGGAGTGGGTGTGGAGGGATGGCGGTGGTCAGGGCCTGGTTGGGGATGGCTGTGGGCGCTGGGGTGGATCGGCTGTGGAAAAAAAAGGTTTGCATTTCTCTGCATCTATGGGGCCACTTTGTTTTTTCTTTCAAGTCATACGGTGCTGGTAAATGTCATGTGTTGGTTGCAAGGATGGTGACTGGGCTGTTAAAGCTGGGGTCATGTACCCTTCTGAGAAGGAATGTGCATGGCCTTAATAACCATGCTAAAATGCGCAAAATCCTGGTTTATGGGGAATGACACAGGACGAAGATCCTCTTGCTTCAAGAAACTCACTTGGTGGGGAAGTTGAATGAGATTGTTTGCTAGGTTATGGGGAGATTCACGCTTCTATACTTTCTACTCTTTCTATTCCTGTGGGGTTATGACAATTTTTCATAAGTCGCTCGGGTTTTGACCATTGCGGTTGGAGTGTGATCCAGACGGGAGGTTTGTGATCGTGACTCGCACGGCAGTTGGTTAATGTACATGTCCAGGGTTTTATGATTCCCTCTGGACTAAGTGTCTGGCATTCTTGCAAGGTCACTGTCATTGGCGGCTAGGGCAATACTTGGGGGATGGAAGACTTTGGATTACTGGACCTTTGGCGGACGTTACACCCCGACGATAGGGAATTTTCCTTTTATTCTTCAGTGCACGACACAAGTTCACGTGTTGATTACATTATGGTTGGACAGGATTGGGTACATAATACTAACAGTAACACGATGTTACCAAGGACATTGTCGGACCACTCTGAGTAGAAGGCAGTTTACGATAATGGAGTGTAAGGAAGTCATGGCATCAACAGTAAGACAGACACAAGTGACCACAGTTCAAGGGTGTTTATTGAACTTCAAAAAGGGTTTGATAAACGCCTAAGCCAAGCCTAAATCTACAGATCGGAGCAAGTTATGACCATCAAATAATAATAACGCAGTACTAGCAGTGTCTTTGTCAAAATAACAGGGCCTATACTAAAAAAAAAATTGCCAATTCTCATCTCTAAATACAAAATACTGTGGGGAACAATGCTATGAAAAGAAAAAAGTGTTGAAAATGATGTCAGGTTGTTCATGCCATTGGCCTCCCTTCCCCATGTTTTCAGCACGGGACAAGGCTATTCACTCGAGCATAGCACAATCTCTGGTTTCTTTAGCACAAAGATACAGTTCAAATCATTAGCATCGGGGCCTTCAATGCGCAAGTCTCCTTTCTTTTAAATGTCTCTTCACTCAGAGGGCCTGATGCAACCAATTAATACAAGTTCTTCTCCTCCTTCGATTTGCACCAATATTCAGTTGGGGTGATTTAATATTCACCACGGATCCCCATCAGCTGGGCTTAGATCCCTTTTTCTACAATCAGTCTCCCTGAGCCGGGCTCGGACCACTTTCAATGTACTTAATATATCGAAGAATTTCAAATGTGCACAGGGTTTGGCTTGACCCGTTGCAGAACCACTTTAATTTCACAATGCCACTTAATTTGAACAATTGTCACCTTTTCGTAAGAAACCCAAGAGACTTTCGAATTAGCACCCACGCTGTGCCGGACTACTACGGCTATGGTACTGTATCTTAGCTTCATAGTTCCATCACTCATCTGCTGTTTTGTTTATATTTGAGTCGCTCACCACATACGTTTCATGCACTATTCTTTTCAATATTCTTTATACAATGTTGCCGCTTGCAACCTTGGTTTCCACACAGACCGGTTTAGTATCAGTCTCCCCAACTCATCGACTGTGCTGACTTCACTGGTGCTGCTTTGTTGTAGGAGCCAAGGGCAGTACCACGGCGGCAATCGATTCTCCCCGCCTTCAGCGTCGATGCATGAGAGCCCCGGGTACCTCAGACACACAATGCAGGATTCTTCAGCTTTGATTCCAGGTCTTACGTTTCCTATTCTCCAAGGCTCATGAAAGATACAGGCTTTTGGTGAAAAGGTCAAGGGCATTTGCCGCCTTGCAATCTTCTTCGGTATTGCCATCTTCCGCCTTGTATTAAACTGCCATCTTGGAACTGCGGCTTCCTCGTGTGCTTTGCCTTGCTCAGAGAGTGCTTTCGTACTCCGCCTTTTATCCATGTGGGGAATTGTAATGGGAGTCAGGTGTGTGTAATGATCAGTAATTGCCTGACCATTGTAGTGGGACACCTCATGTTTACGGCTCGGGTGTTAATCCGTTTTCTTTCACAGTGAGCTGTCCATGGGAAAGTGTTTGTGTCAGAAAAGGGTGGGGGGTTTGCATTACTATGTATCCTAACGGGTAGGATGGGGTAAAGGTGTTACAGGGAAGGGGATACCATGTCTGGCCATCCGGTGTCCCACTTCCACTCCACGAAACCCCCCCCCTCCATCCAGGTGATCCTTCCGCACTGGTCTACCCCAAGGAACTGGATCCAATAGCGATGGCCGTGTCCTGGCCACCTGGATGTCAGATCCCCGGGGACTAGTGGGTGAGACACCTTCAGGTTTCTCACAGGATCTAGTGGTTAGAAGGCTGCACTGGCATTTCAAGGGTGTGAGAAACCTGAAGGTGTCTCACTTACTAGTCCCCGGGGATCTGTCATGCAGGTGGCCAAGACATGGCCATCACTATTGGATCCAGTTCCTGGGGGTGGACCAGTGTGGTCGGATCACTTGGATCAGGGGTCCTCGGGAGTGGAGGTGGGACACCGACGGGTGAGACGCTGTATTCCCCTTCTTATAACACCTTTTCCCCATCCTACCACGTAGAACACTCAGATACTCTAGCCCCCTTCACATCACCCCATTTGTCTGACACAAACACTTTCTTACACCACGAAAGACAACGGACTAACAGTAGAGCCATTTACCTGACCTGTCCCAACACAAAGGGTCAGGCAAAGTCAGGCCACTGACCAGAACCACACACCTGACGGCCCTTTCCCTTCCCCACAGGGATAAAAGGTGGAGCACGAGAGCATACTATGAGCAAGGCAAACCGCATGACGAGCCAGCCATCCCACAGCAGCAGTTCAAGAGGAGAAAAGCGTTGAGAACTGAAGGGCTGACAAAGAGAAGCAACCTTGCCCTTTACGACCCAGACCCACAAAACCTCAGTGAAAGGAATTGTAAGACTGCGAACCATAGCCAGCGTGCGTTGCAGCAGATGTCAACAGTACACAGAGCCCTCCTACACTGATAATCAGGGCCAGGAGAGACGCTTGCTACCGTGGTACCGTCCTTGACTCCAGAGACGAGAAAATCCAAGCGGTTCATCACAGCTGGTGAGTCGAAGGGAGGACCGATAAGAGACTGAACTGTGTTGAACGAAAGTTGCGAATGGCAAATTAACAGGGAAACCAGTTGAAGAGGGACCCAGCACCACGTGGGTGCTCACTTGATAAGAGACTGGTTGATTCCCCTATTGTTGAAACTACTGACACCAGGAGAGCCGCAAAGGAGAAGGTCAAAGTGATCATGTAGGTGTCTAGCAAAACCCCCTATACAGGTGAAAGTCTTTGACTGGCAGGTAATTGGAAAGCTAAGGGAGCCGAATCCTGCATAGTGAGAAAGAAGAAGAAACTGTGTTTGGCAAGAGTGAACCCAAGGGAAGGATAGCGACAGAACGGGGCGCAGCATGATGCCCCAATGAACATGGTGTTGGCAAGAGTGAACCAGACGCTGGGCGGTCCACAGGGGATTGTTTAAAAATACATTAAAACTGGTGAATAAAAGCTGTAGTGAACCAGACAGAGGGAGGCCACTATTCAAGAGTAAAAGCCATAGTAAACCTGACAGAGGGAGGCTGACATTTGAGAACGGTCGGAGCCCGGAAGAGGGAGATCCAAGGGTGAAAATCCATCACCCAAAGACTTGTGAATACCACAGACAAAACATTTTGAATAACCTTCGAGAAGGGAATGAACCCCTGAAGAGGAGGATCCAAGGGTGAAAAGCAATCATCCAATGATTCGTGAATGCAGCAGCTGAAATCTTGTGAATAAAAGCCATAGTGAACCCGACGGAGGGAGGCTGACATTCAAGAGGGGTCTGAGCCATGTAGAGGGGGATCCAGGGGTGAAAGGCCATCACCCAATGTACAGACGGAAAGGAACTTTGTTTCATTATTTTGAACGCATCACATCCTCGGAGGCAAGAGACTTTTGTAGAAACAAGACTTAACCAACGAAGATCCCGATACACAAGAACGGAACTGTAGTCTCGTGCTGCGAAAGCTCGAGAGTGTGCTATGTTCAGGAGTCCCATCTTGTACCGTGCTCAAAACGTGGGGAAGGGGGACCCCTGGCTATAACATCCTGACTTATCATTTGTGAACACTTCTTTCTTGTGAACACTATCCAACACTCTTTCTGTATCGAGTTGTAAGGTTTGCAATCTTTTTTTTTTTTTTTTTAGTATCTGCCCTTTTATTTGACAAGATGCCACTAGGACTTCCTTATTATTATTTGATGGTCGTAGCTTGCTGCCATCTTAGATTTAGGTTTAGATTAAGCGTTTTTCCAACCTCCCTATACAGTTTAATAAACACCCTTGAACAGTGTTCACTTGTGTCGGTCTTTACTGTTGCCACCATTAGTTCCTTACAAGGGTCAGGCTTTGCTGGATGTGGTGTACCGAAGTGAGGTACACAAGGTTATAGCCTCACTTTTCGCTATTAATGAGGGATAGGTTCCTTCTGTCGGGACCCTTTGGGAGACGTTTAAGGTGGTTTTGCAGGAACGCTGCCTCGCAATGGAATGTGGGGTATTAAGACTATCCGCAGGAGGCTAGGGAGTCGAAACAGAGTTGAAGGTGTTGCAGTCCGGGGGAACCAAGCAACCATCTCTCGATGGCCTGGCTGCAGTGTGGGAGGCGCTCAAACACTTTCGAGAGGAGGCAGATAGTAAAGTGTGCTTCCTTGCGCCTATGCACACCGGTATCTTAGGAGGGCAGGCCCGTGAGGCCCCTAGCTAGGCTGGTGCGAGGAGGGCGGCACCAAACCGATATTCCAGTGCTTAGGAGAATGGATGGAGTTCTGGTGTCGGAGCCCGAGGCGATGATACAGGAATTTAGAGGATTCTATGACACATTGTACGTGGCTCGGAAGCAGGCAGATCAGGAAAATGTGCAGGACTTGGTTGGGGGAGCCGAGTTGGCAGGTCGTCGTCGTCTTCTTCTTGTTAGGATGACTCCGGAAACCTGAAGCTGGCGATATCCATCTATTAAGATGATGTTTGCCAAAAAGAGCACCAATCAGCCATCAACCTCCACTAGATCTTATCCCACTTCCCAGTCTCCTGCACAAACTGATTTTGGAGAGAGCGGGGCATTAATGTCGCAGAGGTCCTAAAGGCAATTAAAGATTTGCTCCGAAGGCACCAGGATCCAATGTTATCATCTTTGAGTTTTAGAATGTGGTCCCAACATTACACACACTACGGAATTGTACGATCGTACCGAAAACAAAAAGGTCCGACCGTAAAAAAAAGACAGAAAAATCCTACCACCAAAGGTTCGAACACCAAAAGTTCGAACCTTTGGTGGTAGCGCTGTAGGCAAGTATATTAAAACATTTTTTCAAAAAGACTGCGGGGGACACCCTTGCAGCACACCTGAGGGAAAAAAAAAAAAACAGGGGCTGTGAGGATGTCCCCCGCATCACCCTGCTCACTGTACTTTACGATATAGTGAGCAGGGGTTGCGGGGCAAACCCCTGCAGGCCCTGTAAAAAAATAAAAAAATAAAAAGGACCCTGCAGCACCGTTCATGATCACAGAAGTGAAAGGGAACTGGCGCCGCAGGGAGACAGTGTGAAGAGAAGGTAAGTAGGGTTTGTTTATGTTGGGGGTGTGGGTGGGGGGTGTGTTGTGGGTATGTAGGGGTTTTGTACGTGTGTTCGCATGGGAAATGTACGAAGCTTTTGTGGTTCGTACATTGCACATGCACACTTTTCGGCCACGATAAAATCAGCCACGCTCGGATCACGTAGATCCGTTGCTTGAGACTATCTTTTTTCGGTATTGGAGAAGGTGGGGTTACTTCTATTTTATATGCACTGTGTTAGGGTCTTATAGTTGGGAGTGACAGCACAGATTGTGCTTATCAAGATGCGCTCAGCATTCTTTTAATTAGGACAGGTATGTGTCAGGTGTGACCGTTGTCCCCTTTTCTATTCACGATAGCTATGGAGCCACTCGCAGTTCGTCTGAGATCACTGCATAAGCACTGAGTGCTAGCATTGGGCGGGGTGAGGGAATTGATTTCTTTATATGGAGACAACATTATTCTCTATGTTAAGGACCCCGAGAGAAATACAAAGCCGATTTCAGAGGAGATCGTAGCATTTCAGGAGATCTCAAGGCTGCAGGAGAATTGGGCTAAATCCATTTTATTCCCATCGAATGGTGCTACGCCGTTGCCGCCTTTCGCTGGGAGCAGACTAGTACTAAATATCTGGGAGTAGTTAGCAGAAATTGACAGCAGTTATTGAAGGATAACCCCTGGGCTTACCTGGAAATGCTGCATGGGAAAATTGAGAGATGGGCCGCGCTCCCAATATCGCTTATGGGTAAAAAGGCTATAATGGGGGTACTTCCTAAACTGTTATACCCGTCTATCAACATCACGGTTTGTCCTGGTTCACAATACTTTAAGGACCTGTGAACACTGCTGATTAAGTTGGTGTGGGGCCCTAAATCTCCTAGAAATAAATGGGAGACCTTTACCAGAAACATGGTACCAAGAGGGACTGAATGTACCCAATATGGAACTATTATTCCATATGGAATATGGAACTATTATTTGGCGGCCGAAGTCTTGTTTACGTCATATTGGATGCCTGGTTCACAACACTTTCCTCATGTGCGTATTGAACAGCGTTCGGATTGTTGAGAAGTGTCATTTTAATCCAGTCTTGTGTACAGTCCATGCATGGTGGCGGTTATGCTTGTGGATGCGGGCACCGTGTCCGTATACATGGAAGTGGCAATCTGGTATATGCAGTGTATTGGCCAGATGTGTGATGGTGTTAAGAGAGAGTGTTCTGGCCTGGGGGTATATAACATGTTTGACTTTAATGGGGATGGCACCTTTGTTACCTCGGAGGTGGAGGATAAATCGGGAGGGAGATTAGGGCTAGCATTTCATCATTTTAAGCTTCAGTGGCGTTTTGTGCATGGTCTATGGATTTCCCTGCCGAACCACAGGTGTTTCCGCTGTTAAGGTACCTTGCCAGTACGGCAAACGCCAGTAGGGTGGTGTCCTCTATCGAATACGTCAGGGGTCTGCTCCCAGGGCAGTCTGAGCCTGTAGATCACAGAGGGATATTGGGATCAACTTGGAGGATAAAAAGGTGGCAGTACATGTGTGCATATACCAAGAAAGTAGCAACATGCTCTAGGTTTAAACTTATGCAATTTTTAATCCTTCACCGTGCCCATCTGTCCCATTTTGGTTCAGAAGAAATTTGATGACTCGAAGGATAGCAGATGCCCTATATGCAATTGTGACGATGCTGGGTTTATATATATTTTATTTTATGGGACTGACCCTTCTTGTCTTTTTGGCAGCAAATAACCAAACCGATGGGTGGATGGTCTGTCACAAGGTCCCGTTGGATATTCTTTGTTTTTTGTTTGGGTGGCTCCCGGGTGTTTCCAAAGGTGGGAGTAAACTGCTATCTATTTGTGTGATTCTAGCTAAAATATTTATCTTAATGCTCTGGTCTAGTCCAGTGGTTCCAACTGCTGCAAAATGGCTACTGGATTTGGCAAGGTGCTGATATGTAAAACATGAATACTATAAAATGCTACCTGCGAACTCTAGGCCGGGGGATGTGTGGGACCCGGTTTGTGTGTTTCAAAAGCAAGAGGACCTGTTAGTAAGATACAAAGACATAGGGGAGGTGAGGGTGGGAACTGCGCAGCCACTGCCGGACCGAACGGCGAACCGACTGTATGCCACAATTTTCTTCGGGTAATGCACTGGGTTGCTGGAGCGTGGGGATGCACTTTCAGCACTTGAGGCCAAAATAGGATTGTTGACACTGGCACTTTATGCAGTGGGAGTATGGGGAATGTGGGAGGGGATGGTTGTTTAGTGCCCCGATATGCCTATGGATTGCCGCTGGATGATGGCATATGACTTGATGTCTTTTGTTGTTCACGCTCTTGGGGTGTCGGATGTAATGTGAACCTGGTATTACATAAAGTTTCAACAAAAATATATGAAGGTTATGAGAATTGAGCTCACAACTGAGATAACATTCCGGGGATATTTCCTTGATCAAGGCATCTGCCCCCCAATCGTACTTTCCTTACAGTTGACCAACTACGCCATACGGCACCGTTAACATTTTCACCAGTTTTCCATCCCTTAGATTGAAGATCTCAGTAGGCATTTCCTGGAATCCCAGCAGAGCAACCAACCTCAAAGATCACACAATACATTTTAAAGGCTGATCCATACCATGCCAGAAATTCCAGGCAAGCGACTTCCTGAAACCCCTGAAATATGGCTGCTAGGACTGTTTAAAGAAACAATTATTAACAGGCCGATTAAATTACTAACATCACAGTTGGGTGGGCATTGAACGGCTAGTACATGGATTTGCAGGTTCCTGCAGACACATGGATCCTGGACCGCGGAGCTCACAATGTGCAATGGAAAGGAAGAAGCGTATTTACATGGGTTACTTACCTTCACTGTTTTGCTATCCAAAAGACACATGGGGCCTCATTCCGAGTATGGCGGTAAGGGATAGCGGCCACCGGTAACGAGACCGGTGGCGGTAATCCCTTACCGCCATACTCCGAGTTCCCTCTGCGCCCTCGCCCTTAACGCCTGCTTTGAGCAGGTGTTAAAGTCGAGGGCGCAAAGGGGCCTCCAAGCCAATAACGGTGACCGTAATGAACGGTCACTGTTATTTGCATCTTCCCCATTCCCATTAAGCCCTATGGGGGCTCATTTGGGAATGGGGAAGAGCCTTGGTGAATGGGGAATTACCGCCCGCCAACCTTGGAATGGGGCGGTGATTCCGCCATCCACCAAGGCGCTGCCGGTCCGGGTACGGCGTCAACCAAGGCGTTAAAAGCGCCATTGGTTAGCGCCGTACTCGGAATGAGGCCCATGGACTAATCCAAGAGAATAACCATTAAGATCTGTGAATGGTCTTTGCTTTTACCTGTAATATTATCCAAACCTTGTACACCTGTAAGCACACGTCTTCACTGCCTTTTCCCACTGTACTCTTTGTTTTATTAGATCTCTGAATTCAAGCTGAAAATCAATAAAGAGAATTCAAAAAGGCCCCAAGAAACACTAAGTCCAGACCAGTCCAAGTCCCAATGTCCCAGTTCATCGACCTAAATAAATCTGTGGATCCACTCTTCACATGCACCTCTTTGAGTGATAGTCTTGCCTACTATCCTTGTGTGCAATCCATCTAATTCCACAAAGAGGCAGATCCTTTTGCTCTACCACGCCCCTCTGTAGTAGAATTCAAGCTCCTGGACACTTCCAAACATACACCCAACTTTGCTCACAATGGTTGTATCTTTTAACAGAGTCTGTAATCCTCAAACTTGCATGCACACCTGAAGATCTAAGAACACCATCCTCAAGCCCAGTTTTTTAGGCCACCATTCCCCACTCCGAGCCCAGTTTCGTGTGCTCCATTTCGATTATATCTCTGGGGACCCAAACTAAAATCAGTCCTACTTGAGCACAAATTGCAGCAACTACCATGTCTGTCCAATTTACCTACATACTTGAAAATAGTTTTTTCCAGAATGATTACTTGTCTATGGTGCTGCGAGGGGACCTTTAGTGGACTATTAAAAAACACGAGAGCTTGACAAGCAATAGATTGTACATACAGGAAAGTGCAAGGTGAATGCTTGGCATAAGTTGCTTACCTGTAACTCCTGTTCTTCAGCATTGGTATCTTTCATACATCAACATGCATTGAATATTCCCTGGCAGGCTGGGAATCCATGGTTACACGCTTCCTACTTTAATAATAAAGAAAAAAAAGTGTGTCTTGTAGTCAGTCCACCTCATTGTGGGTGCTTTTGGGCCTTTTAATGGGACCTTGTGTACTAAACCCCACCCATAGAGGTCATGTTCAGATTCTAATCAGGAGTGCAAAGGAGTATCCCAGATACCTGGGATCCATCCTGTTATACCTTGGGGAGGACGTGGGGATATGTGAATCTATGAAAGATACCAATGCTGTAGAACAGGAGTTGCAGGTAAGCAACATACTCCTTCTCCAGCATTGAATCTTTCATAGATTCACATGATTTGAATACATTACATAGCAGTACAACGTAGACCTCATAGGGGTGATACGGCCTACCTTACTTGAATAGGTGCTGCAGGACAGCTCCTGCCACTCTTGCTTCTGCTGCGTTCTGTCCCTCCAGGCAGTAGTGCTTAGTAAAAGGCATGGGGCACTGCCCAGGTGATGTCCTGGCACTTGCCCAACAGTGGGACTCCTGCCCACATTGCTGCCGAGGCTGTGGTTGCCCTTGTGGAGTGGGCCTGCTGATGCTCCTTAAATGCTTATTGGCGTTAACATGGCACAGCGATATCGTCAAAGTAATCCACCTGGCTAGTCCTTGCTTTGCGATGACCTTCCCTTTGTTGGAGGGGCCAAAGGCCATGAACAGATGGGTAGTGTCTCTGAAGGACTTTGTTCTGTGTAGGTAGCATTTGACTGTTCTTTTGACATCCAGGGGAAAAAAAAAAGGTGACCTCTGCTGGCAAAGCAACATTTAAAAAAAAAGAATGTATTGAATTTTATTGGTTTTGTAATCACAGACAAATATCAAATAACATATGTCTGTCCAAGGGACAACCGTCCATTACAAAAATACTGTTACTGTAATGTACCCTTACAACCCCAACCTCCCACCGCCCCCAGGTGAATAGTTCGCAATAAGTCCAGTTCTTAGATTCACCCTCAAATAGAACAATGCCTTATTGGTTTCTGGGGTGTGAGTCCCCACTTATCCTCCTTCAATTCATCTGTCCATCAACTAACATTTGTCTAGGCCGGGCCAGGCCCCGTTTCCTGAGTCTTTTACCTTGCCCACCTTCCCCAAAGGCACACCAGAACTGTTGCCACTCAATCACTACCGGAGCACCCCCTCCATAGATTGCTACCGTGATCTTTTCCATCAAACATATCTCTCGTTGTACTAGCCCACTTCTTCAAAGCAGGGAGGGCAGTTCTTTTCCAGTGTCTGGCTCGGTTCGCCCGGGCTGTCAAGAGGTGGAAATGTGTCAACGGGGGGAGGGCATACCACCCGTCCTCCCTTTTTTCAAGACCAAAAAGTATCAACAGTGGATCAGGCTCCAGTTCCCCCCTCCCGCATCCTTAATCCACCCTGGGACCTCTGTCCCGTAGATCTGCACTCTAGGACAGTCCCACCACATATGTCAATAGTCTGTGGTGTCACCACATCCATGCCAACACTGGGAGTTCACTTTGGGAAACATCCTGGATAGCCACATCGGGTCATACTGCCACCTGTGCAATAATTTCACACTGTGAAGCTTATACTGGCAAGAGATCAATGTCTTGAAGGCTCTCCAACACATCTGTTGCCAGAGGTTTCCCTCCAACTCCACACCCAGGTCTCTCTCTCCCATCTCTGGAGCAGCCCTTGGATTGCCCCCTCCTAGAGACGTGAAATGAGACCTTTCATCTCCTTATGTCCATTCAGGACCCCTTCCACTGGCGTGCGGTCCCTCTGAATCAACTCCCTCCACTTCTCCGCTGTAAAATTACCCTTCAACCTAAGGTAGTGGAGCACTGAGGGTGTACTTATCGCCATAGCTTCCTTTGAATACTAACATTTCCCATCCTTCCACAATTGCCCCACTCTGGAGAGCCCACCCTCAAACCAGTCCTGGTAACTTGAGACCTCTGGTATAGCGTCCCGCACCGGGCGTGCCGATATATGGCTCATTGGAGAGTGCCATGTGGTGACACCTCCCAATGGACCCAAACAAAAGGGTGTTAACAAATTCTCCTCGGGAGTCTCCCCTTAGGGACCCAGAGCCATTCCGCCACCGTTGCTGGGAACATGTGCTGGTTCTCCAGATATACCCATCGTCTCTCTGGATCCTCCCTCAGATGTGGTACCAGTGCCCTAAAATGTGTTGCAGTGTAGTACATCATTAAATCTGGAAGCCCTACACCCCCCGATCCTTTGGTAGTATCAGCGTCTCTTATCCCATCCTGGGTTTCTGATTCTGCCAGAGAAACCACACGATCCGTGACTTAGCTTCTCTCATGCGCGCCTCCGGGGCCCGAACTGGCAACATCTGAAAAAGATATAGTACTCTCGGGAGGAGGTTCATTTTTATTGCATTGAGCCTCCCCATTCACGACAGCTGTCCCCTACCCCAGGTCACAATTTCCGCAGTTTGTCAAAGAGGGGAGGGTAGTTAGCTCTAGTCCTCTCCTGGCCTGACTATGTTGATTCCCAGGTATCTAATACTATCAAGCTGTATCTGTAGTCCCAGGGGCCCAAGTGTCTCAATCTGCCTTGAATCCCCCACGGCAATCAGAAAGATCACCGACTTGTCCTTGTTGACTTTACATCCTCAGAACTGTCCGTATTCCTCAATTATCGCCAGTGCTGCAGGGACAGAACTGGTGGGATTCACCAGGTGCAATAACACGTCGTCCGTGTAAAGTCTCAGATTAAACTCCCTCGCGCCCACACTAACGCCCTCCACCTGTGGGGCCTTCCTCAGCCGTTCCGCCAACACTTGCATTGTTAGTGCAAATAGGAGGGGGCAGAGTGCAGCGCTTGCTAGTCCCCCTCTGCAATCTAAACACCCTTGACAACCCCCTCTCGTTTACAGTGACCCTCGCCTCCGGGGTTACATAGGGCATCCGTATCCCACATGAGTCATTCTCCTAATCCGAATTTCTGTAGGACCCCCTTTAGAAACCTCCAGTCCACCCGATCAAAAGCCTTCTCGGCATCAAGGGGAAACCAGGACCGGGTCCCTCTCCCCCTTTACTGCGACCTCCATCAGGTGCAGAGTCTTTCGCAGGGTATCTACCCCCGTCTACCCTGAATGAACCCTATCTGATCCAAGTGGACCAACTTGGGCACGAGATCCTCCATACGTGTGGCTAGTATTCTGGTGAAGATCTTCACATCAATGTTGAGTAACGAAATGGGACTGTAGGATTTACAGCACTCCAGGTTCCTGCCCTCTTTTGGTATCACTGTAATTAGAGCCTTCCCAAATGACGGGGAGGGCCCTCCCCGTGTCCAGGATGTGGTTAAATAACTTTGGCAAATGCTGCGCTAGAGACCCCGCAAAGCTCTTGTAAAACCCTGCTGTGTATCCATCTTCCTCCTGCGTAATCCGCCCCTCCATTCCCATCTTCTCACTACCCCGGAGACTTGGCAGGGATCCCAAGTATCTGTGCAATTCTGCGTCGGTTGTTTCCCCCTCTTGCCCGTAAAGCCGTTCATAAAAAGGTGGCAAATTCCTGGGCCATTTCTCCAGCAACGGAGCGCAGCTGCCCATCTGGACCCCGGACACCCAGCTCTCCGCCCGTTGGTCCCTCAGCTTAGCCGCCAGCAAGGCATCAACATTGTCCCCTTCTCATAGTACCTCTGCTTCAGGAGTTGCAAGCAAGCAATCACCTTTCCCACCTCCAGCTCCCTCAACTACTGCCTCTTCTCCCTCGCTAGCTCCCGGTCTATCCCTACCTCCTCCTCCCCTTTACCCTCCAGCCTCTCTATTTGTCTGATCTCGCTCCTAAGTTTCTCCGCCCGTAGGGTTCTCATTTTTTTGCCCACACCTTCCCGAATGATGAGGTCTTCCCATGCAGCCTTAGTGGCGTCCCAGGTCATGCCCAGTTCAACCTCCCCCGTATCATTGAGAGTAAAGAAAGAACAAGTTACTTACCTGTAACTGTTCTCCAGCATGGGTCTGGCCTGGAATCACATGCTCATGAATATATTCCCCGTCGTCAGGCTGGGAATCCTCGATTAAAAAAAAAAATCAGTATCAGTTTCGTTTCTGATCTATCTTTCTTAGTAGTAACCAATCACTGGTCTCTGGGTCATACTGCCCCCAGCCAATGACTGCCCTCTCCCTAAGCCCCGCCCCTGGCAGCCATCCTCAGATTTGGTAGCACGTAAAGTGGCAGTATGACCAGGTGAAGAGCCGCAGAGGGGTAGGAGGGAGGGTTTGCATGTGAATCCATGCCACACCCATGCTGGAGAACAACAGTTACAGGTAAGTAATTTGTTCCTTCTCCAGCATGGGGGTCTGGCATGGATTCACATGCTCATGAATATAAGAATACATAGCAGTATACACATGCACAACCACGGGAGGTGGCAAGGCTCAACATTAAGCATTACCTAAACTCAACATTAAGCAACTCTTACCTCCTCACCAGGCCCACCTTCAGGCGAACAGGTTGCGCAGCACTGCTTGGCCGACCCTGGACTCCTCCCTGGAATCCCGGTCGATGCAGTCGAATTTTGTGAAGGTGTGCGTTGACCTCCACGTAGCAGCCCTGCAGATGTCCAGCAGGGGCACACCAGACAAGAACTCCGTAGTAGCAGCGATCGCTCTGGTCGAATGGGCTCTCGGACGGCCAGGCAACGGTTGATTTGCCAACCGATGGCAGAGCATGATGCAGCCGGAGAACCATCTGGAAATGGAAGCCTTCGAGATGGCCTTCCCTTGATTCACAGGTCCAAAGTTCACAAAAAGCTGTGATGTCTTCCGAAAACTCTTTGTGCGGTCCACGTAGAACTTCAGCGCTCTAGCTACATCCAGCGAGTGCAAAGTCCTCTCGGCCAGCGACGAAGGCAACAGGAAGAAAAGTGGCAACACCAAGGGCTCGTTGAGGTGGCAGTCCGACGGCACCTTGGGCATGAAGGGGGGGTGCGTCCTCAGCACCACCCTCGTTTCGTGGAAAGTCAAGTATGAAGGCTTGCAGGATAGGCCTGAATCTCTCCCACTCGTCGTGCGGAGGTGATGGCCACAAGGGATGCTGTTTTCCACAACAGAAATTTCAATGGTGCCGAATGTAGAGGCTCGAATGGCGGCTCCATGAGCCTGGTCAGAACCACGTTGAGCTCCCACGTCAGGGCCGGAGCCTTCACCAGCGGGAACCATCGGAACAGTCCCTTAAATTCCTTCACCAGGCGATGAGACCACAGGGATGACCGTCCCGTAGTTCTGGTGTAACGTGAAATCGCTACAAGATGGATCTTGGTGGAAGCATGAGCAAGCCCCGCCTTGGCAGCGACAGCAGGTACGGCAGCACTTGAGGGGCCGTAATTCGCAGAGGGTTAATCTTCTGTGCACGGCACCAGACAGAGAACCTCTTCCACTTGTGTCCGTAGAACTTTAGAGTTGAGGTCGCCCTGGCTTTTGCAAGCACCTCCTTGCAGTCCGCCGGGATATCGTACCCTCCAAACTCTAGTGCTGCAGGAGCCAGGCCTGCAAGTTCAGCGACTCGGGGGTCGTGATGGAGGATGGCGCCTCCTTCTTTGGAGAGAAGATCTGCGTCCGTCGATAGTCTGACTGGGGGGGGACGCTGACAAGTCCAGAAGATCCGGGAACCAGATCTGTCTCGGCCACGCCTGTGCGACGAGGATCATCCTGCACCGGGACCTCTCGAGTTGGTTGATAAGTCGGAGCAGCAACGGCAACGTAGGGAACGCATACAGAAACCGGCCATCCCAGGGAACGAGAAAGCATTGCCCATGCTCCTCGGCTGGGGAAACCTGCTGGCGAACCTCTGGCACTTGGAGTTCGTCGCTGTCGCAAACAGGTCGATCTGGGGTTTGCCCCATCGTTGGAAAAGTCGATCCACCTGATCCTGACGCAGCACCCACTCGTGGCACGAGCGCAGCTCCCTGCTGAGTGAGTCGGCGAGGACGTTCTTTATTCCTGCTAGATAGAAGGGCACCAGAAAAATCCCCTGGGCGACGGCCCAGTGCCACAGATCCTGGGCCTCCTTGGACAGGGCTGGGATTTGGTGCCTCCCTGCTTCCGGATGTAGAACATCGTGGTGGTGTTGTCGGTGAAGATCCTCACAACCTTATCCTTGAGGTACGGGAGAAACGACCTGAGGGCCCAGAACACTGCTCAGAGCTCCATGATGTTGATGTGGAGTGACCTCTCCTCCGGGAGCCAAAGGCCTCTCGCGTGAAGATCTCTGATGTGCACTCCCCATCCCTCCAGGGAGGCGTCCGTCGTCATCGTCTCCTGATGTACCAGGGTCTGAAAGTCCTTGCCCGCCACGAGATGCCTGTGGGTGCCCCACCATCGGATCGCTTGGCGGAAAGGCTCGTTGAGCGGGATCCTGTCTTGGAAGATGCCCGTCGCTTGTATCCAACGAGCGTCGAGGAACTCTTGTAGAGGACGCATCCGTAGCCTGCACAGGCGCACCAGGTAGATGCATGAGGACATCATTCCGAGCAGGGCCTTGATGGATCTTACCCTGGCCACATCCGTGACCAGCAGGCGCTGCACCTTGCCCAAGATGGCCTTCTTCCTTTCCTCCGAGAGCGAGGCTAATCGCGCCACTGTATCGAGTTTGGCTCCCAGAAACAGCGCAACCTGCGGCGGGACCAGGTGGGATTTCGAGTAGTTGATGGAGAATCCCAGGTCTGTGAGAAGTTGGATGGTCTCCGCTGTGTGTGCGACTGAGAGTTCTCTTGTCCTTGCACAGATGAGCCAATCGTCCAGGTAAGGGTAGACTTGGATCCCCCGCAGGCGCAGCCATGTCGCCACTGGTGCAAGGCACTTGGTAAACACCCCGAGTGCCGACTTCAGCCCGAATGGCAGGGCCTTGAATTAGTAGTGTTGCCCCTGGACTACGAATCTGAGAAACTTTCGGTGTCCTTTTAGAATGGGGATGTGGAAGTAAGCATCCTCCAAGTCCAGCGACGATAGGAAGTCGCCCTCCTCCAGCTGTCCCAGCACGTGCTGGAGGGTGACCATCCTGAACTTTTGCACTTTGATGTATTTGTATAACCGCTGCAGGTCCAGGATGGGGGCACCAACCGCCTGTCTTCTTTCTGACGAGGAAGTACCTGGAGTATACTCCGGAGCCCCAGAGCCTCTTGGGGACGAGCTCGATGGCATCTTTCTTGAGCATCGCCCTTACTTCTAACAGTAGTTGAGGGACGTGATTTTCCTTCCTGGCCACCGGAGGAAGGCGGGGGCACTTCCTTAGAAATTCGAGTGTGCGCCCGTGGGCCTGGGCATCCAGCACCCAACGGTCAGTGGAGATGGACTCCCACACGCTGACTAACTTCGCCAGCCGGCCTCCCACCGGGGTGCTCAAGTGGGAGACCGACGCTACGGCCAGTTCAGTCCTGCTTGGAGGCGACCTTGCCGCCTTGGCCTCCTTGGCGACGACAAGATCCTCCTGACTTGCTGCGTCCTCTGTAGACCTCCTGCGACGAGGAGGGGGCAGCCTGGCGGTACATCGAGGAGCCGCCGCCAGATCCCTTGGGAGGCACCCTGTCTGCCTCCGGCGCTCCAAAAGGGCGGCCATCGTTGCTGCAACTGTCCCAAGGCCCGAGCCATCTCTGTGTCGGTCTTGATGGCCTGAAGTGACTCATCCACTGTTTTTCCAAACAGGCTGTTCCCGTCGAAGGGCATGTCCAAAACTCCGGTTTGCACATCCTGGCAGAAATCAGTTGCCTTGAGCCATCCCCACCGTCGAAGGCAAACGCTGTTGCCCAACTGGTGGAATCCGGTGTCAGCGGTGTCCGTGGCCACCGTTATGGCGTGGTCCGACGCCACCTCACCTTCCTGCAGGATCTCCAGGGCCTCCGACCTCCTGTCGTCCGGTAGGAAGTCCAGCAGGGGAACGATCTTGTACCACAGCTCCCTGTCGTAGCGGGCCACAATCGCTAGGGCGTTGGCTACCTTAATTGTCATCGCCGCAGACGAGATGACTAGCCGTCCTATGGCTTCTTCCCCTCGCCGTCGGGAGGGGAGGTCGAAGTTGAGGATGACGCCCCCGCCGCCTTCTTCTTGGCCGCCGCCGAGACCACTGAATCCGAGGTCGGCTGTGCCCTAAGGCATAAAGGGGCGAAATCGGGGACCCGGTACTTCTTCTCGTAACGATCCTTCTTGGCAGGCGCTGTGGACGGGTTCTTCAGGAGAGCAAGTCCCTCCTCCCAGATATCACCAATCAACGGTACCGCGAGTACCGTCTTCCTCTTGGCCTTGCGCCGCTGATGGAGGAAACCTTCCTTCTTTTGCTCCTCAGGGCAGAGCCGAAAGAGCTCGGATGCCCTTGCAATGATAGCGTGGAAGGAGCCAATTTCGTCGGGCGGGGAGGCCCGAGGGAGTGGTGATGGACGGCCCATCCCTTCGTCACCACCATTGTCATCCATCCCCGTCGTTGCAGTATCCGTTCCCTAGGATCAGGGGAAGGAGATCAAGGCTGAACGGGCCGCGAGGGCTGGAAAGGCGGGGGGGATCAACTCTCCTCCTCTTGTTCGGAGGGCTTCCCGACGGGCCCGGTTCTGCTGGGTCGTCCATTCGTGTTAAGGGCAATCTCGTCCTTATCTCTGTGCATAAGGATTGGGTTGCCATCAAAATGGCCACCGAGTTGTCCTGAGGCTCGGGCACTGGCTACGACGGGCGCAATGGTTGCTCCTCCTCCACGGGAGCCTCATCGGCGCCACCGTCGCTCTCTTCGTCCGCCTCCTCGGGGTCCCCCCCCGTGTAACCGGACCTCCTCGAACCTCTTGTTGAGGCCCTTCACGACTTCAACCAGTTCCTCCTCAGAGGCTGTATCCGTGTCCGTGACGGCCACCGCCCCCCCCCCTTTTTCCACTGGGGTCTTCATGGGGGTCTTATCGATGGGCTGAAAAGAGGATTCCCTCAGTGGCAGCAGGGAAACTCTGGGCCCCGGGGTCGCCTCCACTGGGTTAGCCAGGGCCGCCGCGACTCCCTCGATAGAGGCCTTCACCGGGTGAATCAAGGCCTTCACCACCTTGGACGCGCTTCAGGCCTTCACCTTGGGGCAGGGGTCACCGCCTCGCTCCCTCTTGGCTGATCCCTTCAACATCGACCAGGGCTGCTCGAGAAGCTTAGCCGGGTTCTCGGATTTTCTCTTCCCCGAGCCAGAGCGTTGGCTCGTGGTTGATGGCGTTGGTGAAAGTGCGCCCTGCCTGGCAGCCCGAGGAGCCCGACCCTTCGGCGCTCCCGGTGCCCGCGGACTCGCGGTGCTTTGCCTTCTGTTGGGCCTCCGTCACCGGGGCGCCCTTACAGGACTTAGAAGACTGCTCCGACTTCTTCTTCTCACCTGCTGGGCCCTTCTCCAGCCAGCTGGCGAGGCGAGAAGGACGATCCCTCATAGTCCGTTCCGACAGGTTCTTGCAAAACGCACAGTCCTTTTCCACGTGCGTCTTGTCTTCGTGAAGGCAGTAGAGACATCTCGAATGCTCATCCTCCTTGAAAACATTCTGTAATCCGCATCCAGGGCAGTTCCTGAACAGCTTGGATCCGGGTGTCGAGCTTCCCTTGTCCTGGGCCATGTCCACGAGGTAGGCCTCAGATCTTCGAAACGGGTCCCCGTTGATCGGAAGTAGAAACAGTGGAGCTTGAGGCTCGACTGACCGAAAAAATGAGATTAAACTCTTTGAAAAATCGCAAAACGCAGTAAAAGCTTGAGAGCTATAGCACGAGGACGCCCAACACTTGAACGTGCGGTAAAAATCTGAGGATGGCTGCCAGGGGCGGAGCTTAGGGAGAGGGCAGTCATTGGCTGGGGGCAGTATGACCCAGAGACCAGTGATTGGTTACTACTAAGAAAGACAGATCAGAAACAAAACTGATACTGATTTTTTCTTTACCGAGGATTCCCAGCCTGACCACGGGGAATATATTCATGAGCATGTGAATCCATGCCAGACCCCATGCTGGAGAACTCTTCGATTGCCCCCTGCATCTCCTTCAAGAAGACGAGATCTTTCAACAGGTTATCATTACAGCGCCATAAGGATTCACAGGGTCTCAATCCTGCCTGCACAGTTCCCATGACCACCATGTCGTGGTCTGTCCAACTGAGTGGGGAATGATCGCGAGAAGTGACTCTTCTGACATGTCTCCTTTCCAGGAACCAATAATCAATCCGAGATCCATGGACTGGGGAGAAGAAGGTATATCCCCTCTGCGGGGTGGCCCTCTCTCCACACATCCACCAGCTCCTGGTCCCTTATGTACACAGAAGTCCCCATCCTGTCACCCGCATCAGCCCCCACCATTTCCTGCCCTCCATTATGGTCCATAACCCAGTCCGCCCACATGTTGAAGTCTCCCCCCCAACAGTGGTAGGCCCTCTGCCGGATTACCTATCTCTCCCAAGGCTTCCTGTAGAAACTGCATCTGTCCCATGTTGGGGCCATACACCACTGCAACAGTTAGCTGTACACCCTCCAAGGACAAGGACCAGAGCTCTCCCGTCCCCCCTCTTCCAAACCAGTGGATCGACCAACCATATCCTCCGATTGAGTAAAATGTCCACGCCACCCCCTCTTGGTAGGTCTGGAGGCCCAGAAAGCCTGTCTAACCTGTCCAACGTGTGCCCCAGGGATATGCCTCTCTTTCCTCTGAAGCAACCGTGTCTCCTGCACCAGCAGCACATCCAGATCTCTATTTAGGAACTCCCTCCCCAGCAATGAGTGCTTGGTGGGAGAGTTCAAGCCCTTGACATTCAAATTTCCCAATTTAAGAGCCTTCACCCGGCCCTCGCCCTCAACTCACGCCATTCAGATGCGCACGACTCAGACCCCACCATTCCATCCATCGCAATGTGGTGTTTCGCAATGTTGTCTTCACCTTAGCCCCCAAACCTCACCTCCCACTCCATATGCCCTCCCCTCCCCCCAACCATGACTAATCTACCCTCCGAGACACCCACCCTGTGATGGGCCACAAGGGATCAGTGCTTGCCCAGCTCTTTGTTCCAGTTACCACCACACCTCCCCCCTTCACATATCACTCAAGCAGCTTAGCAGTCTGTACTGTCACCCCCCCCCCCCCACAAGAGTCCCCAGAGTACTTCGGTGGAGAGGTGTTGAGCTTTTTAATTTTCCTGCCACCCAGAATTTTCTTTTTTACACTTTGCGGCCCCTCCCATTTACGCTGCTCCGTCCGTGTGACCGATGACCCCTCCTGATCTTCTGTAGCTTCAACACCCTTGAGAACTTGGAGAACCTGGTGCGCCTCCTGTCCGCTGGTTACTCAGTAGTCTGCTTCCCCTTTCTCAAATGACAGCGCAAACGGAAAAGACCAACAATACTGTATGTCCCTTTCGGTCAACCATTGTGTGAGAGGGCGGCAATCTTTGCGACGAGTTAAGGTAAGTCCTGACAAGTCCTGGAACACCCTCATCGTGTCCCCTTCATATTGGAAACTCCCCAACCTCTTGGCTTTCGCCAGGACCTCCATCTTCTCCCTATATCTCAGGAAGCCGACCACTATTGATCTTGGCTGCTTCGCTCCTCCTCCGCCTCCTCTGTGCGCCCTTTCCAGCTGCACCTCCTTGCCCCCATCCAAAGCGAAAAGTTGGTTGATCAGTCCTTGCACCTTCCTCCCAACCTCCACCGGCGACTCTCCCTTCTGTTCTGACCCCCAAAATGTGTAGGTTATTCTGGCGATCTCTATTTTCCAGATCGTTCGGCTTCAGGATGGTTTCCTCCTCTCGCATTTCCAAGTCTTTTAGGCGAACCTCATATTTCATGTCCAGGAGGTCCTCCTTGAGTTTGCCCTAAGCCCTCAGCGGGTCCGTCTATTCTCCGGGGCTCTGCGTGGCCTTTGGACTCCAATTACACTGCGACTATGTCCGCATTGTCCTGGGCATTACCCGGGGGGGGGGAGGGGGTTCCGAGCTCCTGCTTGCCTCTCTTTCCTTGGAAATTGTCTCCTAGTCCCTGGAGCATTAACCCCATAGGCTCCTTGCATCCTCTACTCAGGCCAAATCTTGGGCCGTCTCCTCTGGACCTCATTCCACAGTCCACTGGGGCTCCAGAGTCTCCGGGGTTCCCCATCTCCTCCAGTGAGGACTGCGCCTCACTTCCTGGCGTGGTCAATGTGTGTCCTTAATTGGGACCAGGACCCAGTGTCCCCTCTGTGTCTGCTATCCTCCCTCTCTCACTCTGCACCACCGTTCCCTTGTTGCTTTGGGTCTCCTTTTTTTCTCCCCTCCTCTCCTGCCGTTATTCCTTATTTTTGGAGGCTGGGCTCCAGATGCACTCCCTCACAGATCGTAGTCTTCATATGGCAGTGCATTGGTTTGGGCAATCTGTAAATCTTGCGCTTACTGTGCTGCCAATGCTGGGTCCATAACAACTTCAGGGGTGCGAGGGCGGGCATTACTACAAACTTAAGTTGGGATCACCAATTAGTCTTCTTGCAAGCCTCAGGGATAGTTTTTCAAAGTTGTGGTTACCCTTGGCAGAATTATCATAGTACTGTAGTGTTCTTCCTGTGGAAGACTATGGATTTTGGCTTCTCCTTCCCGTCTTTAACATCCACGTTGTTGCCATAGAGCACAATGCGAATGTTTTCACAGACTTGTACGAGGTCTCGATGTCAGTTGGGGACCTCCTTATATGCGACTCTTGATGTGATGTCAAATATGATTATGGCACACTGAGCTCGTATGTAGTAGCCATCTTGAAGATTCCCAAACTTTTCCTGCCCAGCAGTGACCCATACATTAATGTGATAGGCCCTCACTGTCAGGATTAGTCAGGCGAGTACAAAGGCAGCGAATATGGCAAGGGAAATGTGCACTAAATCCCACAGTGAATAGCTTCGAATTAAACTACGTGCACACAGGAACAACGACTCATGTATGCTAGAACCCAGAAGTGCAAATAGAGTGTGACAACAAAACCAATATATGAAAAGGGATGTGGGGTAAGCACCTGACCGCGAGGAAAGTCGGCAAGCGCCTTACCCCCAATTGCTGTTACAGGTACCGACAGCGCTAAACCCACGTGGAGGGCAAGCAATGACAGGATCTGTGAACTAACACTCTTGATGGTATTAAATAAGGGAACTAAAGAACAGGACTCACGAGGACGAGATAAACCTCTTGAATGTCAGCTAGCCCACGAATCCTGTTGATGAAACTGGGACCCAGAAAGGCTATAACAGCAATGGGAGGAAAACTAAATACCCAAGTTGGAATAGTGATTACAAATTAGTGAGGAAAACATAAGCATTCACACAGGAGCTAGCTACAACCGCACACCACACCTAATAATCAAATGGGAAATAAATGCAGAAGTGCAATGGAAAACATGGAATGGATCCCAATAGAAAGTAAGGATCAGGAGCAGGGAAAAACGAAATAACCAATGCAAACTTCCCCCCCTCTAAGGAAAAGACAGGAAGCTAATCTAAGAGGAAGGCTAAGGCATACGGGTTTACAGCAGCAAAGGACAGAGTCAAAGAAATATAGAACACAGACAAACTGGGCTGCATCTAAAAGGGGAAAGCACTGAGAAATGCTGCCTGCAATCAGAGGAAGACAAAAAGGGAATCAAGGGAGCAGAAATCAATTAGCGCATGAATCCGAAATCCAGGGCGGAGGAACAAGAAAACAGGAACTAGGAACTAGGTACAAAAGCTAAGATCAAGGAAAAAAGGGACTAGTCACAACAGGAAACACTGCAACGATGACCAGCGCTGGACTGAAGTAAGACTGAGGCTTTTAAAGCTGCTTAACGAGCACACGCCTCAGGTGTGCTGATTGCTGCACCTGCAGCCACAGGTGTTGCCTATCCTCCACCCAACCTTGTCCTGCAAGGGTGGAGGTGAAGCAGTGGGCCAGGCATTCTGGGAAGCATAGTCATTTGGTTAAAGAAGCATGCTGGCTGCCAAAAACCTGGAATGGATCCGGAAGGGAAGTAGCTTGGAAAATAGGGATTTAGCGCTCCCATTTCATCACAGCACTGTAGCATAAGGTTCGGAGGAAAAGTCCAGTAGGGAATAAACCCCAAATCATGCCCCCAAGTGGTGGGAACGGGAGCGAAGGGAGCGAGTCGTGACACTCACAGTCAGTATGGAAAACCAGAGGATGTACTTCTACGCCCAATGTGGCCCTCTTTCCTTTTTCTTCACTACTGACGGGGGTTGGGACGAGTTTTCACCACCATGGGGCCTGGGTCCTGGTATACAGTCCTGTGTGCTCCTGGGCCCCAGGTCGTCAAACTACGGCCGTGCTACCAGGTGGGGGCGGGCAGGCCGCCACACCACTACTTCCCTCTCGCCCCGCGGGGAGCTGAAGGGGAAGCTACGTTCCACGCACAGGCAAGTGTCTCCCGACAACTCCTCCGCCCTGCCTCTCACCCATAGCTCTCAACCATGTGTCTCGCAAAGGCGGGTGAAATCACCCAATTTTGTTTCTGGCGGGTGAGACGCCCATTGGAATGAATGGGCATGCATGAGGCTTGGCAGGTGAGTCAGCCCTTTGCAAGGCGGGTGACACCTGCCAAAAGCGGGTGAGTTGAGAGCTATGCTCACCTGTTGCCTGCAATCTGGTCCGCTTCCCGCTCGGTCGTCTTCTTCGTCGCGGGGGTGGCTGGGTCCACGCCGTGGCTCAATGCTGCCGCTCCTCCTGACCTCCCAGATTCCTCTTCCTCCCTAGCGCCAGCTCCACCACTGCTTCCGTAGTCTGAGCACCTTGGGGTAGGTGGACTCCACCAGCTGTAAACTCCAATCTCCCTTCTCTCTCACCCGCTTTCCTTTCCCCTAGGGTGAGGTGTGGGACGTCTGCTCGGGGCACACATTGGGTCCGGCCCTCTCCACACTCTGGGCCCGCTGCAGCCTTCACTTCAGTTCACTGCACACGTCACCTAGGGTGTGTGGTGTCTCGACTCCCAGCCCCGTCCAGGACCCTAGGAGGGGGTGGGGGATGGGGGGCAGAAATCACACATTGCGGCTAATTCTGCCGTGGGAGAGCCCAGCAAGCTCCAGTATGCCGGGGCTTGAGCGGAGCTGCAGCTTCACACAGCCATCACGGTACGTGCCCCCTGGTGGTCTCCTCCAAAGAAACATTTTGAAAGAAGGCTGGCAGGACAACTGTTGATTTCAAGTGGCAATCTGTGTGTGCACTTTTGGGATGAAGCGTAGGTTAATTGCAAGTGCTTGTATTCCGGACATGTTCTTGGATGGCGTAATTGCTACTAAGAATGCCACCTTCCAGGAGACCTACTTTATATGCACAGTTGATGAGGTCTCAAATTGTGACCTCTTGAGTCTTGAGAGCACTGTATTGACACACCATTCTGGCACTGAATTCTTTATCGGTGGAAAGGTACGAAAAGACCGCTCATGATGTGCTTAATTATCCTGTCACTAAAGAAGGGATTTTGAATTGTATCAGGATATAGCTGCCAAGTGCATTCAGATGGACGTGCAAGATGTCCTTCCATTGCCAGGCTTAGTATGGTATCAACAGTAAGACAGACACAAGTGACCACAGTTCAAGGGTGTTTATTGAACTTCAACAAGGATGTGATAAACGCCTATGTAATCCTAAATCTTCAAATAGGAGCAAGCTACCACCATCAAAAAATAATAATGCAGTCCTAGTGGAGTCTCATCAAAATAAAAACTATTGCCAATCCTTACCTCTAAATACTAATAGTGTGGTGTAGTGTTTATGAAAAAGATAGAAGTGTTCACAAAAATGAAATGTCAGCATGTTCAGGCCGTTGGCCTCCCTTCCCCACATTTTCAACACGGGTCAAGGCGGTTCACTCGAGCATAGCATACTGCCTGGCTTCTTCAGCACAAGCATGTCGTTCAATTACCAGCATCAGGGTCTTCAGTGCCCAAGTCCTTTTACTTATCAAAGAAAGAGAGTTTCTTTCTTTCTTTCTCTGTTTCTTTCTTTCCCTCCCCCCTCTCCTTTAACATCTCAAACTGGTCTTAAGTAGCTGGTTATAAAAGCGCTGGAAGAAATTCTAAGGCATGAACTGCCGCCTCCATCTCCCCCGAAGTCGAAATGCTTGCCCTTTGTATGATGAAGAATTAACGTTTCAGCACCTCAAACATTTTGCTGGGAAGGTCCTCCCTATGCACATTTATTGTCACATTGTCCCTTAAAAGCCTGTGGGCCAATGCTACACATGCCTCAGAGAAGCACCCAATTATGAGTGCCACTGCTGTATGGTCATATAAGGAGGTGGGTGATCTTCACACCTTGTAAACGCTGCAACAACATCCATGACAACGGAAAATCATGTGCGAAATTAGCCTTATGGGGAAACAGGAATAATCTTTATCCAAGGGGTGTCGGACCTTGACTAAAATTCAACCTGAAATTGAACCAAAGATTAAAATCTGTTTGAGGGATCCTCCACAACCTCTTTAACACCCACTTTCATCACAGTCTACCCTTTTAAAACAAATCTTATTTAGGGAGTAACTCCTTAATGAATGTGATCAGACCCTCCTCAGGACCATATGACGACACAGATAAGAATTTGCTTGCCAGTAACCTGTTCAAACACAAAATGCTATCCTCTGCATCTCAGAAAATGCTTCAGCACCTTTCTACTATCTTAAAAAGATGGTGGCAAAACACTTCTGTGGGTGAGGTTTCGATCTAAATGTACCATGATTTTGTTCGCACAGAGGGGTTACTTGTAAGAGGGAAATACTCACAGCCATCTATCTGCATTTGTTTGTTGAAAGGACACCTTGCACATCCAGGTTAGGAATTTTAAATGAAAGTCGTAATTTTGTAGCAGATTCAAATAGCTTCTCACATCTAAGACAGACAACCATTGAAAAAGAAAAGAACAATAGCTCCGCAGCTGATTCCACTTGATTTTCTCCCCAAAGATATGATCTTCAATAAACAACTTGTAAATAGTTTAAACGAAAAAATAACTCCAGAAATTACCGCCACTTGGTGCGGTCAGTATGAATAGGTGTTTTGTGTCCCATTTCTTCTTCATGCCACCACCTCCCCCATCCAGACTCAACCCAGTAACTAAACCAGCAGTGATCCCAATCATAAAGGTGAAACAGGCACAGCCTGACAGCTATGCCTTTAAGCTAGCATGCACAGAGAGCAGGCTATACTCTTCAGGAGGCATGTGAGCAGATCAAACAATAGTATAGTAGTACCAAAATAAATGTGTGCCATTAAGGTTCCAGAAAAATAGTTATTTAAACCACAAATACAAACACTAACCTAAATAATGTAGAGAGTGGGGTGTTACTAGTCGCTAGGGCACTTTAAGGCAGGCCAGGAGGACATAATAAGTTCAAATACCTGTAATGCTTGTTCTAGCGGCTCAACAGCATCAGACCATGCTTCTAAAAGCTTTAAATGGGTAGAGTCTGCATCAAGACATTCCCAATCGGTTGTTCCCAATGGATCACTGGCGTCGAGTGGGCTCACAAGATGGTCCAGCAATGCGCCACTGACCTGCAGAGGTGATCACTTGCATTGGGTGATGACCGTGGCAGACGATGATTCGAGTCAGTGGCTCAAATTGGTCTAGTCTGCTGGTAAAGGTCCCACGGTGCGATGTGGGTCTTTGGTATACAAAAGGACTAGAGCAGGCAGGCAATGGGTCGAGTCAACGGGTCGATGGTGGATCAAAAACTGTTGACTGTCAAAAGGTAGTTCCAGGTGCCTTGACAGGCACTTCCACCCAGGAAGGTTTTAAGAGAGCACGTGCAGGGCCGGTCCCTTCCAGTGAGCAGGTTCATGGCTACCAAATCTCTGCCTGCAGTAGGCCTTGTCAAGTTAGCAGGTCTCCGAGATAATCCCTCTTTGCAGTCTTCACCTCTATGGAAGAGGACTTTGGAACGTATTGTACTCCCAACAAAGTTCCAGGTGTATTCCTTCTTCAGGTATCCAAATTTGATCCAACAGAGGGTGGTGGGGGGGGGGGGCTCAAACCCTTAAATAGGCAGCCCATTAAAGCAGATTGGTTCCCTTTCAGCCTTCTGTAAGGAGACCAATCTTGACTGCTGCATTCAGAATCTCCTGCCAGGTGATGCCATTTCCAGAGTGCTTTGGTGAGGGGCTACAGGAGCTTTGAGAGCCCCAAGGAAGCTCCAATGGTGAACCCCTCTCCTGCTGGAAAGCCCTCATGGGCTACTCTACTCAGCCTCCTTCTGCCTGCCAGTCTACATCAAAGAGTCTGTTAATTACTGTGTGGTTCCTAGGTAGCCCAAATGAGGATATTGCCTGTCCTCCGGAGAAGATGTCAAACTTTCTCAGAGAAATCAAAAGTGAGTTTCCTGGGCTGGTTCCAAGATGTTGTTTTGGGTAAAACCCAGTTCTCAGATGTTATACAGAAGGCCATATCAGTGAGTCACTAGTAACCAAGCTAACAATATGGCACCAATAGGTTTTGGCCAGCATAATTGAGAGTTCCCAGAACCCACTATTTCAAAACTAAACATTGCTTCTATTTGGATTTTCCTCTGCCACCAAATTGCAGGATCACACAATGATATAATTTAATTAAGGATCAGGATTGCTGGCTGTTAAAAGCAGTTCCTGACTAACATTTGGTTCCATCAGCTGTTGACAGGGATGCATGTCACTTTATGACTGCACTTTTGCCAAATACAAGGTAGCCGTTGAGAGGTGTCTGTAGACAGACCAGAGTAACACTGTGCAATGCTTTTCAGCATGGCGCATTATAACGGGGTTGAATTAGCAGACTCCACAGATACAGAGACAGAGCTACCTGCATCATTTTATGAATGTATTTATTATTTATATAGCGCGCAAAACCCAAAGGCATCTAGGCGCTTAAAGCTTAAGAGTGTGGTTACAGTAGTTACTTATGGATACAAATGTTACAGAGGTTACATATGAAGATTCAGGTAGGTAGCAGAATGTAGTTTACAGCCTTATCACAGTTGGTTACAAATCTAATACAGCGCAAGGCTATGAGTGTCGCATTAGATAGTTGCAGGTAGGTAAAAAAAATATCATGTACAGCGCAGGCTGGAAGTGTCACATTAGGAAGTTGCAGATAGGTAAGATATCCGAATATAGTGCAGTGGAATGAGTGACATGTAGTGCGAGAGTGTAAATGATCACAGTAATAGAGCAGGTAGGGGTAGGTCGGAAGTCCGGCAGTTCGATAGGAAAGAACCATGATTATTGTAGCATACGCTAGCTTACCAAGAAGGAAAGAGATGGATGTTGCATTGGGAGTCTGTTTTTAAATGGGCCCCCCCCCCTCTGCCCCGACCATTCAGCGGACAGGGAGCAGACAGGGCCTTGAGGTGTGGGCCTGTGGGCCGGCTTTTCGCCTGCCTGCGACTGATTGGCTGTATGAGCTGCACAACGGCCAGGCTTACATGGTTGTCATGGCAACCCTCTGAGGCACTGCGGTGCCGAGGAAGAGGGCGGCCATTAGTAAAGCAACAAAATCATGCCGAAGAATGCCGTTCTAAGGCAAGGAAAGGTCAACTGCAGCACACACTAAGACAGAACACTGCAATAAAAAAGCAGAGGCTATTCTGCTCCAACCAGATGGCATTGTCAATATCTGATCCAGTTCCTAAAAGAAATCCGATTGATTCCTGGAAAATCACATCATCCTTCCCCCAAACGTCCTCTCCTTTTCCCCAAAAGTAGTAAACTCTCGTGAACACAGTCAAGAGGGGACCATATTCCTTTTGGTAAAAGGATTATTATCTGTGTCTGATCCAGGATCAAATCAGGAGCCTCTAGTGATTGAAGTACTGTCCTGGACATGCATATGCTTCTTGATCTTGGTAAGAGACAGAAGACCGTATCCTGCAAAGCATGACGCTGCTACTTTGTAAGCAATTCTTCCCGATTTTCAGTCCTGTTACCAATGCATTGGCACGGTTCCTCAAGCTGATGAACTTCAGAGCTAGCTCCATCTGATTAAGGGCCTGATCACAGACGGAGGATTCAAGGAGATTCACTCATTACTACCAAAAGCATGTTATTGTTAGACATTGATTTGGTCATATCGGTCCTGCATGCCAGAACATCAGCCTTTCATTTCTGAGCCATCTGGGCTATCTCAGCACTTGTAGCTGGGGTGGAACTCCTGGTACTCTCAGTGGGGGATATGTTCCAACTTAGCAGTAGAGTGCAGGCAGAGGCTTGGATTGGTCTCAGTTGACCCACACGTATCCTTAATGGAGGCTTAGCATGAGCCCTTCTGCTATGACAAGACTAGGAGAAGTGGGGTCTCACAGAGACTCAGGTCAAACATGTAATTCTATCCAAGTCAGTGCCTCCGGGTTGTATTGCATGGCAAACATGGTATTTGGCCGCCACAATTGTCCCTGAGGTAACCTCAAAAGAAATGCCCCCTCCAATAGACTAGAATCTCCACAGATCACAGATTGTCATTTGCTAAGGAGGGGCTTTCCTGGTGGGGCTGTTGCCTAAACAGCTACAAGCGGGCCTTTCCATTATGTTAAGTTCCTCAATGGCTGGGTTAAGTCTTAGCAGTGAGCTTCTCTCAACACCGGAAATGACTGTTCACTCATGTAATAAAGGGCTTCATGCAGCAGAGCCAAGGCCCTACAATTCAGGCGTTAGTCTTGGTGACCTTGAACTCCACCACCCATCTCGGCCTCATCAGAAATTGGATCCCAAGTATATGCCCTTACTAGTATTTTCCTCAACCTTGAAGGGGTACACTCAGCATATCCTCAGAGTCATAAAGGTGATTCAGTCTAAATGAAAGGTACAGAAAGGGAGCCCCTCACTACTGATCCATATTGGGAAATCACTACTTTTCTCTGAATACCACCCTGAAGCAGACAAAGACGACAAGTAACACAAAGAGTACCTCTAAAAACTCTAGCACTAACACATATGCCTCGCCAACCAAGCACCTAGCTACCTGGCCAGTAGATTTACTATCCATACCTCTAACAGACCCCTCAGAAGTGCCCAGTCTAACTGCCTCTATATATCCCACTTCAACCGTCAGAGATCAGGGGGGGGGATCAGTTTCCCAGTCCTGGCGGCGAAACTTTGGAACTCACTACCTAACCCTCTTAGAGCAGAACCCTCCTTTCTAGCGTTCAAAAGTCAGGCCAAAGCCTAGCTGTCTGCCCAAGACCACCCCTTGAGTCAGACTGCTCATGCCACCCCTTTGTTCTGGTCTACCGATTACTCTCTGTTGTACATATGTAATTTTGATGCACACATAATTTGAAACTGTATATTACTTGTAAATGACTCCTTGTTCTGTATATTATCTGTTTAGTCTACTATGCTTGTATCCTAAGCGATGCGCCCAGATGCCCTTGGGCCAGGTGCGCTATATAAATAAATAAAATACAAAATAGACAAAGTCTCCATCAACAAAGATTTTCTTTAAAAACGGAATGTTTCCATCTAAGGCCACTGGGATGTGCCAAAGGGCTTGGGGCAGTGATCCCCACCTCACATGTTAACATTATTTAGGGGGAGAAAGCAGCAGAAAAGCTAGCCGATGAACATACACCTGGCCGAAAGATAAATTCACTGGTCATTAGACTTGTTTTGATGGTTCCTTTCTGTTGCCCTATGGGATATGAACTGTATTTTTTGGTAGGTAACATGTGATCCCTTGAAAGGCCTGGCGAGACAAAAACCTATAAACAAATGTTTTCAATTTCAGGAATGACTAGAGGCCAAAGCATTAAGCGAAAAATTGCGGTCCTTGGGCAAAAAAGGGATTAGCTCACGGCATTGTCAAATGACAGCCTGCTATTTGGGGCAATAATCTAAAAAAGAAATGGGTACCTCAAACTGTTATAGTAAATGCCATTTGGTCCCATCTGAAGACTGGCGCCTATGTTCAACAAGGCTCATCTATTTTATTCAGTGTGCAAATATTGAAAACGTGTTTCCATAATCCAGCCTCCCCAATATGAATCCATAATTACAACTAGACAAAGTGTTCAGGGATTTGTCGTGCCAGTTGGAGAGTGACCTGCGCCCAAATTTCAGTTATAAATGCAGTGTCGCATAGGTGTGGGGAAAAGAAGTAGCAAAGACCCCTACCTCTTACTAAGGATTCAAAGGTAGATGTTTCCTCACACACTAAAAAAATGTGCCACACAATTGTTTTTCAAGGCTTTGGTCCTTATTTTTAATCTTGTCAAAGAAAAGAAAAGATGAGTGTTGGACCTCTTCTAAACTGGTGTGTGCCCTCTGGATTACACATGTTTTGGCCCTAAACCGTGCCTTTTTCAAATCAGGGCAAATTGGAAGTAACTCTACAGATCTATGCATTACCATTACAATCACAATCAAAATTCATAAAAAAACCACAGGCAATTAAAGCAATTGGTAAAGCAATACATTACAAAATGAATGTTAGTATAATAGAGTTGGGTACCGACAGGCATACGGGAGGGGGATCAGGTGGGGTTGGTAGGAGTTTGAGAAACACAAGGTGAAAAGAATATGTATATATTAGCAAAACTCGGTGGTGTGGTAATATTGTAAGCCAAATAGCCAAAAATAGTCAACATTACACTGTTGGAGTTACCTTCAAAGACACAGATATAGATGAAGTTTGTCTCATTTTCAAAAAATTATTAGAACACATTGCAATATCTTTTGTTAATACAATGAACAGAATATAATAGCTTACCAATAGGTCTGTCTACTTTCTTTTGGTATCCTGTTCACAGCATTTTGGGATCAATCCCTCCTAAAAAATTCATAGCCATAAGTATCCAAGCACATCATATTCCATTTTGTCCATACATTCCCTGATCACTACCAAGAGAAATATTAATCCATTGTTGCCTAAGATATCTAATTGGTGACATAAATCTAAAATCAAAAAGATACAATTACGGCGTTAGTATCTGTTTGGATTTGTTTTGAAAATGCTTTCTGTCTGTGCCATAACGGCGTGCTTAAACTCTGCGTGAAAAGTCCACATTCTGGCCGTTAAAAATCAGGTTTGCAATATTTTTTTATCCGACTAAAGCCCTCTGCGTGTGCAAAATGAAAAAGAAAGAAAGGTTTCATGCCACGTGGGATTGTTTTAACACGTCCCTTCTGAGATAGCACTATGATAAGGTACTCGTCCCCAATATAGTCTGTTCTTCTAAGGGCATCTCCTATTCTAAAAAAGACCCTTTCCGCACGTTCGTCCGCTCCCCGTGTAAGGGCTTACCTGCAGAGTATGTGTTTAGTCTCCTCGCGTCGGCTGTGAGAAGGCTGTTGAATCCCTTGTTATGATGGTTGCCGAGGCAACCAAAAAAAACCTTCCTTAATGTTCACGAATCCAAAACGGAGATTACTATCATGAGTGCCATGGTTTGGGCTCCCAACCCGTGTTCTATGATCTTGCAGTCGAAGCGTTCCCAAACAATTCCCAAAAACATGTATTTTTTCGTGTTTGGATATGTAGCATAATTTTAGCCAAAAGATACCAACTGACCGAAAAGTGCATTCATTTAAATTTAAATAAATCCCAAAACTGCTGTAAGCAGTTATTAAACTCGTAACAGCATATGTCAAATACAAACTCAATGGGAAGTCCCACTACACAATAGGTTGGGTTGATCCAGCCAAGTGTGAATTCTACCTTTCAGATTCTGCTCCACTAGTGGTGCGCCCTTCAGTTGTCTGCTTGGATGTCTAAATTTAGAGAAGAATGCAAGCTAGATCCATAGTATTCTAATTCTGCAAAGAGATCAGATACAGTGACAAGCATAATTAAGAAAAATGGTCCCCAATAATGGCATTGTACCAGGTGTACAAAAAGACGAGTGTTAGGGAGAATTCTCTGTTAAGGCTAATTTCCCAAACCTAGTGAGTTCCCCAGCAGCTTTGCTGGATTTTTGGGGTTTATTTTTTTCTCTTGCTAAGAGAGACTCTTTTTCTCCCACTCTTAGGCATGATTTGAGAATGTCCTTTGACTGTGGATGTGTTTTATGGGCTATGAGGTCTTTTACTCCATAGGGCTTCATGTGTTTTTGGTATGTGTGTTACACAGCACCCTCAGTGCAGTAACACAGGGGTGTCATAGTGACCCCCAAACATAGACTACATACCCTGGGATTGACTACTGTCTCCCAGGGTATGTAAAGTCACCATTGGCTTTACTAGTCTCAAATTGTGAACAGAACCAGTACAAACCATCATATTGTGGAAGTACTGGTAGGGGTAATTCGATTTCCCCTGGGTCTGTTTTCCAAGGGGGCACTGTCCAGTCCCCCCTTGTCGAGTTCTGGCTGGTGGCAGTGGATACCACGCAAAATATTCCACCGGAATATTTCTGATGAGATTTTTCCCATTGATTTTTAAACGCACCACTTTTTGGTGCAATGTTAAAGATACCGCCGGGTTATTTATTTAATTATTTACCTCTGTAATATTAGTTCCCCGGTTGGGTCTTTTTGCCAGGACTCGGTTTTAAAATGGTGTTTGTGTTCGCCTCTGAAACTCTAACCCAAGTCGAGCTTTTTGTTCCACTTTTTGGCGGGCTTCTGTACAGAAGACCTCCAAATGGTGCCATTCTGTCTGGGGTTTACAGGATGTGTGGGAGGGGGATTAGGCACCCTGGACTGAGTTGCCTCGGCAACTCAAGTCGCACTCTTGTGTGATTGGCCCAGTGGTGAGCCGCCCGGCTCACCACTTAGCATGTTTGAGTGACAGCTAGGCTGTTGAATGGGGTTTTTTCTGCATAAAAGCAGGGCTTCGGGAACTGGAACTTCAGAAGTCGCCACAGGACCTAAAGAATCCAAAGAGGGGAGAAGCTGAGCCATCTACAACGACGACACCACCGGTGGAGCCCTGCTGTACGAACTCACCACTTCCCCGACGACAGAGGAGATCTTCTTCCAGGAGAGTCTCCTTCCCTTTGAGCTGGTGGGACCAACCAGTTTGCCTTTTTCGCCTTGCTGGACGTCTTGTGGTCGAATCGCCCGTGCCAAGCACCCCGGCGGCTGGATAGCCCCGCTTCACCACTGACTGCTAATAAAAGGGTTGTACCTTTTAATCAGGAACTCCGCGGCTGGTTTCATCCCTGGCAGTGCAACGACTTCCAGCTTTCTTCCTCGTCAAGATCATCTCTTCCTCTGGTCGAAGTCATGACTTGCACCCGCTGCCAGGAACAACTGCCCCCGCTGGAACGTTCTCACCATTTAAGGTACTGTGTCCCGCCTGGCCGCCCTTGCAACGGACTGTCCAAGGTGTCCCGTAAATCCTTGACTTTCCAACTGGGTTGGCCTCCAAACCTCCTAACTTTGCCTTCCTAAACGGGTCCAACCTCTTTTTGACATGTTCTGCAAAGACTCTGAGTGCATTTCCACTGTGTGATCTTGGGCACATTCAGTCTTGCTCTCCCCAAGAGTGGGCCTGGCCTATGAACTTTGGCTCTACAGTAGACCCTGCCTTTCTTGACTTGCTGTGGTTACTTAAGTGTTGGTACTGTGTTATTTCCATGCTCTGCCTTTTCTCTCCCTTTTAAACAAATTTTTGGAGTGCCATCTAAGGTTACGCGCCAACCTCTGTTTTGCTAATAAGTGGTGTGTTAACCTAGACTTGTCGAATAATTAACTAGGGAGGTGTATATACTTATAGTGACTGTGTTTGAACTTGCTTGATATATTAGTGCCAGTGTATTTTCATAAGTGTGTTTTAAATAAATAATTATATACTTTTAATACCAAAGCTCTGGTCAGTGTTTGCTTGTTCTACTGTATTTTTAGCCCTATTGTGTATACTCTACATTCTGCCCAACTCTTCTTGAGAGAAGTCTGACTGCTCAGCCACAGCTACCAGGTAAATCTGGTTGGTACAGACTGCTGCCAATTGGGTTTACTGCTTACTCCTTTGGTCTTAAACTTTTTGCAGTGGTCCCCAAGGGAACTGCACAGGTTTCTGCCTAACAGCTTATACATATATTCACAATTGATCTACAGCATGTACAGAATAAATGACTAGTTAAAAAAGAAGGCACACACCGGTTCAGAAGAGGTCCAACACTCTTCTTTTGTTTGACAAGATTAAAAATAAGGACCAAAGCCTTGAAAAACAATTGTGTGGCACATTTATTAGTGTGTGAGGAAACATCTAGCTTTGCATACTTAAGAGGTAGGGGTCTTTGCCTCTTTTCCCCACACCTATGAGACACTGTGTATTTATAACTGAAATTTGGGCGCAGGACACTCTCCCATTGGCACTACAAAACCCTGAACACTTTGTCTTCTAGTCAAAGTGGCAAAAGTCCAACTGACCAGTATATAAAGAAAGAAGTACACTTCTATTTATGAAACCATAAGAAACAAGATGGCTGAATATATCATAATAAGAGAAAAAGATGCAACAAGTCTGTTCTCCCAAAAAGGCAATATGAAACACGGCTTCTCATCTTCCACCCCCAGAAGGGAGGATCTCAGATACAAGTTTGTTCAAGAAAAGAAATGTATACATTTTGGGAAATAATATAACTAAAGAACTATTTGGACAATGGACCTATACCTAGGGGTCTTAGAATACTAATTTTTCCAGATTTCTCCAAGGACAAGTTCTTAGCAGAGGAGTGGGTGAAAAATCTAAACACCAGCTCCAATAATATGCTCAAAATACTTATTGAACATGCTACCAGAGAACAAAAACGAGCAGCTGACCAAATAGAGGCCAAAACCAAGGAAATGTCTGAAACGCAAGCACTAGAGGCTTCCAAAGAAAAGAACTTCAAGAAAATGCACGAAATACTGAAAGAGTACCAAGACGAGATCAAAATGAGAAAGGTACGGAAATTTCATAGGTATGAACGGGACTATAAAGAGGACAGGGTGTATACCTTTCAGGAGAAATACAAGCAAATGACCAAACCCATGTCGAAAGAAAGTACTCCAAACACCTCACCGGGGAGTTCAGATGTTGACTCAGATACAGACAAGGAAGGCACAGGGTGAATCAAAACATATGATGGAAGGATCAGGTTTTCTTAACCAAATTAGACGATACAAAAAGGAAACAAGAATCACGAATACCAAACGGGTCCGTTTTCAAATATCAACAAACCAAAACCCCAAACAACCTTTACCAGGAGGAGAGGAAGGAGGGGGGGTACCAGATTGCAGAAATCCAGAGGCTCTGGAGGACTATAGGAGATTAACAAGAGCGAGTGCTCGAATGGCTGCAGGGAGAAAAGAACAAGTTACTTACCAAATAACATTCTTTCGACTGGATGTTCCTCCCACGTATTCCACATTTTATGATATTTGTATCTAGCCAGCTTCGCTGCTCCGGAAAAAATGTTTGGCGTCGATGTCCCTCGATGGGCTCCGTACTGTGTTGATGTCACCATCAGTATAAGTGCCACGCCTGTTGGCTTCAGTTCTGTTTTCGAGGAACACCCAGGTGTGCCTCATGACTGAAAAACTAATTGTGAGAGAGAAGTGTAACTAACGTAAACTGTACTGCGGGTAGGATGGGAGGGTCGATGAGGAATACGTGGGAGGAACATCCAGTCGAAAGAACGTTACAGTTGGTAAGTAACTTATTCTTAAAATGGATTGGGTCCTCCCACGTATTCCTCATCTTATGATAGACTCCCATAGCAGTGGTAATTTTGGAGGTGGGAGTACTAATTATTTTTCTCATGGACGGAATGGAGTACCGCCTTGACAAATAAACCTTCATTGGAAGAAGAAGCATCTAAGCAGTAATGCTTGATGAAGGTGTGCATTGATGCCTATGTTGCAGCTGAGCAAATATCCGCTGCAGGGACTCCCCTCTTCAGAGCCGCAGAAGTAGCCATACCCCTAGTAGAATGGGCTCAAAGCCCATCCGGCGGGTCCTTTCCCACCAATCTGTAGCACTTAACTATAGCCAAAATGATCCATGATATGGTTCGTTTTGTCACCGCTAATCCCAATTTATGTCCAGTATAACCCACAAAAAGTTGGTCATCCTGACGCAATGTTGACATTGTTGATATATAAAAACTGAGAGCCCTCTTTGGGTCCAGTCTATGAAACCTCTTCTCTTCTTTGCCCAAATGAGGAGGAGGGTAGAACATTGGTAGTATGATTTTTTTTATAATACGTGAAAGGCAGAAACTACTTTTGGTAAGAAAGAAGGTTTAACCTTAAGTACCACTTTGTCTTTGTGAAAAGTAGTGTATGGAGGTTTGCATGAGAGAGCCTGCAACTCACTAACCCTGCAGGCTGCTGTTAAGGCCACAAGAAGGACAGTTTTTAATGTTAGAAGCCTCAAGGGACAGGAATGCAGAGGCTCAAAAGGTATACAAGTTAAGAACTTAAGTACAAGATTTAAATCCCAAGTCGGGACATGAAAAGGGACTGGAGGGTATACATTAGTGAGACCTTTCAGGGATTGAATGATTAATGGAATTTTAAAGTAGGAAACCTCTTCCGAGGAGCGCTTGAAAATGGACAACTCGGTTGGCCACCAGGGGGCGCACGGATGAGTCTCAACTCTGTGTGAGCTCCGTGGCCGTAGGTCCTGAAGGTGATTTGAGCCCACACCTTGTGACCACCCCAAACTCAAAACTATCCAGAAGCTGGAAGACCCCCCCACCACACTAGCAAAAAACCCAATCGAAATCAGACTTTAGAAGGCTGAGAAACTCGCCTTCCCTGAAGAGCCCGCGTGTAACAGCCCTGCGGAGCATTCAATCCCGGTGCAGCTCGCGCAACAGTTAGAGGTGAGCCCCAGATCTGCGGAGCTGAGTGGAGACCGCACCGCCTCTTCTTCGTGTTGGCAGCCCTCTCCCCCCTTGGGACCTGCTCGGATACCTGCGCTGCGGCCGGCACTGTGCCACCCGTGTCTGCGCTGAAGGAGGCGCCGGCTGGGGCACGGGATGAGCCCGCCAAAGAAGAAAAGTTAGGTGGCCGCCCCCCCCCCACCACTCACAGGGTCGCGCTGGGCACGCGGCCACCCTGCGCCGTCGCTGATCCCCCGGCGACTGGCCCTGCAGATTCCACAACAGCATGCACCGCCTTGCCCTCCTCCGGCCGGGGGCCGTGTGATACGCGGGCGGCTCTCCCGGTGCAGATCCGGCGGCCCGCGCCTGAGGGAGAACGCGCAAAGGCGTGAGAGGAGTGCACGCGCCCAGAGGATCCCATAGACCTCCAAGGGCCCCCAAAAATACCGAAAAAGTCCAAAAAGGACGAAAATTGCCTGTTTGAACCGTGAAAAAGAGAGGAAAGAGGGGAGGGAAGGAGGGCAGAGGAACAAGAAAGGGGGGGAGAAGGAACAGAGACACAAGAAACACGCCCCAACCTCTGAGGCCCCAAACACCCACAAAGGAGCAAATGCCACATCCATTGAATACTATGCATCAAGACCAACAACAGTGGGAACACGTGCCTCTGAATCGTCCTGTCACAACTCCAGGCACATCACAGGGTACTCAGGGAGGTCCCCAGGCTCCGACCTGCTTGTGAATCATTACCTCCCTCAGCCTGCATCCGAGTGTACTGAACACTACACCGCACTTCTGACTACTGACTCCCCTTCCCCTGATCAGGTATCGGGGTAGAACATAATAAAGCCAGAAGCCCTCCTCATTCGCACGCCTCGTGGGGCACCTCACTGCACAGGTCCCCGAAACACCCAAGACCAACCGCCCACTTGACCACACAAAGTCCCACAGAAGCCCAGGAACCCATCCAGTCCCCAAGCAACACCATAACCAGGGGTGGAAGTGCAATCACCACCCACAACCGACACTCTGTAGCAGACCCAGGCAAGCAATCGGCCCCAAAAGGGAATCCAGGATCTCCCCACAAGCTACCCACTTATCTGGACAGGTGATCATACCAAAGGCCCTGCAGCAACCACAAAGGAGAGCGCCCCACCACATTCCCGCACTTCTTAATTACCAAGCGGCAATGGCTTAACACAAGGCCCCAACTAACAAAAAGCATGAGGCCGCCTGGCATGAACACCAGCCCCCAACTCCCACAGGACAAGGACGCTTGCGCTGGGCTCCAGCAGTCCGGAAGACCAGCCCCACGCAACTGAGAGAATTATCAGTGACCGCACTACACCAACGTGCTCCACGCATTTCCCCTCCACCACTAAGGGACACAGAGACTTTGGACCCCACCCCTCACCTGGAATCATTTTGAAGACATCTGCAAGCTCTCCAGAGCAGAGGGTTGGGCCCCCGATTGAGGGGCGTGTGCCTCCTCTGCTGTAGTGACCACCATATGGACACTAGGGCGAAGCTAGCCAAATTCGCCTACTCATCGACCCCTGACACAGGGATTATTGAGACAATGGAATCCGCAGAAACATGTGCAGCTGCCACCAAAGGCGACATTGCAGCCCCACGAGATAAAAAACATGGGAGCTAATTTAGGCGGCAAAATAGATAAAATAACACAGAGAATGGACAACATCGAGGAGAGGCTAGAAGGGGTCGAGAATAATCAAGCCTCCATAGAAACCCTTGAGACCCAAATGGACCTTAGAATACGAGAGATTGAGAAGAGAGGAGGAATTTCAACTCAAAATGGACGACTTAGAAAATCACGAGAGGAGAAACAATCTACGCTTTTTCGGTATTCCAGAACACGAAGGTGAAACGGAGGAAGACCTGAAAAAAAACATTCATGATATTATCAAGATCCTGACGGCAGATGAAGATATTGATGAGTCTAAAACTGAGAGAATACACAGAGCCGGTGGGCCACCCGGCGGACCAAGATCAGTCCTTGCAAGATTCCACTGATATCAAGACAGAGCCAGAATACTGGACAAGGCCAGATCTGGTGGCCCCCTTGCCCTTGGAGGTTCCCAGATAACCATCTTTCAGGACCTATCCTCGCTCACTCTGGCACTGAGACGCCTATGCAGCCCTCTCACGAAATGGTTTAAAGATCAGGGCACCCGATATAGGTGGGGATACCCTTTCTCCCTCACCTTCGAACATGGAAGCAGAAGAATCCAGCTGTGATCCGAATAGGAAATTTGTGACTGCATCGCCAACCTCCTCGGTATGGGTCCAAGGGAAGGAGAACGTGACACGCCCAAACAGAACAGTCAGCGCTGGGAACTCCAGGGACCAAGGAGAAAAAAGTGAAAGGCTCAAGGAAGTACAGAAGGGGCAACAACACTCCGGAAAGCGACAAATGACTTCACCCTCCCGAGGCGCACATCTGGAAGGCCCAGGACCCAGTGCCGTAACATGGTCAATCCGACATGGTCTAGGCGAACCAAAAGGATCCAGGGCTGACAGACTGGTAGGCGAGACCTTTCGTAAGGAAAGGAAGGACACTCATGCATGGTGATGGACCTCGAAAACTGCATGTATCACAATATTTCTTTTTGTTCCGAAAAATGTTATGTAGAGTTATAAATGTTGGGAAGGGGGAGTGAAAGTGGGGGCCTAGGGGGGGCTCAAAACATTATAAGTGGACTTATGCGTGCAAAAGGACCGTGCGGTAACGGGTCCTACTGGTGGTCCGACGCCGGACTTCGTTTTCATCCAGTCCGACTCGGACGCCACCAAGTCAACATGCAAGCCCTCAATAATAGGGGGAAAGATGAACAAAACGAACAGAGGGCAGGGGATACTGCGTTTTATTCCCCTATGGGGAGGGGGAGAAGGGAGGAAATTAAGACGCCAAAGATTAAGACGGTCTGGCACACTCAACGGAACACCCCGATCCCAGTGACACCCAGTGATAAAAGATGGGACCTAGCAGATAAACCAAGAACACATCACAATGGCAAATAACACTGACGCAAGCAACAGGCCAACCACAATCAAAATAGGGACATTGAATGTCAAAGGTCTTAACTCCCCCACCAAACGGTCACTCGTGCTGAGGGAATTTAAAATCACAAAGCTCGACATACTCTTCTTGCAAAAAACTAAATACACTAAAGGTGAAGAAAGAAGGATCCTAAATGCCCGTACAGGCACCGAACATTGGGGCTCGAGCCCGCTCAGAAATGTGGCGTAGGCATCCTGATCTCAAAACGGATATAATTCGAAGTACAGAAAACCTGGGCAGATGTGAGTGGCAGAGCGCTGGTGCTCGTCGGTAAGATACAGGGCACGGCCGTCACACTCGCCACTATATACGCACCCAACTCTGGCCAATCCAGGTTCCTACAACACATGGTCCCTAAAGTAATGCTTGAAGCACACGGCGAAGTAATCATGGGAGGCGATCTCAACATGTGGGCCGACCCCACCCTGGACAGACAAGCTGAAAACCCACTGGCAAATTCCCCACCAGAGGCCTGCCGCTCAACGATAGTAAATATGATGGACACCTACAAACTAACAGACGCTTGGCGCCACATGAACCCACAAGAAATGGCGTTCACATTTTACTCAGCCCCACACGCCAAGTATACAAGAATCGATTATCTCTAACTCACACCAGAGCTAAGAGAGGCGATGTCTGCATCCGATATATCCCCCATAACATGGTCAGATCACGATATGGTCACAGTCACCCTCGATCGTATAGCACTTCCCCACAGAAGGTCGAAGTGGCATTGCAACAAAACGCTTTGGAAAGACCCGATATTCCGCGAACATCTTGAGAAGGAGATTGCCCAATACTTCGAGCTCAATAACACAGGTGACGTTTCGATAAACAGTATGGGAGGAGAGGAAAGCCACCTGGAGAGGAGTCCCAATTCAAGAAGGAGCAGCACGTAAAAGAGAGGGACAACTCGTAGAAAACAGACTAAGGAACGAAATAACACAATTAGACCGCAGCGCTCAATCCCCCGGTCCCGACAGAGACCGAAAAATAGAGGAGGGCGCCAGCAAGAGAGGAATTGCGGCAGCTGGAAATCGACAAGACCATCCGAAAACTCCAATATTTAAAACAGAAACAATACGAGAAAGTGGACAAAGCCGATGCGCTCCTTGCCGCCACACTCCGTGGCCAACGCAAAGAGAGATGGGTGTCAGCTATACACGAAGAAATTGAACCCCACATGAACCACCCATGCAACATTCCTGAAGCTTTCGCTAACTTCTATGAGAGCTTGTATACCTCAGACATCCCGATAGACGAAAGTGCAATTGCAGAATACATGAACATGATAACCATCCCTAGCCTACCTTGCGACACAGCACAAGCTCTCGACGCCCCTATCACAGGCGAAGAAATAGCTGACGCGATCAAAAGACTCCCAACAGGGGAGGACCCCGGCAATGATGGTTATGCAGCAGGATTCTACAAAACCTTTAGCAACACCCTCCTCCCAATAATGGTCGACCTCTTCAATCAAATCCTCCAAACTGGCATCGCCCCCGCCTCCTTCGCCGAAGCCCTGATCACGGTCATCCCGAAAGAAGGATAAGACCCCACCCAATGCACCTCTTACCGTCCCATTTCCCTCCTAAACACAGACGCCAAAATCTACACAAGGGTCCTCACTGCACGACTGGAGACGCACATGCCCGCTATAATGCACAATGACCAGTTGGGCTTCATACTTGGAAGACAGGGGGCAGACTCAACCCGCAAGACCCTCCACCTCATACACGAAGCCAAAAAGATGTCAAACTCACTGGCACTTTTCTCAATTGACGCAGAAAAAGCGTTTGATAAGGTCGAATGGCATTTCCTGGAAACCACACTAAAGAAAATAGGCCTCGGCCCTACTCTCCGACGCGCAATCAAAGCTATATATACCTCACCTCGAGCTGCTGTAGCAGTAAATCCCCAATACTCCAGCTGGTTTAAATTAAGCAGAGGAACGCGACAAGGGTGCCCCCTCTCCGCAATACTATTTGCACTATCATTGGAACCACTAGCGCAAATGCTACGAGCCAACGAAGGCGTTGAAGGGCTCTGCGTGCACAGGAAAGAATATAAGTTGGCCTTGTATGCGGACGATATCCTGCTCCAGGTGCAGAACCCTATGACATCAATCCCAGAAGCAATTCGCCTCATTGAACAATATGGCGCCCTGTTGGGCTTCAAAATCAATAAAGCTAAATCAATCCTCTTCCCGTTACAGGAACCCACCACCAGCCAAAGACCAGAACTCGAGCAACTCGGCCTCATTACAGGAGGCCCCACACTCCGATACCTAGGCGTCAATTTGACGAGAGACATTGCCGAAATATATGAGGCCAACTTCCCCCAACTCCTCGCCGCCTTCAAAGCAGACCTCGCAAAATGGCCACCCCTCACGATCTTATGGATGGAACGTCTGAACGTCATTAAGATGGTTAGTCTACCACGCTTCCTATACCCCTTCCAAGTACTTCCCGTCACTGTCCCAGAAGAATTTTTCAAACAGGTGAAAAGGGCAATAACGGGATTCTTATGGGAAGGAAAGAAGCCTACAATACCCTACAAAACTCTCATCTTGCCAAAGGATCAAGGTGGAGTAGGCCTCCCCAACGTTGAACGATACTATCAGGCAGCACAGTTGAGAGTCCTTATCCCCCCACTCCAGAGACCGAAAAGCGACGCTATCCGAATGGCTATGGGTCCCCAGACCGCAACTCACGTGAAAATTGCGAAACCACCCTATACTGGGAACCATATAGAATATATGGAAAGAAGGGAAAGGGATGGTGGGAGTGACGACATGGCCATCCCCCTTGAGCCACTTATGGGCCCCCAAAGTCAGAGAAGAAATCCCGGAACATCCGAGATATCAAACCTGGTTCGATGCAGGACTCGAAAGGGTTGGACAATTATGGAGAGATGACAAATTTATATCAATTACAGACCTGGAAAACGCCCTCCAACTGCACCCTATTCCGGTTTTCCTCTACCTCCGCCTGAAGGGAGTCCTAACCAGACGTGAATGGAAGACCAAGATACAGAGAGAACTCACTCCATTCGAGAGAATCCTTGATATGACTTCAACGAACAAAGCCTGATCGCACGGATGTACCGCACCTTGATCACCAAAGACCTAAACCCGAACCATCGCCTCAAGGAGAAATGGGAAAAGGACTTGGGACACAATCTGCAAAACCCCGTCCCGAATATCCATTGCAGCGCAATACAAACTACACGCCATAAAACTACTTCACAGATGGCAGTACGACCCCTAGAGACTATCGAAAATGTACCAGACCAACAGCCCCAAATGCTGGAGACAACGCGGAGCGGAGGCCAACTATTGGCACATGTGGTGGGACTGTCTCAAAGTCTGTATATACTGGAACGAAGTCCTCGGATGGATCAAAGAAATAGACGGCACTGAGCAGGAACCATCCACCCTGCTGACTCTATTTGGCCTGGAAGAAGACGAAGATGAACTAAGTAGAATAAAGGGGCTTGCTTCCCCCTCTCCTACTTGCCGCGGCCAGTTTGGTTATCAAATGGAAATCCCCACGCCTTCCAACCAAAAAAGAATGGACTGCCATTGCAACGAACATATACACAATGGAAAAAATCACAGCAGCCCTCCATGAAAAGGCAGCCCGACACAAGGAAACCTGGTATGAATTTGCCAATGTACACATCCCAAGCCAAAGAAACAACCAAGGAAGATCTAGAACCGCCATAATCAAAGATGAATACGAGACCTGATGCCATCCCACAGCATAGATGCTACCAGGCCTGTCGCACCGATCGACCATAAGCAAGACAACCGAGATCGACATCCCATCTCACCCCAACCACAGATTAAACGGTCACGGACAAAAAGGACAAACTTGTCACACCGTCTTGGGGAGGGAGGGGAGGGAGGGATCAAGAACACTACACATAAGGGCAGGGATGTCCACCATTGTTAGTAATATTACTCTTGTTTAATTTCATTTACATACTGATGTACCTATGTGATCTTAACATGAGTGTACTTTGCATATAACCCCTGTTTAAAATCAATAAAATATAAATAAAAAAAAAAGAAAAAGAAAATGGACAGCGCAGCCAGATATCCTTTCATTGTTCCGATCTGGAGCACCACATTGGCTAGATGCAATAGGAAAGAAAGCTCCATTGGGGTGCCACATTGAAAAGGGTCCACATCCTTATCCCTGCACCAGATACTGAATGTATTCCAATGACACCGGTACAGGGATTTAGTTGCTGACCTTCTGGCTGAAAACAAAATTTACATTACGTCATCCAGAAGATCCCAATCCTTTTATCTCAACCTCTCAGAAACCATGCGTGAAGATGGGGTGTCTTGACCTCTGGACGGAGAACCTGACCTTCCTCTTGCGAGAGAAGATCCTCTCTTTGCGGAAGACGTATTGGAGGGCAGGTGGTCATATCCAGAAGGTCTGGGTGCCACGTCCTCCTGGCCCAATCCGGGGCAATTAGGATCATGGTTCTCCTGAACTTTCACAACCTCCTGATTGCATGTGGAATCACAGGGACTAGCGGAAACGCATACAGAAGTGGAAAATCCAAGTCCACCATGAACGCGTCTCCTAGAGCTCCTCTCGGAGGAAATTCCGTCGAGCAGTACTGTTCGCACTTCCGATTGACCCTGGTTGCGAACAGATCAACTTGAGGGGTTCCCCAAAGGGAGAAGTTCTCTCAAAAGGACTTCCTGAGCTAGTTCCCACTTGTGGAACACTGTGTTCTGCCTGCTTAGAGCGTCTGCCGCCGTGTTCGGCTCTCCGGCTAGTTGAACTGCCGAAAGAGATATTCCTCCTTGTATTGCCCAGAACCAGAGCTGCATTGCCTCTCTGCACAGTGGTAGTGACCCTACTGCTCCTCTCTTGTTGAGGTAGTACATGGCCGCTGTGTTGTCCGTCATTATCAAGACATTCTTTCCTTGTACAGCGGGCAGGAAGGCCTTCAGTGCTAGTCTGATTGCCCTCAGCTCCAAAAGATTGATGTGCAGTTTGGAACCCGATGGAGACCAATGACCGCTTATAGTCAGATCGTTGGTGTGGGCTCCCCACCCCGTTAGTGAGGCGTCCGTCACTACAGTTATCTCCGGCCATGGTTGCCAGACAGAGTCTCCCTGAGAATGTTGTTGTTGCAAGCCCACCAAAGAAGGTCTTGAGCAACTGTGCTTGGAACTTGCAGAACATCCGACATATTCCCTGAGAATTGGGACCACTGAGTCCTGAGAGCCCATTGAAGGGATCTCATCCTCAATCGGGCCTCTGTCACGAGAAAGATGCAGGATGCCATACGACCGAGAACCTCAGAAAATCGAAGGCCGGAAGATGTTGGACATTTTGGAACTTTGTTATCATCTGCAGAATGTGGAGAGCTCTCACCTCGGGAGGCGAGGCTTTGCCTGAGGAAGTATCCAGGACTGCTCCGATAAACTGGAGCTTTTGGGATGGTATCATGAGGGACTTCTTGAAATTGAGGGAGAAGCCCAGTTTGTGAAGGGAGTGACAGGTGATTGACAGATGTTCCTGAGCTTGTTCGGGAGAACACGCTCTGATCAACCAATTGTCCAGGTAGGGGTAGACATGAATCCACCGTCTCCTGAGACTCACTGCCACAACCACCATCAGTTTGGTGAAAACCCTCAGGGTGGAGGTCAGCCCGAATGGCAGAACTCGAAACTGATAGTGAGAACCACCAACCACGAACCTCATGTACTTTCTGTGCTTGAGATGGATTGGCAGATGGATTGGCACATGAAATTAAGCATCCCGAAGGTCTAATGATACCAACCAGTCTTGGAGTTGGAGAGCCTGAAGGATCTGAGAAAGGGTTACCAACTTGAACTTGTCCTTCCTGAGGAACTTGTTTCTTAAGTCCAAGTTGGGTCTCAATCCTCCGTCCTTCTTTGGGACGAGAAAGTATGGGGAATACCAACCCTTGTTTCTCTCCGCTACAGGTACATGTTCTATTGCACCTTTCTCTAGCATGGTTAAAATTTCCTGTACAAGGAGCGGATCTGGAATTTTGACCGAGTTGGCTCTCGGTGGATGGTCCCGAGGACTTTTTAGGAAGGGACGGCAGTAACCTTGAGCTACTGTCTCCAGTGCCCAAGCATCTGAAGTAATGCCCCGCCATTCTTTCAGAAGCTGTGAGATTCTGCCTCCCACCTGGGTCTTGTGTGATAAGGCCTCAGAGTGATTTGGAGGAGGCTGCAGGAGCGGCTGAGGGCAAAGATGCCGTTCCTGAGGCTGGTTTCACATATTTTCCTCGTCCACCAAGAGGGACATTTCTTTTAGCTCTTTGTATGGCCTGTCCTCTTCTTCTACCAAAAGTGGAGTAGTATCGAAAAGAACAACCTCTCCAGGAAGATGAGCCCGAATAAGGTTTCTGAGGCTGTCGCATAGAGGCGCTAAGAGATTTAGCCGCCGCTTTGGAGGTCTGCAGTTTTTCTAAGCTTTCATCAGCTTTACTGCCAAACAGCCTCAAGCCATCAAAAGGCATGTTGAGTAGCCTGGCCTGCACATCAGGTGCAAACCCCGACTTCCTACACCATGCAAATCTGCATAGCACTGTGCTTGCAGCCATGGATCTGCTGATCCTATCAGCAGTATCCAGTCCAGATTGGAGACATTCCCCAGTTGCCATCTTTTATAATATTCAGGAAGCCTTCCCTTTCCTCGCCTTCCGGAATATGATTAGCTGCCCCCGTGATGCAGTACCACAGGGGATGGGTGAACCTGGCCAGGGTACAGGTGACATTTGCTGACTTGAGAGCCATGCAACCCGAGGTAAAGACCTTACAGGCCCAAGCATCCACCTTCTTATCCTCTCTATCCGGGGCAGGGAAGATGGATAGGCGGTTTGTCTTGATGAAGTTGCTGCCTGAATAACCAGACTTTCAGGCGTGGGATGCCTCTAAGTAATCAGGGTCACTACTAGAAACTCTGTATTTCTTAGGAAAATTACTGTTAATTGCAGAAGCAGTCTCGGGAGCCTACCAGTTTTTTTCCACTGTCCTCTGAAGTGCCCTATGGAGGGGAAAACTGGGTCCTTCTGGGGGCCCTGGTCCAGGATATCAGTCATATCATCCTGATCAAATGTGGGTGAGGATCTACCCCAGCCCATGTATTCAATAATCCTATTCATCAAACTCCTGTACCCTGAATCTGCATGTTCTGCAGGGTCAGGTTCTGTAAATTCTAGCTCTGGTGACGTATCAATGCCACTAGCAGAGTGAAGGGTGTCACACAGGTCTCTCATTTTCGATTCTGGATCGATTAACTCCTCTGACACTCCTCTGGTTCCAAACTGTACCCCAAAAGGAGAAACTTCTTCTGAGGCACTCTCCTCTTCAAAGATAGAAGACATAGACTTAGAAAAAGTGGATTTGGGTAAAGTAGTAAATCTCCTTTCCTGTGTCTAAATTTGCCTCAAAGGAATCGAAGGAGTCTACGAAGGCTTCGATGACGTCTTCGAAGGTTGTGACAAAAACTCATTCAGCTGCGATGTCGAAGTCAGCGCCGATGAAGTCGTCGAGGGCTTTGACGACTTATGTTTCTTCGTCAGTGTCGGGGAATCACTCGATTCTCGAAGAACCTTTGACGATTTGACATTGGGTCGAGATTTTCGAGGTTCATCCTTACAACTGGAATTTTCCACAGTAGTTTATGACTCTCCTGCGTCGTCCAACGGAGCGACCGGGGTCTGGCTCTTTCTAGGTTTGAGGGGGTCGAGGCCGCATTCTCAAAGACCTTCATCATCTGCCTTCTAAATTCATCCCATTCCCTTGGGGAATCAGACTTAGTCGGACATCGATCTTACCAATTCGGTAGACATATCAGAGGAGGGAGAACGTCTCGATCTACTATGTGATCGAGACCTCTTGCAATGTTTACACCGATCCGAATCTTTCGATTCGCCTGACTTTCTATGTTTTTTTTTACAAGGCCTTCGAAGAGGCCTTGCAAGCTTCCCACCCCACCGCCAGTTTAGCTTTTCTCTCACGAAGAGCCTTCTCCGTCATCAACTGACAGGAGCCACAGTCGCCAGTTCGATGGTCCGAACCCAGGCACCAAAGACAAACGTAGTGAGGGTCTGTAATCAACATTTTCGATCCACAGTCGATACATTTTTTAACCCTGTCTTTGGAGTAGAAGGGGTAGAAGAATACAACATTTTCTCGAAGAAACTTTTCGAAGCGCGCCGTTAACCCGAGAGCAAAGCAATCGGAAAAACGGAACTGAAGCCAACAGGCGCGGCACAAGCTACTTATACTGATGGTGATGTCGACACGTTACGGAGCCCGTCGAGGGACATAGACGCCACAACCTCGTGCACAGCGTCCTCTGCCGAGAATTTTTTTCCCCGAAGCTGGCGAGATACAAATATCATAGGATGAGGAATACGTGGGAGGACACAATCCATTCGATATAAAACAATCTGGTTATGAACCTTTCATCCAAAGAACTACCTGAAACAGAAATCCACTCCCCATAAGGGATTATCATTTGCACCGTCTTACAAATATGACCATATACTAGCCCAAATTGATCTCAAAGTTCGTACGGAAGCTCAAACTGCAAACGTTTTTTGCAACACAAATAAAACAATACAAGGCTGTGCCTGAACAGCCGGAACCAAGCCGCTTTACGATTCAAGACATTGAGAATATTCATCTGTTAAGATCACTTGAATCTGAAGAAACTGAAATCCATGAGACTATGCATGACTTACGAATCCGACCACTGAGCATAATGAAGGAGACTATGAAACCGAAATCAAAATTCATGCCACAACTGGCTCAAGAGAATATAATTGATGCTTTGTATAAAGCAGTCTTAACTGACATTAACACAATATCTGAACAGCATAACAAAAAGACCCAATCATGGATGAAGGTAAGGAACTTAACAAGAGAAGAACAATCAGTCCTGAGGAATTTGAAGACAGACAATAGTATAGTAATAAAAGAAGCCGATAAAGGGGGTGGGGTGGGAATTATCATTATGAACAGGGATGACTACATAAGAATGGCACAAACCCATTTGGAAACACCCAACTGTTATGAGGAACTAAATTCCAATCTTGCCAATGATTTTAAAATCAAAATACTTGACCTCATCAATGCTTGGGAAGAACAAGTTACTTACCAACTGTAATGTTCTTTCAACTGGATGTTCCTCCCACGTATTCCTCATCTTAAATATCTTGTCTCCCAGCTCTGCTGCTTTGGAAAGGATTTTCACAAGAGGGCGCTGTGCTCGAAGCCTCGGAGTTGAAGTCCCTCGAGGGCCGCTGCTGAGGGACTTCAACTCCGAGCACAGCGCCCTCTGGTGAAAATCCAGTTATACTGCGTCGATGTCATCCGCAGTATAAAGGGCTCGAGCCGCGCCCGTTACCTCAGTTCCGTTTTTCCGAGCACTGCTTTGTGTCACAAAACGCGCATCAGTTTTTCTTAGACGAAATGTCCTCGTCATCGACTCCAACCACACCCAAGACGGGTTTTTAAAAATGTCTGAAGTGTGGTAGAAAAATGTCGATTACCGACCCTCATCGCAATTGCCTTTGAAGGAGCCCTGACCATCGGGTCGACGAATGTGGTTCCTGTCAGGCTATGCGCAATAAGGCTCTTAAGGAATGGAAAGGTAAGCTGGCGGTGGCGGAGGAATCTTAGAAGTCTTTGAAAAGACAAAGATTCAGGAGGGTCGAGTGGAAAGTCTCAACACGGGTCGAGGAGATCGAGGTCTAAGAGTCGCTCGAGGAAATCCTCCTCGTCTTCGTCCAAAAAAAAATAGAAAAAGCGACATCATAGATCTTCTTCCACCTCATCCTCCTTGTCTGAGAGAAGGGTTATTGCCTATCCTTCCAAGCACGAAGAATGGGAGGCCTTTAGGGCTTCGATGCTTAAAGTTTTCGAGAAAGCGGCCCAGACCCGCTCGAAAAAACTGCGTGAAGAGCATGCCCCTGTCCACTCCAAAGGTGACCGAGGGAGATCAAAAACTAAACACGCGAGATCCGGCAAAAAGTCAAGTGTGTAATCGGAGGAAAGTTCTCCGACACCTCCTGAAAAGAGAATGAAACCACTGGTGCATAAATCGGGGTTAACAGAGGTCAAAATGGCATTGAAGTCGAATATCGACTCGACGCAGCCTTTGACGACAGTGTCAAGGCCGCCATAGAAGAAGGCGTCGATACCTTCTGCAACAGTGTCTAGGCCTCCCTCGACGACGTTGATGCCTTCTTCGAAAATGCCGAAGCCAGCGTCCATACCATCGACTCCTTCGATGGGGCATTCTTTAATCCCGATGCCAAAATCGACACCTATGTCTAAACCTAGGTCAATGCCACCCCCTTTACCAGAAAAAAATCTTCCAGCCTCAACCCAGGTAAGAATTTTTCAGATCTATGTCCTCTATCTTTTGAGGAACAGTCCTCTGAAGAGGATGTTACTTCAGCTGGGGTTAAATTTGGAACCAAGGAGGTTCCTGAGGAACTAGTAGACCCACATTCTAAAATGGCTGATCTTTATGACTGTCTTCAGTCAGCCAGTGGTCTAGATACTTCTCCACTTCTCCTGAAGTACAGTTTGGGAGACCAGATCCTGCAGATCATGCAGACCCTGAGTATAGAAATCTAATAGGAAGAGTCATTGACTTCATGGGATGGAAAACAGCTTCCCCAAATTTCGATCAGGACGATATGACTGACATCCTTAATAAGCGACCTCAAAGGGACCCTGTCCTCCCTTTTCATAAGGCACTACAAAAGAGGGTGATGGCAACTTGGAATACACCAGATTCTGGGCCAGCAGTTAATAAAAAGCATGTGGGAAAGTACAGGCCATCCTCATCAGATCCTGAGTACCCATCTAAACATCCCCCACCAGAGAGTTTGGTGGTACAGGCTGGAACCTCCACTAGGCAGTCAGCTTATCCTTCAATACCAGCTGACAGGGATGACAAAAAAAAGTCGATTGGGCCCGGAAAGTCTTCTCTTCGGGCAGCATGGCCCTTAAATCCACAAATGTAACTTGCACTTTGGCAAGAATTACATACACCCTGTGGGTCTGTATGACATCAGTGGCTGAACACATCCCGGAGGGTGAGGAATTCTATGGTTTCCTGGCGATAGTGAAAGATGGAAAAGAGCCTATGGAGGAATGCCTCCAGTCAGCATTGGACACTGCTGATAGTGTAAGCAGGTCCATGGCATCTAGCGCAGTCCTATGCAGATTTGCATGGCTGAGAAATTCTGGCTTTGCACCTGATGTGCAGTCCAGATTACTCAATATGCCCTTTGCTGGCTTGAGGCTGTTCGGCAGAAAGGCGGACGAGAGCTTGGGGAAACTGCAAACCTCGAAAGCGCCAGCTAAATCACTCAGCGCCGCTATAAAACAGGGTCAGCAACACTCCTACGCAGGGTCATCTTCCTGGAGAAGCCGTCCCTTTCATTTCTACTCCTCTTTTGGAAGAGGGAGGGGACAGGCCAGTCAAAGAGGCCAACAGAAAATACCATTTTGTGGTGGAAGAGGGAAAGGCGCTAGATCAGCCCCAGCAGTGGCTACTTCCTATGGTGGGCTTGCAAGGAAAATATCCTCAAGTGAGAACCTTTTTGGCAACCATGCCCGGAGATAACGGTAGTAACGGACGCCTCACTCACGGGGTGAGGAGCCCACACCAACGATCTGACAATCAGCGGTCGTTGGTCTGCATCGGAGGCCAAACTACACATCAACCTTTTGGAGCTGAGGGCATTCAGACTAGCGCTGAAGGCCTTTCTGCCCTCTGTACGGGGAAAGAATGTCTTGATAATGACGGACAACATAGTGGCCATGTACTACCTCAACAAAAGGAGGCGGCGTAGGATCCCTACCACTGTGCAGGGAGGCATTGCAGCTCTGGTTCTGGGCAATGCAAGAAGGAATCTCTGTTGGCAGTTCACTTAGCCAGAGAGCAGAACACGGCGGCAGACGCTCTGAGCAGGAAGAGCATAGTCTCTCACGAGTGGGAACTAGCTCAGTAAGTCCTTCAAGAGATCTTCACCCTTTGGGGAACCCCTCAAGTAGATCTGTTCGTGACCAGTGTCAACAGGAAGTGCGAACTGTACTGCTCAAGGGAATTTCCCCCAAGAGGAGCTCTAGGGGACGGGTTTGTGGTGGACAGGGTTTTTCCACTCCTATACGCGTTTCCTCCAGTCCTTGTGATTCCTCATGTAATCAGGAGGTTGAGAAAGGTCAGGAAAACCAAGATCCCAATTGCCCCAGATTGGGCCAGGACGTGGTGGTACCCGGAACTTCTGGACATGTCCATCTGTCCTCCAATAGGTCTTCCACAAAGAGAGGACCTTCTCTCGCAAGAGGAAGGTCAGGTTCTCCTTCCAGAGGTCAAGACACTCAGCCTTCACGCATGGTTTCTGAGAGGCTGAGATATAAGGATTGGGACCTCCGGGATTACATAATGGAGATTTTGCTTTCGGCCAGGAGGCCAGCAACAAAATCCCTGTATCGGTGTTGTTGGAACAAGTTTAGTATCTGGTGCAGGAATAAGAATGTGGATCCATTCTTATGTAATACTCCGACAGTATTGTCTTTCCTTTTACACTATGCACTATTAAAGGATACTTAGCAGCGCTATTTATCTTCAAGCGCTCCTGGAAGAGGTTTCTTATTTTAAAATGCCTTTAGTTACCCAGTTTCTAAAGGGACTGACAAATGTGTATCCTCCAATACCTTTTCAGGTTCCCACCTGGGATTTAAATTTATTTTTTAAATGTCTATTGTGTGCCCTTTTGAGCCTCTACATTCTTGCCCGTTAAGGCTCCTCACTTTGAAAACAATTTTGCTACTGGCTATAACATCAGCCTGCAGGGTGAGTGAGTTGCAGGCACTCTCTTGTAAGCCTCCTTACACCATTTTCCATAGGGACAAGGTCATTCTAAAGGTCAAACCATCCTTCTTACCTAAAATAGTTTGATTTCCACCTGTCACAGAAGATTACCTTACCTTCTTTTTACCCTCCTCCACATGCAAGTAAAGAGTTGGAGAGATTGCACAGACTGGACCCAAAAAGGGCTCTCAGTTTCTATATTTCTAGACTGCCAAATTTCCGACAATGTGGCAAACTATTCGTTGGTTATACAAGACACAAATTGGGCCTTGAATGTCTAAGCAAACTCTAGCCAGATGGATAATTACAGCAATCTGAGTGCTACAAATTGGCTGGGAAAGAGCCTCCAGATGGGCTAAGGGCTCATTCAACCAGGGGCATGGCAACTTCTAAGTCTCTTGAGAGGGGTGTTCCAGTGCGGGATATTTGTGCTGTGGCCACCTGGTCGTCAATGCACACTTTTGTGAAACAGTACTGCTTGGACTCTACACCATAACAAGGAGGCTTATTTGCAAAAGCCGTCCTTCATTCAGTCCATGATTGAAATTTCCGGTACTCCCTCCTCCAAATTCTTACTGCTTTGGGAGCCTATCTAAGATGAGGAATATGTGGGAGGACAATCCATTCGAAGAACAAGTTACTTACCAACTGTAACGTTCTTTCGACTGGATGTTCCTCCCACGTATTCCTCATCGACTCTCCCAACCTACCCCTCCGTACAGTTTACGCCAGTTGCACTTGAACTTCCTTATGAGCCAAGGAACTATGAAAGCCTGATCAACTGATGCGACCATTAACACCGTAAAAACAGAACTGAGGTAACTATTGCGGATGACGTTGATGCTCAACGGCGGCCCTCGGGGGACTTGAGCTCTGCGGCTTCGAGCACAGTGCCCTCCGGTGAAAATCTTTTCCGAAGCAGCAGAGCTGGGAGACAAGATATCTAAGATGAGGAAAAGATGGGAGGACACAATCCATTCGAAAGGTACGGACTGATCACGGATGAGGAGAAAGCCTACATACAAGTACATCACCCTGTTATACCAACGGTATATATTTTTACCAAATATTCACAAGGAATTTGTGAACATACCGAAGGGATACCCATTTTCAGTGGAATTAGATGGGCTACGGAAGAGATTTCGGAATTAATTGATAATGTGCTAAGACCAAGGGTGCCTAATCTCAAAGCTTATATCAAGGATTCAACTGATGTAATCAAAATCATTCAATGTGTACATTGGCAACCCACATATGAAATAGCAACCTGTGATGTTCGAGCATTCTACACCTCGATCAGACATGACTCCGCCATACAAACAATTGACTATCCATTCAAAAAAGAATCATCTTCTCATTATCATTACACAACAATGCTCAAGGAAATGCTTACTGCGACATTGGAATATAATATCTTTTTATTCAACAATACTACCAACAAAAAAGGGGAGTTGCGATGGGCATGAAGGATGCTCCTGCCCTTGCAAATCTCTTCATGGTTTGTTTGAAGACCAATGTGTTTATAAGGATCCCTCATTTTTGGAAAATGTTATACTCTGGGCTCGCTTTATTGATGATGAGCTCATAATTTGGAATCGTGAAGAACAGGACATGATAGATTACCAACAACGAATGAATGTGAACGACCTAGGGATTCAATTCACGGGGCAAGCCAGTAGCACAAGCATCGACTTTCTTGATCTTACAATATATGTGGAAGGAGAACATTTACTAACCAAAACCTATTGGAAGACAACGGAAGCCAATTCAACTCTTCATGCAAGCAGTTGTCACCTACAGTCAGTTAAACAAAACATAACCAAGGGGGAGTTCATTCGGGCATGAAGAAATTGTGAAGACTGACATTTTTCAACAAGAATGTGACTTACTACAAAGGAGGTTTAAACAGAGGGGCTACAACCCTAAGTGTATCCGATAAGCGTATGCTACAGCAAGCCAGATGACAAGAGAACAAACAATTACACCTAATCGAACCAAACAATGAATATGGAGAAAGTGTGCTTTATCATGACCTTTTGTGACAACTACAAAATTAGAAAAATTCTTTCGAAACACTGCCATCTTATGAAATTGGATCAAGATTTGGAGAAACATTGACGATCACCCAAAAATCATATTCAGGAAAGCAAAAACACTTAAAATGAACCTCATTCCTCCCCAAACCAATGGCAACAGCCCCCAGAGCATGGCTACCAACCATCAACTCAGGATTCAGAAAATGCGGAACCTGTAGGATATGCAAATTTGCATATTAAAGCACGCAAACCTTTCAAGACAAAAGGGGAGCTAAAATGAAGATTTTGAGCAACATAAATTTTAGAACTAAATATGTTTTATATGGTATAATTTGTACATGTGAACGTATATACATTGGGAGCACCATTAGGGAACTAAGGATTAGAATTTGCGAGTACTTCTCAACAATTGGAAGCCAAGATGTATCTCTACCGCTTGCAGAGCACGGGCACCAAAATCATCAGATGGAAGAAAAGAGCAATCTAAGATTTGTGGGACTTCAAAAAATTGAACTATGAAACAGGGAAGCAATGTTGCGTCAAGCAGAATCAAGAGTAATATGCACATTTCGTTCAATTGACTTTGGATTGAAACAAGATAATGAAATGATTAATTTCTTGTGAAATATACATCTCTTTTTCAACAATTTGTTTATCCTGTACATGCTGTAGACCATTTGTGAATATATGTATAAGCTGTCTTTTATACACCTGGTACAATGCCATTATTGGGGACCATTTTTCTTAATTATGCTCGTCACTGTATCTGATCTCTTTGCAGAATTAGAATACTATGAATCTAGCTCGCAATCTTATCTGATTAGATTTCAACATAGAAGCAGACAACTGAAGGGCGCACCACTAGTGGAGCAGAATCTGAAAGGTAGAATTCACACTTGGCTGGATCAACCCAACCTATTGTGTAGTGGGACTTCCCATGGAGTTTGTATTTGACATATATTGTTACGAGTTTAATAACTGCTTACAGCAGTTTTGGGATTTATTTAAATTTAAATTAATGCACTACTGAGGAGCGGTTCGCCTTTTGGAAACATCTCTTTAATTAACTATTTTTCGGTCAGGCGGTATCTTTTGGCTAAAATTATGCTACATATCCAAAACATGAAAAAATACATGTTTTGGGGAATTGTTTGGGAATGCTTCGACTGCACGATCATAGAACACGGTTTGGGAGCCCAAAGCATGGTGTTCATGATAGTAATCTCAGTTTTGGATTTGTGAACATTAAGGAAGGACTTTTTTGGTTGCCCTGGCAACCACCATAACAAGGGATTCAACAGCCTTCTCACAGCCGACGCGAGGAGACTAAACACATACTCTGCAGGTAAGCCCTTACACGGGGAGCAGACAAACGTGCAGAAAGGGTCTTTTTTAGAATAGGAGATTCCATTAGAAGACAAAACGGACTATATTGGGGACGAGTACCTTCTCATAGTGCCATTTCAGCAGGGACGTGCTAAAACAATCCCACATGGCATGAAACCTTTCTCTTTCTTTTTCATTTTGCACAAGTCGAGGGCTTTAGTCGGATTAGAAAATATTGCAAACCTGATTTGAACACCCAGAATATGGACTTTTCACGCAGAGTTTAAGCACGCCGTTATGGCACAGACAGAAAGCATTTTCAAAACAAATCCAAACAGATACTAACACCCAATTTGTATCTTTTGATTTTAGATTTAGGTCACCAATTAGATATCTCAGGCAACAATGGATTAATATTTCTCTTAGTAGCGATCAGGGAATGTATGGACAAAATGGAATATGATGTGCTTGGATATTTATGGCGATGCATTTTTTAGGAGGGATTGATCCCAACAATGTTGTGAACAGGATACCAAAAGAAAGTAGACAGACCTATTGGTAAGAAACTGTTACATTGTGTTCATTGTATTGCAGTGTTTTCTAATAATTTTTTGAAAATGAGAACAACTTGATCTATATCTGTGTCTTTGTGTACCTTTTGAAGGTAACTCCAATAGTGTAATGTTGACTATTTTTGGCTATTTGCCTTAAAATATTATCACACCAGAGTTTTGTTAATATATACATATTCTTTTCACCTTGTGTTTCTGCAAACTCCTACCAACCCCAACTGATCCCCCTCCCTTATGTCTGCCGGTACCCAACTGTATTATGCTACCATTCATTTTGTAATGTATTGCTTTACCAATTGTTTTAATTTCCTGTGGTTTTTTTATGAATGTTAATTGGGATTGTAATGGCAATGCATATATATGTAGAGTTACTTCCAATTTGCCCTGATTTGAAAAAGGCACGTTTTAGGGCCGAAACACGTGTCATCCAGCTCACACCCGTTTAGAAGTCCAACACTCATCTTTTCTTTTATTTTGTTTGACAATATTTAAAAAAAGGACCAAAGCCTTGAAAAACAATTGTGTGGTGCATTTATTAATGTGTGAGGAAACATCTACCCTTGCATCCATAATTACAACTTCTCCCTGCTGAATTAGAGGGCACTGTGTGGTTGAGCGGGGGCAGAAATTAACATATCTGTTTAATTTTAATCCCAGATCAGGCAAGTAGGAGGGGGAATATAAGAATGTGAGCAAAGAGAGCAGGAGAATATTTAGGATTTACACTTACACATATGATGAGCCATATGGCCTTGCTAAGGCATCGAGCCATATGGCCTTGATTAGGCATCAATATCTATGCCTCAAAGTCCATGTTTCAGATCTGTCACAGTATTTGTTTTTAACAATACGTTAAGAGACTTGATGTTTTCCAAATCCCTTCACACCATAGCCTTGCCACACTGTACAGCAAGTTCAACTCTGAGGTGGACAGCCTAGAAGACCATGAACTAGTGAAAGGGACAGGACTTCTTCTTTAAAGGTGGATTCAGAGCAAGGTGTGTAATAGAATGTGCTTACAGCATACACAAATCAAAGAAGTTGTCACTAAAAATGCAGATTTGGATATGAACATAGCAAAATTACCAAATGTTGGAAATCTGTTGAATGAAAAACAAATCACATTTTTCCACTGAGATAACAAGTGCAAGGGTGTACAACGCATTTACCTTCTTGCTACAGCCTCTACAGGGAGACTTGTAAGATGAAAGCTGTTTGTCCACACTGGAGGCCTTTTCTACTTTCTTTGGGTCAAAGGGCATACGACAGAGGGGGCACAGGGGAGATGGTACTTGCAGACATGGCTGTAAACACTCACCACAAAATCTGTAAGAGAGGCAAACAAAATCCCTGAACCAAGGCACTCAATGGAACCAATGACGGTAAAAAGAAAGTCTGCGAAGCATGGAAATGTAGCTAGGTTATATACTTCACGACCGGATATGCTTCACACAAGAAACTTTATGGTATCAATGCTACTATCAGTGATAACCATGCACACAAAATATATACTAGAGTAAGTATTCATTGGTGTCTGCAATTACAACACAAAGAAGCCAAGATATCACTGCTGCACAAATGCGTCGAGCTAAATAAAGTAATATAATCACACACGCATGGTATCTTTTTGCATGGTCAACAAACGTTATGCTCGTTTCATACGGGTTACAGAACATTCTGTATCAATATTCCTCCCCAAGTGAATGCAATGTGGCACCAAAGCATACAATTATTCCAGTGTCCATTTCTCTCTGGCGTTTTCATATGTGAGCATATCAATTATGTCAACTATGACGGCATTGGGCAGGTCACTGAGGATGTCATTAATGACATTCTTTGTGATGTCATAGGATCTTCTGTGAAACAATGGACTGCGCATGCACAGAGGTGGCAAAGGCATGGTTGTATAGCTAACCACATGTAGAAGATTTCCATGCTTATTATAAAAAACTAATTTTTATTATTGAAGTTGGCACTGTAAAAATACAGAGCCTTGAACTGCAGATTATGTTTTTCTGTGCATCTCTAAGTTTTTGTTCATGTGAATACTATGGTCTTAATAGCGAACTCTCTCGTCCCTTCAGCAAACATTTGTCAGTGTATTGATTTAGTAATAATATACTTGTACCATTAATCACTGCTGCAGTGCCTGGAGACACTGCCATAAGCCATGCCTTGTGGGCACTACACTCCAGGTGTAGTAACTAGCAGCAGGGAGAGCAGGACATGGCATCTAGTCATGCATTGCTGGCACTGCATCACGTTCATGGCCATACAATACCCATGGTCAAGTATGGTCTCAGTTATTCAACATGTGCTTTGCCCCACTTATCAAACTTCTCAACAGATCAGATTGTCCATCTTACAAACAAACCGATTAAACACAAATCATTTCCAAACTCGCAATAACTTAAAAAATGTATCATTCAAGTGAACATCACGATTTACCAAAAACGCACTAAATTCACACAAAATGGAAATAGTATACGGCATACAAAAACATAGCCCTACACAATGTTCAATTGTGGTAGCCATCTGGAACACTGACTGGCTCAAATAGGGACATGCGACTGTCTGGAGGTTCGTTTTTTAATAATGCTTTTTTCCCCCCTTGGCCACATCCAGTTTTACCATATACCTGTGCAACATCTGAGGGTCCCACCTATAACACCCAGGTCTCTGCCTGCAAGTGTGGAGGCATCTGCAACACAGGGTAGCTCCCAGACAAACATGCAATACACTGCCTCCTTTATTTAGTCTCCCCTGGGTGTCCAGCCCGGGAGTCTGCAGCAAAGGGCCAAAAGCAGCGAAGGGCAGCTCCCTATTTGGGCCAGAAAGGGCATAGGGCCAGAACCCCTGCTTATCCAAGCACTTCAACAAGCTCACCCTTTACCAGACTTCTGCTTCCAACCATAAGGATTCTTCCATCCATTGATTATCCATTCAATGCGGAGGTTTGCGTTGCCTCATAGCATCAAGAAACATTGCTATTTTGAGTCTGTTAACTGGCATTTGGTTACCGATAGCCGCATTCTAGCCCAACACAGAACTTACACCTGCTTCTTCTCAGCTAGCCATCCAACCCTTCCCTTTCCGCTCACCGACCTACTATAAGGAACTCATGGTGACAACAGTAAAGACAGACGCAAGTCATCACAGTTCAAGGGTGTTTATTAAACTGTAGGTGCAGGTTGGAAAAATGCCTAATCTAAACCTAAATCTAAGATGGGAGCAAGCTACAACCATCAGATAATAATAAGGCAGTCCTAGTGGCGTCTTGTCAAATAAAAGGGCTAATACTAAAAAAGAAAACGATTGCCAATCCTTACAACTAAATACAAAAAGAGTGTGGGATAATATTCACTAGAAAGAAAGAAGTGTTCATAAATGATAAGTCAGGATGTGGTAGCCATGGGTCTCCCTTCCCCACGTTTTGAGTACGGGACAAGGCAGGACTCCCGAGCACAGCACCCTCTCGAGCTTTCCCAGCACAAGATGACAGTTCCGGTTTCAGCTAGAAGGACCTTCAGTGGTTAAGTCTCTTTTCTACAAAAAGTCTCTTGCCTCTAAGGACCTGATCTTTTCAAAATAACAAAGAAAAATTCCTATCCAAATGTACGTTGGGTAATGACTTTTCACCCCTGTGTCCCCCTCTTCCAGGCTCAGACCCCTCTAGAATATCAGCCTCCCTCCGTCGGGTTCATGAAGGCTTTTTCTCAAAACTATTTTACCTGTGGCATTCACAAGCCTTAATGTCCTTTTAAACAGTTCATTGTGGACATCCCTCTGTCAGGTTCACGCCTGTCAACAAACTGTTAACTGGGACTTCAGACTTTGCCCCTTTCCATCGGCATCCCTCCTTTGGGTACACTCTTGCCAATCATACAGTTCTTTCTCACTATGTGGGATTCACCTCCCTTAGCTTTTCCATTACCTGCAGGTCAAAGACTTTCGATTGGACAGGGGGTTTTGCTAGACCCCTCTATGACCACTTTGACCTTTTCCTTCCGGCTCTCCTAGGACCTTCTGGTATCAGTAGTTTCAACAACCGTGGAATCAACCAGAGCCTCTCGAATGAGCACCCACATGGTGTCGGACCCCTCTGCAGCAGATTTTCCCTTATATTTATGTTTAGTGCTTATAACGCGCTGTAGCCCGCAGGTATCAGGGCGAACATGTACCATAAAATATATACCACTAGCAATACTGACAGACATATGGGGAGTGGGGGTTACTAGACCAGGAATGTAATCATTGTTGAATCAGACTATTTAAATAGCATCTTGAGTAGTTTTTGGAAGGTTGGGAGGCTTGTGTCTCTCCCCGTTATGGTTATCAGTGTAGGCATGCTCTGTGTACTGTTTACATCTGCTGCAACACACGCTGGCTATTGTTCACAGTCTTAAGATTCCTTTCAGGGAGGCTTTGCGGGTCTGGGTCAGAAAGGGCATGTTCGCTTCTCTCCTTGTCACCCTTTCGGTTCTCACCGCCTTTCTCCTCCTCTTCAACTGCTGTGCTTGGATAGCTGTCTCATCGAGCGGTCTGCCTTGCTCGTCATGTGCTCTCGTGCTCCATGGGTATGATACTGGTAAATTGCCTGACTCTGCCGGACCCTTGTGTTGGGGCATGTCAGGTAAACGGCTCTAGTGTTAGTCTGTTGTCTTTCATGGTGTAAGAAAGTGTTTGTGTCAAGAAAAGGGGGTGGGCCTTTTTAGCTCACTGGGGGCGTGGCCAGCAGCCATCCGATGAGGACGTGAGCGCGCGCTGCTCCCGCGCCACTGGCCTCATCCTGTTAAATCCTGATAAAATATATATCCGAGCTGAACCCTGAAATACTCCAGCGGTGTGTGAGACTCTCCTGCACCGAATCGCGGTGCTCCGACGCAAATCCGTACAAGGAATCGCCGTCCAGATCGAGTGGAAGTTGCAGGAACCGTGACAAGTATTGGGCCCAAGATGGCCGCCATGACTGCGAGCGCGCACTGTCGACCGGCGGCCGGCTCACGCTCCACCGGGCCCTGCAGTCAACATCCTGACCGCGGCGGCGGGGCGCTACTGTGGTCGCAGGCCCAGCCCACCTGGCGAGAACCCAATCAAACCGGGGCCTGAAGAGGGCCCGGGGCGAGAAACCCGGCGTGTCAGTGTTGGCGCGGAGGAAGACGCACGGCGTACCGGCTGGTGATCCGACTAGCGCGCCCCCTACAACGGAGACATGGACCCGCTGATCGAGGCCTGATACATCCGGCGATGTGGTAAGGAGAGGGGAGTGGGATAAAACGCAGATGACAGGAACCCTATGGAATCGAACCATAACAATACTAGCTGTGTATGCACCACCCGCACTGTTGCCAAATCTCATAGAAGAAATAACCCCCCTAATAGTACAAGATTCCTCAGATACACTAATCCTTGGTGGAGACTTTAACAATGTTATGAACCTGGGTATGGATCGTACACACCTAAGGGGTAGGAATCCTGACACGCACACTAGGCTAGCCACCTTCATATCAGCACTGGGAATGAGGGATGTATGGCGTGACCTTCGCCCCGAGGGGCGAGAATACTCTTTCCACTCAGGCGCCCATGCTTCCCTCTCTAGACTGGACTATTTTTTCGTCCCAAGAAACCACAACCAATTACTTTGAACTGAACGCTGGGTCAATTGATGACCCAAGCCTGCTGTGGGAGGCGTACAAGCCGGTATTGCGGGGAGAGATTATCTCCTGGACAACGGCGCACAAAAAGGCTCAAATGCAAAAAGTAAATGAGGCTGAAGAACAGGTGGGACGTGCAGAACGCGCACATCTGGCGCGAGACCTGCCTGAAACGAACCGAGCACTGGTCCTTGCCCAAAAAAAAATGCACAATGTAGCCCTAGACAACGCTAAACAGGCGCACACCACGATGCGCGCCAGACTGTATGAGACTGGAGATAAGGCGGGTAAATTGTTAGCCTGGCTGGAGCGCAGGGATGAAGGGCACAAACAGGTCAGGATGATCACACCCGACAATTCGGAACCACTGTGGACAGATCAGGCTATCGCAGAAGGCTTTGCAGCCTACTATGCAACGCTCTATGGGTCACCGGAAGCCCCCACTAACCTCTCCGTGTTGAACGGGATCACCCTTCCCAGCCTAACGGACACACAGAGAGATCTACTGGAGGCAACCATTACTGAAGAGGAACTAGGGGTGGCCATGTTACAACTACATCCCAGGAAAACACCGGGGCCGAACGGCTTCCCGGTGGAGACATGGAAAAGGATAGAACCAAGTGCAATACTTCGGCATCTCCTGCAGATGTACACACATTCGAGGGAGCAAGGACAGCTTCCCCCAGACCTAAGAAGAGCAACTATAATAGTGATCCCCAAGCCAGATAAGCCACCAGAGAAATGTAGTTCGTACAGGCCGATTTCGTTAATCAACACCGAGACCAAAATCCTGGCGAAAGCATTAGCAATTCGCCTGCAGAAAGTTATCCTGTCACTTATACACCCAGACCAGTGTGGCTTTATGCCCCAGAGGTCTACGCATATGAACATACACAGACTGCACGCTGCACTCGAAAAATCCTCCCTATTGCGGGGTCCCCTGGCGCTTCTAGCAATAGATTTTGAGAAAGCTTTCGATTCGGTGCACTGGCCAGCACTGTGGGAAATAATGCGTCGAATGGGTTTTGGTGACCAATTCTTGGGATGGGTGCAGCTGCTATACAAGTCCCCAGAGGCCGTGACCAGAGTAAATGGGTGGCTCTCGCAGCCGTTCAAACTGGGCAAGGGGACACGACAGGGGTGCCCCTTGTCTGCAATGCTTTTTGCGCTTGCCATAGAGCCGTTGGCAATTCTATTACGAGAATCACAAACGTGGAAGGGCTTCCGGTGGACAGAAGACTGGGAGGATAAGGTCTCACTGTACGCGGACGACCTGCTCCTGTACCTGTATCTATCAGACCCCACAACCTCTTGTCCTGCAGTGATATGCTTACTGAAGGAATATGAATCCTTTAGTGGTTTGAAGGTAAACTGGTCGAAGTCCACACTATTCCCACAGAGAGACGGGTAGCGTAGAGATACAGAACTGCCCCTTTCGTATAGAAGTTGACCGGTTTCGCTACCTGGGGGTTCAGATAACGACGAATCTAAACTAGTACGTAGAAAATAACCTCCACCCAATCATAAACCGTTTTGCAGAGGACGTCAAACACTGGAACGCCCTGCCACTGATCCTACTGGGGAGAGCAGCACTATTTAAGATGATGGCACTACCTAGATTCCTGTACATACTCCAAAACGCCCCGTTACACATCTGCAGACGAGAGTTTCATAGAATCGACAGAATCCTCCGGAAACTCCTGTGGAACAATGGACACCCGAGAATGGCGCTCCACATCCTGCAGCGCTCCATTTGGGAGGGAGGAATAGGATTGCCGCGTATACAGACGTACTATTGGGCGAGTCAGATGGCAGTGATAAATGACCTATTACACGGCAACCCCTCGCTACCCCACATTAAATCTGATACCCTAGATGGAGCAAGCATAACCCCACTAGAGTCCCTATACCAGAAAACTAATAGCAACACCACCAAAACAATGGCTACTCACCGAGCATTAATCTGGGCAGAGGCGCATAAACACAAACTGGGAGGGGAAAACCACACCGGTACAACCACTGTGGGTAAATAAACACATCCCTGAGCTGGACAGGCTCCCAAAATGGCGAAACTGGGTAACTGCGGGAATAACAAAAGTAGGAGATGTGATTCGGGACGGGGGAATTGTGACAATCGAGAGGTTGGTGGAGGAGTTTAACCTCCCTGTCACTGACCGATACCGGCATATGCAATTAAGTCATGCTCTACAGCGGTACTTGCCTGACCTACGAGACATGGCAGACTGCACCCCCATAGAGAGGAACCTGGTACTAGATAGTATAGACGCCAAAATCACCTCAGTGATGTACAATGTTCTCACCTCGTTCGCCACACCGGAGCTATCGAGTCTAAAATCTAAATGGGAAAGGGATGTGGGATTAATACTGCCTGAAGACTGGACAACAATCCTAATGTACCCGAGGGAAACAGCCATTTCGGCCAGATTACGCCTTGTCCAGCTCAAAATACTGCATAGAGTCTACTACCCACGGGTTGCATTGTACAGATGGGGTAAAACCACAGACCCGAATTGCCTGCGCTGCCACCAGGAAGAGGGCACCTTTTTCCACATCATATGGGACTGTCCACGCATCACGCTATACTGGCAACACTGCTGCGACACACTTAGTAAGGTACTGGGTCGGGCTGTGCCCAGAGATCCGAAATTGATGTTGCTGGGTGTCGAAGAAGAGGGCGAGATGTCTTGCACCGACAAGCTACTGTTTGCAACCACCACGGCACTGATCAAGCGCAACATTGCGAAGCTATGGGGCTCGAATGTAACCCCTGTGCATGCACAATGGTTAGATGATGTAGAAGCATGCATTGCGATGGAGCGAAGAGTATATGCGGCCAGAGGATGCCCTGGGAAAGCGGTGAAAATATGGGAAAAGTGGGAGAACGCACAATAAAACTATTGTACGACATAGGCCGGTGGCCAGTATGTAATGGCAAAGCAAGAGTGCACAAGTATTTGTTAACATATCCTCAAGCTGTTGAAAGACGGACCATAGTTTCTCTTATGATGTTATTGTTGGTTGGACCCCCCTCAGGGTCACTGTTCTTTTTGTGTATTAAGTAATAAAATCAGTAAAATTGTTTGATCAAAAAAAAAAGAAAAGGGGGTGGGGGTAGAGTGTCCCAGTATCCTACGTGGTAGGCTGGGAAAAGGTGTTATAAGAAGGGGGATACTGCGTCTCACCCGTCCTGTCCAGCCTTCACTTCCTGGGGACCCCTCATCCAGGTGATCCTCCCTCACTGGTCCCCCCCAGGAACTGGATCCAATAGTGATGGCCGTGTACTGGCCACCTGGATGACAAATCCCGGGGACTAGTCAGGGAGACATCTTCAGGTTTCTCACACTACCTTTGCCTCTTTTTTGAGCTGCCCCCCCTTTCTTTATAGTTTTGACTACTATTTCCTCTTCCATCCATCATGCATCTTGATTTTGCTCCATTCCACCTTCTACTCACTTTTCTCCTTCCCTTTTCTCTGCTTTCAGTCTCATCTTGGTGTAACTTCTTCATCAATCTCCGGCCTCCCTATCGTCCTCTTTCCCCATTGACCCACACCTCTCAAATAAGATCCTCCCATGCTCCCAGGATCTCCACCCTCTCTATCCCCCTCGCCTACTGCACAGCACTGCTCCTCTCCTCCACCTCCTGTCACTCTTTCGCTTGACCTCTGGAATGCAACAAGTCTTCCTACATCACTGAGCACTTCAGCTCTTAGCACCCTCAAATTCAACTTCTTGAAATCACAGAAATCTGAATCTCCCCTCATGACTGCTACACTAGCATCTCTCCACAGACTCTGCTACCATCTTCCACTCTCACAGACCTACTGGAAAAGGCAGTGGCATGGGGTTGCTCATCAATAAGGCCCTCAACACCGCCTCTACCCCCTCTGACAAAATCTTGCTCTTTTGGATAGATCACTATTCAACTCTTTCCTTTTACTCCCCTCAGTTTTCTGGCTCTATATCGACCCTATGGTTCTCCCAACTCCTTCACTGGTCTGACCCTTCTCTCCTTAAGTCACTTCCTACAGACATCACCATTATCAAGCTTGTAGACTCCCTCTGCAGCCACATGCCTTGAACTCAAATCACTTCTATAGGACCACTTCCTCTACTCCCGTCCACAACCAGCCTACCTACTCTGTTGGGAACTCTTGACCTTGTGTTTCTGTCCAAATCACTTGCATCCTCCAACCTCCCTCTGATCCCCTCCATTGTTCACTTTTACCTCATTGCCCCTATTCAATGCCAAAGAGGGAATTCAGGCAGGAATTTCATGTCCCTTACCTTGATGATGTGAGGACCTCTCTCCGGTCTCTTTCCCCTATACATGCCTCGACCAGTGACCATGCTTTCTCGCACTTTCATTTTGCCTTATGACTCCATTTGACCAACACTATTCTGCTCGTACATTCACACCTTCCCGTTCTCAGCCTTGTATCACTTCTAAAATTCAGATCCACAAAACAAACATTCGCTGTGAATGATGACACTGGCACAAATTACAAACACCTTTCCTACCAAAATTCTTTTGCAGGCCTAACCTCTGCCAAATCCTCCTACCTTCGTAATCACCCCTGCAAACTTGTACCTACCCTCCAAGCTTTGCTCACACCTAAGCCAATATCCACCACTTACTCCACATCCTTTGCAGTGCCAACTCATCTTGAGCTCTTATCAACCCTTTTACTCCCGAAATGGTCAAAGACTTGGTCTCAATCACTTGCCTGGCTCTCTGAGCTCTTTAACCTCTCTCTCCCTCTACCCACTGGACACTTTCTCGCTGTATTGAAATCTGCAAGTGTCTTACCCCTATTGAATAAACCCTCTGCTGACCCAAATGTCCCAGCAAGCTATCGCCCAGTTTCTCTCCTTTACGATTATTCAAAAGTCCTCTAGTGGTTGGTCTTCGACCGGAAAACGAAGTACTTTTAAGGAATAGTGCGCTCAAAAATGTTATTGTCCCGAGCGTTCGGGCATGTGGTTTTATGCAAACTGATCGATCGTAAAAACATTTCCTATGCACCATACCTAAGTTTTCCTCACTTTTACACATGCAAAATCAAACATTGGGGCGTGGCCATCTTGTGCTAATCTTATCCGTTGCTGCATCGCCCCAAATTGAACTGCCCTTGTGTCACTAAATCATATCCTCTACCCCTGAAGCTGACATCAGTATTCCTAGCGATATTCTCCACCTATTTTCATGACGTCAGCGCGTCCCAAATCGGAATAGAAAACACTATCAAACACCAATACGCTTCAATTTATAATGTGCTTTTATTTCACAATAACTGCTCCGATAACATCCACCAATTTCAATTATCAACCAAATGTTTGATTTCGTTCTGTCCGAGCATCAAACCTTTATCATGAGGCACACAGTGTTCCTTTTGGTAGGAGAAGCGCATTTGACGCACCTTGAATCGCAAGGCTTCGGCATCAGCTTCTTGCTAGACAACCGTAAAAGAGGACAGGTTGCTCCTAGTTGCTGGTACCGCCAAAGGGCATATCGGTCCCGGGCGATCCTCCCACATCAGCGTAATAGTGATCCATCCGTTTAGGTGTATCTGTCACTGCCTGTTGAAGAAACCATCACTCGGGAACTGGAAACGATGACATTTGCAGAAAGGCAGAATGTAGACGTGTAGAAAACAAAAATATATTTCAGTAGCCATTCTTTCTTCAAATGTTCCCATTAACCATTTGATTCTGCACCGGGTGAAACCTAATAATGAACACAAATCAGAAACAGTGGAAATACAGAGAAAACGTTGTGGAAAATTGGAGTCTACGATGTGCTTGAGAGGCTAGTGCTGTGGAGTATGTTTAGCTCGCTATGGGATGCAGAAGCGGACGGAAGAATTTGAACAACACAGACAGCCTTATAACAGAATATTAGCAACGAACTTGGGGTTTTGGTGGAACCTGGAGGAACCCAGATATGGACTCCATGCTCACTGTGCTCAGAGAGGCACAGCTCCATCTCACTGATGAGGCACAGCAAGGCTGAAACACATGTATGGGATTGCTGTAGGTACTCTAGTTCAGAAAGGAATCGCCATAGCATTTCGATGCTAGACTGCTCATGTGCCCGGGACAAAGACAAACACATACAGGTTGTGTTTGCATGTCATCACAATATGCCCCAACCAGCAACCCATTACAATGTAAGCAAACAATACCAGTCAGAAAATGAAACCTTGACTCATTCGTCTATAAAACTTGTCTTCAGTAAAACTTACGTAATATTTGGTATTTCCATTCTCTTGGCATAACGCAGAGTGTCCGCTCAGATCAATGGTTTTCATAAAATGAAATTACATGTTCCTTTGTCCAGTTTTAAAATGGTGAACCTTATCATTTTTGTGGGTATTACACACCTCCCGTCCTTCAATCCATAGCGAATCCTCCCTTTCTTCCAAGGATGAACAACAATTGCACCTTCTTTGGAGTGGCTATGCTAAGTTTCATTTTGGTGAAGGAAAGCGACAAATCAAAAACACTGTACAAGACACGTCAGTGTGATAGTGATTTCGTTATTTTATGACAACAGTTCCAGTTAGGGTCCTCCCCATTGTCACGTCTGCATGCGCCCCGTGTTCACAGAGGAATGTGCTCTGCGGATAATGTGAAACACTGACAAGTTATAAATCCAAGTGCCCTGCCATCTCCACCGAACTTCCTGTGCACTAACAAATGTAGGAGGAGAGGCGGTATATCCCGCCCCCCTGCACCATTCTCATACCAGGTAAAAGACGTATAAGCTAAGGTGGGAGACATCTCCACCCTTCCTGTACCTATTTGCATCACCCATGTTTCATATAAGTCTATTAACGCTGTGCTAATGTGTATACTTTGAACTCCATTTTGTGTCCTTCCAAACGCCATCTTTTTCTAGGCCCTTTGCCCATCTGGCGAAATGTTCGTTCACTCTCCCTCTCCCAGCGCCGCGCACAGCAAGCCCCCACCACCTCTGTCCTCTGTCAGCTCAGCAAGTCTCCTGTTCTCAAGGAAATGCAGCTATTAATTTTTGCAAGTAGCAAGTATCGAGCCCTGACAATATTTGCTCATACAAGAATGTGAGACCAAAGTCTGCTCCAACCTCAGTGCCCCATCCATCTCTGACTGACTCATGCCCTCCACCCCCTCCCTGGCAGGCCATGGTCCCCTGAACCCATGCCCCCATTCCCTTTGAACGCATCTGTTCACCAGACCCTACTCCCGCACCACCTCCAATTCACCTACCATATACCTAATATAGAGTGGTCATATATTTTGGTAACAGTAACACCTATCCCCACTGTGTTTGAAATCGTAAAACTCCAAAGGCCGCAAATCAAAGATCTTCCCTTCTGATAAGGCATCCGAAGGAACGACCCCTTACATATGCCCCCATAAAAATATAGGTCAAAATGCACCCATTTCACACCAACAACCCCCTTTCATGCAGTGTTTTGCTTACAGTCATTAGTTCTTGCATGACAAGTTTGTTATTTAGCTTAGTCAGATAGCTGTACTTCATCTCCGTAGAACTTTGTCCAACCTTCACCCCGCCGAGAGGAGCCAAGCTGACCCACGTGCGGCCCGCCGGATCTCCAAGACACCAGCCAATCCTGTGAAGCCAGTCCCTATATCTATATACTGTATCCATGTCTTCCTCCAATCCTGATGTAACACTATGCACCTATAGGGAAACGTCAGTAGTGACGTTTCGAGAACTCAGAATGTACTGTTCTTGTAATGTTCGGCAGAGCACTCTCAGGCAACAGAGTCTTTTGCTCCATATATTTGCTTATATAAAATTTGGTTCCCTTGCAATTACTCATCTGGTCTCATTCCCTAGTGGGACACTTATTTATTCTGTCTATTTGGACACGTGCATGCTAAGGCAACTGCAGACCCCGCAGTTGCTTTCATGCCGATATCCATCTGACCCTCCCACACCCTGGTCAGGGAAGGACCCACAAGAGCTGGCCGAAAGCGGGAAGGGGGAAAACACAGAGTTACACTGTATGGCATCCTACAACAGGCATTTCTTGCAAAAATAAGTTGACAAAGAGGATACATTTGAAAAGAAATTTTGACGCTATGGCCACCTATGTTGCGCTTTACAGACACCAAGCGACCACAAACATGCATGTTATTGTTCGAGATATAAATAAATGATTCATAAACCGGATTAAATGTGCATAATTAAGCAAGTAATACTTTTAATAGCATTCCATTGTTCATGTACAATTTACAAACATTGTGGAACATACACCATGCTGCTAATCATTTGTACCGGGATGTAATCTGTTCAACGAGGTCCGCTTTTGGTGGACAGGGCTTGTTTGCAATGTTTTGTGGCAATGTATGCGTCCTAGGAAGAAAATCAGGATCGACTACATGAGTATGCATGGCCAACACAGTCAAAGCGAGATCTTTCACAAAATTGAATTCTATTTCCTGGTATATTGGCTTGGCAACCCATTTTTTGCTTCGTTTTGAAAGGCCATTGTGTAACTAAGCATTCCAAAGTTTCCTGCAGTTCTGATTATTCTCTGCCTAGATTCTCATTATGTGCTAATACAGCTAGTAATGTTCTAGTTTGCATACTGTCTATGCCGAAATGCAACCTTTTGGCTCTGTACTTTAGGCACATATTGTGGAACACTGCCAATTCTCCAGTGTGACAGAATTCTCTGAGTACCTTCAGGTCTCTTGAAAGAGTTTTATCAAACATGATCTTCTCAAGAGCTTTGTGTGGAGGTTAAGATGGAACCAACCACTTCTTGCGTTCCTGCTCCTCCGATAAAGGTCCATGTGCACATTCGTGAAAATGTTGGTTTTCTGTCCATGAGTGAACATTGGAACAGTGGTGCATCAATGAGCGCCATTTTCAAAATAGAATTTCCACAGACCCATCACAAGTTTTGGAGCTCCACCAAAGATGGTTGCTGAGAGATTAAGGCCACTGTGAAATATTTTCCAAACCCTTTTTTTCTACCAGACTGATGTTGGCAACGTGCCATACATCAAATTGATGGCGAATGTTTGGAAAATGTTCTTGCATGGCCTTGGCTATTGAAACATGTCTGTCAGTGGTTATGAGGTCTATTTGCAATCCCCTCAATTGAAGATGTGCAAGGGATTTTATGAAACCATCTTCTCCATGGCCACTGGGGATTTACATTGGGACACCTGCACGACCTCCAAACTCACAATTTTTTTAGTTCCTGTGTCCTGAAAGTGGTATGTGCAGTACTGTGCTGAAAATCCAGGGCTGTCACACTGTTCGTCGCCAGCTAGCCTGAACCGTTTGCCAGTGAATGTGCTTTGAAATTGACATTTGTTCAATTTTCCAGGCTTGACTAATAGCAGGGAATAGAAATTCTCTTTGATATTTGCAGTACTGTGTTTTAGCAAGGAACTGAAGTCCCACAAATTGACAGAAACTGGTCTTACTAATATTGGAGCCACTGAAAAATAAAGCTGCTGAACACAGATTTCCAGCTGGCACTTTGTCCAGCATCGGTTGAGCGGACCATGAAAATGTATCATGGAGTTGGGCACAGGTGGCTTGGATTTTCAGGTTAATGCCTAGTCACATTCACCAATGGCTCCCGCATATTTTCTCCCTCACTGGATGTACACATTTCAGCATCAGTATAATCTCTACCATACAGCTGTCAAATACAATGTATTTCTGCTCCTTTATTAGCTAATCATCCTGCAAGATTGTGGTTTGTGACTCTTCTGTGGTAGAGAAATCGGCCAAACTAGACAAACTGTAGTCAAGATCTTTGGCAAGTTCCTCGGCCAATTGCGATGAAGCTTCAAGTCTCTGTTAGATTGGCTTGTGTTATTTGCACACAAATTGGAGAAAGCATCAACATCGATTGTTTATTGGGTGGACTTTTTTTGCGGATGTAGATTGTGTCAAGTGGTCAGTGAGGAATTCAAAAGCATCTTCAATATATTCAGTTTCATCTTGTCGAGTTCTCACAATGTAGCAATGGTCCAACAACACTTTGCTGGCTTCGCCGGTCACATTCAATTCAGTTTCTGGCCATTAGACATAAGCATCTCGAGTCTGCTTATTGACTGAACCAAGCTGCGCCTCAAATAGTAGTTGCTCCATGGTGAAATCTGTTTGGCAAGCAGCATCTTGGGTTTCATTTGTTGTCTGTGTCTTTATACTTATTTTTCTCTTGGGCCTCTAGGAAATGGGTTGTAAAAACATGTTCAATGTAAGTCGCACATACAGTAGTTAGCACTGTAAATAAAAAATCATGTTATGAAGAAAACACCAGCCCAAAACACTGCTAGAAAATGAATTTGTTACCCTGGTTTTCTTGATTTTTGTGAAACTGTGGTCTTCTCTGTAACGAAGGTACCAGCAAGCTGGTCCACCACCTCTGATCCATGTGCCTCCTCTTCTAATTCCACACCTTGTATACATTCCTTGAATAGAATATTCATTAAAAAAAAATCGTATTGGAAATTAAAATCTGTCATCGAACACATCGCTTACATACATACCCTCGCAAACAGTGTACGTCATTTAGTCAAAATATACATTTCGAATTTCACCTGACTGATGGCAAGCATACTCGATCAGAGATCAACGTGCAAAACATACTGATTGTAATGTTGCACTAAAACTTTTTTCAATGTATTCTGCATTAGGGAGGAAGTGTAACTTTAGTACTGAAATCCTAAAAGTTAGAAACACTGCACTTTTATACAAATGTCACTGTCTAATAGTTTCCTATGTAGGTTTTACTTTGTTTAATTCAAGGGAAACATTAGTATGCATATCTCATACTCTGGACCAGCTCCAAAGGATGATGTGATTGTAGTTGAAGTACCAGCATCCCCCTGTAACACAGTACTTGTTTTAGTACGGATGAAAACAAGTGAAATGGAACAGAGACAATGGGATGCAGACAATGGTACATATAAAGAGTAACCCGTAAATGACACATAATTTAAACAACCGGCAGGATACATAAACGATTTCATATTATTTTAAATTCCAAGCATAATACATTCTCGTAATTAAAAAGTGAAATACAATTACCTGATAGGAGCTTGAAGTTGTTGTTGACTGCGCAAAATAAAAGGATGCAGAATCTTGCTCCTTTATTTTCAGTGCATTGTCACGAAGTGGTAAAAAGGAAAATTAGATTTGCATTAGATATGTGGGAAGATCCAACTGTCGATAACATGAACTTCGGCAAGTCTGTAGGGCTCACCATTGGTATACTGGACGTGTCAGTGGTTTTGTCATTTGCGAGGGTCTGCGCTTCCGTCGGTATGCTCTCGTAAAAAAAATGGACATGTCAAGCAACTGATTATGGAAACGTTATGCTTCTTGTGAAGGGCACTATGGAATTGGTTTCCATGGTCATAATTACTTCATTTGAGGCTCCATAAACCAGGGACGGATGTGTAGTAAAATGTGGTATAGTTAAAATGTAATACAATCTGGTAAATATGCAAACTTTAGTAAGACAAATTCACACCGAAAGCCCCAAACCGTTAATGGATTAACCTGTTCAGTACCCCACCGCCTACAGCTAATTCATCACCCAGGACTCACCTGAGGCAGCGTGTGCATCAATGAGTTGGAATTGCAACTTACTAAACATTCTGGGTCGACCCTTTTTTGTGCTCGTCGATTGGTCGTACATATTCTGGCTAAAGTGCACGTTGCAGAATCGATTGGCCCTCAAGTCTCCAGAGACAGCCTGGGCTCTACTTTTAATCTCGTCCACCGCAAAATCACAATGTCGAACCCATCTTCTTATTAAATATCCTTCGGGAATGTATGCATGATTGTGCCCTGACTTTTGACATGGCTCCTAGAACTGCAACCCAAAACCATACAAGCAGGCATTCTTGAAAAAGTCGATAAGATCTGTATAAAAAAAGGTATCAACAATTACAAAGCAATTGTACTGAATGCATGAGATTGATGGAATTATATCACAGTTTTCTATTCCACGTTTGTTCTGTTCAAAGAAGGTAGGAAGTTAGTAGCCATGTTCTTTCCTTCCAACTCCCTACCCTCCCCATCAGACCCTACCTCCATCCATTTTCCCCCTTCTAATCTTCCAATTTCCAACCATGCTCGTAATCTAGGTATTTACATTGACTCTTCCCTCTCCTTCTCTCATCATATCTCCCTCACTTCTCGGGCATGTCGCTATCATCTCTTTAACATCCGTAAAGTCTGTCCCTCTCTCACCTTCCATGCAACCAAACTTTTAATTTCCTCCCTCTTCTTTTCTTGCCTTTTCTATTGTTCTTCTCTTTTCTTCTGTCTTCCCGCTTCCCATCTGGCCCCCTTCAAATCTCTTTATCACTCTGCCATCCGTACTCTGTCTACTCTCTCCCCATGATTCTATCTCCAACTCGCTTTCTTACCTAGGATGGCTTCCATTCCACTCCCAACTTAAGTTTCACTTCCTTTGTCTTGTCTTTAAATCTCTTCATAATCTCGCCTCTCCTTACCTCTCTTCTCTCCTCTCATTCTACACCCCCTCTCGCTCCCTTCGTTCTGCTAATCTCTTCTTACTTTCTGCCCCCCACCACCATGTGCCTCTTCTCGTTTCCGCTCCTTTCAGCTCCTTGCCCCCTTAAACTGGAATTTTCTACCTCTCTCTATCCGCTCTTCCCCCACCTATTCCTCCTTCCGCTCCTCATTGAAAGAACTTCTTCACTCCCTTCCCTGATACCTTCCCCTCTTTCCATTCCCTCCCTCCCTCCATTTCCTCCTTCTCTTTATCTTTCCCGTCTCTTATGATCTCCTCTTTTATCGCTCACTTCACTCATTTCTTCTCTCCTTCTCTTTTCTCCTTACCTCCCCTCCCCTCTTTTCTTGCAAATTGTTCTAAATGCTGATTTTAAGACTTGATTAATGTATACTGTTTTGCTTCTGCTGTTCCATGTTTGATGTGTTTCTTGTTAACTGTAAAGCGCCTTGGATGAAGACGATATATAAAATAATAAATAAAACCTGTGTAGCGTAGTCGAATACTACATACATACAGAATTGATCGATATGGCACTAATCGTAACTTGTTACTCGTACGTTGAATGCATTTTCATGCATCAAACAGAAACATGCTTATAGACATGGTTAGAGAAAGATGCGATTCTTTTTTACAATTGACAATGATAAAATGTACTATATGTCGAGATCAGAACACTTGAAACGTTAGTCAATGGTAAAGTCATTGAGATGAATGAACATTACACTACTGGGTACATTCAGTCGAAATAGACATTGGGTTTGGCACCTTGGCCGTTTATAATGGAAGGGGGATGGATTATTGCAGAGGAGGTGAGCGTAAAAGGGCACCAACCATTGTTGCATGTCACTCATAGACAAGTGAGCGTCTGATTCACAGAAAAATTGAAACAACTATTTGTAAAAGATCATTTGTATTTTATTTTGTTGCTGATGTTGATGGCATAAATGTACTACACATTGTATACTTGGGGTTGCAGCACAGTGTGGGAAAATCCTCTGTACTGCCCGCTGTCACTGGGGAATTTGGCGCGAATGGCTCCAACGACACAGGCGGGTATTACTTGTCAAACGCGGTATGCAAGCCTCCCGTGAAGCCACCATGTAAACGAACGATAGGCCACCAGCCTGTACCACCTGTGGAAGAGAAACATACATACTGTATTTAAGTGAACCTGATAAGTGTACAAATCTTAGTTGAAAATGCATCCTGTATCCTATGGCATAGTTTCCCATACAAATGTTACTTCATTGATCAATTAACTTGGGCTTCAAAATGTAGACATTACAAAAGTGAACACCCATGCAATCCATAAGGTTTGGGGCACAAAGAAGAACACGTTACTTCTTACCTTATAACGTTCTTTCGATGGGATGTTCCTCCGACATATTCCTTATCTTTGATAGATTACATCCCAGATTGCTGGCCTCGGACATTTTTTCAGTAGAGGGCGCTGCGCGTCGACGTCCTTTGAGCTGATGTCCCTCGACAGCCTCAGTCTCTGCGCTGACGTCACCGTGCGCATAAATAGACTCGCGCAGCGTCCGTTGCTCAGTTCCGTTTTGAAGCTTGAAATTAGCTGTGCATGAATTGGTTATTGACCTTGAAGGAGTAAGCTGCAACCGCAAGGGAAGTTTTACTGCGGGGATGGATGGGTGTGGCGATAAAGAATACATCGGAGGAACATCCCATCGAAAGAACATTACAAGGTAATAAGTAACTTGTTCTTCGAAGTGATTGTGTCCTCCGACATATTCCTCATCTTTGATAGACTCCCATAGCAGTGGTGTGAAAGAGGAGGTGGGAGTAAAATTTAATATTCCCTTTAAGAATGTACAGAATGTAACACAGCTTTGCCAAATCTTGTCTCCTGGCTAGGGGAGGAATCCAGGCTGTACGATTTTGTAAAAGTATGTGCAGACGACCATGTGGCAGCGCACTTATGTCCCGAATCGGAACTCCTCTCTGGAGAGCCGAAGAGGCTGCTATACCCCTGGTTGAATGAGCCCCAAGATGTTGAGGGGGCTCTTTCCCTGCCAATTTGTAGCATTCTAGAATGGTTAAAATAATCCATCTTGAAATGGTCTGTTTCGTGATTGCCATTCCTAATTTGTGTCCTGTATAACCTACAAACAGTTGGTCTGCTCGTCTTATTCTAGCAAGTCTGCTGATATTAAAAACTCAAGGCACGCCTTGGATCCAGCCTATGTAACCTCTCATCCTCTTTTCCTGGATGGGGAGAAGGGTAGAATTAAGGTAAAGTTATTTTCTGAGTAATGTGGAATTCAGAAACCACCTTTGGGAGAAAATTAGGCTTCACTTGTAAGACCACCTTGTCTTTATGAAAGATTGTATGAGGACCATGTATGAGGAGGTTTGCAAGATAAAGCTTGTAATTCGCTCACTCTTCTGGCAGACGTTAGAGCCGCTAGAAAGACTGTTTTAAGAGTGAGAAATCTTAATGAACAAGAATGGAGTGGTACAAAAGGAGTACACATCAGAACATTTAGGACTAGATTTAGGTCCCACAATGGAACTTGGAAAGGCTTTGGTGGATACACATTAGTTAACCCTTTCAGAAATTGGACTACCAGAGGTAATTTGAAATATGAAGGCTCCTCTGTAGTGCGCTTAAAGATTGATAGCGCTGCGAGGTAGCCCTTGATCGTACCAACTTGAAGACCTGAATTTGCTAAATACAATAAGAAAGATAACACCATAGATGTACTGCATTAAAAGGGTTCAATAGTCTTCTCTACACCAGCTGCAAAATTTGTTCCAACGGCAGCGGTATAAAGTCTTTGTTGCCGGCCTTCTAGCCGAAAGCAACACCTCCATGACGTCATCCGGGAGATCCCAATCCTTGTATCTCAATCTTTCAGAAACCAAGCGTGAAGGTTGAGGGTTCTGATGTCTGGATGGAGAACCTGACCTCACTTCTGTGAGAGAAGATCCTCTCTTTGCGGAAGACGAATTGGAGGGCAGATGGCCATGTCCAGAAGGTCCGGGTACCACGTTCTCCTGGCCCAATCTGGGGCAATTAGGATCATGGTCTTCCGGAATCTTCTCAACCTCCTGATCATTTGAGGAATGACAGGGACTGGAGGAAATGCGTACAGGAGTGGAAACTCCCAGTTCACTACGAACGCGTCTCCTAGAGCTCCACTGGGGGGAAATTCCCTTGAACAAAACTGATCGCACTTCCTGTTGATGCTGGTGGCGATCCGATCCACTTGAGGGGTTCCCCAAAGGGCGAAGATCTCTTGAAGGACTTCCTGAGCTCGCTCCCACTCGAGGGAAACTGTACTCTGCCTGCTCAGAGCGTCCACCGTCAAGTTCTTCTCTCCGGCTAGGTGAACTGCCGATAGAGAGCTTCCTTCCTGAATTGCTCAAAACCAGAGCTGCATTGCCACTATGCACAGTGGCAGTGATCCTACGCCTCCTCTTTTGTTGAGGTAGTGCATGGCCACTGTGTTATCCGTTATCAGGACATTCTTCCCCTGTACTGATGGCAGGAAAGCCTTTAGCGCTAGTCTGATTGCTCTCAGCTCCAACAGGTTGATATGTAGTCTGGACTCCGATGGAGACCAACGACCGCTGATGGTCAAGTCGTTGTCATGGGCTCCCCACCGCATGAGTGAGGCATCCGTGACTACCGTTATCTCCGGCCGTGGTTGCCAAAAAAAATTCTCCTTTCAAAATGTTCCCCCGACAGGCCCACCACTGAAGGTCTCGTGCCACTCTGTCCGGGACTTGAAGGAAATCTGACATTCTTCCTGAAAATTGCGACCATTGAGTTCTTAGTGCCCACTGGAGGGATCTCATTCTCAGGCGAGTCTCTTGCACTAGGAAAATGCAGGATGCCATGAGGCCTAGCAACCTCAAAAAGTCTAAGGCTGGAAGACGTTGGGCATTTTGAAACTTGTTGACCATCTGCAGAATATCTTGAGCCCTCACTTCTGGTGGCAAGGCTTTTCCCATGGAAGTGTCCAGGACTGCTCCAATAAACTGAAGTCTCTGTGATGGTATCATCTGTGACTTTTTTAAGTTGAGGGAGAAGCCCAGCTTGTGAAGGAAGTGGCAGACATAATCCAGATAGATCTGAGCTTGCTCCAAAGATACTGCTCTGATCAACCAATCGTCCAGGTAGGGGTAGACATTAATCCCTTCCCTCCTTAGACTTGCAGCCACTACCGACATTATCTTGGGGAAGACCCTCAGGGCGGAGGTCAGCCCAGATGGCAGAACTCAAAACTGATAATGAGAGTTGCCAATTGCGAACCTCAGGTATTTCCTGTGTTTGAGATGAATTGACACATGGAAATAAGTATCCTGAAGGTCTAGAGATACCAACCAGTCCTGAAGCTGGAGGGCCTGAAGAATCTGAGAAAGAGTTACCATCTTGAACTTGCCATTCCTAAGGAATGTGTTCAATTCTCGTAAGTCCAAGATGGGTCTCAGTCCTCCATCCTTCTTTGGTATTAGGAAGTAGGGGGAATACCAACCCTTGTTCCTCTCCGCTACAGGTACCGGTTCTATGGCACATTTCTCGAGCAGGTCTACAATCTCCTGCCCCCTACTGATGTCTTGTGAGGGAAGACCTCAGAGGGGTTTAGAGGCAGCTGATGCAGCTACCGAGGGTAAAGTGGACCCTGCTGCTGCGGTTTTTGTACCTTTTCCCCGTCCACCACGGGTGAATCGTTTCTGGGCCCTTTGAGCTGGCTGTCCTCTACCTTTTCCGAATGCGAAATACTGTCAGCAGAATCAATGCCCGTTTGAAGGGACTTGCACATTGCATCTTTTCCATCCTTGATGATGTTTAAAAATGCTTCCCTTTTTTCTCCTTCTGGGAGACAGTCAGCCGCTGATGAAGCACACTCCCAAAGTGTATGGCTGAATCTTGTAAGCGTGCAAGTGGCGTTAATAGATTTAAGCGCCATGCGACATGCTGAAAATACTTTTTTTGACATAGCATCAAATCTTTTATCATCCCTATCCTGCGGAATAGTAGGGTATGCAGATCTACTGTTTGATGAAGCTTATGGAAAAGGAAACCCACCCAACCCTTCTTAGAGGTACTAGACGCCCAATATAACTGAGGAGACCACATGGAACATTCCTTTCCTCCCCCTATGAAAATCTTGTCTCCTGCAGGAAAATAACATCCATTCCCACCCTTCGGAGGTTTCTGGCGACCAATGATTGTTTGGTCGGTGAGCTTAGCGTCGTCACATTCAATGTACAAACCCGCAGGCAGTCCACCCTCCCCCCACTTTAATCACATCCGCCATTGCCATAGATTCAATAAGTCAGGACCCCAAGAAAACGCACCTCCAAAAAAAAAAACAAAAAAATTCTTCCCAGGTCATACCACCCCCCTGAAACAATGTCCCTATACCAGTGCCCGTCGTCCTCCCCCTCCCCCTGCCTCTCCAAGCCCTCAATCCCCAACCTCCCTTCCTGCCCCTCCCCCCACCATCCAACTCCGCCCAGTTAACATTGGACCTAATATACATACATATACATACCACAAAAAGTTTGAACTACCAAAAGTTCTTTTGGTGGGGTAGGTAAAAAAAGAAAAAAGAAAAAAAAACGGCTGCAGCTGATCCACCAAAACATTTAAAAAAATATATAAAACACCATGCTCAATATATTATACAGTATAGTGAGCGGGGGTTGCGGGGAAACCCCTGCAGATGAGCGGCAGAGATAAGACATGCATCATTTAACATTACTGGAATCCTATGTGTCAGGAGTCACCCCTTGGGGGTGGGTTTAGCTTTTTGAACTTCCTTGAACCAGGGACACAGGGTCACTTGCTCCCCTTCACCCATTGACCCATCGCTTTGAGATCCCCCAGCATCCGGGGCTGGGTCGTTGCTGGGGCCTATAATTTCACTCTTGACCCTCTGTATGTCATCCTTATTGATTAGCTTATATTTACGACCCTCATGTTCAAAAGAAATGGAAAAGGGGAACCCACCAGTGATGGCAGACTCCCTTCTCATTGCGCCATTGGGTAAGGGGGGCACACATTCTCCTCTTCGGAAGGGTGACGTTTGAGTGGTCTTGAAACAGTAATCGTGGAAGGGCCCAATTGAGACCAGACCTTTCCGCGCCTTGTCCAAGATACTCATCTTCTCATAATAGTGGAACCTGCCCAGCACAGACCATGTGCCCCTGCCCGCTCTATTGTCTGCTCAGTAGTCTGGTCATTGCCAAAGCTTGACCACCTCATGAATGGACCTCTTTCCGTTTCACTCTCTTTCTCCTGGAGCACAAATAGCCTCACACAGTTTTTGAAATCATCCATCTTGAATGGCATTCAAGCTTCACTACTTTCAAACTACTAAAACCTCATATCAATTTGGAGGTGCACTGTACCAAGAGAGGTCTGATTATTTTCCAGACTCAGACCATTATTGACTTTATCAACCCTCTTGTCCAACACATCTAGCCTGACCCCTCTGTCAGCGCAGATCCCTCAAATCTCTTCCAAAAGGGCCACTATGTCCTAGAAAACGCATCAGTGGAGCCCTCGGCCATGGCCAAAAGTTCATGGGCTCACTCTGTGCGGAGCTGATTTGATCCAGAAAAGTGAAATCTCGGGAGAAAGGTTTTCCAGCCAATAACGGGAAAGGACGCAAAGAAGAGCGCCTAAACTGTACAAGCACTTGAGCAGGATTCCTTGGTGCGGCGGCACAGAAGAGCAGGAACTTCCAGACAACAGGCCAGTAGCGAATCAAGGTGGCGTCACCAGACCATAGCAGTTGGCCCCTGGAGCAAAGCCACCTGGCCCGGTTCCAATACAAGTAGGCTGACTTGGATCCAGAAAGAGAGAGACAATCAAACAGACGGGCAAACCTTTCCTGTGGGGCAAGGAATTCCACACACCCTCGCCCCTCCAATCTTCTGGGGCGAGACGCAGGACTTCCTGGGAACTTCCTGGCTTCCCACTGGCTCACCTGGGGACAAAGTAGTGAGTGCACGGTAGGTATAACCCTACCCAAGGGTCCCCAACAGCTGCAAAAGGACCACCAGGTCATAGGGGTCATTCATGCTCGCACACCATTACCCCTTGGGAACTACTGGATAACCTACGCTGAGAATGGGGGCAACAGCTAGATTAACCTCTTCAAGCCTTGGGTGTTCTTGTGCTGCCAGCCCTGAGGGGCATTGTCCGAGGCGATCTAAACAGTCTAGCGCTGACCGGTGTTACCACCTCACACACCTGTGGGTTGCCCAGGGGGGGGGAATCTGGTTCACACCCCCAAGCCCACTGGCAAACATAGCACAGTGTTATGTTATTAACTTTTATAAAGTGCAGCGGTTGCCAGAGGCATTGTGGCGCTAACAGCAGAATAGAAACCTAGGCACCTGAATGCACAAGGCATTTGCGGAGGGGCATGACGGGGACATAAGGGTGGAATTTATCCCAAAGATACACTCAACCATGCTCATAAAAAGCATGATGGGCAAAGCAGAGCATTTTATATTTGACACTGTGTGCCACAGAGAGCCAATGTAAACCCCGTAGGATGCGAGAAATGTGAACACAGTAAGGAACACCAGAAGCTGCTTTAGCAGCAGAATTCTGGAGCACTTCAAGTGGGTGAAGAAAGTAAGCCGGTTCTGCAAGATGGAGACAGTTGCAGTAGTCAAGATGACCAAATACTGCAGAGGCAACAACCCGCGCACTGATGTAGGAAGGCAAAAAGGAAAGCGCTTTCCGAAGAACCTTAAGTTTGAAGTGGCCAGTCAGACAGACCAAGCGGATTTGACCCTCCATGTAACACCAAAAACCATGAGAATCAATCAATTTGGGGAGGAAGGGAAAGACTGGGGCCGATCCAAAAGGAAAGAACGTAGCCGAGTCAGAACTAGTCTGGTGACATCCGCCCCAGCCAGCCGGCCAACCTGGATGGTGTTGAATGCTGCCGGCAGATCTGAAAGAATCAGAGCACCAACACCCCCCCCTTATGTCAGTCTGGCAAGGTCATCAATCATCGATACCATCACAGACTCAGTGCCAAGACCAGGACAAAAATCAGATTGAACAGTATCGAAAAAAGAGGTGCATTCAAGAAGTGAGGATAGGAGTGATAAGAACCTCAAGTAATTTCATAAAGAATGGGAGCAATGAAATCGGCAGATAGTTAGCAGGAAGAGAGGGGTCCAGTGAAGGTTTTTGAGCAGAGGGATCACCAAAGCGTGTTTGAGTGATGAAACGATAAGACCAGTGGACACAGATTGACTGCCGACATTAAAAGCGGAGGCAGCCTAGTTGCCATAAATTTGAAAACTGGTATAGGAATGGGATCAAGAGGCGAGGAGGACTGGAGATGTAATAGTAAATGGAGCCTCAGCCCCAGAATGTTCACACAGAGGACCCCCTAGATGGGAGAGCCCCACAGACCAAAGCCAGAAGACCACACCTCCCATCACCACCGCTGGCTGGGAACATCTGATCTGGGCCCACAAGTCCACCATCCCAGCACAGGTGTGGCACACCGCAGTTTAGGCATACAGGGCGAGACCAATACAGGGGCTGCGTCACTCCCCCCTCTAACACCACACCATCCCAATCAGAAAAGCGAGCATACATGTGGCCCAGGCCACCAGCTCCACTCTCTGCCCCGGTCAGGCTAGGTCGAAACAGGGATTAGTCCTCTTGTCAGGGTCCCGGCACCCTTCACAATCCTGTCTCTTCGACTGGGCACTGCCGGGCATCTGTTGATCCGGCGTACCAGAAGAATACCCCTCAGCCTCTTCTCAGGTCTCTCCGGGGATCAGATGGCAGATATAGGCCCTGTATTGCAGGACCCGGGATGCACCACAGCTCAAAATCGAACGCTGCAGCAGCCAGCCCAACATGCCACGCCGGAGCGTAAGTATTTTTCCGGGGGAACCTTTACCAGGGAAAAGCTCGACTCGGAGGGCCAAGCTGTCAAATTTTTCATGCAACTGAGCGCAAAATGTTCCGGCAGAGTACGGTCATCTAACCACCTGAGGGGGACCAAAGTGGAGGCTCTTGAAACTCTTCGGCTCAGTGGAATGGGAGACGAATGCTCAGGCTGCCACCATTTACGTGCCCCCTGTCTTGATGTTTTGAATAATTTGGGCATACAAATTACAGAAACCATCTGTGGATCACTTAAGACCCCAGTCCACTAGTTGTTCCCGGATTTTCAGAAGGGGGTGGGAAAAAGACTTCAGACTTGTCTCAGTTAATTTAATAACCAGAGAAGTTTCCAAATTCTTCTATCACTGACATTAGAGGCTTTGTTGTCCCCAACAGATCCTCCAGCAAGAACAGGTCAACTTTGTACAAAATAACCATATAGATTTCACCCTCGAGACTGAGTCCCCCAATAACTTGCATCGTGTCTGCTCACGAGTGACAAAAGTTGTATCACAAGTTGAATAAAAGAAGAGCTGGGTGGGGGGGGCAATCTTGCTACGTATCTCTCTCAAAAAGAACGCGGTTTGACAAAGTCCTCTTGGTCAAGACCCACTCTGTGCCCTCAAGTATAGTGCATCAAAGCCTCTCAAACTCTCCTCGTCAAACTCACATTTCTGTAACGTGTACCGAAGGCATCCCCAACCAACGAGGTCATACGCCTTTTCCCTCATCAATGCAGATCACCATCAATGGGGCGGGGTCATTGGGGCGGGGTCATGCTTAAAAATGCTAAATGTTCAAGAAGAGTCCATGTATTGCTACTAATGGGTCGGCCGTTCATGAATCCAGTTTATCAATCAGTTTCCCCGATTACCCTGCTTAGACTTGACCCCAGCATCTTTGCAAACATTTCTGCATCCATATTTATCAGGTATCGGTCTAACTACATGATGTGGCGTGCTGACCCAGCTTTGGGATCAGAGTAATAACCTCTTCTGGTATGACGCTGGTAAGTGACTTGGCTGAGATACTATTATTAAATAGATTAGCCATGGAGCATATTAGAATCTCAACATGTTTTTAATAGAACTGTACTCAGAAGCTATCCGGCCCAAGAGCTTGCATGCCGACATATCTGCAGTTGCCTCCTGGACTTCATCTGCTGTAATCTCCCTATCAAGCACAGTCCGGTGTAACAAGGTCAGCAATCTGACCTTGTCACAAGGGTATAGGACTACAGGGGTATAGGAGCACCACTTGGCCTGGGGTGGGAGGTCTACCAGGGTTGAAGCCAGAGACAGTCCTACCCCAGAGTGTGACCGTGGCAAATGAGGACCCCAAATCCTGTTCCCTTTACAAAAGCCTGTGTGATTATGAATGGTACCACATTGTTACACCCCAGTCTGAAAATGCTGACCAGTCCTTATCTTTTCATTCGAGGCAACAGCAGACAACAAAAGCCTGGATGGGGGGGGGGGGGTTGACCGGGGGGGGCGGGGTTTATCCGCAAGAGTCTATCTCATCAGAGGCACCAGAACCGATCCTCTAGTCAGCATAGTTTGCGGTCATCAAAGAGCTCCACCAAGCAGAAAACCAAAGGTGCAATATGGCACTCCACCAAATGTCAACAGCATACGCCATGCTCCAGTTGCCAAAATAGAGCTGCAAAAATTACTCATACAAGAGTGCCGTGGAGCAACCCTTTGCAAACCCCCACCACCCGTAAAAGCATGCCTGGGATTTCACTGCAACACAGCCCCCCAACACGATCCGGGACACATGTGAATAGCCCCCAGTTTGTAAATGCTGACCATTGTAACACCTCTCAGGCGGGGAAGATAATTAAATGGGTCAGGGCCAGAGGTCCAATGGGGGGAAAAAAAGAGGACAACAGGAAACAAGGTGTGGAACCATTCTGTGGAGGTCAGATGAGGAGTAGGAGATGGCAGACTAAGACCAAAAGGAGGAAGGAAAGCAGACTAGAGAGTGTTGAGATATTTTGGAGAAAAGGGGAGGTATTGGTTGGTGAGAGCAAGTGGTACAGAGTTGTTAGTGTCTGTTGGCTGGTCAGGCATTATGGGCACCAGGAAAAACAGTTCCCATGATTCCCGGAGGCAACGTGCCTTCAGCACGTGCCTGCCGGGTCTTAAAAAGATCTGCACCTACCCGTGCTCAGTGCTGATTGTTTTGACCTTCGAGAGCACAGGGAGGGTACAGTAGGTAGCGGGAGACTGAGTGGCATTCGGGAGTCTGATTAACGAGGCGGGGTATTTCCCGGCGGTGATGTGTGGGCAAAAGGCTTCCTTTATGCCCGGGCAAGCAGACTGAACACAGCATTTGTCCAACGCCGCGAGGCTCCCTGAGCCAAAGATAATTACAGCACCGTAACAGTGCAACGTGGAATACTATTATGTAAACATGTTTGTGGATTGAGAATCTGAACACTGTGTACATGCATCAAGTCCTGTGAAGTAACGGTGCAGCGTTTATAAATGCCTACAGTGATTGCTTTTCTACACCAAATGCATTAGCCCGGTCAGGTAACAGCGTATAGGGACATGTAAGGTAACGGGGCAGCGTTTGGGACTACCATAAAACAAAGTTCTTGTGAGCTATACATGCATTAGCCATATGATGCAATTGGGTGCATTTGGTAGGACAACAGTAGGGGTGTAACGGTATAACGGAATACCGTTATAGATCCTGTGAACAACTTAATTGAACTATAATAAACATCACGTTGTTTATACCGTTTTGGGGCCTGCAGCTATTAAGTGAGCTTTTCAATCCGATTTGGAAAGGCTGCAGTAAGCAAGCGCTGCGCATTCTGGATCTTGCACTGTGGGATGTGGCGTTTGGCAGACCAGAGCACAGGAAAAGTGAGGCCACATTAGTAAATGCAGCTTTGATGCTGTGACCGCCCTTTCTCTGTGATCAGTAGAGTCGGGTGAAAGATCAGCCGATTTGTAGTTTTCACACCAGTTTGAAGGATGGGGAACTACATATCCCAGATATGAAAGGGGAAAGAAACTGGATGCCCTTCTGATGCATATCCACAAAAAACGTTAGCTCTGTGGACTTTATGAACACTGGCCTATCAGTGCTTTGTGCTAGTATATAAACTGCCCCCACTGTCCTCTGTGCAGATTTATACATTGGCACTAGAGTTGTTGCTTCGCTTGATCCTACACCTGCCTTCTGCATATGGCACTGGACTCAAGCAGGCAGGACAGATTCTACATTTAATTTGAAGTTTGAAGTATCCAGAGCAATGGCGGGTGAGATATTTTTCAGGTCTATCCTCGATTTGTGACACCACCCATGAAAGCATTCCTCAGTCTTAACTCACATGACAAGGGTCCTAATGCGCTCAGACCTGGGGAAAATGGTAATGATGGGGCTGTGGTGGTCTAGGCCATATTTGTGCCGATATGTATTTTAACTTTGTCATTTTCAAAAGGTTTTTGTGCCACTATCTTTAAGAAGGTAAATTAACTATTGCAAGAATCAAGAAAGAAATCAACAGCGCCCATTGAACGCTGTCCTGTTAGGATTACATGGTCAGTGGTGACTCCAACATCAGACCTTTATAATACACCAGGCAGATGGTAAACAAGCTATAGTGATTTGATCAATATGCAACCTTTCGGTGAGTGGGTGTTGGCTATGGGATTTTGACAAAAGAAACACATTGACATGGGCTTTCAGACCCCACATGAGTGACCTTTCTCTCTTTAATGGGATAAAGTGCTATCAAAACAAACTTTTATGACTGAGCACAGTGAGGGGTCAGGATGCCCATGCCATGTGGTTCCAAAAAATGCATCTTGAAGCCGATTTTCAAAGCGATGACCTGTGATTGAGCAGCAAGCTCATTGCTCAAAATGTGCATTTTAACACTTCCACTAGTCACTCTTTCATTCAAGGCGATCAAAGAGCAAGCACCATGAAATACCAAATCTGCAGCCGCCTTAGATTCCTGGAGGATCAGCTAAAAATGTGCAGCAGCAAGTTTCAAAATGCTGACAATTGATGACTTTTAAAAAAATGTGTTAAGATTAGTTTAAATCCACCTGCTATATCGCGATAAGCATGATATACTGTCATTTGGCAAGAAGCTTACCATGTCGCCATAATACCAATACCGTGACACCTCTAGACAACAGTGAATTAAACATACGAGTTTTCATGGTATAGAGACACTGTCCGTTTGTGTTCCATGTGTCCAACGTGAATTGTGTTCCTCATCATGCATGGCTTGTTGTCGGACATATTGCTTCTCATGTATTTGTGTTGCTGCATCACATTCATCCATGTGTTCATATGTCTGAGGATATAGGAAAGAGCCATGTGACAGGGAGCAGGGAAGGGTATTAAGCATTAGGTGGACAGGTACTTGTAGTAAGTGTGATACCACAGGCTAGACTCAATCAAGAGTGTGTTGGGCTATTAAGTATGTCCATGCAGGTTGAATGGTTTTTCCTAACTCCACTATACCCATCCATTTATGCATCCCTAACCCGCTATCCGGTTAAATATGCCCACCTATCCACAACCTCTTCCTAACCCTCTCCCACCCACCCCTCATTGGCTGCCTCGTGGTGACATGCTTACAAAACATCAGGGACCTGAGCACAACCAAGGTGTGAGGGTCGTACTCCCTGCGGCTTCCATGGTTAGGGAGGGGTTGCGGATACCACTTCAGGTGTGACATGGTGGTGAATGTGCATGCAAGGTAAGGCTAGACAGAATAGGAGAGGAAGTGTAGACAGTGAGTGAAGAACTGTGAAAGTTAAAGGAGGGTGACTGAGGAGAAGGTGGGGTGAAGTAGTAGTTGTGGTAAGGAGAGGGGAGAGTAGCAGCAGTGTGGAGAGGGGTAGTGTCAATCAGTAGAGGTGTGGAGTAGAAGGCGTAGTGGGAGAGTACTAAGAGAAAGAGTGATAACATCCGAGGTAGGTGATCAAAGGAAAGACATCGGAAGAAGTAGGAAGAGGGAGGAGAGACGGTGGGGGAGATGGACCGAGAGTAGCGGAAGGAGTATAGCATTAAGTGACAGGGAGATAAACATTAGGGAGTTAGAGGCAGGAGACAGATTTGGGCTTTAGAGTGTGAAAGGCACAACCCTAAAACACCTTTCAGAATTAACCTCAATGATAGTGTGGGACCAGCCTAGGAAGTTTAGCTAGAAAAGGCAGTCACCTTTAGGCCATTGCCGTCAGCCAGCGAGATATTAGATCGTATGGATAAATAATCAATATAAATTTACCTGGGAAGTAGGGAGGCCTAGGTTAGTCTATATTGGGCACCATGGATGGGACAAAGTTTAATATGCAAATAGATATTTCCCATCTGTGAAAGGTACAGTGAGCAAAAAACGATGGCTGTGAACTCACAAAGTGGGAACAAACCACAGAACAGGTTATCATGCCATGTTCATTCTGGAGAGGGGCACCTGCTACCTTTTTGAAAAACTAGGTTAGGGAGGGTCGGGTGCATTTTAGATGAGAGAGAGAGGAGGCATATTCCTTAAAGCAGATGAAAAAATAAAACTAATAAAAACCATTGCACGGTTTATTGGAGGTTGGTGTGTTGTGTAGCCTTCTGTGACACCCGTCCTCCCCCAAAAGAGATGGCAATTCCAAACTTTTAAAAAACTTAAAAAGCTTTTCGGCAAAACCAGAGTTGGGGGTGCATGCACAGACCCCATATTGTCTGAGAATAACTCAATCCCAGAGTTAGTTATTTGCACAAATTCTAGTCCAACAAATATTTGGGGAAAAACTAGAACTGAGGCTGCTACATTGTACTCCTAAGCCATATAAATGACTTCATAAAATGAGCTGGAGAGAAGCATACTCGACATGCGCTGTGACAATCTACCTCCTGACCTTGCTCAAGGGGGTTGGGTTCCATACCCCCTCGGGTTCACCATAGCCACAGACACTCCATACCCCTCCAACCCCCCCACACCGAAACATGCCACATGCGGGAGATTAGCTGGTAACTTACACCTGGTAACGTTCTTTCAAATGGATGTTCCTCCCACATATTCCTTATCTTTGATATTTCCAATATCCAGCTTTGTTGCTTCGAAAAGAAAATGTCAGCAGGCGGCGCTGTGCATCGATGCCTGTCGACTCGATGTCCCTCGGGGGCCTCCGTCTCGATGTCAACGTCACCGAAGGTATATGTAGCATGTGTAGCGCCCCTTTGCTTCAGTTCCATTTTTACGAGTGAAGGATTATCTTGTGTCCAACGGTTACTCCTCCTGAGAGAGCGTAGACTAACCGCAAGGGAAATTCTACTGCAGGGTAAGTTGGGAGGGGCGATAAGGAACACGTGGGAGGAAAATCCAGTCAAATAAACTTTACCAGGAGTAACTAACTTGTTCTTTGAATGGATTGTGTCCTGCCACGTACTCCTTATCTTTGATACACTCCCAAAGCAGTTCCATTAATTTGGAAGAGGGAGCCAGAGGATCTTTCCCCGCCAGTTTGTAGCATTCCGATATTGCCAATATAATCCATCTAAATAGAGTTTGTTTGGTAATGACCATACCCAATTTTTGACCGACGTAGCCCACGAATAACTGGTCATCCTGTCTTAACTTGTCATTCTGGAGATGTAAAAGCTCAGTGCACGTCTAGGGTCAAGCCTGAGAAGCCTTTCCTCTTCCTTTCCAGGATGTGGTGGAGGATAAAAAGATGGTAACGTTATCTTTTGAGTGAGAGAAAACTCAGACAACTTTGGGGAGAAAAGTGGGCTTCACTTTCAGTACTACTTTATCTTTATAAAAGATAGTGTAAGGAGGCTTTCAGGATAAAGCCTATAGCTCGCTCACCCTTCGGGGAGATTGCTACTAAAAGATTTTTCTTAGAGTTTGTAGCCTCAAAGGACAGGAGTGTAAAGGCTCGAAATGAGACCCCATTATAAACTTCAACACTAATTAGAGATCCCAAACTGGGACTTGAAAGGGTATTGGAGGGAAAACATTTGAGAGGCCCTTTAAAAATTGTATTATTAAAAAGTTAACTTAAAGTAAGAAACTTCTTCTGACGGGTGCTTAAAAATAGAAAGCGCCGCTAAGTATCACTTGATGGTACAAATCTGGAGCCCCAGATTAGCCAGGTGTAACAAAAAGGATAACACCATTGTTGTATTACATGTAAAGTGGTCAACATTCTTATCTCTACACCACCTGCAGAACTTATTCCAGTGGCACAAAGATTTAGTTGCTGCCCTTCTGGCCTAAAGCAAAATCTTCATTACGTCGTCTGGGAGGTCCCAATCCTTGTATCTCAGCCTCTCAGAAACCATGTGTGAAGGCTGAGTGTACTGATATCCGGATGGAGAACCTGACCTTCCTCTCGCGAGAGAAGGTCCTCTCTTTGTGGAAGACGTATTGGAGGGCAGATGTCCTTGTCCAATTCGGAGCAACTAGGATCATGGATTTTCTGAACTTTCTCAACCTCCTGATTACGTGAGGAATGACGGGGACCGGAGGAAACACATACAGGAGTGGACACTTCCAGTCCAACCATGAAGGTCCAATGATACCATCCAATCCTGAAGCTGGAGGGCTTGAAGGATCTGATAAAGGGTTACCATCTTGAACATGTCCTTCCTGAGTAACTTGTTCAAGTCTCCCGAGTCTAAGATGGGTCTCAATCCTCCATCCTTCTTGGGGATTAGAAAATACGGGGAGTACCAACCCTTGTTTCTCTCCGCTACAGGTACTGGTTCTATAGCACCTTTCTCTAGCAGGGTTAAAATCTCTTGTATAAGGAGCGAATCTGGAACTTTCACAGAGTTGTTCCTCGGTGGATGACTCAGGTTTTTGCAGAAAAGGGAGGCAGTAACCTTTGGCAACTGTTTCCAATGACCATGTATCTGAAGTAGATGCTGTGACAATCTGCCTCCCACTGCAGTCTTGTGAATTAAGTCCTCAGAGAGGTTTTGGAGCGGCTGATGCAGTGGCTGAAGGTGAATCAGCCGCTTCTGTTGCGGTCTTAGTACTTCTTCCTCGTCCACCGTGGGAGAATCTTCTTTGTCCTCTTTGAGCTGGCTGTCCTCTGCCCCTTCCAGAGGTGGAGTAGTGACGAAAGGACCTATCCCTCCAGGGTGTACCCATGGGGCAGTTTGGAAGTTGTCCGATTGCAGCACCAAGGGATTTGGCTGCTGCCTTGGATGTTTGCAGCTTCTCCAAACTCTCATCAGCTTTGTTTCCGAATAAATGAGTGCTGTCAAAGGGCATGTTGAGAAGTCTGGATTGTACGTCTGGGGCAAATCCTGACTTTCTCAACCATGCACATCTGTGCATCACTGTACTTGCTGCCATAGCTCTGCTGATGCGGTCAGCAGAGTCGAGGCCAGTCTGGAGGGAATCGCACATCGAATCTTTCCCATCCTTGACAATGTTTAGAAACCAGTTTGGCTCTTCCCCTTCCGGGAGATCGTCAGCCGCCATGGAAATGCACTCCCAAAGGGTGTGTGTAAACCTTGCCAACGTGCACGTAGTATTGGCCGATTTCAAGGCCATACTACTGGCCGAAAAAACATTTTGGACCATGGCGTTGGAACGGTGGTCATCCCTATCCGGAAGGATTGTAGGATAGGCATTCTGCCTACTGGTGGAGGGGGCTGCCTGAACCACCAGGCTCTCTGGTGTTGGGTGCTTGGACAAATAAAAAGGGTCAGAGCTTGAAACTCTACTTTGACGTCAACTTTTTGTTGACAGCTGGAATGACCTCTGGTGCCTCCCAGATGGCAGCCACATGCCTTTGTAAGGCTTGATGGAAAGGTACAATTTGATCATCTTGTGGTCCCCTGTTCAAGATATCAGTTAGATCATCTTGCTCAAAGACTTGTGTTGGTCTTGACCACACCATATATTCCATAACTCTTTGACATCAGTTGCCTGTATGTCACTTCTGCATGGTCACCAGGGTCTGCCCTGCCAAATTCAACCTCTGGTGAGGTGTCTAACCCACTAGCCTCATGTAGGCATTCTTGTAGGTTTTTCATTCTTGAGTCTTCTGAAATGAATGCCTCAGGCACTGATGGTGTTGCATACTGCAACCCAAAAGGTCTGGCTTCATCAGACGATTCCACTGCATCCTCATAAATCGAGGAAAGGGACTTGAAATAATCAGACCTGGCAAAGGAGTATATGTCTCTTCCAATGTAGTTGTCATTATATTCGTGGTTAAAGGAGCCGAAATCACTGAATTCGGCAAGATTGTTGAAGTCTTCGACGGATGCATTGATGGCTTCGAGGAGGTCGACACTCAAAGCGTTGATGGCTTCTCCACAGTTATCGGCGCTGATGGCGTCAATGATGCACTTTTTGACCCTGTTGGTGTCAAATCTTTCGGCATCGATGGCTGATGGCTCAGTCCTCAAGGGGACTTTTTCTCCACTTGAGGGATCCTTCGATCGCCTCCGAGGAGTCTTGGCCACTGGGTCGGAAGACGCACGGCTTGTGTGCTTACGAGGTCTTTCAACTGGAGCATGGCTTTTGGGTGTAGTCAAGGGGGGCAAGGCAGCGTTCTCAAACACCTTTAACATTCGAAGTCTAAATACTTCCCACTGGGCTGGAGAGCTAACCTTAATGGGACAAACAACCCGTTCCGGTGAGGAACTTGTAGAAGAGAAAGATGGCGATCTATGACGCGGTTTCCTTCCGTGTCTAGAGGACGAGTGGTGTGAACCACTACGTGACGGGGAACGTTTATTCTTTTTGCGACGAGGGGACGCCGTTCACGACTCGGCCGAGGTTTTGTTTTTTTGACAGAGTCGAAGGGGATTTTTGGGTCCTACCTGCCGCAAGCTTCCCTCTACGCTCGCTCAGGGCTTTGGCCGTCATGGAGAGGCAGTCCTCACACTCCGAAGACCGAGGATTCGACCCCAGACACCATAGGGAGTTCCTGTGGGGGTCCATAACCCACATCTTCGCACCGCAGTCATAGCATTTCTTGAAGCCTTACCTTGGAGTGGACGACACCGAAGACAAAGCCATTCTTCATGATTCACTCGTAGTATTTAGAATTTATCGAAGAAAGTATCAAAGATATTCCTGTCAAGGAACAAAGAGTACCATATCCGAAGCGTAAGCACGGAAAAACTAATTAAGCCAACGGGCGCTGCACATGCTACATATACCTTCGGTGACATCGAGACGGAGGCCTCGGAGGGACATCAAGTGGACAGGCATCACACAGCACCCCCTGCTGAAATTTATTTTCTGAAGCAGCAAAGCTGGATATTGGAAATATCAAAGATAATGAATACGCGCGAGCACACTATCCATTCGAAAGGGTCTTGTCACACTACCACTAGAGATGTTCCGATCAGCCATTTGTACAAAAATCAGATACAAAACCACAAAGGGGAAGAGTAGGGACCTAAACCAGGAGAACCATCTATCACCGCCCAAAGCTGCACAGGTAAGATTGACTAGGATGAGGGCAGCCCCACCAAGTGCAGAGCAAGGAAGTAGCAGGCAGAGCGAGGACCACCCAAGATCTCTATCCCAGATTGCCAAGGTACCAGAGTAAGCCCCCTTACACTATAGAGGCTAGAAGGCAGGGGCAACGCCCTGTGAAAGGCATGGCTGTTGTAAAATGATGCAAGAATCATGAGGAACAGCTCAGTGGAATTGAAGAAGAGAATGGAATAGGTTGGATATGACACAGAGGGCTGGGAGCGAAGAGCCAGCGATGCAGAGCAAGATGCTATAGAGGTGAAGTGAAAGGAAATGACAGACCAGGAGACATGGACAAGAATAGAGAAGATGGATAAAAGAGAAACAGTTGGTGGAAAGGTTGTTGAAAGAATTGCAGTAAGGGGGAAACACCAGAAACTAGGTGTGGAAACAACAGGGAGGAGAAGGTGGTGGACCCAAAGGCTCGAAGGGGTACAGGAATACATCTAGGTGGAGTGGATCTGGCAGGGCAAGAAAGCGGAAGAGAGTTATTTGGTACAAACGTGACTCCCAACCCCACCTCCTTCACTCCTATTCCCTGTGTATTCTTCCTTGGTCCCTCTGATCTCTCACACTCCTTAACACTTTAATGCTACTTCTCCCACCTCCATACTACTACTAATACTTCACCACACATTCTACTCTGTCACCCTTCTCACAATCATTTCCCATTCACTCTCTATAATAACACACACACACACACACACACACACACACACACACACACACACACACACACACACACACCCTTTTTTAGCTAAGTCGCCTCCACACTCTAATCCACCGTCCTTCCTCCTGCTGATCTCTTGGTCTACCACCTCTTCATCATCTGACTTCACCTTAACAAACCAAAACATATTGCTTCATGTTGCTCATTTAATCCTCCATGTTCCTCCATTGGACTACTGGCACAAACCAATCTGCCCCACTCGTCCCCACCTGAGAAGTGTTACAATCAGCAAAAGTTTCAAATAGTAGATTAAGCCCCACCCCTTTTCTCAGTGCAGGGTAGACATGAAGCAGCAATAGCGGTCCGCACTGCACAGTGTCTCAGTGTGCGTTAAGGTGTCTTGGAGTGGCTTCCCTCAAAGTACGTACGGTCGCATTTGGTGTTGGTAGCTCAAATGTAAGTCCCTGCTCATCTAACGTGCCTGTAGTAGCGAGAGTTAGCGGGAAACTGGAAGAGAGCACGGGCACGCAACAGAGCACACAAGCTCTCCGAGAGGGAGCGAGTGCTTCAAGAGGGAATGTGCGAGCGCTCAGAGAGGGAGCGAGCCAAACAGAGCTTTGACAGGAAACTTGGCATGAGAGTGAGTGTAAGAGGGACTGAGGCAGAGCTGTGGGAGCTGGTGACAATGAGCCAGCTTGCGTACATCTTTGAACACTGGTGGGGGATGGTTTATGGGTCAGACACCAGGTTGACGCCTGTAATCTCTAAAACACCATCATGGTCCTTTCTCTTTTACAATTTGGACAATTACTGAGGTTAGATTGGGTAAAGGTAGCCTATGTTACTGCCCACATGTAAGCAGAGTTTGCCTTATTTTTGAAGGGCAGCTCTTGTATTATTATTCTATGCATTTTGATTGACATTTTTCAAATCTGGCGCCATCAATTTCTCTCCTGTTCCCAGTATGGAGATTCGCATTGTAACATCACCAACTAGAATATTAATTCATCATACGTCAGAAAAGCACAACCGGCAAAGTATTTTATAGAGACTTTCAGCTGCACTTGGAGCACTATAAGGCAATTGTCAACACCTTTACATTTAGTCATTTCGTCATAAATATGCAAATTGCAGTGAGGCGTGACTGCTGAAGATGGGTCACAATAGAGAAAATGATGCCAACTTATCCCCGATTTATATGTAGGTAGTGCTCCAAGTGCCATGTATGACAAACCTAGCAGCTCTCTGGCAACTCTGAGGAGAAAGTTAGCATAAAATATCTGCATAGAACTCTGATCCTATGCAGGCTATGAAAGCCGAACAGAAACTTGATTCTGCAATACTGTCACTTGGCAAATCAAAATGCCTGTGAAGCAAGGTGGGAGATAAAAGTAATGATCGGGCCAATGTATCAACAAGACTAACTGATCCAAGACAATGAACAATCATCACAACCAAAGATAATCATGAGAAAGCCAAAGTGGATGACCAAGTAAGGCATTCGCATAGAAATAACCTTTGTCTTGTTTGCATTTCTTAGAATGTTGAAGTATCTGACAGTTTTCTTACCTCTACCTTTGCTTAACATCTACACAGCTAATCTGCTCTCTACAGGGCTTCCCATGTCTAAGCCATCCAAAGGTGAACGAACACACAGAACAGTTTGAAGGCTCTTACATTTCTATCATAAAGGAGGAAATTATTCAGGCATACAACGCAGCTAGGCAACTCAGTGGTGTGAAAATGTAATCGCTATTCAGTGAGGCACTCCAGAGAAGAGAAGTTAATCCTGTATTTCAAAGACTAAAATGACCACATCTCCATAACCATTTAACATTTCTAGCAGTGCTTCATCTACAACACAGATACTTGAATACATTTCATACCAAACAGGAAGCCCTTATCTTTTATTGCTATCCTCAACCTGCAAGCAAAAGGTGAAACGAAAGGATCCCGGTCACAGTCCATCTTGGCCTCAGCCCAGCAGAGCATCGCGACCAATGCTTTTACGTAAACAAGTGACTACAACATAGAATTCATAAACCACCTATGAACCAGCTGTGATGAATGCAGGGAATTCGTCCCCTCTACCCAAAGAGGAGCCACCCCCTTTGGGATTATGAAGGTGAGCCTGCTAAGCTTAAAGCAAACAGAAGAGCAGGGATCCCCAAAACCTAGAAAAAGGGGAATAGAAAAAAGGAATTCTAGGTTATTATTATTAAAGAAATTTTTTATTTAAAGTTCTTATTTGATAAAAAATAGAAAGTTAATCATACAAATCGATTGAACAAAGTCATTAAAATGAACCGCCAACTATTAACAAAATATGAATAATCAAACAGCATCTATTGTGTCAGAAGTTACACAGACCTACTCGATCGACCACATTCAAATTCATCCATAAATCAAGAAAGTCTGCACAAAGAAAATCACATAAATGAAATGCAGGACTTTCATAAATGCATCTTCAGTCCAAAGCCTGGGTTGTCAAACGAACTGAAGGACCCTGGTATAAACAAGTCCCAACTGGTTTCAACGTATAGGTGTTCCAAGACATCTTCATCAGGGGAAAGAAACATCGCTAAAAATACAGAAATATAAAAACATTCTTAAGGGCACAAGTTCACCACAATAATTTGCAACAGTTTAATCCAAGAATATAGAACAGTACAGTATATATCTCAAAAGAGACAAAGAAGGTAGAATGAAGCTTTATTTCCCAAAGCCCACAGTGTACCAAAGCAAAAGGAGAGCAAACCCATTTCAGCATACGGACCACCACATGACTCAGACCCAATAACTCATTAAAAAAAAAAACTCATCAGAAGCCAGTACAAAAGGACAAAAGTACAAAAGAGATCACATGAGGTTTTTTTTTAATATACCTATTGGATTGGGGTGTTTTCTTAATTCACAATGCAACCCCAAAATTCCCACTCCAAATGGCATACAAAACCGAGTGCAGTATCCACGACAATAACTGATGTCTTCTCAGATTGCAGAATAAAAGGGAAAATGCAAATTAAAAAACTATGCATCTTAAAGCTACAGACTTATTAAAGGCCGTAGAGCGGGTGCTTACCCATTTGGCATCATGTCACCATCAATCACGGAAAGAAAATCATTAAGTAATTAAGGGAAAGAAACGCTGAGTGTGACCTTAAAATGGAAACAAAAAGGCGATATGAAAAACGGTGTAACAAACAAAGTGCAACTGGCAAAAAAGCTAGAGTTTCCAACATGAGGGATCTTTGATAAGAAAGGCTTATTTACAAGAAAAATTAAAAGCACCAAGGTGGAAAGAGAATCGTTCACCAAAAGCAAACAAACAATGACACGATATTCACATACTTGGTTAGTCTGTTCCCAATACAAGAGAACCAGTACCATCCTGGCTGCGGCATCAAAGTTTGTCATGGGGTCAGCAAGTCACATGATAAGTAAAACGTACCAATCACGTGACCGAATTTGTGCCATAAGACATTGTCTAGGTCTTGGCGGCCATGTTGGAGAGGGGACTGAAAGAGCCCTTGCAATAGACTAGGAAGTCAAAAAAGGTAAGGTACACCATTCCGGCATTGTATCAGTTGTGGATGGCTAACCTTCCGGTATATTAAGTCCAAGTTCAATGGTTTTTGAATTGGACATCCATAATTGCTATTTAAACGTGAGTTTGCGAGCAATGTCAGCATTGTTCGTTCCTATTGCTTGGTCAACAGAGAACCAAATCAAATCATCAGCAGAATGTTCATGTTTATTATAATGACTGCTAAAGGGGCAAGTAGATGTTTTGTACATATCGTACATATTCGTAAATGGACCGTCCGACTGTTTTTTTTCCCATGTAGATATTGTCCCATTGACATATAATTGCACCGCTACAGTTTCTGTTGTGCTTTCCCAGAAAAGAAATACTGCTGCAACAAAGAATTCTAATGTGTCAAATGATCAGCTTGGCCAAACAAGCTTACAGATCATTGGGCCTGATCAGCCTCACACCAGACGAGTGATGTACTGTCCTACTGGAGGTCACTATGAAAGCCTTGCAATTAATGCCTATTTCTATAGAGGATTACCTCCCTCCATTAAATAGGGCAGCGGTGTTAAGCATTTTTCTCTCAGTTGCTGCCTTACTGGTACTATGCTTGGACGAAATTAAAATAGTTGACCAGATTGACCAGATTTCCATGAGTATCACTAATATATGGTTTCATTCTGAGACAACTCATTATTATATCCTGAAATATGAAACAGAGATTTATCACCTCGGTTACATCTGCAGTATAGAGAATATTACACCGACTAAATTAAGACCATGTAAAGCAATAATTGTAAAGGAACTCAATAAATATGGCATAATGGGGTCAAATAATGAAGCAGCCCTGACTGGGAATGACGGTCATGGGGTTGCCCAACCTTTTGGCTATAGTCCATCTAATCCTATAACGAACAGTATGTCTCAGCGAGCAGGGTGTCTACCTAGCAGTAGCAGATCTGGAAATTCTGATAGACCCATTAATTCTGGGTCCATAAACCCTAAAGATGGCTACTGGCAATGGGTGCCTCTAGCTTTTAGATCCCATTTCTCCATGTTGAGTTGATGACATTGATGTCCTATGCTCATGGAACACGCAGGCATTCTCCCAACAGTTCAAAAAGTACTCTTAAACTCTGTCTTGGACGCCCACAGGGTGGACTGCTGATATCGGTCAGGCAGCCGTGGTCTCTTGTTGAGGTGCCTGCTCTATCCACTATGATTTTAGCTGCCAAAATTACCAGGGCTGGTCTAACTGTCATAACTGTCAATGTACATGGCCCACCTAATGGTATCTCAACTAAAGGTAATATTGTTGCAGTAAAACATCCTTGAAATGTTTGGGGAAAGGTTTCCAATATGGACAATGGGGGATTTTAATGCTGAAATTGAATTACATGTTTGCGACCTCCAAGTGTCATCCGTATCTGCCCCTGTTCACCAGCGAGGCCTGTCTAGACGGGATGGTGCGTGGAGGTCTGTTTGTGATGCATATGGCTTTTTCTGCCTAAATGGTCACTGTGCTGGTGATGCGCAGAGGGCATACAGTCGGGTAATTGGAAGGAGTGCCTCAATTACGTTTTTGTGAACCAATCTGGCTTAGAATTGGTGAAAGACATGGAAATAACTGCACGTGAAGAAAGTGATCATTTAGCTCTGTGTGTCCTTTTAGAGACTTTAAATACATCTGAAACCCAAAGACCATGTGACCTGAATAGTAATATATTTGTGAATAGTGGGGGGAACCGCATTCAATCACACCCTCAACCTAGACAGGGGTAAATGAACTTCTGACCAATTAATACTGATATTTATTGAGAAATTCTCGAAAGGAGCATCTACTTCCAGACAGAGGTGAAGCCTTCTCATCCATGATTGGCTGTATAAAGAATATGATCACAAAGCATAGATCCTATAAGAGTCCATACGAGTGCTCTAATAAAAAGTACTCTAAGCTAAAACGACTAGGATCCAAAGTTTAATGCTGCTAATAAACAACTTTGGGCGGAGATTGCAGCGTTGTGGTTTTCCACCACAAGGTTTTTTAGTGCTGCTGAATCAAATCTAAAAATCAATGATGCTAAAAAGATCCATCGATGATGGCTTAGAGACCACAGGGCTAAATGTCAAAAAGAATGCTCGTTACATATTGCACATTTGGCAACAACTAATAATAATAATACAGAAATTAGAAGTGAAATAAAGGCTGCATCAAAAAGAGATATGCCTATAAACTGTGTTCCTGAGGATGTGCGTTTTACACATTAACTCTACCTTGGGGTCTTGTGATCCAACTGGCACGGTAATGCCCATATCCTGTACAACTTGGACCTCTAAAGCAACCATACTTGACATTATACTTATAATTGAGCAGTTAAAAATCGGTCATGGGTGTAAGGACTTGATGGCATATGCAATTGTCTGCTGAAGAAGTGCTCTGTTATATGGTGTTGCGCCTTACATCAAGTATTCACTGATATTGGAAGGTCTGGTATATTACCTTCTACCAGGCGTGAGAGTCATATCATAGCCATATATAAGAAAGGACAGCATACCGGTACAAGAAATTACAGGATCCATGCAATGCTTGACATTCCAGCAAAAATCTTTGCAAGAGTGCTACTTGTTGAATTGAATGCATGGCTTAACACAAAAGCTATTTTAAGTAAATATCAATCTGGGTTTAGAACCAAATCTTCAACATCACATAATATCCTGATGTTAATGTCCTCAGAGGAATATGCCTTGATTCGAAGGCAGACTGCAGTCTATGGTGCGTACATAGATTTCAGTGCCGCCTTCGATTATGTTTTACGGAATAAACCACGGCGGAAACTCTGAAACCAGTGTTAAAGGACGCCTAAATGGTATAGGCCAATTGTCTGCTTCTATCCCCACTGGTAGAGGCGTGAAGCAAGGATGTATATAGTAGCTGCTACCTTATTTAATTTATATTTAGCAGATTTGCAACTTTCATTTGATAACATTGAAATATGTCCCGTTAAAGTTGGGTCTCATCGCCTCAGCTGGTTAGCATACGCTGATGATTTACTGCTTCTAGATTACACACCAAAGGGGCTTCAATCCCGGATTAATGGATTTGGTGTTTTTACAAGTAAAATTGGATTGAAGGTGAACATGGATAAAAGTAAAGTTATGGTGTTCGGTGGAACATTAAAACCAAAAGGTGAGAACTAGAAAGACCTAGATTTGAGTGTGTCAAATCATAAATACCTAGGTCTTTGTGTAGATGAAAAACAACGGGAGGTGTGGGAATCTCTCTACCAGCACGAACACAGCCCAATTACCTGTTCTTGGGTGAATAACCCCTGGGAGAGACTCTACCAAGTATTTAGCTCACTGTCCCTTTCACAGACAAGAGGGCAGGACAAAGACTGATATGCAGGGATATTTCTCCTCTGTGAAAGGGACAATGAGCTAAAGACTTGGTTGAGACTCTCCCAGGGGCCATCCACCCAAGAACAGGTCAATGGGCTGTGTTCGTGCTGGTAGAGACACTTCCAGACCCCCCCCTTTGCTTTGTGTAGATGCTGCTCTCAATTGGAAACTCCACTGGGAAGAAACTAAAAGCAAATGTCTGAATATGGTAGATGTTAGAGTAGCCACCGAATGAAGGGGCTACTAAGACAATAGTGCTTTTATACACATTAAAAATTGTACCAGTGTTGGGATTTCAAGATGGACGCGCTTCACTGAACAATGTGTCCCTGAGCTCCCGACCCACGTAGCAGCTGAAGCACCAAAAGCAGCGTTATAAGCCCTCGCCGGGACCCACTAGGCACATCATTCTGCATCAGGGGAAGGGGGCAATCTATGGACCAAGCGAGGTGGAGTGTGGTAGCCTACATCTGCGTACCATGAAGCGAGTGGCCCAACGAAATACGGCCCGCCAGAACGCGGCAGCCCAGGAGGGCGGTCGCACATGTAGGCTACAAGGTCCGTCCCGCCTCATTCGACAAGCCGAGGCTGGCACTCATCCCTGCTTCAGCACGGACCTGCACTGAAAGCAAGTGAAGCTGCAGGGAAAGCCCACCCTGCGGCGCGAAGCAGGAAACTCCCGACCCGGCTCCCCCGACCAGGAGATACTCTCTGTGAGCCTGTCGGACAACACTACCCCCTTACCGGCTCCATTTGTCAGGGAAAGCCGTGGACTGCTCCAACCCGGGACAAAGCCGCAACCCCTCTGGAGGGGGCAAACATCTCTGGACGAACGGAGAACGCAAGCGCCAGGTCCTTCGTCGGCACAACTGAAAAGTGAGATCACAAGCTCTAAGGCCCAGCATACACGAATCACAGCACCCCCAGCCTGCGGCTGGGAAGTGGGATACCCCAGTGCCCAACGGACCACATCAGAGACCTGGGGCAGCTTGTATAACTTGCCGTAGCGCAAATCCCACAGCACAACCACGCACTCCCAGGCCCACCAGCCCCAACCAACCAGCCGAAGACGAGACTCTGGTTCCCCACAAACTGCCACGCCCTGGCGGGGCCCTAGGAGTCCACAAGGACAGTAAACACCAAGCCTCATTAGGAATGAATAGGCATGATGGGTCAGCAAAAAGAGCACATGCATCCGCTGCTGCCCCCGAGCTCAGCAGCGCCAGGCAGACGGGTTCAGCTGGGTGCCCCCGACCGCCAGGCGGCGCAACAAAGATCCCACTTGCCCAATGAGCTATAACGTAGGCTCAGGACAGAGCAGTGAACACTCCAGAACCCCAGGCTCACGTCCGGAGCACCGCCGACCAACCCACTAGACCCGGGCCCGCTACAAATCGTGCTGGATCAACGAGAAGGGACATAGAGGGCGGCCCTGGCCACAGAGACCATTACCAAGCAGAGAGGGCCCCAGCGGGGAAACACAACCCTCCTCCGATTCTCCGACAAACCCACAAATGAAAATAAAGAAGCGCAGGGGGACCCACAAACTAGTGTAAAGAACTGCAGCGGGATGCAGGACCCTCCCCTCTGAACAAAGTAAAGTGACGTCAACTAATCTCCAACCCGTGGGGACGCCATGGGCCCCAGAACACCAAAGGCCCTGCACAATAACGGAGTAACCCCCCAGAACAGCCCAAAGGCACTCCAGCCACTCATCTGAGCCAGAGAAGAGCAAAGGAGCACATCTACTCCCCGACATTAACGAACCCCAAAAGAAAGGGCTACAGAGGGAAGGACGACCCCCCCCTACCCACCACCCGGCGAGGCTACCAAAGCACAATCTCACCCACTCTATTGACAACCATCTGCACAATCCAGAGGTAACAGTGGAGTTCCCTGCAGCATAGAGTGCTGGCCCAAGTACTGTGGAAACCAGGGATAGGGTGTACAAGTAGGTGAAAGAAGTTGTGACCTTCACACCCTACTATCTGAAACAGCCCACCACGCAGCCAAGCACTGACTATGGCGCCTCACAGGAGCAGACCGGAGCAAAAACAGGCCACCCCACGCCAATCCAGACCCACAATGTCGAGAAACAGAATGAAAGAAATCCTGTCAGCTCTCAAAAATGCAAAAAAGACACAGGAGGGAGCCCTGACAAAGATACAGGCCAAGGATCCCAAAATAAGCGGATATCATACCTCGCGAGACTGGTCTATGGATTCAGCCGCAGACCTGACACGAGGACCAAGACAGACCAGTAACTCACGCATCACTCAAGCAGTTCCTGGGCGAAACGCAGGATAAGATCACGGCGGCGGACCAGAAGCAAATTGACACGCTGAGAGAGGACCTGGCCGAAGGAATACAGGAAATAAAAAGGGACATCAACAGAGGAGAGAGAGGACATCAACGAACGAGCCATACAGGAACTGACAGAAGACATGAGGAAAGCTGACGCTTCTGGGAACTCTGGCAGTGACCACCCAAAACCTAGAACTGCAGGCAGAAGATCTGGGGAATAGATCCAGGAGATCCAACATACGGGTCAAAGGCATACAAACACTCAAGAGCATCTTCAGTGACTTTATAGACTCAGATAGAGACCCGGAGTTCCAATTCGATAGGATCAACACAGTGGGGCTGTACCGGCTCGAACCAGGGGCGAGACCAAGAGACGTCCTAGTGGCCTTCCACAGCTACACGACCAAAGAACAAATACTATCTAAGGCCAGGAAAGTAGACCGCATCACACACAATGGCGCAGAAATATTCCTGTACCAAGACCTAGCGCAAATAACCCTCATCAAAAGGAGACGAATGGGCCTAGTTCTAGCGCACCTGAGAGCCCAACAGATTAGATACAGATGATCCCATCCGTTCGGTCTGCAGCACAAAGTTACGACTTGCGAACAAGGGGCAACCCTCCTGGGGATGGATGAACAACTTCTAATGAGCCCCACCTCATTGATCAACCAACTCACCGCCCATAAGCCATGGGAATGGTCCACAGTGAGGTCCAAAAGAGCAAAGAAAGGAGGAAATCATCCCGCACATATCAACACACCGACGAGAAAGGAGACGGACCACCCGAGTAGTCCCACCGACAGTTCGATCTGAAACCACAACCTGAAGAACCAAAGCCGCTGCATTGGCTTGCCTGGGGAGGGCGCACGCTAGTTTAAGATAAGTGCAGTGCTTCAGACTAAATGGAGGTTTACGACATCTCGCAAGCGGGATGGGGGGACCTTGGAATGGGATTGGGTGATCCCACATGGGGCAAGTCGGGGTAATCGAAGGCTCAGCCCTCGTGACCACAGGACGAAACAGCAAAGAGCCAGCTGGGCCCATCCAAGGGGGAAATGGGGGAGGAGGGAGGGAAGCTTCCGGGAATAACTGTCAGCAGAGGGGTGAAACATCGACAGGCACACCAGAGGCATCATAGGAGAGCAGCTGGACCTACAGGGGGCACCGGGAGGGAGGTACAAAATGGAGGTAACACAAATGGCTTGCACAGAACAATTTAAACTCCGATCACTTAATGTAAATGGGTTAAATTCTCTGAATTAAAGGAAGATGGTGGAGAGATTTCTGAGGAGGGAGCAACCTCGGATAGTTACACTACAAGAGACCCACATTTAAACTAGGGATACAAGCAGGATAAACCTTTGGGGATACTCAAGAATTACCCAGGCCACCCAACAAGAAGAGGGGTATTGATGGCATTGAAAGATAGGTTAGACCTGACAATCAAAGAAAAGGAAAAGGATGATCAGGGGTAGATACCTAGCAGTAGCACTGGAAGGGAGGGGGAGGCCTACACGGTGGTGACATACGCACCCATTCAAAAAGCCCTCACCCTCCTAGAGAAGTTTGCGAAATGAAACATCATATTAACAGGGGACTTCAATATGGCCTGGGTCCCCACCAAAGATAGGAGCTCGGCCTCCCAGGGATCGCTGCTGCGACCTTCAGGGGACCTTAAGCAGAAAACACAGGACCAAGCCATAGTAGAAACATGGAGAGAACTGCAGGGGGTTAAGGAGGGATAAACATTCTATTCACACGCACATCGCTCACACTCAAGGATCAACTACATGTAGATCTCCAGAGCCCGCCTAGGGAAGGCACTGATATCGCATTGGGTGCAACTACGCTCTCAGACCACGTCCCAATAAACCTCATCTTAGAAAGAAACCAAGGCCCCCCGGGGCTGTGGAAGTGGCGCTACCCGGCCCGCTCTTTAAAGACACAAAGCTGATCCGGGAAGTAGAAAAAGTGGAGGCAGTTGTAGAATTCAACAAAACTGAGGACACTACACCACAGACACGGTGGGATGCCCTTAAAGCAACAATACGAGGGAAAGGGAAAACTGTAGCCATGAAAGCGAGAAGAGACAGAGATGAGTTTGGAAGAAGTCAGACTAGAGGGTAGACTTAAAGACATCATGACAAAGATGGGCTTGACGCAGACTCCATCCATAAAAAGGGAATACAGGGCGATACGAGGGCAGTTAGATCTCACACAAACTAGGGCAGCGGAACGCAACATACTGCGCCTTAGGCAAAAATACTACATAAAGGCTAATGAATCGGACCGTCTCCTAGCCAGAATGTTAAGGTAAGAAGAGAAGGACAAAACGATCTTAAAGATTAAGGTCAACGGTGGCCCGACTAGCACCAACAATGATGCCATAGAGAGACAGTTTGTCCAGTTCTATACTAAACTATATAACTCAAATTACCAGTCATCCACATGCCAGGAAGCCTACCTGAACAAAATCGACCTACAACAAATTACCGGGGAAGAGAAGGAAATCCTGGAAGGGGAGATCACAGGAGAGGAGGTCAGGACTGCAATAAACTCCCCGCCTACTAACAAATCCCCGGGCACAGGTGGCTTTGTTGCAGAATTTTATAAAACCCACAAACAAATCCTAATTCCCTTTCTCACGGACCTATATAACCATATTGGTACGACTACCGTCCTACGCAAATCCATGGAAGAAGTGAAGGTAATACTAATTCATAAGAAAGGCAAAGATCCCACAGAGTGCAGATCCTATCGCCCCATATCGCTGATTAATGTAGACGCTAAAATACACACCAAAATCCTGGCGTGTAGACTCGATTGGATCCTCCGCAAAATAGCTCAACCCGACCAGTCAGGGTTTGTCAGAGGCGGGCAGAGAGGTGACGTCAGGAGACTGGTACATTTAATAGAGAAGACCCAAAAGAGGGAAATAAGAGGGGGGTGAGACGCGCACTCTAGTTCCCAGCTCTGTATACCTTCTGCAGTTCAGTTGCTCTTCTCCTCCAAGTGCCTTCATGGACCTCATTAAATTTGAGGCAAAACTGTTGTGCAAATTGTTCCGCATGCCGCAATAGTTAGCGATTGAATATCTTTATCTTGAATTCAATTTAATTGGGATTGCATCAACATTCATATCCAGAACATATATGTGTTTTGTAAATCTACAAGCGCTGAGCAATGGTACAACAATGGTTGACTATGTAAAGGCAGTTTTGTGTCTTGGGAATTGCAATCGGATCAGCACTTTTGGTAACATCCTAACTCTTTTTAATCAGTGGAATAATGGTTGTGATCTTCCCTCTGTATTTATAAGTGTTCACAGGATTAAACGTTGGCTAAAGCAGAAGATAATTCGTTTCAGTCATGACAGTCATATGGTTCAACTATCCACTAAGGTAAACAGTGGCACGTTTATACTGTATAGAAATCAACGCTGTAGTCATCCAAAATATATTGAAGCTTTCCCAGACTGTCAGATCACAAGACAGTACTTATTAATTAAATTTAACCAGTGCGAGGTGCTTGAAATTAAAAAAAGGCACAAAAATAGGTATTCCTCACACTGAAAGTTACTGTAGATTATGCAGTGAAACAGTAATTGAATCTCTTGAACACATTGTAGTTAAATGTGAGAGGCTCATTATTAGAGGCACGTTTTTGAAATCCTATAATCAAATGGACTGCACTGATACATCAATACTTTGGCAAACCTTTATGGAGGGAAATTACCTACATTTTATGTATTTTATTGGAGGCGTGTGGAGATTTTTGATATATTATGAAAATTGGTTTATATTGTATAGGTTTTTAGTCTTATTTTTAGAGTGATGTATAGTATGTTTTTATGTAATTGCGTTATGTTGTATATACAAAGCCTTATGGCTGTATGTATATTATCTAAATAAATACATTGCATATATTACATTAGAGCTTTTACATGTCGTGAAGGATCTCAAATGCCATGTGCGGTTCCCAGCATCAAAAGATTGAACTTTTTTTTTTCGAGAATTTACATACAGTACACGAGTTGCATGGGAAATGTCAACTCACATGTCTATTTATCACATCCAAGATGCGATTTTATGGAGGCAAAGTCCTAAATGCTCCAACTAGCTTGTTTCAGACATTTAGCTTTTTTGTAAGCAGAGGTTTTTCCTAACGATTTTCTACAGTCTGTAGTACATGCCAGTTTGTCAAAATAGAGCCCCCGATTGCTTGGACTTGTTTGCAAAATGCCAATACACATACCGGTCTTGATTTATCAGCTTTTCTTGAATTCTCAACTAGCAGTGCCTCCCTATTGGCATGTTGTGCCCTCTTTGGACATTTATTCACTCGTTTTTTAGGGTAACGCTGAGCATGCAATCTTTTAGATAAGATCTCTGCATGCTGATGGAAAAGATTAACATCAGTACAATGTCTCCTAAATCGGAGAAACATCCCGTATGGAAGATTGTTTATTATTAAACTTGGTGGTTGTTGACTGTAGAAATAAAGATTGTGTTCGGTTCGTTTATGAAACAGTTCCGTCTCCAGTTGTCCCATCTTATGAAAAATCCATAAATCAAGGAAATTGATGTATGACGGATTGGATTAATGTGAATCTGAGTCATAGTCCAAATTATTGAGCCATACCATAAACTCAAAGGGCATTCTCTGAGCGGTTCCAGATAATAAAGATGCCATTAATATACCTGCGAAACAGACAAATCTGGGAAAAGAAGGTATTGACTTCAAATAATATTTTTTTTCTTCTAATAAGGCCATGGGATGACCAGACTTGGGGCAAAAGAGCAGTTTACCGCCGTACCTTTTGTTTGCAAGAAAAATTCATTTTTAAACTGAAAAGATCTATTTTGAAGGATCAAAGTTGTACATTGTAGCAAAAAGGTGGTCAATATTGAATGTGGTAAAGGACATCTATTTAAAACGGTTTCTAGACTTTTGAGGGCTTTATCTTGAGGAATATTAGTGTAGAGCGCCTCAATGTCCATAGTAACCAATAGTTATTTGGATGAATTGAACTCAAGGCCCTCAACCAAATTGATAATATCCCTTGGATCTTTTAGGAACGTAAGTGTCAGTGCGTATAGTGGCATGATGAAAAAGTCCATGTATCTAGATACTGGCTCAAGAATAGAGCGCAGCACAATAACATTGCACTTGGACACATTTATGTGTATTTTGGGTAGAATATAAAATAGGGGTACAAGTACTTCGAATGAAGCCAAAAAGTTAACTCGTTATCACAGTATCCCCACCTCATGTCCTTTAGTGACCAATTTTTGGATCAGCAATTTGATGCCATTGCTTGGATCAAAAGAAAGTGGTTTATAGTGATTGGGAACGGACAACAGTCTATACATTTCCTGATCGTATTTATTTATGTCCCATAGCACAATTCCTCCACCTTTTTCCGTGGCCTTAATCACAATGCTTGTGTCTTTACGCAGAGCTTCAATGGCTTTAAATTGAGCTAAAGTCAAATTTAGTGGTTGTATCCCATGACGATTTTGGGTAATGCATTGGACATCCCATAACATACGTTTTTCAAATGTTAATACTTCCACTGGGACCTCCCCATTGCTAGGGGGTAAACACTCGGTCAGAATCTTGTGCATCATTTTTACCAGCAAAGTAGGTGTCCAGTCTAGGGCTCTGATTTTGTGTGGGCACAAAGCTCAAGCCATATTGGAGGACTACCGTTTTCATCCTTCGTTAGAGGTCGCTGGGACAGATTAAAAATGTGTAGTACTTCGTTTGTAATTGGCCCACTGGTTGAAATTTCGTTCACCTCCCGATATGCTCGTTGACGAGTGTTAAGCTCCTGCATTTCCTGATCCTGTAGTTTTGGTCCTTGTTGGGAACCTATTGGGCAACGTCAGCCGCCCCCCTCTAGAGAAGATGAATGGCCATGGTAGTTGAAGCCATTGAGACCAGTTTGATTCCCCAGCTCGTTTTCGGATCCACTTGAGGATGTCTCTGAGAATGTCACCCATTTCTTTTTACTTTCAAATGTATTACAGTCACCCAAATTAGGTCTGAATTTAGACTGCAAGACAAAATCCTCAGACAAATACGGATAATACTAAATTTCGCAATGTCTTTTTACAATTCGTTAGTCTTCCTGGTGACAATGTCAGATTTAAATTCAGTTAGTTGTTTATTAATGGATTCAAGCTTATTCTTAGCATCCAAGATCGCACTGGAGCCACCCCCTTTGTGATTATGAAGGTGAGCCTGCTAAGCTTCACACACCCTAGGAGAAGAAGGAGCGAGCAGGATCCCACTGACAGTGACTCCCCCTTGGAGGACAGGCCATCCCAAAATGGAGATATTTGTTACTCTCCCTTATCCCCAAAAAATAAACAGTATTATTGTTTATATGGGAATTGAATGTTGTACTGACTCACAACTTCATACAACAGTGGTTGATTTGGCGCGTTACCCCTTTCAGGCACTGTTTGTGCCTGAACTGAAAGAGCAAAGAACAAATCTACCCTTTCATGTGTCAGATATGACCCATACTGGGGAAGAGAGGACGTGTTGTCTACAGAGCGGCAGAGGCAAAAAGCCCTCCTACTGGGAGGCAGATCTACGCCCAGCATAGCGAACTAACGCACGGAGAAACCAGTGGAAAATAGAGACGACGGCTGATGAAGAACTATGGAAACCTTGGGAGGTCTTGAGAAGAGACTGGTGGTGGATTGAGGGATGAGAGCCACTGTGTTCCAAAGAGGCAGAGAGAGAGGCACTAACGATACCTGCGGCAAAGACTAAAGAAAGCGCTGATGAGCCGATCCAGTCTACCATAGAGCTCCTAGTTTGCCGGAGGACCACCGCAACACACTAAAAAGGTCAAGACTACCCCAAGACGGGGGTGTTAGAAACCATACCCCAGGGCGAGGTGAGAACAAGCACAGCCCAAGGTGGGGTAAGAGAAGCCATAGCCCACAGCGGGCTACGAGAAACCATACCCCAAGATGGGGTACTAAAAACATAACCCATAGCAGAGTGACAACGAGTATACCCCAAGGTAGGACCAGAAATGCCACAGCCCGAGGCGAGCTACCAGAAATCATACTCCACAGTGGAGTGTCAGATAATATACCCCATGGAGGGGTGAGAAGGTTTAAGTTACTTACCTGTAACTATTGTTCTGCAGCATGGATTCACATGGTCATAAATATTCCCCGTCCTCAGGCTGGATTGTGCCTCCCTCTCAGGTGAGTAGGTCCAATGTCCCGGCAATTTGACTGGAGCCAACGCTGACAGACTGAGTAGGTCCGGATACCAAATCTGGTGTGGCCACACTGGGGAGACGAGTATCATCTTGCATCAACATCAAGTGTGTTGATGACACATAGCAGGAGAGAGAAAGGGGGAAACATGTACAGATACGGACTTCTCATCAGAAGGAAAACGCGTCCCCAAAATTCCTCGGTTGATGGAATCTGCAAGCAAACGTCTGGTATTTGAGTTCGCCGAAGTGGCAAAAAGATAGATCGGGGGACTGCCCCATTTGATGAACAAGCGGTCCACCTGATCCTGACTAAGTTCCCACTCGTGGCAGGAGCGCACAGAGTATGTGATGGTGTTCTTGATTCCTGCCAGGTGGAGACGGACGAGTAACATCCCCTGTCCGATGGTCCAGTGCCACAAGTCCTGAACTTCCTTGGAGAGCGCTGGAGAAAGAGTGCCCCTTTGCTTCCTGATGTAGAACATGGTGGTGGTGTTGTCCGTGAAGATCCTCACTATCTTGCCATTCAGAGACGGTAGGAAAGACTTGAGAGCCCAGAACATTGTGCCAGGATGTCGATGTGCGGCTCCTTCCCCTCTGGAAGCCACAGACCTCTGGCGTGTAGATGTCCAACTTTTAGCCCCCGAACTTTCCACAGAGGTGTCCGTGGTGATCGTCTCCTGGTATGGCAGGGTTTTGGAATCCTGTCCCCTGGGCGATGTGGGCGCGCACCCCCTACCATTCTATTGCCCGCCGGAACTCCTTGTTGAGAGGAATCTTGTCCACAAAAGTTCCAGACAAGTGTATCGAACGTGCATCCAAGGATTCCTGTAGGGGGTCGCATCTGTGGTCTCCTTTGCTGATGACAGTCGCTGCACCTTTCCTTGAATGGCTGCTAGCCTCTCTTCCGAGGGTGAAGCCAGGCAAGTCACCTTGTTGATGGCGTTAAGCAGGACTTCGGATAGTTCACGGAGAACCCCAGCTCCATCGGCAGTCGGACAGTCTTCTTCGTGTGCTTGTTGGTCGGCTCTAGAGATTCGACACGTACCAGCCAAATCATCCAGGTACGGGTGCATGTGGATGCTCTGCAGATGCAGATGGGCCGCCACTAGGGCAAGGCATTTTGTAAACACTCTTGCGGTTGACTTCAAGCGGAATGGTAGGGCCTTGAACTGGTAGTGTTGGCCTTGCACCACGAACCGTAGAAACTTTCGATGTTTCTTGTGAATTGGGACATGGAAGTACACGTTCTCCAGGTCCAACAACGTCAACAAAATCCCCTTCGTCCAGTTGGTCGAGCACATGTTGCAACGTGACCATCCTCAATTTGTGGGACATCAGGTACTTGTTCAGACGGCGTAGGTCCAGGATGGGTCTACAACCCCTGGTCTTCTTTATTACTAAAAGTACCTGGAAAATACTCTGGAGCCCCAAAGCCGTTGGCGAACAAGCTATTGTCCCTTTCCATAGCATGGCTTGCACTTCTTCCAGGACCTGAGGGATGTCAAGCTCCTGACAGGGAACCGGTGTAATACATGGGCACCTGCGTTTGAACTCCAAGGTGTGCCCCTGGGCGAGAGCATCCAGCACCCATCTGTCAGTGATCATCTTCCATTTGCTGGCGAACCTAGTCAGCCGGCCTTCCACCGGGGTGCATGAGTGGGAGCCTGACATCTTGGCCCGTTCAAATTCATTGGGGGCCGGCGCCCTGCGGGCGATGCGGACGTCCGCTACTGTAGGCCTGGAAGCGGCCCCTGTAGGCTTCCTGCGTTGAGGAACAGTGACCCTGCAGAAGCGAAAGGAGGAGCGATGCTGCTGAAGAGGGCCCAGGGAGCGTGCCATCTCCGTGTCCTTTTTAAATGGCCTGGACGGACTCATCGACCGCCTTTCCAAACCGATTTTTGCTGTCGAAGGGCATGTCTAGCACCTTCGCTTGGACGTCAGAAGTTAGTGGCCTTCAACCATCCTTGCCGACGCAGACAGACTGTTTCCCATCTGCCAGAAACCCATGTTGGTGACGTCCACTGCCACCGTAATGGCATGGTCTGACGCCACTTCCCCTTCCTTAGAGAAGACGAGAGCTTCCATCTTCTTGTCATCAGGGAGGAACTCCAGGATCAGCCCCAGTTTTTACCACAACTCTGTTGTACCTGGCCAGGATAGCCATGGTTGTGGATGCTGCATGTAAATGACTTTTTTATTTTTTATTATAGTGTGTTATTAGACGTCTTGTATCCTTTTCACACTCGCATAATGAACATATACCAAAGTAAAAAAAAAAAACATATCATCAAAAACATCCAATTCATACAAATGTTTTCCATAAAAGGCAATCTTAAAACCACTTATAAACTGTCCCCATCAACTTTAGTTATCCTTTTACTTGCCACCTACCACAAATGCAGTGCCGCTGTACTTAATACTGATGACTTGGTGCCAAACAGGTCACTCCAAAATGTGTCAGAATTTGGGTTACTATATTTTTTGTACAGCCGCTTATTGACTGCTCCGAGTTCTTCACATTGTGTTAAAAGATGTCTGGCAGTCTTAATAGTCCTCCCACAAAGTCTACATAGCCTTTGCGAACGCGGGATACCACTTCATGCGCCCGTATTTTCCAACACCTTAATGGTTTGGAGTCTAACTGACATAATTAACCTAGTAATTATCAGGTAACGCTTCCTTATCAGATACAACCTGGGACTACTTCTATCGAAGGATTGTCTGACGTACTCACTAAATTTCTTTAGTGTGCCAAGATGGGTCAATGCAGAGTCTATGTCATCTGTCCTTGCTTAATCAGGGATTCTGGCAATTTGAGCCATGTTTTCGGAGTTTGTGTTATCCCAATTTTGTACATATAATATATTACTCTCTAACTCACTAAACCACTTACTAGTTTCATACCTATTCGCACGTTGTATGGTTAGCGAAAGTAAACTATCTGTGCCAGCTAGATCAAACTTTATTTTTGCCCATAAATTGCAGGAGGCTACTGACCATCGCATGCTCAGAGAAACGAGCCCCAGCTCTAATCTAATCCCCTGGACAGGGGCACAAGGGGGTAGACTTAACATTGAACGCAAGAGCTTTCCTTCCAATTTCTCAATTGCCTCAACCCATTTCCAGGGGAAGACCTCAAAAGCAAGAGTTTCGCTTCAAGACATCTACCCTACCCCTTGCATGTCAATCATTTTCCTTAATGCAAACCATTTCGCCCAGGCTTTTTTGGTCACTTCCTCTAGAATAGAGACCGCCATGAACTTTGCCGTGATGGTAATTCCCAAATAGTGGTAGCTATTGGTGGTTTCTACTCTTTGTCCCCCAACCACCAATCACTACGCTTTTTTTACCACGGTTGTATCCCCAAATATCATAATCTTTGTTTTTTTTATATTTGGCTTAAGTGATAACTCCAGTGAACAGGAAAATAGTGCAGTAAGAGAGTGCTGTAAACCAACTTTAGTTCTATCAAGAATCACCACGTCATCTGCACATGAGATACACGTCAGTCCCTTATTACCATATTGTGGAGGGGTATTATGAACTTCCCCCCCCAGTCTTCTTGCCAACAGGGAGAGATTATATATTGAAAAACAAGGGAGCTAGCACACATCCTTGTTTCAAACCCCTCCGAGTGGGGATACGGTCATAAAGGGCCCCCTACTGCGACAGCCTAATTCTTACTGCCGTATCTCCGTCTAGAGCTTTTATAAAATATAAGAGGGACGGGTCTAACTACCAATCTTCAAGCATGGACCATCATTTTTCTCCATCAACACTGTCAAACGCGGACGAATAGTCCACGAAACAGGCAAACAAAGATAACCCCGGTTTAGCATCAAGGTCAGATATCAGTGTTAACAGGGTCCAGAGTGGGTAGGTTGTAGAGCACCCCTTTCTGAACCCCGTTTGGTGGTGAGAATACCCCTTTTAACCACCCAATCTTTGAGTAGGTCCAGCAAGATATTAGCTAATATCTTCCCACTGCAATCTAACCTTGCTAAGAGTCGGTAATTTTCCGGCCTGTCTCTCTGGCCTTTTTTAAACATGGGGATCAAAATAGCCCCTTTCCATGTCTCCGGTATCACCCCAGTATGACATATCTGAAGAAACATCTGTCTTAGTGTGCTGGCCCATAGCTCTGGGTTGTTTTTCAGGGTCAAATTATTTTGCCCATCTGGACCCATGGCACTAATTTCTTAATTCTCGCCACTAAATCAGTTGTTTTCACAAAATCACCTAATTTACTATTTTGCTGGCTCTGGGTGGCCTGACTGTCTTTTCTGGACCCTGGAAGCATTTTTTAATGACCTCCGTCCAGTTGTCCTCAGTTACCTTAACTATCTCCTTCTGTGCCCTTTGTGGTCCCCGAGCCTTTCCTAGCCAGTGCCAAAACATGTTTGAGTCATTTGTTCTCATTAATCTGTTCAGGTGTTTATACCACTCAACTTCGGAGGACTCTGTGGTTGCGGAGCCAGGATTTATAGTAAATCCTTATGGTCATTATCCACTCTTTTAAAATTTTCAGAGATCATTTAAGGTTTTTTCATAGTATCCTGATAACCAAATTCTTTTCTTTCTTCTTCCTAGCAATAAGGGGGTCAAAACGCTGTATCAATCACAATGCCTTCTGGACACCCCTTTCTTGCGTGTGACTACCTCAGATTCAACTCAGCAAAACACTTCGGCTATGATGTCTTGTACCCTATCTCCTTCTCTGACTGCCAATTTTGTCCTCAACAGGGCATTATATCTAAGCATTGTCTTGGGAGTCCATCAAAGACGATTACCACCAGAGTTAACCTCTGGGCCGTTCCTCAAAAATATTTTTGGTCTAAGAATGTTGTGTCTTTCCCCCTGCAAGGGTGCTTGCAGCCTTCACCGATGCCTCTGCGGCTGGGTCGAGCCACAGGCGCAGGGATACGCTCTGTACTGTGGGAGCCACCCTCATAGGATCGGGCCCACAGCTGGCATGGCTGTCACAGCAGATATCGAAGTAGTCGAAGAGGACTTTGGCTGCGCCGGTTGAGCCTGCTTGGCTGCAAGGCCTTCTTCTCATTCTCTGCCCTCGGCTTATCCGATTTCTCCCAGAACATGAGTGGGGTGGATGACTTCCTCTTTGACTAGGTGCTCGATGGTAGGCTGGCTGCGAATGGCAGACGGCGATAGTGATTGCGGCCTATCCAACCTGCCACCCGCATCACCGGCAAACCCAGTGGACTCGGAATTCCGGCTCTTGGCCTCATCTTGGACGCCCACAGGTGGGGCGACCTCAAAGGACTTAACCTCTTTCCGGAGTGAGACCGCTCTTCGGACCGGCCAGTCCTGGACAAGTCATGACCATGCTATGAGCACAGGGCAGAGGTCTTGTTCGAATTGAGCAATGCCGCCAGCCGGCTATGCCCGTCTTTCGTCTTCTTCGAGAAGCCCGGGCATATCTCGAACTACACCTCGTTGTGTTCCGGGTGCAGGCAGTGAAGACATTGTAGATGTTTGTCCTCCACAGAGACATTCCGTAGCCTGCATTTGGTGCAGGGCCTGAAGAGGGTCCTTCCTTCCTCCTCTTCCGTCATGGTCAGAGGGCGTGAAGTAGGCCCAAGACGGCCTTCTAGAAACTTTGACAAATCTTCGCCCTTGAGGGGTGCTAAACTTCACCGACAATGGATCCCTGTGGCCGGCAGATGAGGAAAAGAGCACAAGGGCTCTCGGAAATAAAAATAAAAAATCAAAACTTTTTCGCAAAACAAACTCAGAAAAAACGTACAATAGCTTGGAGAGCAACCCAAGGACTCCCAACACTGAAGCGTGCAGTACAAATCTTAAGATGGCTGCCAGAGGTGGGGCCTAGGGAGAGGACTGTAATTGGATGGGGGCAGTATGACCCAGAGAACAGTGATTGGTTTAGAGGAGAAATACAGTTTTTAAAAGAAAAAAACGTTTCACTTTCACTTACAGAGGATTCCCAGTCAGACAACGTGGAATATTCACGAGCATGTGAATCCATGCCAGACCCCTTGCTGGAAAACGATCATACCCCAGGCGAGGACACAAGAAACCAGGCCTAAAGCAGGTTACTAGAAACCAAACTCCTGAGAGGGGCGAGATCCAGCAAACCCAAACCAGAATACAAGAAACCATAAGGTCAAACTGGGGCAAGAAACCCAAAAAATACAGTACACGATAGCAAGCACTGGAGAACCTCAATTAAGATTTCTGGATGGGGGAATCCAGGGAAAATACCTAGTATATACGCAAGTGTCAGGCAGCAAACCAGGCTGGTTCCTAAACTACCTGATAAATATTCGAGAGAAAGAACCTCTGCACAGTCTGTGATACAACCTAAAGATGAGGAAGACAAAAGAGACTTGCGATAAATAGTGCAACTGTGAAAAAAGTAAAGTCCCATTCTGCCTTTGATAGGAGGTATCACAAAAGGGTCTGAGGAAAATCAGCACTCTTATGTTTTGGGGCCAAAAGGTTTATCAGTAAGTTTCATTTTCTTTTGTGCTCAGAGTGGTAGGGGCAAAGTCCACACAAGATTAGGTTTGCTGGATGGTGGAATTAACTTACTTTGTGGGACATCCTGGCAAGCATTCTTTTAGACATTTTTTCTTTATGGTAGGGCTCAACAAATCAGGGAGAGAATAGGAATTTAAACACTTAGAAATAAAGAACCCTTGAAACAAAATGCCAGAGTATCCATCTCCGTATTCTGAATTACCACACAGCTTGCAAAACAAGTAGAGGCACATTTCAATGAGCTCCAAAATCTCCATGACTGGGCATATCAGATCAGCTCCATTCATGAATCAACAGAGCCAATTAAATGAAACATCAGATTACGTACTTTAACTGCACCCATTGTCCCTCCTAGAGGGTGGACTTCTTCAGTTTCAATCACTGGAAAGTAACAGAAGAGTTTCCATTAATATTTTTGGGAGAATTCTTCTAAATTGTCACTCTTTGCTTCATCTTATGGAGGTCATATCGCAAATGACAGTGAGTCGTGGAGATGGTGCAAGGGATTGTATTCTTTTGTGAGGCCTGGGGCCATTCCTCTCGCTCTCTCGTCTTGATATGACCTTCCTACATAACCCAGACGTCAATAACCCCTTGTTAATGCTATTGAATGTTGACCTCTAGTGTCTAAACTGCTATCTTGCGCTACAACAATGGTCTAACTGCCATCTATGGAAGCTTCCTTTGGGACTTCCTAACTGTCCCAACTTGATCCAAAGGGCTGTTGTCTAATGGGACAGTGCCTTGCAATTACACAGTTGGATTCAGGGTGGTTCCAACATGCACACCCTCATTTCTTTCCTTCCATTCTTTCTACCTCACCCTTCCTCCTACTGATCGCCTGGCTTTACAATGTTGCACTCTAGTTCTCACCTCTCCTCCCTCCTCCACACGACTTCTACCTCCTCCCCCACTACCACTATCCAAAGCACTTCTCAATTACACTCCTTCCACTACTCTACCTACACAACCTCCACACAAACACGCACACTCAAACGGCAAAACCACTCCCTCCTAAGCCAATACCTCACCTGCTCAACAGATCTACACAAGTCTCTGCTCCTTCCTTCTTCCTGCTGGCCTCGGTCATCCTCCACCTCAACATCCGACCTCACCCGAAAAACCCACACGACTGTTCCCGGTTTATATCATTCCTTTCCTGCTAGGATTGGATAGCTCTCCTTGGCCAATCTGTCACCATCTGCCCCACCAGGGGTGTATGGTTTATCGGAAAGTCATAATAAGCAGGCTTCCCTGCTCATTTTCTGTGTGTGGACTTGCCGTGTAAGGTTGATGGCAGCCCAGAGATGCCAATGTGTATGTGAATGGCCTGGTACCATGATTCGTGGGGTCTCCTCGTAAGTACATCCCGAGAGGGCTGGGTAGGCTTGCTTCCCCTGTTGGTCCCGGGTGGTCGTGGTCTAGGAGACGTGCTTGTGGGCATGTAAGCTTGCCTGCGCTGCAGCTCTGTGACGTTATCTGTGCTGCAGCATCAATGGTTATGGTTTTTCGTTTTATCATGAAGCGCTGGTGCCTCTGGTGGGGGTCTCTTTGCATGAGACCCCCATCTGGTACTGCAGGTTCCTTTGCTGCTTGTGGCTTCACTTTTGTGCTGGTATTTGATAAAGGAGGCAAGGCTGGTAAGAATAGTGGTCTGTAACAAGACATGCTGTCACAAAGGGGGTTACAGTATGAGACAGGGCTTACGGTCCTCTCAACTGTCACTATCCTGCTCAGCGCTAGGATTGGCTCTGGATTTCTCCCTGGTAGGCCTCCCACCCTCGGTTGAGAGAGGATTCCATCCCCTCTTGACAAAGCCAGGTTATTAGCCTTGGCACAGGTTCTAGCCCCACCAAACGAAGGTTACATATATTTGACCCCAGGTTATTATTATTGAAGGTTCAAGAACTTTTGAGGCACTGATGTGTTGCCTTCAAGATATTGCCCTATAAAAGCGATTAACCAATGAATTCCTTTCACGGATGACATACATTACTCACTGTAATCCCATTTCTAGTGCTTGTATCTGCTTAGATTCACACGCTGTGCATACAGTCCGGCATCTAGTAGTATTCGCAGAGTATTGCATTTGTTTTTTTTTTCGATGATCGAAAAAGGGACGTCGACATGGGCGCAACTGTTCACACTATCCCTAATGTGACCTGTAGTGAACACAACATACGTCACGCGTTCGGTACCCCCCGGTTATTTTTGTTCTGAAATGAGGGAGCCTCACAGAATGCGCAAGTGAATACAGAAGAAAAGAAGGTGTAAGAGGTCTATGCTCCTTCAACTCCAAGAGCGGAGCAAGGGTGGGCACTTGTGAATCTAAGTAGATACAAGCACTGTAATGCCTTCTTGCCCAGATGCCCTTCAGCCCAGCATGCCACGAGGATCAGGTAAGCCCTTTTGGGCTTAATACCATTAAGATGCCTGCACCTGCTAAAATGGCCACCGCTGCGGCTCTGTAATTCCACACCCAGCAAGCCTTTTTTCAGCCCGTCTCCACTGTGCTACGATAAGTGGATGCAGCCTCTTCTTCTAGATTGGCCTGCGAGCCGGCAGGCGCTGCCAGTCCCAACCAAAGGCCTACACATAAGGCCCTAGATGTTCCCTGTATGGCCTTGTCAGGCCACTGAGGGCCTGCAGTCTCCATACCAGGGTATGAACAATCCACTGTTCTTACACCAGCCATCAAGTTATGTCACAAGCCCTACCAGATCATTTTTCCGTTGCCCCCTCCTCATTTCTGCCACGCGCAGTATGGTCTTTGAACACGACCCCTGCTCCTTTTAGGTCCAAAGATGCTGGGCTGTGCTATAATTAGTGAGCGGTTGTTAAACCCAGAACACAACCGATAACAATCGAGTGCCGCCCCATGAGTTCATCCTTCGCAAATGTGTGCCCTGCAAAGCCACTACCGATGCACATGAGAAACAAGCATCTCGGTTCGCGTTGAACAAACCCCAGCCCAACGCTACTTGTACCCCACTCGCACTTTTCCCAGAGAAGCAAACATTACAGTACCTACCAACCAAACCCAAGGGAACTCTACGGAGCAAACGCTGAACAACTCCGGTAAGGATCCCAGCCGGTCCTCAGCCCCTTCAAACTCCATCTTTGTTCCTAACAATGCTCCCTGCCCACCCACCACTCCCATTCAAAGAGGAGTTACAACTTAAAAAACTCTACGTGTACACGCCCAGCGTCTGCACAATTGTAAACGCTGTTAGTGCCTAGATCAACCCAAACGTGAATCACAAGGTTACTGTACTCCCTAATCAGCTTAATGTTACCTGCAACATTGTGCCGGATAATTCGGCTAGAGATCATGCCACCACTCCCACTGCAAATATTGACGTTGTTGATAATCTTACCAGCGCTGCCACCACAAATGTTAATATTGGCGCTGCCATTATTTGCATTGCTGCTGCTGCCACCGCAAATGTTGATATTGCTGTCGCCACTACTAATGCTGATGCGGCTGTTACCACTGTTAAGTGCCAATATTGCTGATGCCACTATGAGCACATATATTGCTGATGGCTCGACAATAGTAAAAGATGTTGATGCCACTAGTGCTGAAGCCACAACACCCACTAGTGAACTGCTGCCACCCCCGCTTGAGAGCCTCAGCCCAATCACCTCCATAACACTTAAAGGCACCTAGGTCCTTGGTGGCCCAAGCCCTCGACGTCGCTGACCTCAGACAACTTAGACTTTTTGGCCATCACAGAAACCTGGCTTCATGTTGCAGCAGGTCCAGCCCTCTCCTTGACCATCCCAGACAGTTCCACCATCTTTAGGCAAGACAGAATAGACACCAAAGGTGGTGGGGTGGGCGAGGGGGGGGGGATTAGCCATCATTGCTAGAAACTCCTTATCCATCAGGGTCATGAACAATCCTGTCCTACAATCTGGGTAACTGCCATAAACACAATTGATTCTCTCACACCTCTAGCAAAGCAATGCACCTCATTTATAGACCTCCATGCCCCCTATTGGCATATGAAAAGGACATCTGTCATCTCCTCTCCTGGGAGACGAAGCCCTCATTCAAAATTGTCCTCATGAGGGACGTAAACCTAGGATTCTATGACCCCATGGACAATGCGCTAGCTATTGCCAATGCCTTGGAGGCCTTGGGCTTCCAACACATCATCCTATGCACAACAAAGGCAGCATGTTAGACTGCCTAGCAGAATGAATTCACCTGCAATATCAAAGTTGATTGAAATGTGCCTTGCCTGTGGTCAGACCATAACATCATTGCCTTCACCATTCCCTGGAATACTCGACCCCAGCCTCTAATATCACCGGCCACTCATGAGAAATGCCTGTAATATTACACCAGCAAGGATGCTCCCGCTGTTGAAACCTCTCACAGCCTACCAAGTTATATCCAACGACCCAACTAGCATGGTAGCACAATACAACCAAGCTCTCCTTTGTGCCATTGATGAGGTGGCTCCTATGAGTAATCGCAAACCCATGCCACTTGCACATTTAACTACTTGGTATACCCCCTACCTCAAATCCATTCACTCGCCCAAAGAGCGGCTGTGAACACCTGGAAAAAATATCCAACTACTGCCAATAAAGACCACTTCACATCTACCTTCACAACATACAAACACGCCATACTCCTAGCTAAAAGCTCAATCTACAACGATTGCATGGAAAAAGCCAATTCAGGCACCCGAGAGCTCGATGCCAAACTCGATTTCCCCTTCAGAAGGTTCTCCTTCGACCACCATTGCAGAGACTGAACGAAGGAAATCGAGACAACCACTAGATCATCCCACTGACCGCTTGCCTGACACCATTGGCTCGAGAGCCACTCCTGCATAGGGCGTGTGGAACAGCCACATGGCTTTCTGTACGGTTATCTGACGGATGGCTACATACGGAGGGTTCTGGAACAGCATGTTTTGAACCCTCTCATCAGAGGGGGAAGACAAGTCTGTCTTCTGTTCGAATTAGGGCTCCTAGAAACTGTTTGACTTCACTGGGGACCAGACTTAACTTGCTCGTTGATTGAGAACCCCAGGTTGAAAAGACAGACTTTTGGGTGTTGTGAGGCACACCAACATTGGATCCTCCCTTGCCCTCCCTCTTTTTTTTTCATATATATATATATATATATATATATATATATATATATATATATATATATATATATACACACACACACACCTGATGAGGTCACTAGACAATTCTGGTCTATGAAGGCCTTCTCTAAACCAGTGGACCCCTGCCCCTCCAAAACCATTAAGGATATTGACTCCCCCTGCCCAAGTCTTGGCTGATCTCTGCAATCTCTCTTTTCCACTGGAGTTTTCCCAAATGCTCACAAGCACTCCCTTGTGCACACTCTGCTGAAGAAACCCTATGCCGACCCCTCCATTCCGGCAAACAACCGCCCAATCTCCATCACTCCTTTCCTGGGCAAATACATGGAGAAGTTGGCTCTCCCTCAGCTGACCCTCCACACTGAATCTATTGGTTGCTTCCATGACCATCAGTCTGGCTTTAGAGCATCCAGGAGGCACGGAAACTGTTCTCCTGAACACCCGTGAAGACCTGCTCTCAAATCTTGACACTAACACTCCCTCTGTTCTCATTCTCCTTGATCTCTCGCCTGGCCTTGACACGGTAAACCACAACATCCTGATCGGATGTCTCTGTGACACCTTGGGAATCACAGGTCAGGCTCTGGCGTGTTTAACCTCCTTTCTCTGCGACCACCCATCCAAGGTGGAACTCAGAGCCTTTCTCTAGACTATCGCTCTCTCAACCTGCGAAGTTCCCCAGGGATCAAACATATCGCCCTGGTTCTTCAACGTCTACATGGCTACCTTGGCACGCGTGATCGCCACTTCACATCTAACTTCCAATGTTACCCGGATGACACTCCACTATCCTTCAGGCTACCCTCAGCCGCCTCCTCCTCCTCGGTCATATCTGTCGGCTATTCAGTCATGATGTGCTGCAAACTACCTCTACCTCAATGCCAGTAAGACTGAGATTGTTAGCATTGGGACCCCTGCCCCTGCTTTCACTCTGCCGGCCTCACTTGGCATTGCACATGCACCCACTAGCGAGGCCAAAAACCTCGGGGTCACTCTCTCCTTCTCCACTCACATTTTCGGACATCTCAAAAAAGTCTAACTATCAGCTTTACCTCCTCAGAGGTACTCTACCTTTTTCTCATTTTCCCCCAGTGACTCACTGCCTCCAGATCCCCGGCTCTCTCCAGGCTGGACTATTCCAACAGCCTCTTCCTCAACCTCCCTGCTTCTGCCCTGCGCCCTCTGCAACTCATCCAGAACCGCAAGACTTATCCTTGGCCTCAAGCCCAGGGACCGCATCTCTCCGGCGCTGAAATCCCTTCACTGGCTCCCAGTGCCTGCAAGGATCAAGTTGAACACCCTCTGCATTGCCCACAAGGCTTTCTGGGGCCTATGGTCTACCTACCACAACATTGCCCACCTATAAACTGTCCCTCAGGAGCCCTCCGCTCATCTACCTCCAATCTTCTGCGAGTGAGCCGGTTCTCCAAGCAGAGATTTGGAGGGAGATCCTTATCCTCAGCAGGTGCCTCGCTCTGGAACCATCCATCTTGAGCCTGATGATCATAAGTTCCAGAAACTCCTGAAGACCTTCCTCTTCTCCTCCTCCTTCTCTCTCACTCTACCTTGCTAACCTATTTCTCTGTCCTTTTCATCTCGTCCTCCTCTTCCTTATAGTTTGCTGACTGGCCACTTGGTGTACCTCAGTCTCACAGGTCCCAGGGACCCCTGTCAGACCTCTCTGCACTTGCCTCAGGGCCCTGAACAGCACCCTCTCTCCCTCCCACCCTTCCTGCCTCCCTCAATGCACTTGAGAATTAACCCAGGAGAGTGGCTCTTTCTGCACTTACCCCAGTCTCCACCGACAGAGTACACTTGGACCTCCCCCTCCTCTGACCATCTGTGCACTTGCACGATCCAAATGCACCTTTGCCTGAAGATAGTCTGTTCTCTCTTTAATGTGCACTTTGTAAAACTGCAGAATCGCGGTCAGGCCTATTTTCTGTACCTCAATTGTTAAATGTATTATATTCACTTACTCTGCCGTTGCAGACTATTATCGTTTCAGAATTTCAAGGACTGAGCGACTGTTTTTCCCCCTTGTTCCCACCCTCACGAGTGCTGTGTAACACTTGCCTGTGTATAGGCACTCCTGCCCGCGCCACGAGTTCCAGAAGTGGCGTGGGCAGGAGCCCCCACCAGCAGCCACCCACGCGCTCCAACTCCTGGAGGCATCGCAGCGACCGCAACAACGACCGCGACCGCAACGGGCCATCCCTCCCACCCAGGCTCGGAGGTGCAACTTCCTGCCCTGCCAGGGCCCCTCCATCTGCCCACACTGCCCCCACATGAAGACAAGCACCGGTGACCCATCTGGGCACGCACCGCACCGCGCCGACATTTCCTTCCTGAAACAAAATGTCGGGCGCGATGCGGCATGAAATCGAGGCTCGGCTTCCCCCGGCCGCCTAGCAACGAGTTATTTTAAACTCGAACTTCTGCCGGCAGGCGGAATAGCCGGCGGCCAGTCAAAGGCCCTGTTTTGCCCCTGTTTAGCGCACGTGAGCGCAATACCAAACCTACATCCCGACCTAACATTCTGCTGTGTTGGAGAATCCAGTACAGAGTCGAGACCCTTCCTTGAGGGAGCAAGAAGGTTTCCTGACGGACCCCACCGAAAAAGAGACTAATCTAACCGAGGAACAGCCTCCGCTATGCCGAGGAGGAAGCAGTACTCTCCACTTGCATTGTCTGGACTCAACCCACTGTGAGTAAAGCATAACACCCTAGTCGCTTAGTCTACCCTACGGTCCTCATGTGAATGTCTACGGCTTACTGCTAGTATAAACATACAAACTCGGTGAATTCACTCTTGCTAACCTCTTGTTACTTATGTGCACTAGGCTATTGCTACTGCTCTCATGTAACATATCGCGCCGCGCCTCACTAATGCCACCGCAACTGTGTTGTGCCCTTTGGTCGCTCATAGACCACAGTAATTGTGTTGTGCCCTCTGGTCGCCCATAGACCACAGCAATTGTGCTGTGCCCTCTGGTCGCCCATAGACCACAGTAATTGTGTTGTGCCCTCTGGTCGCCCATAGACCACTGTAATTGTGTTGTGCCCTCTGGTCGCCCATAGACCACAGTAATTGTGTTGTGCCCTTGGTCTCTCATAGACCACAGTAATTGTGTTGTGCCCTTTGGTCTCTCATAGACCACAGTAATTGTGTTGTGCCCTTGGTCTCTCATAGACCACAGTAATTGTGTTGTGCCCTTTGGTCTCTCATAGACCACAGTAATTGTGTTGTGCCCTTTGGTCTCTCATAGACCACAGTAATTGTGTTGTGCCCTTTGGTCGCTCATAGACCACAGTAATTATGTTGTGCCCTTTGGTCTCTCATAGACCACAGTAATTGTGTTGTGCCCTTGGTCTCTCATAGACCACAGTAATTGTGTTGTGCCCTTTGGTCTCTCATAGACCACAGTAATTGTGTTGTGCCCTTTGGTCGCTCATAGACCACAGTAATTGTGTTGTGCCCTTTGGTCGCTCATAGACCACAGTAATTGTGTTGTGCCCTTTGGTCGCTCATAGACCACAGTAATTATGTTGTGCCCTTGGTCTCTCATAGACCACAGTAATTGTGTTGTGCCCTTTGGTCTCTCATAGACCACAGTAATTGTGTTGTGCCCTTTGGTCGCTCATAGACCACAGTAATTGTGTTGTGCCCTTTGGTCGCTCATAGACCACAGTAATTGTGTTGTGCCCTTTGGTCTCTCATAGACCACAGTAATTGTGTTGTGCCCTTGGTCTCTCATAGACCACAGTAATTGTGTTGTGCCCTTTGGTCTCTCATAGACCACAGTAATTGTGTTGTGCCCTTTGGTCGCTCATAGACCACAGTAATTGTGTTGTGCCCTTTGGTCGCTCATAGACCACAGTAATTGTGTTGTGCCCTTTGGTCGCTCATAGACCACAGTAATTATGTTGTGCCCTCTGGTCGCCCATAGACCACAGCAATTGTGTTGTGCCCTTTGGTCGCTCATAGACCACAGTAATTCTGTTGTGCCCTCTGGCTGCTCATAGACCACAGTAATTGTGTTGTGCCCTCTGGTCGCTCATAGACCACAGTAATTGTGTTGTGCCCTTTGGTCGCCCATAGACCACAGTAATTGTATTGCCCATGTCCATATATACACCATACTGCCATCTGTCTGCGCCCTAGGATCACCGCAACTTAACACCATATGCCTCACACACTAGATAATAACATAGCAGACTTAGCAGCTACTCTGCCTGCACTCTACCCAAAACTATAACTCTAGCCATCATTCTAGATACAGGATGCTCACACATTATACAATGCTCCTTATACTATCCTATCTAGTATACCTGGCCTCCTCACTCGCCCCTTGGGAACGTCTCACCATGTCGCCCCCTACAGCAACCACAACACAACGATCCACTACACAATGTAACATAGCTGACAGAAACCTAAGACTACGAGCAAGACTACCCAGAATCTTTGATCCACTCATCAAATACGAAACTAATACCATTCGAGCCAAAAAGGAACCCACTCGCAAACCATTCACCCATAACTACATTAAGTATAATAACTACCAAACAAACAAAGAAACAAATGCCCCTCCTAATGCCGCAATAAATACTGCTACACACCCTAACCACACACCGAAAATCAAAGGAGCCTTAATAAACGCTAGATCCTTAGTCGCCCACGCCATAGAAATATCTGAAATTATCTTGACAGAAGACTACGACTTCCTAGCCATTACAGAAACTTGGCTGCATGAGGCATCAGGCCCAGCACTATCCCTAGCTGTGCCCAACAATTATACTATCCTCAGATCGGATAGGCGCGGAGCTCGAGGTGGCGGACTAGCCATCATCGTCAAAACTAAACTCGGGATGAGACTCACCCCCTCACCAACCATTGAATCTTGCGAGATAATGTCCACCAAGACACCCACAGCTAACTCACAAACTCTTAACCTTCACTTGATATACAGACCTCCAGGTCCTATCAAGAACTTCATAGAAGACTTAACTACCATCCTATCAGAAAACCTCAAAGATACTACTCAATCAATTCTACTAGGTGACCTCAATATTGGCTTTAATGATATCAACGACCTACAAGCCACAGCAGCTTCCAACACCCTAACAGAACTGGGTTACACACAAAGAGTGCTTGAGCCCACCCATATCAAAGGGAGAACCCTTGATTGGATTGCTGACCACAACTGCAATATAGCCAATCTCTCCATCTCACCCCAAATCTGGTCAGATCACCATCTAATTTCATTCTCCTTGGACACTACCACCCCCAAACTGCAACAACCGTGTGCACCTCCTGCACTTACCAGAAACAAAAAAAACATGACATTAGACAAACTACTCCCCGGCATCATGCCCACTCTGGACGCTCTACCTGACAACCTTAACCCTAACAGCCTAGTGGAAGAATTTAACAACATCATGAACAAAACCCTTGACGACATCGCACCACTCAAGCTCAGAAACAGCAAGCCAAAGAGCCACCTGAACAACTGGTTCACCCCCCTCTTAAAAAATCTAAGATTAGAAAAAAGGAAATGGGAAAATATGTGGAAAACTAACCCCAGTCCAGAAAATAAACTGAAACTAGTCAACATCTCTTCTCATTATAAAAAAGAAATCATCCTAGCTAAACAAGAGACCTACAATAACAGAATCACACAAGCCAAATCAAGTACAAAAGAACTGTTCGCCATACTCAGAGAACTGGAAAACCCAATAACACCTCAAGATAACTGTCTCAAAGACAAAAAGTGGTGCTCTGAAATCCAGCAAGCCCTCTCTAACAAAGTCTGAAACCTCCAAAAGAAAATAGAACTAAAACGCGAGACCTTAGCACCCAATATATTACCGCCTATTAAGACACTTCCTAACTCCAAACCCACTACGCAATTCCACTTCTCCAAAGTCTCCATACTAGAAGTAGAGAAAGCAATACTCGGTCTTAAACCGTCCAACTGCAAAGGAGACTTATGTCCAGCACAACTCATCAAAGATGCCGCACGAGATCTAGCACCATTTATCACTAAGTTAATTAATGCCTCCTTTACCACAGGCATTATCCCCAGTAACTTAAGAGTCCTGGGTGCTCCCACTCTTAAAAAAGGTTACTCTAGACCCCACTATACCCACTAATTATAGACCTATTACTACGGTTCCGTTCCTCTTGAAGATACTGGACAAGGTGGCATACATCCAAATCCAGAACTTCCTGGAACAAAACCAACTATTAGGCTCCCGACAATCTGGCTTCCGCCCTCTTCACGGCACAGAAACTGCACTGATTGACCTGAAAGCCCAAATAGACAAAGTACGAGATTCTGGAAAACTAGCACTCCTCCTGCTACTAGACCTATCGGCCGCTTTTGATTTAGTGGACCATAAAGTCCTATGTAACCACCTAGATTCAGCAGCACACTTCTCCACTGAGGCTATAGCATGGATACAATCCTTCCTTAGTGACCGCACCATGAGGGTTTTCTCACCTACAGCAGCTGCAGACCCCATCCCTATTACCTGCGGTGTGCCACAGGGATCATGCGTTTCACCAACGCTATATAACATATTCACTAAGCCCCTGTTTGATGATTTGGACCATCTGGGTATCACGTATACTAACTATGCTGACGATACCCAGATCCTCCTCCCACTCACAGGGGTTTACGAAAAAGATCTAGCTATGGTGAACAAAATATACAGCATCGTTCAGGCATGGATGGCAACCCATGGCCTATGCCTGAACGATGATAAAACTGAGCTTCTTATCCTAGGCACCGCACCCCTCATCAATAAACTAAGTACAAATTACTCTTCCTTTACCATAGATGGGAACTGCATACAAGTTGCCAAAGAAGTTAAAACATTAGGGATCTACCTTGATTCTACCTTATCATTCTCCAAACAGGTAAATTCCCTAGCTTCCTCAACAGCCTACACATGTAAGCTCATTAGAGCAGGGAAACAATTCCTTTCTCAGCACAGTTGTCTAACACTAGCCAGAGCCCTTATCATCTCTAAACTAGATTATTGTAACGCACTATACATAGGAGCCACTAAATCCATCATCAACAAAATCCAGATACAGCAAAATAAGGCCCTCCGAGCGGCATTGAACATCCCCAGGAGAGAACACATTACAGCAATAAGAAGGAAACAAATGGCTCTCCACCCATGAGAAAATCAGACTCAAAACTGCATCTCTCACACACAAATCTCTACATAACAAAGCCCCTCAAAACCTAAAGGACAGATTCACTAGATCACACCCCACAAGACAAACCAGACTTGCCTACAAGTACCACGCTTTAAACTGACCACCATAGGCGGAGCTAGCTTCCCAGTCAAAGCTGCTCAATTGTGGAACGAATTACCCACTACCGCAAGGCTAGAACGCTCTTTTTCCAAATTCAGGCAAATTGTAATTAACTGGCTAACGACAGTAACTGCTAATTGAACCTATGATAATGCTTACGCCTGTTTGCTACACAGCATCTGCACCATACGATTGTAAACTTGTATTGTAAACTTGCACCTGTAACTGGTAATTTCTGTAACTTGTAACTGTAACCTGTAACTTATGCTCTAAGCTGTACATATTCTTACTTTCTGCGCCCTTATACCCCAGGGTCCGGTGCGCATAATAAATACTAAACAAACAAACAAACATAAATAAACGTTAGCATTACCAAAGACCATACGTTGAAAACATTTTTGGACGAGATTTGATTCAAAGACTTTAAAGTTTCATGCTCCTTTACGGTGTCGAGGGCTTCGTCCACCGCTTTGTCAAAGAGGGCTGAGTCTTCCACGGTAAGTCTCGGGCTTGAAACCAGAATTCTTTAAACCACGCATGGTGCCTCAACAGGGTGCCTTCTGCAAGTACCCTACCCGCTGTCTCTGCCGAGCCCAGGGTATTTTTGAATATGTTTTGCATCACTCAACGCACTTTGTGAACCACTGCTAGAAGCTGTGATCTAGTAGGCTCTGGTACGTTCTAACGGCCGTTGTGCACTAACCCCCACTGTAAGTCATAGCTAGCAAGGAGTGATGTATTGTTAGCCAACCAAGTGATGTGCTTTCCAAGGGCATAACGCTTCTTGAAATCTTCGACTGGGCGAGACTCAGACGAGGACAGTGGAACCCCTGCACGTTTCCTGGTCGTGGTAATGACCAGGGAGTCTGAAATGGAATATCCTCTGATGTAGAGTGGATCAGAAGGTACGTGGCAGAACATGTTCTCGACCCTTGGGTTGACAGCCCGAGTAAGGAAGGGCGTGAGCAAGGAGGGGGCATTGCACTTTTTGACAGAGTTCAAAAGCAGGATGGTGTGGCTGACGGTTACTCTCTCCTCGAGGATATCCTCGACAAAATCTGAGTCAGGCACAAACTCCTGTGTCACAATCTTAAAGTGGCCCGAAGCCTTCTGGGGAGGGTGTTGAACAGCATCTGATCATTTATTGGTGAAGCCTCCCAGGGTTGAGGGACGGGAGGAGCGTCCAGGTATATATTGCCCGGTTCGGCCTCATGGGCAGGGGTAGTGGGCCAAGTCCCCTAGCGAATGTCCAGGCATCAGGATCCTGAGAAACCGCGTCCTGGGATACATCATCTGGATTTGGGACATAATAGACATTGTCTGGGTCGTATTGATCATCCTGGAAAATATCCTCAAGAGGATCAGGCAAACACTGCATAGGAGGAGAGGAAAAACGAGCCCTAGAAGAGTGGTTTCTTGGGGACTTTAAGACCCTAGGGTTGTCATCCATAGAAGGTGGCCTTTTAAGGATGTCTCAAATTTTCCAGAAAAGTCAGTAAATTCCGACATTTTATTCATACAGGCCTCAAACCGCTCCCTCATCCATGCAGAGGAAGGGGGGTCTTCAGGAAGAGGGAAACAAGAATCAGACAGAACAAGGTCCTGTTGACAAGCCTGGCGAGGCTGAAGAATACTCCACAGGTAAATGGGAGGCCTTCTTGGGGCCAGAGCCATGAGAAAGGGCCTGGGAGAGCTTCTCCTTGAGTTTGGGAAGCATTTTTGCAAGGGAAGCCTGTTTCGAAGCCTCCGCAACGTGCGCCGAGATTTTAGGGGCGGCCCCCTGTGAGGCCGAAGCCTTGGTGCTGTCCTGTGCTGGCTGGGATTGTGGGGGCGCATCCATCAAAGGAGGCTGAGGGGTTGTGTGTTTGGCCTTATGAATAGCATTTGTGCTTTTGTGTTGGGGGTCGCGAGTGAACCTCCCCCTTGCTGCCAGGGTGGTTGTGGCAGCCCATGCGGACTCGCCGCTACCCAGATCTTCCCAGGGGTCCATGTTGAAACTTTCCTTGATGAGCACAGTTTGTCCTATTTTTGCGCAAATTCCTTCCGGTGTGGCTTGGTGATACGAGCGTTTATCATTGGAATCCAATGTGGCCGCCAGGTGAGATACTGTCCTATTCAGTTGTTGCAGGGCTAGTGTTACACCAAGATGGCTGCCGGGAAATGCTGGGTCATCCTGACAAAAAGAGCAGAGAACAGAACACACATCGTCTTGCAAAACTTCTCAAGTCAGAGATTCTGACCGCTCCTTTTTCACGTTACCAAGCTTAGGTAATTAGTCAGGTAAGAAGGAGGGTTGTCTTTGCCACGTTTTTCTTATGTTTGATTCCTTGTTCTGGGGTAGTTCCACGCTCAGACTTCTTCTCTGCAGGCTATAGGAGTGTCTTGCATTTACTTTCAGCTCTACCCAAGCTATCATTTATGTACTATCAGGCTTAATGAAACCAGTTTAAGGTTTACTTCGTTTTGTGTTACGAATTAAGTAAAAGAGTTCCCTGTCCTGCAATTAAGTACACTCAACTCCCCACTTGGTATTACTGCTGTTCTAGTACTATGAAGGCATCATGAAGTAAGACAGAAGACAACAGATTCAACTTTTTTAATTGAAAGCTTTATTTTTTTTTTTAATGTCAGGATGCGATTTCCCAACCTAAAGAAAACCAAGGCTAGTCTGCGTCAAGGAATTCAAATCCAAAGTGTGTGTGTCCAAATCCTATGCTTGCCCTCACAACTAACTGAATACAATGTGTAGGGATGTCAACAACAAAAAGGAATAGTGTTCAAAAATAAAGTTCTTAGCTTCTTACACCTCTTGGCTTAGACTCCGCTTCCCCTTCCCCAAATTCAGAATAGTTCCAAAAGGCCCAGGGGTTCGCTTCTCCAAGAATTCAACACAGCTTTCAAAACAATACCAGTTCAAGTCTTTGTTCATCCAGGTTTTCCAATAGTTCACATTAACTGTTCTTCATTTATAATTCTTTTCAATGACTGTTGTAAAACATACACCTCTTGACATTTGCTTTCCTTGGCGTTTCCCAAGTAGGGGTCACTCGGTCTAGGCGCAGTTATCGGACCACACGGTCCACGCAACCGTTACGCCTGTGCACTTCCATGTACTCCTCCGGCTTTTGCCAGCAAAGGTTCTCTTTCCCTTAACCTGCAGTTCTTTAGCATTCGGCCAGCGTTCAATTTCAAATCTCATAGCTTTCGTAGCAATCTTTTAACTTGGCCACCACTTGTGGCTTCCACTTTAATTTCATATCCTTTATGATAGCTTTCTAGCTTTGCCCCCATATGGGTCTCACATCTCTCATTCTGTGATAATTCCCATCAGCACCACCTTGCTTCCGTTTCCTTCATAAATGTCTGTTAGTTGCTTTGCTCTATACGGTTTCCAAACATACCCTCTTTGTCTTTAAGCCGCTTTGTTATTCAATGACACACGTTTCAACTTTCAAAAGCATTGGAAATAACTTGCAGCTTGTTCGTTATTCAAAACGTACTGGTTTTAACCTTCTGCTTTATTTATTACAGTTCTTAGCCTGGCATGCATTCATGCGTGCCCATTCCCAGTCCCCGGAGCACCCTGATCTGAGTGTTCCCTGCGTATCACTCACTGGTATTGTGCGGCGGCTGCCTTCGTGTTCCTGTTGATCTGCCTTCCTTTCACAGGAGCTTCTAAAAGCAGCGTTTGACGTCCTGGACTTTTGTGGCGTGTAGCTCTGCTCTTCCCAAGCGTAAGCTACAGAGAGCCTCACTCGCTCTCTTGGAGACTTGTAATGACCAGGAGGCTTCGGTGCTCCATAGCTCCTGCTGTGAGCATCGGACGGGGGAGAACAGCAGGGTTTCAGGCCCTTGCATGGCCAACCTTGGCCCTGGCGTCTGTTTTGTACAGCTTCACTGAAGCTGGTTCCTCTCCAGCCTGCTCTGCTCCTGCAGGCTGTGTCCTTCTCTCCATGCTGCCTCTCCCTGTGTGCAGGGCGGTCACCTTCTTTATACACCTGGGACTTGGCAAATCACTGCAGGTGTGAGTCTAACTCCCGATTGCCTGACCACGAGAAAGCCTATTAGCTGGACATGAATGACTATTCCAACAAAACTCTTCCAAGGCCCTCTTCCACTTCTCAGTACCAAAGTGGTGTTTTGCATGAATGGAAGTGTGCATAACTCCCGGCTTTATCCTCCTCATCCCAGTACTCAAGAGCATTGTCTGTGGAATGTTTTGAATGGAAGACAGGGATAAAGACTGACAACAGCCGATAAAGGCATGGGGGATAGAGGGTTTAATATGACCAGGGAAAGGGGGGATATCATGTCTCACCTAAAGATGTCCTCACCTCACAGCCAAAGTGCCCTTCACATAGGTGATCCTCCCTCGCATATCCACCCGCAGGGTCATGATCGAAGAGCGATGGCCTTTCCCTGGCCACCTGAGAAGTACAAAGACGGAGAAGAAGTGAGGACACCCTCATGTTCATCACAGTACCTAGAACCCATCTTGTGTTACAAATAAGAATCCCCTTTTCAGATGGTTCAGGAAAGACAACAGGACAGCAGGTAAACACAGGTCTTGTTATTCCTGGATAAATCTTATGTTTGCCTTGTCACACACTCAACCCAATCATGCATTAAAATGCTTCCTTATCGTCACCCTACACAGCCCATGTGTTGGTGGTCCAGATTGAGGAATAAGAATGTTACTAAACAGGAGGGGAGTGAATCGACTCAGCAGTAGTGGACCCATTCCATGGTTCCTAAGGACACTCTCCTGCATCAACGACCGGGAGTCTGGACACTGTCGCTGAGATGCGATTTCCACATCGGACTGCCGATAGCATGCTTAGCGGGACAGGCACTCGGTAGACTCCACAGTTATGTCTTCGGACTCCAAAACGGAGCCTAGAGTGACTCTCGGCCTGCATGGTGTAGGCCGTCCACCGCTTGGTACAGCAGTCCTTAAGAATATTAGGCCAAAGGAGTTTACACCCCTTGCAATGCCACTCATCGAGATCACGAAGGAGACATCGGTTACATTACCTACAAGTGTCTTTCCAAGGAAATTTGCTGTTACACGAAGGGCAAAATTTAAAAGGAGTTTGCTCCATAAAAGCGTGGAAAAGCAGCCAGACGAGAAAAGGAAGAGGGATAGGAAAAAAATGGCACTTGGAAGAGAAGTGTCAATAGAAACGTATCCCCACTCTCCCTACAGTAAGGCCGGGCCTGAGGGCCAAGGCCAGGAAACAGCCACTGAGTCGCCGGAGGCAGTGAGGGTTGCAGAGCGGAAAAGCCGTCTAAGAGTGTCGAACAGTCGCAGAAAACGTCCGCCGATGGGTGCACCAAAGATGCAGGAAATAGCAATAATAGCCGACCACATTAAGCAACTGACCAGAAAGGAGAGGAAAAAAAACAATCTGGGGGGACCTCCACGCGTGAATGATTTTGGGTACACTACACATCACATCACATTAGGGATAGCATTACAGTCACGCCAATGTCGACATCCCTTTTCGATCTCCGGAAGAAAATATGCAATTACCACTGGATGTCAGACTATATGCACAGCATGTGATTATAAGCGAATTCACAAGCATCAGAAACAGAATTATGTTCACAATTTGAAGTTAATAATTTTAGATTTTGCACCCTCTTGCATACGTAACATTTTCTCACGATGATATAGTAGTGATGCAATAAAAATCCTGTCACGGTTGCCCAGTAGAAAGGTTACTACAGAGACTTGCCATGCCTGATTGGGGCTATCAATACTGTATGAATGTCTATCTTCATTCTCTGCTGGAAGCCAGTCATAGTCCCAAAACGTTTTAACTTTGCTCAATTACACTGAATGTTAACAGGCTTATGGGCCCGGTTAAGAGATACATTCCTCACTCATTTCAAAGCGCTATAAACCTATATGACAACTATGGCTACTCGTCGATCATCCCAATAGGGTGGGAGTGAGGGGGTGTTACACTCACCTGGCTCCCACAGGGGCGTAGATCGGAACTGGACAGCTGCGGTTTCCACCCACGTGACGCGTAGTGCAGAGATGACAGACTGGACTGGCCCACCTAATCTCGTCTGCTTGACCCGAAGAGGTATTCTCCTGAAAGTGGAGAAAGGGAATTAGCCACCCGTGGATTTGAGTGATAACCCCCCCACTGTTCTCCATTCTAATCACCTCCGATGTCTCTTTTTATATTCTCACCGTAGGTTTTTAAAGGATGAGCTCTCCATCCTGCGTAGAATGCAGGGGCGCGTGGATAACCAGTTACTTCACTGGTCTGAAGGAATTGGAGAGTTCCAGAACAATATTGACTCTGAGGTTCCTGGCGAGGAGCCGCAAGTATATAGTTCGTAAGAGTTCAAAATGTCTGACTTTCACTCTTGTCCAATTGCTTGCAGCTTGACCCTAGAGAAGATTGCCTCGTGCGGCTTGTAAAGTTCAGGTAAGAGTCTGTAGTATCCAACACTGTCCGGTAAATGACACCTGTATGTAATCTGTTGCTTTCTCCCTTATTACAGGTGCTGAGTGAGAATTAGCGTGTTTTGAGGAATAATACCTCCAGCGGTAAAATCAGGTAAGTCTATTATGGTGAAGGATATTCCCTTGGTTTGTTCTTTCGGCTCACCTGGCTGTCCTTTTGTTCCCCTTAGATGCCGGAGTTCGGGGAAGATGAAAGGAGACTGCGCTGGCCCGTGGAGATGAAGAATGCCTCCGGCGGTAAAATCAGGTAAGTCTATTGTGGTGACTAATATTGCCTTATTATTCTCTCGGCTCACCTTGCTGTTCTTTATTCCTCTTAGGTGCCGGAGTTTGGCGAAGAAATGATGAAAACAGAGTAGATCGTGGAGGTGCTGTGAAGGCTGGAGAGTATAGCACGGCGCTGCAGCAGGCGATGCGTATTAAATAATGTCTTTCTTCCATATTTCTTCCATATTCGAAGGTGCGATGGATCCAGAATCAGGTGAGGAAATAAGTATTATTCTTGTTCTAACCTTTTTCCTTCTTTCTCCCTTTACTCTAGGAGCTCCAGACTCGAGGCGGGCGTGGCAGAAGACTGGATGCTGGCTTGCAGGCACGGTGAGCGTTACGCTGCAGGATGCAATTTAACGCGAAGCATGAGCTGCTCTTCAGGCATGGTTTGAATAGCCTTCAAAGTAGTCCCAGGTAAGAAGTTCCCAAGACCACACCCGAGTAAGAAAATAGTTACTGACATAAAGTAGTCCCCCTTCAGACTTCACGTTGGCTTGAATGCTGAGCAGCATGGTCTGCATGAGGTAAGTGAAAGCAAATGAGCCTGGCGCCTATGGTGCCAGGATTGACCCCTTCTATGAGCCTGGCGCCTATGGTGCCAGGACTGTACCCAGATAGCCCCTAGCCGGGGCTGCTGGGTCTTTCCCAAGTATCTGGATGTCTGCTCCCGGGGCAGATGGACCTGGTCCGGATGCCCGGGGGTAGGAATCATGACAGGGGGTGGTGACTAGGGAGAATGCGTCCACTTGCTACTCTACATTCCCCCCTATGGTCGCATTCTCAACCAATTGCCTCCTCTTCTGAAATTCCTGCTCCATCTTCTTCGATCATCTCATCATATTTTCTTTGCAACCCATATTTATGTCACCCCCCCCCCCCTCAGGTGGCCAGCATTCTTTATATGTTCATCCACACTCCAGGTCAATAGAAGACAATCCCCTGCTGGTGCACAAAATATCCATCGTCCCACATATTTTTTCCAAACCTGGGGATAATATAACTTTGTTCCTGGAGGTGCAAGAGAACTCTTCTTTATATTCTCTCAAGTACTTTCTTCAATCTGTGTTTTTTCTCCAGTATGGCTGTTAATGACAATTATTACCTTAATTCCAATAGCTTTCTTGGCTCTTTTCTGGCATTATCCCACGATGATCCTTATGAAGACAGAATCCCATAAATACTAATAGCAATATTGCTCCAAGTAGTTTAAAAGCATTTGCCAACCACGATGGAATGTATCCAAACAACAATGAAAACCAATCGTCTCCTACTGTTATCAGCTTCATCTTCCATCTGTGTGTGTGCAAGGTCGTCAGCATCGTTATTGCCTCAGTCAAGGTCCCATTTTCTCCATCATGAGAATGTATAAATGTAGAGCAAGACGGTCCAACTTTGGCGCGCATGCCTCCATCCACTGATGTTATCTCTGGAGAGTCATCAGCCTGATCGCTCTCAACTCTTCCTTTATTGCATTGAATCCTTTTATTGTTGCACTGATCGTATGCAGCAACTCCCATCTTGTAATCTGGAGCCACTTGGCATTCATTGCAGCTTGAAGTCCTGGTATGAATATAGATGTCAATAATATTGTGGTCTTGCTGAATAGTTTGTACACATCAGGAATGTTGTCATAAGCCTCGATTGCTAAGTAATTCTCTCTCTTTAGTCAGCAAAGATGAAGTGATCTCTTCCTTCTGTTATGTTTATTCATTTTTTTTTTTAGGCACGTTTGATGTCGAGGTCCCTTTGAGGAATCACTAGTGCTAGGACATGTACATTTACTATGGAGCACACGCCTCGCCAATCTTAAGGCAACTGCATGGCAATGCCGGCTCCTAGTCCGAACTAAGAAGAGAGCCCACATCAAAGCCCATGTCTCTGCGGCATCTAACAACTCAGCCAAACTCTTTAAAATCTGCAAGGAGCTGGCCAAGCAGATGCAGTCTCTACCTCTCCTGTCGCCTCCCAGGCCCTTTGCACGGCCCTTGCCTCCATTTCATCTATAAAAAAAACTCAGGACATCCTATCCACCTATTGTCCTCTTCTCTTCTCCCTTCTCGATCTGCTAACTCTAGCCCTCTTGCAGCCGCCCCCACCCTCTTTCTCTTCCTTTCCTCTGTTCTCCCCTGGCGCCGTTTCTAGACAAGTCCGATCTATGAAAGTCTCGTCAAAACAGGTTCTTCCCTGTTCTTCCAATACCATCAAGAATCATATTGACACCCTTGCTCCTGCCCTGGCCGACTTCTGTAACCTCTCCTTTGGCTCTTGGAGCCTTCCCCTCCCCCTGAAGCACTCTTGTGCACCCTCTTCTCAAGAAACCCACAGCTGACCCTTCTTGCCTGGCTAACTATAGCCCAATCTCCATTACTCCTTTCCTGTGCAAACTCCTTGAAAAGCTGGCGATCACACAGCTTAATCTGCACACCGATTATGTTGGTTGTCTCCATGACCATCAGTCTAGCTTTAGAGCTGCCAGAAGCACGGAAACTGCTCTCCTGAACATCCGTGAACACCTGTTCTCCAACCTTGACTCTAACAAAACTTCTGTCCTCATCCTACTCGATGTCTCCTCTGCCTTTGACATGGTTAACCATGCCACCCTGCTCAACCATCTCTGTGATACCCTAGGTATCACTGATCAGGCTCTGGCTTGGCTGACTTGTTTCCTCTCTGATCGACCCTCCCAGGTCCAACTTGGGTCCTTACTTTCCTCTATCTCACTTTCTAGCTGTGGTGTTCCCCAGGGGTCCAAGCTCTCTTCCTGGCTGTTCAACCAATACCGGACACCTCTTGCCCACTGCATTACCGCTCTCCGCTCCAATTTTCAGTGCTATGCGGATGACACTCACTCGTTTTAAGGCTTCCCTCTGCCGCCCCTTCTCCTTCTCTCATCTCAGACTGTCCGTCTGCTATCCAGAAGTGGTGTGATGCCAGTGATCTCTGCCTTCATGCCAGTAAGACAGATTCGCCTCATCAGCACACCTGCACTCTCCTTTCCTGTCACTCTCTGGCCAGCCTCCCTTGGCCCTCTTCTTGCTCCCACCTGTGAGGCTAAGAACCTCTGGGCCATCTTCAGCTCCACGCTTTTCTTTTCCCCTCACATCTCTGATGTCTCTAAGAAGTCAAACTTCCAACTGCACCTCCTCAAAGGTATTCTTCCTTTCCTCTCATTCCCCCAGAAGCTTAATGTCTCTAGAGCTCTGATTCTCTCTAGGCTGGATTACTGCAACAGCCTCTTTCTAAATCTGCCTGCTTCTATTCTCAGCCCTCTGTAACTCATCCAGAACAGGACTGCATGACTTGTCCTTGGCCTCAAGCCCTGGGATCATATTTCTCCGGCCCTAAAATCTCTTCATTAGTTCCCAGGATTAAGCTCAAGACCCTTTGCATTGTCCACAAGGCTTTCTGGGGCCTGGGTCCAAAATACCTTCAACTCTTCCCTATGTAAATACCTTCCCACTTAAGCTCTTTTCTCCTCCACCTCCATCTCCCTCAGGGTCAGTCGCTTCTCAAAGCAACAAGTTGGGGTAGATCTCTTTCCTCGGCTGGGGTCTCCACCTGCAACAGCCTCCCTGCCACTCTGAAACCTGAGGCGAATCATCTCTGGTTTCGGAAGCACCTCAAGATCTTCCTCTTTGCTTCTGCCTTCGCTCTTCCTCTCCCTTGCTGATCTGTCTGCTTCGGCACCATGCACCTGGTTACCCTCTGATTTCGGGCCCAGGTCCATGCCCACCCAGCCACACACTTGCACTGCCTCCTGGCAACCCTTGCACTTGGGCCTGTATCAGTAGCTCTAGAGTCCCCTTATCTGCACTTATCAGACACCCCCTACCTGCATCTTAAACCTAGCACTTGCCACCTTTCTGGCTGCACTACCACTTGTTTTTTATCCCTTGTTCAGCACTTTCCATTTCTCCCCACCTTGCACTTCGTTTTTTTGTTTTTTGTCCTCCCTTCTTCCCCTAGATTGCCTCGTTGTGCTCTGAATCACTTGTGTATGAGCGTGATACAAATAAAATATATCATATCATCATGTAGGGTCTGGATCCGCAGGCCCAATATCGATCCATCAGAACTGCAGTTCCTCCATTCATTTCTGGTACTCCAATTGTTTCTCCAGAACCTTTGTTCTTTCCAAGATAGACTGTACCATAATTCTTGAAGCAGGTTGTTGCATTCTTTATTTGTAATATACGCACTGGTCCTGCTACGTTGTCAATCCAAGTTAGTAGTTTTGCATGGTTAGCCCATGATTCCAAGCATTCATTGTTCACCTTTTGCACTCGGTGGACAGAGTCCGTCTTCAGTAGGTGTGCAGGGCATGATATTAGTCCATCTTCCCATCCATTTCCGGTTGCTACATGCCCATTCACCAGCAACTGTGCCCTTTCCCATCATCCTGGCTCTCCTGATTTTTCAGTTATGTCTGAGCAATTCATTCTCTTCATGTCGACAGCTTGTATCTTCTCTCCAAAGTGGGATGGATACATATGTTTTTTGTTGGTCTACCCAATGCACTCTCCCTCCTTTTTGTCTTTACATCTGTATCTTCGTATGGAAAGGTCTGTCTTGATCGCCATCTTAAAGTTGCCCACTTCTCTTCAAATTGGCCTCTCGTAGTGCAGGATGCTGGACGATGGAGACATTGTGTGGGGAAATTTCTCTTGCAATAAATGTTATTGCTGTACTCCTGGCATACGGTATTAATGAGCAGACCTAGCAACTATCTTCTGACATTCTTTCTCCCACCTCTTTCATGTGCCGATACCATAAATCATTTGCCAAATGAGACAATTTATCCAAGTAAATATTTATATTTTCATTATCTTCCTCAGCATCTCTTTACTCAGGAAAAGGGTTTTTTAATATCAGAACATAAGGGGGTTCTTGGTTTCTTAATAGGGAAAATAGCAATAATGGGACTATTGGGGGAAGTCGTATTTTCTAGTTCCTCGTTGCTTAGAACATGTGTGAATGCCAACGTTATGAGAACTGTCAAAATCGAAATACCACAAAAAGCTCCAATAATTATTTCTCGTATGGTACTTCTCTTTCGTGGAGCTACAGTTCCCACCTCTTGGAACATTTCCATTGTTACCGCTTTATTTTTAATATATGAATTCCTATAGTTTTAACTGCGAGTCATACATTTATAACAAGAAGAGTTAAAAAATGATTGCCAAAACAATTCTTAAAATGATGAAGCCTCTCTTTGGATCTCAGAAAAATGTCAAAATGTTTGTAGTTCTTATTAAAGCTGGATAAGACCAAAGTATATAGGAAAAAACAGTAAGTAAGAATGTATGAACAATCGGCAACATAAAAGCTCAAATATTCATTTTATAGTCTTCTTAATCTTAGACTAGGGTAGGTGTTCCAAAATTACTGCAGATTAATTCATACATAAATCAATCCTAATCTAAAAATGTTTTGCTTTTTTTGTCCAAGTTTTTGACCATTGATCGTGTGGTCATTCTTTCTTGCTCGTCTCTTGCGTCACTGTGGATTCTTGCTTCACTGTGGGTGGGTGCAGGAGAGGTCAATGTTGCTTCAACTTTATAGGGATTTGAGGTCATGCAGGTGGATCCACGCCCTTCTTCCCTTCAGTTTAACTGCAGTAGGGCTTATGTCCTCCACTTCATGTGGGACTTCAAATCGAGGGGAAACCCAGGTACGCACAAACTTGCGTACTCGCACCTGGTCCCCTATATATACTGGCAATATCTTTAATGCATTTCCAAATGAATGGGCACATTGTCTTCATTTACGTTTGACTCCTCCTCTAGATGCTTGATCTGTCGAGAAATAAAAGAAATACTTTGAGTCATAGTTTTCAAATAATCATGCATCTCATCGCCTAAGGCCCTCGCTACACTGTGGGCATCTGTATTTGCCCTTGTTGGGGCTACAAGGGGGTGAGTGGAGTTCTCATTTGGCATGAAATGGTGATCTGAACCAGGTTGATTTTGTAGTGCATATAACGCAGGGGGTAGGCAATATAGCCATCCTTTATTTAATGTCAATTTAAGCTTCGATATCCTTTCCTTCAGAAGTCCATTTAATCTCTCACATATCCCGTTGGCTTGCAGGTGATAGGCCGAAGCAAACTTATGTTTGATGCCTAATAGTAAGACTATTTTCAAAGAGTTCATTCACAAAATGCAGTCCATTAAGGGATGCAAACACTTTGCACCCCCCCATCCGCATCTTGGAGATACCTCACAGACTAATCTTTGCAGTGCATTCAGCATCAGGATACATGCACAGACCTGCTTCAATCCATCTGGAAAAGGGACGAACTACAACCATCATGTACAGATAGATTATTTGGATATGTTGCAAACATGTACTGGCTAGGTGCAGATGTTGGAAGGGGCCCTTAAGTCTGGGGATTATTCCTCTCACCGTTCGCAGGGTGTGCCCTGCCGTAAATTTCTGGCACACAATAGAGTTTACAATGAACTGTGCCACATATTCACTGAGATTCAAAACAAACCAGTCTTCTGCTATTGTATCAGCTAGACTCTCTCGAGTCACATGCACGGGTTAGTGGAGCTGCTCCAATGCTACTCTCAACAATGCTAGAGGCATAACTGGCTTTCCTGTATTGTCCCGTCTCCAAAATGCCTCAGTGGGGAATAACTAACACCCCTGCTTTTTCCATAGCTCCTTTTCTTCTTGCGATGCTCGTCCTTGTATTTCAATTTACTGTAAAATGTACGTCATTAAATCCTTCTTTAATCAACATGCATCGCCCTACCGCTTTCTTAAAAACTTTTAACTCATCTTCATGCATGGCTGAATAATATGCGGCACGTCTGGCCTCTACATCTGGTCTACGTTCCCGCGAGAGATTAAATCTGTTCTTTTTGCATGTGCTGCACATTTCACAATGGCTATGGATGCTGGAAAGCTTAAGGCTTCAATGAGTGTGTCCAATAGCCCAGCATGTTGCACTGGAGTGCCGTGTGCGCGGAATAAGCCCCTCTTCCAACGTGCTGGGCCTGCGTGTACTGTTGACATCACATAGGCAGAGTCAGAGTACACAATCGCTTCCTCATCCTCAAAACTTCATAGTGCATCAATAAGCACGGCTAATTCTGCAGCATGTGCTGAACAAGTTGATGGTAATCTTCTGCTCATTAATACTTCAAAAGGTGCCCTCTCGGGTCACCCTTACTATTGCCGATCCCAAATGTCTCATCCAAGTGTGTTGGTCAATTTTAAATGAACCATCAATGAAAACCACTTCCCCTCTTCCTAGAGCATTATCTTCAACACGGGATCATCATAACATTCGGTATGTGTAACACAATCATGCACATCATCTTCTCCCACTGTTTCAGGTACGAATGTTCCTGGATTCACTGTATTGCATCTTACAATTTTGATCGCAGGGTTTGAAATAATTACCTCAGATCCGATGCTCTGAGTGGTCAACATACTTTTGGGTTTCTCTAGAATGGCAAATAATGCATGCTCTACAAATAGCGTTACGGAAACACCCCATAGTCATACTTGAAGCCTTTTCTATGACAAATGCAGCAGCTGTCAAAGATTGTTCGCAAGGGTAGTGTCCTTTCATGACTGGGTCTGGAATCCCACTATAATAAGCTAATGGTGTATGACCGTGTCCTAAGGTTTTCAGTGTAAGGACTGCTGACATGACTTCTCCATTTGAATGGGAAAACAAGTAAAATTCTTCACTATAATTTGGAGTTCCTAATAGAAGAGCTCTACTAATCACAGTTTTTAATCCATTAAATCCTTCAGTCATGTCTTCTGTCCACACTATTGAAGTTTTAGCCATGTGTGCCTCTTTAAGCGCTTTTAAAAGTGATTGAATATATGTACCTTGGTCAAAGACCCAGGTCCTAAAATAATTGCATAGACATAAAATTCTGCATTTGTCTTACTGTGTTTGGCTGCACAGTTCTCATAAGGGCTTCTGTTCTTTCAGTTGTCACTTCATGTGTGATTAACTGTCCTTTGTATAATACTTCTTGACAATACTGTAATTTTTCCCTCGTCTACTTTGTACCCTTTCTCTGCCAGTATCGGCATTAGTTTGATAGGGTTTTCTCTGCTTTTTTTGTCTGTCTCACTGCACAATAAAATGCCATCCAAATATTGAATTATACCGCTCTCAAGCTCAACATTGCCGAAATCCTTCTGAAAGACCATTCAAAATAGAAGGGGACTCACAATAAACCTGAGGCAAACTAGTATGTCAAGCAAATTGTTCTATATGATAAGGAAGTCAAATCCTGTGAGTCTTTGTGTAAGGGAATTGAGAAAACTGCATAGTCATCCCTAAGTAGTTCCTTATCTGTCAAATCGGTCAGTCTATATCCTTCATCGAGGGCTATCACTGTTCTCCATCCTCTTCCCTCATGGTCTGTCCCATGAAGCATCACCCTTTTTTCCTCATACCAGGCCGCGTTGAGTTCCAAAGGAATAACTTGCCCTTCCTCATCCATGGGAATTTCTGGCCTGAACAAAAATGTATCCGGCATCCTTATTATTTAACCATTTAATGTGGGTAACCATGATAATAGAACGTTCACTCCATACAAGAACACTTCCTCGTCTAGAGGGACTCCCCTTAAGGCTATCTTTCCTGAAAAGGAAAATATAAATTCCCTCACATTTATATAATGTATCCCCAGGGTTGAACACACTATGCCTTAGTCAGTAGAGGACATCGTCATGTTAAGTTGTGTCATCAAATCACGTCTTAGTATGTTCACTGGTGTCTGTTTAGTATATAGTAATGGCATTGACATTCTGTTCCCCTATAGAAATGGGTAATTTGTTTGTAAATGGGACTAAACACATCGACCCAGTTAATCCCTGAGCATTCATGGCAATGCCAGACATTGGGTATTTTCACGCACGGACACAGGAACGAGTCACTCCAGGGTCTATCCTATCGTCACCTTGGCCCTTGGTTCCTCTTGGTGGTCTAGTGTTACAGATGGTACTGAACACATCAGGTCGTCCTGTGGGCTGTCCTATTGTGGGTATACATTCATCCCCGTACCTATGAAAGAATTCCCTCCCACCAGAGTCGCACTCCCTAATTTAGGTTTGGCCATTTGTGTAGCTCTTGTGTCCATCTGCCATTGTGATGCACCCATCTGTTGCATTAGGATATATTGTGTCTGTTGTGTCGGGGCCTTTTGCATTTGCATAGGTGCTTGCTGTTGCTGCCCCTGCACTGACTGTCTGCATTGGTGCTTGTTGAAATTGCTGCGGTTGTGACAATTGTGTCTGTATTGGCACTTGCTAAACTATTGTGGTTGTGGCGCATATACCAGATTCTGTGTGCGATCTTGGGCATAATATCCTTGCCAATCTGTATTATATTGTGGAGCATACCATGTCTCCCCCCTTTGGAGGTTGGCAATTCTGTTGCATGCCTCCCCTACTTCTGCATACGTTAGCCAAATGTCCTATTTTTCCACAATTCTAACATATCAAGGGCGGTCCGCCATCAAACCCTCCCCTTCCTTGAGTGTTTTGAAATCCTCCTTGTCGTACTCCTCGAGGCCCATTCCTTCTGCCTCTTGGCATAGAATTGTACCCACTCTGATCTTGAGCATTGGCTATATTATTTTGCTGTGGAAATTGTACTATTTGCACCGTGTTTCTCCCATTACTCGTCAACACTGCTCTCCCAATGGCGAACTTGATATTTTTTTCTGGACTACCTTCGCCTCTTCTCGCTTTCTACCCTCTGCTTTCTTCCTATCTTTATCTTTCAGCATTCTACAATAATGCATGATTGCCAATTGTATCTCAGGCCATGGTTTTGCCTCCATCCCCACCCGTTTCTTTAACTGCCTCTGTACAGGTTCTGGCAGTCCTGGACATAATGTGGTAAAATAACACTACCATTTTATCCCACGGTTCATGCGTCTCCTCACTCCATCTATCCTGAATCAAAGCAATGGTGTCTCCAACATCCCTCATCTTTCTAGTCATTATCGCCCCAATATATCTGGATATTGTACACCAAGCGCTCGCTATAGGTCTGCTCTACAGTTATTAAATGGCGCCCCATTGTGCACTGTGTTTTGCGCAGTTACTTTTGGATACCCAGCTCTTTTACAAATGTCATCAGATCTCTCCCCTAGAATGGCTAATAGGCCTTTTATACTGCCTATAGCTAACATCATTCCTGACGTCCTTTTCTCCAATTCCTTATTCCATGTTCACACACCAGACTTCAAACTCAGCAGTGTGCAATTTAAATTATCCTTATCCATCTGGGGCCATGGTATATATTGTGGTCAACCCCCCTTTCTCTAATAGTGGGAACTGTGAAAATCCTGATCCTCTGTCACACCTACCCACAATCGTCTTCCAGGGAGCATCATCATTGCCTACTTGTCTTCTCCCTGGCAACGCCCTTAGTCTGCTCACATTGGGCAGGGACGCATTCCCTGTTCTATGCAATCGTACTTGTGGGTATGGTATTGGTTCTGGTGTTTTTTCTGATAGGGTCCTCTAGATTTAACCATTTTACCCCTTTATCTATGCTAGATTCTCTTGAAAAGCCATATGTACCTTCTTCTCGCGCCTTCTTATTTTGTTTCCTTTCCTCATCTGACATTATTATGCCCCAACTCGTATGAGTATTGTCCTCTTAAGCATCCTCAAGATCTAACCCACTTAAGGATATAGTTTTATGATCATTTATTCTGACGTCACCTAAGCTTCCGCTTGTTCCTCTAAAGCATGGGTGCACAACATGCGGCCCGCCATGCCATTTTGTCCGGCCCGTGAGGCACAAAGACTTCCCTAATGGAGTGCGGCTCGCAAGCAGCATCGGCCCCCGCCATTAGGAAAGTCTTTGTTGTCTTCCGGGCCGGACAAAACACTGGCCCTCATTGGCTCAGCACACACGCACCTCCTATGAGCCACGTAGTGCGTGTGTGCTGCACCAATGGAGGGCCAGCATTACGGCTGGTGTGGCCAGTAAGGCTCGATACCTGAAGGCATTTCAGCCTTGCTTGCCACGCCAGCCGTAGTACCGCTCCACTTACCTCACCAGCGTTCCAGCTAGCCCGCCTTCCAGCATGTCCGGTAAGTGTTTGTGCTGTGTTTGGGGGGGGGGGGGGTTGAGGGTTTGTCGGGTGTGCATGAATGTTTATGTAGGTTTGTGTTGCGTATGTTGAGATGCGGGGGGTGTCGGGTGTGCATGAATGTTTCTTTATGTTTGTGTTGTGTATGTTGAGATGCGGGGGTGGGGGAGGTGTCGGGTGTGCATGAATGTTTGTTGCGATGCGGGGTGGGGGGGGTCGGGTGTACATGAATGTTTGTTTTTGTATGTTTGTGTTGTGTATGTTGAGATGCGGGGGTGGGGGGGTGTTGGGTGTGCATGAATGTTTGTTGCGATGTGGGGGTGGGGGGGGTGTGTCAGGTCTGTATGGGTGTTTGTATTTGTATGTCTGTGCAGTGCATGTTGAGATGGGGGTGTATCGGGTCTGTATGGGTGTTTGTATTTGTATGTCTGTGCAGTGCATGTTGGGGTGGGGGGTATATCAGGTCTGTATGGGTGTTTGTATGTCTGTGCAGTGTATGTAGAGATGCTGTTGTGGGGGGGTTTGTGTCTGTATGGGTGCATAGTGTATTGGTGTATGCTTGTGAGTTTGTGTGCCGAGTTGGGGCATGGGGGGTTTGTGTCGCTATGGGTGCATAGTGTATTGGTGTATGCTTGTGAGTTTGTGTGCCGAGTTGGGGGATGGGGTTTCGGGTCTGTATGGGTGCATGGGGTGGGGGCCATGGGGCATAGTGTTTGGTTGGGGGTGGGAGCCATGGGGCATAGTGTTTGCTTGAGGGGTGGGGGCCATGGGGCATAGTGTTTGGTTGGGGGTGGGAGCCATGGGGCATAGTGTTTGGTTGGGGGTGGGAGCCATGGGCATAGTGTTTGGATGAGGGGTGGGGGCCATGGGGCATAGTGTTTGGTTGGTGAGTGGGGGCCATGGGGGATAGTGTTTGGTTGAGGGGTGGGTGCCATGGGGCGTAGTGTTTGGTTGGTGGTGGGAGCCATGGGGCATAGTGTTGGCTTGAGGGGAGGGGATCATGGGGCATAGTGTTTGCTTGAGGGGTAGGGGCCATGGGGCATAGTGTTTGCTTGAGGGGTAGGGGCCATGGGGCATAGTGTTTGCTTGGGGGTGAGAGCCATGGTGCATAGTGTGGGACCCCAAGCGAGAACCCAATAATAAAGCTAAAACAGGCACAGTTAAGAGATGTACATCCTTTGCTTTTTGTGGAAACCTGACTCGACGAAGGCCATACTCCTCTTGGGCAACCCAAACAGCAAAGTATAGCAGTCCAAAATAATGGAATGTCCAATCAAAGGTCAATAAAATATATATAATTAAAAAGACGATATGCAATATCTAAATAGAAATAAATGATAATGGAAAATGTGTAGTACAAAATGTAAGTTTGAAATACAAATAAAAATAGTTACACCTCAAAAAACAATTCTTTTTCCATGTGTTTAATAAAAATTGGGGGTTGAAAAAGCCTCCCGTCATGCCACGCCTACCGCCCCACCCACATTTACTTTTCGTCCCACTATAGCCATCATGTAAGGTACTTTCGGCCCTCTGTCAAAATCAGTTGTGCACCCCTGCTCTAAAGGATGCTTCTTGTTCACCCTCTTGAGTTCTATACCCTTCTTTATCCCTCATTTGTCTATATAGTTTCCCCATCCTTGTTCCTATAGTCTCTGTATCATCTTCTCTCCATATCATGGTCCTCACCACCCTCCATGGGACGGTTGTGACCCTTTCTTCTTCAGTTCGCTCTTGCGTTTCTATTGGTATCATGCTGCTTCTATGGCATAAATATTAAATCTCATCATCTTTAAATCCCCTACCTCTATTAATTTCTTCCTCCCTTCTCCTCATTTCCCTTAATTCCTCTGGCCTTCTTTGTAACCTACATGCTTTCAATCTTCGACTTCTACTTCTCATTTCTCTTCTAGCCTCTCCTCCCTTTTTGCCTTGCATTACTTGTCTGTATAACCTCTTCTTCCTTCTCTTTCGCTTTGTCTTGCTCTTCCCTTTCCTCTATTTTTGAACTCCACTAATACCATTGCCATCTAGTTTGAGCAATATTTGTCTTCCCATCCATTTGTTAGGAACCATTGTCTTACCTTTAGCTATATCTATTATTCTTATTTATTTCTGTGACTGTTTGTTCCGTCTAGCCTTTTTCTCATCACGCGTCTGTATATATTTGTGTTCTCTACTTTTGCTCTCTTCCTCCGTCTCTTCACTAGTATAGGCAGAGGGTTCGTATGGTGGATTCACATACCCCGCTGCTGCTTTCAATTCCTCTAGAGGGTAAAATCCCTTCTCTTGATCTTCCATGTCTTGCTTCCCGGGAGAGGAAAGAGGAGCTGAAGGCGTTACGGCTTTATGTCGACTAAGCATCTACTCCACATAGACCGGGTCTTCTCTCTCCTTCTGGTACATTTTCCAAAGTTCTAATACTGCCAATCTATTCTGGTGCTTCTTTCCCTTATGCGGGGGATGTAAATATGTCGTCCGGTTTCATAATACCGTATTTGACAACGAGCTTCCTGGAGGCCAGGGCATAAATGTCTTATTGGTCGTGCCCTTAAGCCATTCGGAATGGTACTGCATAATCTTGGCTGCATATCTTGGCAGTGTTCTGCATAGATGTGTGAGAGGTGTTTCTTCCATTATGACAAGCCGAGTCAGACTGTGCATACTTACTCTAAATTTTTCTCTTACTTCCAAATTAATAAAATATATTGTTTCAATATTTTTGAGTAGGCACCATCAATCGCCACTCATTCCAGGAGATCAGGATATTTTCCCTACCTTCATTTATTATTTTTTTAAACAAAATTTGACATTTAGATCATTCTTTTTTTTTTTTTTTTTAATATCTTCACACTGTCTTTTTTACTTCTATTTTGGTTCTGTTTAATTCTACCTTTTTGGTCGATGTCAATCCTTTCTCAAAAAAAGTGTAAGAAAATAAATGGTACTGTTTTAAATCTATTTGTGCTATTCTGTTTTTGTTGTTTGTAAACACATTATCTTTTATACAATCATATTATACCCTTTATATATGTGCACTTCCAATATATATTTTCCATTTTATGTATGTCTTTCTCCACTGCCTTAGTGGGTGTATTCTCCTCTCTTTTTATTATCCCTCTATGGGAACTTAATACATGCTCTTCTAAAAAGCTCTGCCCTTAGGAATCTTTTATGCTCCGATATGGAACTATAGCATGTACCCTTTCCGTCTCTCTTGAACCTGTGAATTCAAGGTATCCTTATCTCTTTTACTTTTATAATCCCCAAAAATCCAGTTACTCTTTATGTCTCTTATTTACACCATAACATAATTACAGTCCCCCCCCCGTCATATTTTGACCAACTACTATGGTCTACTTACGTTTGGTACTCCGCTCAAGTCCCCCAGCATGGACTCGCCCACAATCAACCAGTTCGCCTTTCGTCTGCGGGGACCGGTTGACCATATGATCACGTGATACTTTTAACGCACCGTTCAACGCAGGAAACTCTGCGCTCGTCTGGCTTATGGTGGGACTCTATCGTCTGGAAATCTAGGTCTGGGTTCTAGGTCGATAAAACCTGAACCATCCTCTACTACCAAATGTGCTCTAGAACCTTGAAGCATCTGTGTGCTAGATGGAATTGCCAATAAAATATCTCAGATCAAATAACCAGACAGACTCAAAGGAGATGGTAGAATACTGCTTTAATCTCAAAGAAGTAAAGCAGGGCAAATGAACACTCATCAAGTTGATTCATACAGGATCACAATGTCTTTTCGATCATACTTAGTTTATATAATGCCAGAGGAGTCATCTAGGACATCATCCTACGTGGCAAATTGCAAAAATCTATCATCGTGTGGGATTGGATTAGGGGAATAGGTCTACCTATAGAATATACACATTAGTCCCTCATTGGCAGTCTCTCATCCGTAAAATGCACCCTGAGCTACTTCTATACACGTGAAGGAAGACATTCATCATAGCAGAGAATGTGGCAGCGGAATAACACTTTGCAACATTGTATGTAAAGGTTCATGGCAGGCTATTCTAATTGGTTGGCAACCCAACTCCAACCTTGGACATTCGGCTTGCTGGCAGCACTTAACTAGAAATTAAAACCACATGCTTGGAGATACTTCAGCTTCTTTCTTGGTTTTCCCCAATTAGTCTACCCTCTCTCATCGGTAGGCTTCATGCCAGTGTCTTGTTTGAAGGTTGACCTTGCCAGTCTGCACTGTCTCGGGACATTCGAGGGACTCTAGGCACATTATCTTAGCTTCGGGCTTAATGCATAGCCCTTGTTTGCGAGCTCTTCGTTACGTGTTACGAGACCATGAAACAGTGCTTTTAACACCATTTGAGACAATTATGTTGGGGTGCAATTGCTCCTCTTGGCCTTTAGAGACTTGCTCACTCTATCCAATTTATACTTCATGCCCTTTTAAATTGTCCAATATTTGGCAGGAGTAAATGTTCTTGTTCCTCCTAATCTTTAGGAAATATGCCCTTGTGCAGGTTCTGCTTGTAGACTCCCTTTGTGTTTTTTCTCCATCCCTTGAAATAGCATCCTTGGTTCCAAGTCAATGTACTCCTTTATTTTGCAAGGGAAAACAGCTTCTTCATCTTTCCAAGTTCCTGGGTTCGTATTCGGAGGTAGCCGGGTTGATTGACATAAGCCGTCGTCCATCTTCTCATAATTATCGTCCTAAACGCTAATATATACCTCTCATAAGAAAGCTTCTATGTATTCTTTCTACCTTGCGTTTCAGCAGATTTACAGTTATTGACCAGTGAGTCACTTCATTCCTCTGTGTTCATACGTACTGCATCATGGAGCACATCTTTTTCTTAGTACTCCAGTTACATTGTTGTTCTTAAGCATTTTCATTTTGTTCCAGCATAGATCTATATATCTTCTTCGGGACATTCTTTTGCCGTCAGACTTTTTTTCACGTATATCCATGTCATGCACCATTTTATCATGGCTGAATTCCGACAACTCAGCAAGGGACATCCTTCTTGGTAGCTTTCTCCACTGTTTAAATTTGAGGGTCGTGTTTCATATAATCAATGTGGTATGGACATGTTGCATAAACTTGTGCATGGGTTCCCAATTGTGGCTCCTAGTCTGTCATTTCAATATGGTCGGAGTGAGGGGGCCGCTGACTAGGGAGAATGCGTCCACTTGCTCCTCTACACCTAAATGTGCAAGGGTTAAACTCCCGAAGAGAAAATCGTTGCTTCATAGGCTTGCTCACTGTGACCCAAATGTGGTTCTCCTCGAGGAAACCCACCTGAAGTGGTCCGATGAACTGCAGTCGGTTTCTCGTAAATTCCCTCGTCAGTTCTTTGCCACTCGAGGAAGTAAGCAAAGGGGAGCAGCAATACTAAACACAAAACACCCTTTGTCAAGAAACCGGTGCTTGCTGACAAGGAGGGTGTATATAGGCCTGTGGGGCATTTTAGGAGGCACTCTGTTACTTTTCTCAATATACGCCCCCAATGACCAACCATCTACCTTTTTTGACCGCCTTTTCCCCCATCCATAGCTCAGTTTGCAAAATGAGAGCTTTTTAGGGGGGAGATTTTAATGCCGTAATGGATCCAATAAAGGACCACTCCTCTATAGCCTCCCCAGCATGGACTCGTTCCTCAGCATCACTTTCTCAGTGGGTCCAGGATTTGGGCTTAGGGGAAACTTGGTGACACAGTCATCCGCCTAACAGGGCTATACTTTTTTTATCCCACGTACATGGTTGTTATTCTAGGATCTAGGATCAACAAGATCTTTTCTCCCCTCTCCACATTAAATACTGTTCAGAAAGCCACTATTGGGAGTAAAATCCATTCAGACCACGCCTTACCTTACACTAACTGTACATTTGGGGCAAGCTCAACAACCTAGGCCCCCTTTTTGGCGTCTCTATTTTACTGCGGATCCCTCTAAATTAGGGATCATATTGTTCAATATTTTCAACTTAATGATACTGGGGAGGTATCCCTGGAATCGCTGTGGGAGGCGTGTAAAGCTGTAATTCAGAGCAATTTATTAGCCTAACTGCCGTGCATCGTAGATTATTGCAAACACAAATCTCTGCCTTAGAGGCTCAGGTTCTGGCTCTGGAGCAAGATCCTAAACGGACAGACTTGCAGAAAGCCTATGGTCAACTAAGAACTGCCAGAGGGAACCCGACTCAAGTGTGAAGCGAATAAATCCTGCTTACGTACTAAACATTATTACTACTCTAAGAGTAACAAATCAAATTAGGATTTTGCCTTTTAAGTTGCGACCCCGCCAGCCTAGAAACCATATTCGCTGTCTTGGGGCCCCCTCAATGATAAACTTCGCTCTGATGAACCAACTAAAATGAACATTCTCCCAGACTATTACAATCTCTTTATTTCAGGCGGAAAAACCCTTTCAGGTCTCTCAGAGGACAGGTTGCAGCTGGAGTGCCATAGTGATGTGGAGGACGTTTTACAGGCCATTAAGATGCTTCCCTCAGGCAAATCCCCAGGCTCGAATGGGTTTTCCATAGCTTTTTTTTTTATAAAAGATGTATGGCCCAACTTGGACCACTGCTCACAAAAGTATTTAACACATTTTCTGGTGGCTGGCAGCGTAACTTCTCCCATGACTGGCTCCAGTCTTACTCTTTTACTGAAGCCTAGGAAAGATCCACAGGAATGTTCAGCATATAGGCTTATGGCCATTTTGAATTATTACGCACGCATTCATTCTAAGGTTCTGGCCAGTCATCCTGCTCCCCTGCTACCTAAACTGACTGGTCTGGATCAGTATGGCTTTATCCTCAATCACCAAACGCATGATAATATCCACAACCCGCAGGGAGATCAATGCAGTAGACTGGTGCAACAACAAAAAAGCTACCAATGGATCTTTTGTCACTCGACGCAAAGGCTTTGATGGAAGAAGCTGGTCATACTTGGCAGAGGTTTTATCCGCTTTTGTGAAATTGATTCTCGCAAATTTTAATTGCCTGCATGCTTCTATTAAAATGAATCGCAGGCTAGGTGACCCAATTCCCATTCACTGAGGCACGCGCCAAGGTTGTCTCTTGTCTAGTACTCGCTCTAGCCCTAGAACCCCAAGGCCATAAAAGGTATGAGGCAACAGGGATTGACACAGGCATGACTATGCACAAATTGGCCCTTTATGCTGATATTTTTATGACCAATCCTGTATCTACACTTCCATCAATTACCTCAGAGTTACATCTTTCGCCAGATCTCTAGATACGCTTTTAACTACACTAAATCAGCGGCCTTGTTTCTATCCCCTGAGCAGATTTGCAAGATTTAACTCATCCATTTAGGTGGGAGAAGGATAAGATTAAATATTAGGGATTTACCTTACACGCTCACATGATACTCTCTTCTCGCCATAATTAACCAAATCTTCTACGCAAACGTTATCAAGACCTTGATCGGTGGAAACTCACTGAGATGTTTGGGTTTGGCATGTGCAATGCGGTCAAGATGAACTTCCTTCTGCGAATGCCCTATGTCCGTCAGGCCATCCCAGTGCTACACCCACCTCACACGCTTAAAACATTGCAATCCAAAGTCTGGGAATTAATTTGGCAAGGGACCCCCGCCCACTCCCAAATATACAGAAAAACCTTGTTCCGCCCGTAAGAGGGTGGGGTAGTAGTGCCCAGTGTGCATCAATATTTGCTGGCAGCCTATGTGTCAGTGATTCTTGATTTTTTAGACACACAACTTAATAAGCTTGAACAGAAATCGCTGAACATTTCTTTGGCTGCTCTACCTTGGTTACCGTCATCCTGCCGACCCCAAGGCACACCCTACTACCTTCCACTTTGATCAACCTAACTTATTGGGATAGAGCGACTCACAGATAACCAGCTTACTACTCACCCCTCACTGATGACACCAGTTTTCCATAACCCAATTTTTATCCAGGGGTTGGCATAGGGGTACTTTACTAGAAGGAAGGAGGGAGGGTGGGTGGGCTACGTGATTTGGGTCAATTATATGACGAGGGAACAACCATCACCTTTGAGCAAAGCAAAACATTAACGTTGCCTGAATCTAAGATTTCACAATATGCAACTCAGACAATCGGCTTCTCACCCTGAGACGAAAAAAAGGAGGGGGAAGGGGCAGGATGCCTTTTGAGAAGCAGTTCTCATTTAACCTCTCTTGTTGCAAGGCTAATATATACGAGCTTGTTGCGAAGATGCAGGCGAGTAGATTGAGGCATATATGAGGAATTGGGGGAAAGACTTGGGTCGCACAATGCCAATCACGTTGTGGGAAACCATATGGAGTAGGGCCTTTAGAGCATTCATATGTAACACAATATTGGAGATTTCTTACAAAGTCCTTTATTGATGGTATTTTACGCCTAACCGTTTACATACTATGTATCCCCTTGTTTCTCCCCAGTGTTGGAGGGGGTGCACGAAGGTTGGATCCATAACTCACACATGGTAGCATTGTCCCATAATTAGACCCTATTGGGCAGCCGGTATTACTTTAATCCCACAAATTGTGGGCATTCAGCTTCCTTTAGATCCTTTGATGGTCATATTGGGAGACAGATGAACAGGACATTTTTATCATTGGTGCGCCTCACTCTGTTTTATCAAACCATATGCTTAGTGCAGCCAAACTCACCATTGCTCAAAATTGGAAGAAGGCAGACGCCCCTTTGCTCCATAATTGGTGGCCCAAAATTTGGTATCTTTGCACCATGGAGAAGACCACTGCTACCATCTCTGATACTCTGACCAAGTATAGGGGGATATGGGATCCTTTCATTACTCTTATGGAAAGCGTACGTATACAAAATGTTGCTCTCCTGACAATCTGTTCCTCATTGTTTGATTTGTTTTTTCAACTTACCTGAAAATCAAACAAACACATTTTTTTTATATAAGTGGATTCATCAGGGACAGGCATTATACAGGCATTATTCCTACCTGGAAAGATGCCCTGTTCCCTGCGTAAGGAAGGAATGGTATCAATAGTAATACAGATCAAGTGACCACAGTTCAAGCGTGTTTATTGAACTTCAAAAAGGGTTTGCAATACGCCCATCTAATCCTAAATCTACAGATGGGATCAAGCTATGACCAAATAACAGAGTCCTAGGGGTTTCTTGTCAAAATAAAAGTGCCTATACTTCTAAACCTATTGACAATCCATACCTCTAAATACAAATAGTGTGGGAAACAGTTTTACGAAAAGTGTTCACAAAATGATATGTCAGGATGTTCAGGCCGTTGGCCTCCCTTCCCCATGGTTTCAGCATGGGACACGACGGTACACGAGTTTAGCACGGTCTCTGGCTTCTCTAGCACAAGGATACAGGGCTATTAGCATCAGGGCCTTCTGTGCCCCGGTCACTTTGCCTTTCAAAGTCTCTTCTTTCAGAGGGCCTAATGCGAGAAACAATAACTTCTTTTCCTGTTAGGATTTCACAAGTACTCAATTTCTTAGGCGGCTCACTATTCACCTCGGATCCCCCTCAGCCAGGCTCAGATCCTCTTAACACAATGTCCAATTAGTCTCCCTTCGCTGGGCTCGGACCAATTTTACTTTTAACTCAAACTTGCTTTAACCAAAAGCTCTCAGCTGATCTCCCTCTGCTGGGCTCATAGCAACTTCATCTACTTTGTCATCAACTTTTTTTTCGCAATTAACATCGAAGACTTTCGATTGTGCACAGGATTTTGCTTGCCCCGTTGCTTTGGTTCACAATTCATTGTCACTCTTTTGCTACCTTTCCGTTGGATATCTTACAGAGACTTTCCAATGAGAATGCACGTGGTGCCGGATTAGTCTAAGGTATTGTATCTTGGCTTCAAAGTTCAATCACTCATCTCTTGTTCAATTTTACTTGCGTCGATTATCGCATACGCTTCACACTGTTCAAGTCAGCATTCACTAGACAATGTTGCTGCTTGCAACCTTGGCTTCAACACAGACCAGTCTTGTATCAGTCAGTCTCCCCAACTCACTGGCTGTGCCAATTTCACTGGCGCTGCTTTGTTGTAGGAGCCAAGGACAGTACCATGGCGGCAATCGAGTCTCCCCATCTTGACTATCGATGCAGGAGAGGTCCGGGTACCTCCGACACACAATGCAGGATTCTTCAGCCTTGTTTCCTGGTCTTACATTTTTCAATTCTCAAAGGTTCATGAAAGCAACGGTTCCTCGTTGAAAAGGTCAAGGGCACTTCCCTTCTTGCGATCCCCTTCTGTTTTGCTGTTCTTCGCCTTGCATTAAACTGCCATCCGTGTGGGGAATTGTAATGGAAGTCAGGTGTGTGTAATAGCCAGTAATTGCCTGACCATTGTATTGGGACAGGTCAAGAATACAGCTCTGGTGTTAGTCTGTTTTCTCTCATAGAGGGCTGTCTGTGAGAAAGTGTTTGTGTTGGGAAACGGGGTGGGGCTGGAGTTCCTGCTAAGTATCCTACTTGGTAGGATGGGGTAAAGGTGTTACAGGGAAGGGGATGCAGCATCTCGCCACCCAACGTCCCCCTCCCGCTCGCCATAGACCACTCACCCAGGTGATTCTACCGCACTGGTGTACCCCCAAGAACTGGATCCAAAAGCGATGGCCATGTCCTGGCCACCTGGATGACAGATCCCCCGGGGACTAGCGGGCGAGACACCGTCAGGATTCTCACATCTGTCAGAGGATTGACGTGAAAATACAATGCCCAAGCATACTTATGCCACATGATCCCAGCATACATAACCCAAGACGCTGTGTGACCTGCATAGGGTTATTTTTGCTAGGTTTGAAATTAGAAAAAACTAAAATGTAACAGAACCAAACGGAGACCTTTTGTTTCCAGATGTTTGGGCTTATTGTATGGCCACAGAATGGCAATGCCTTATGAGATGGGTGATTAGATATGCTCTGCAGACTTGGAAGCAGACTGAACAAGACATTATGCAATGCCAAGAGCATCACCGTTTGATGTTCCCTGTAGATATTATAAAAATACCTAATTGTGGTTTACATTTTTACATTCTGGTTTGGGGGAGGTGGTATTGGCTAGCGACTTCAATCTGGTCCAATCCCCTCAATTGGATTGGTCTGCAAATGCCCCATATTGGGTTGGTTGTCAGCAAAACTGAGAAACAAGATTGAGAAGCTGGGGCTCTTAGACACATGGAGGGGGATGCACCCAGGGAGAAGAGATTTCTCCTTCGCACACGTGAACCAGTCTTACTCAAGGATAGATCTGATATTTACCTCCCACAACATAGCACAAACTTTGACAGCAGCGCTGGTGGGGATTGGGCCGGTCTCAATTGAAACAAAATCATAATTCAAACTATTTGGCCCGTAGGTGGAGATATGAGGAATATCTTACTAGAGACTCCCTCCATAACAAAAGAGATAGGACAGCATTAACAACTATTTGTTTTAAAAACACACCTGCGACACCTCCCATCAGATGAGACACCCTTAATGTGGTGGTGTAGGCAAAATGCATAGAACTAGCACAAATAGCCCTCAAACATAGGATAAAAACGTAGATGGATTTGCAGTGTCAGATAGCAAAGTTTGAGGAAAGTCATAAGAACTACCTGAATAGGGCAGCGGAAAGAGCTGCTGGGACTGAGAGTCCAGCTATCGGCTATCACAACAAATAAGACTGAAATGCTGTTCTTCAAAAGCTAGTCAAAGATTGTTTGTCCAGGTTGATAAGTGCAGTGCATTTCTGACCAGTCATCTTCAAACACACAGCAGGAAAGCACAAATTGCATTTGTTAAGAAGTCAGATTGTTCCCTTGTGGGAACAGAGAGAGGCAAAATGGTGGGATTCAAGATGTTTTACTCTTCTCTCTATGAAAACAAACCCCACTGTCAAGAGGGTCAGGATCGCTGCCTGAACACCAAATGTGCAGCTTCATGCAAACCCAAAGAGAAGTGCAAGAGTCATAAATAACAGAGGAGGTTGTTCTTACTGCCATCACAAACCTGAAGCCGAACAGCCTGGGGCAGGTGGCCTTATCGCTCACTTTTATAAAAAGTTTGCCTTGTCCTTGATTGCACACGTGATAAGTCGATAATTTAAATCAAAAGGTCTAGAGCATCAGAGCCGGCTGTGTTAGGCGGTGCGGCTTGACGCTTGTTTCCTGCTTAGGGTCCGTTCCTCTAACACCCGGCTGCAACCGAACAGGGAGCAGAGCATATCTTGCTTGGCATCTCTTGCATCCGGCATCAAATAACTTTTTCGTGATTTTTTTGTCAAGCTCTGCCGTAGTTTTAGCTTAGGTCTTTCAACACTCCAGTACTGACCATCGCCACCGTGGAACACTGCAGCGTTCATCGGCAGAAGTGAATTTGGCGCTATTGGTGTCAAACACGCTACCTGACTGAATGCGGCAGATATACACTCAGTGTTCCATCCGATCCTTGCAGTGTCAAGGGTAAGCAATTTCTTTCAAGGCCGGTTTAATCCAGAGTTTAATTGTTGCCCTAGAGGTTCAGATGACACCATTTTGAAAGATTATGGATGTCGGAAGTGTTTCCATCCCGGGGTCAGGCATGACCAGTCCTCGCCCTGATATTTCATGGAGGGAAGAGTTCCTGCCGCGTCCCTTATTTATTACTCCATGCCGGAGAGATAATGTGGTATCTGAAGTATTGGCACAAAGCGCCAAACAGAGACAGAAGCTGTCGTTAGAGCAACTCTCGACTAAAATGTTGCATGTCCACAAAGACCTTCAGACTGACTCTAAAAAGGATGAGAAGGGGGTACACACTCCCCCCACGTATGCCAATGCCTCCATGCCCCAAATCAGCTAAACTTTCCGAGCAAGGAGGGAGTAATGGGTCTTTCTTATTCAATAAGGAATATGAGAGTGGTGAAAGTCACATCCTGACGGAAGCTTACTTGGAGGGACTCCAACATTCTTCTAAAGAAGCCCAGATAGAGGATGTTACAGGAAGCACGACGGACATAGGGGTTGCTGACACCAAGACTTCAGCAGCCTGCGGTTTGTTCAAGGAACAAATGTCGGTTATCACGGCATGCTCCACTATGGAAGATTTTCAGAGACTGATGTTTCATATAGACACTAACAAATGCACCCCACCACTGTGCCATCAGCAGATCCTAGGAACCAAAAAACTGTTACAGACCTCCTGCACCCAGCAAGGGGCCCATCAAGGCGGCCAAACAGACGATATGACGTCCGTCACCTCAGACTCATCTTTGCAGGTTGAGTTGGTCACAAATGCTGTTTCCTTGGTTGCTGAACCCCTGCGGTTGGATTATATTTTACCTGTTCCTAGCTCTGACCGAATATGTCCCAAACCATCAATAGGTTCGAGCCCTAAACAGGTGTCTTTCGCAGTCCGCACTCAATGAAGCAATGAATGCCCAATATTGAGAACTTGGGCATTAAATCGTTCGTCCTGGATCAAAGGAACTTTATAATAACCAATGTTGGGAAAGTGGAGGGGGAAAGAATCCAGAGACTCACTAAGAAACAAAGTACTTGCCTGGCTACGGCAAAGAACTGGGCCAGGAGTGGTTAGATCATTGGACCTAAAGATTGTCCGTAAAGAAACATGAGCAGATTGGCAGAATTTACTTCTCCCTCTTTTCACCCTTTTATTGAGGATACCATATTTCAAGCCTTAAGTATGCCCAGCTAACATTTTCCCCTTCCTTATGCTTTTTCTGTAGATAAGCTCAAGATGCAGAATCTCTCACTGTTGATGCCAACTCTTTCTGGATCACATCTGTGCTCAACTGCCCCCTATTTCGCATCCTTACATGTTCCAATTCACATTTTCTCTGCTTGCATACGCTATCAGAACACGATATCATGCAGCGCATTGCTACAGTTTGAATGGCTCAAATGCCTTTGTTTCATCCGAGGTACCACTATTTTTTCAAAGTACTCTTTAATCGGTGGCTCCATATCCACCACAAAAAATGTATGTAGGAGGGTTGGATTATCCATTCACTAAACCTGCGTGTCCTGGTATATTCATATCCCGGATTATAATTTTTACCAAGGGCATGTGGTCTGAAATGAGAGAGGGTTCTATAAACTCCAGAAAATTCCAACTCTTGATCCCTAGATAACATCTATGTGCAAGCTAGTATGGTATTCTTTCGAGTGATGCACGTACTTTTATAAGTAGAGGTTCAGAGACTGCCATTCATCAATGAACCAAAGAAGGGTCAATCCCGACCTGGATGATGTTTTTACACACATTTCATGATACTGCTATAGCAGCTGGAAAATATTCTAAAGATTAAAACAGCTCAAAAATGTGCAATCACCAATAGCCAAAGGTGAGTGATATTGGCAATTAAGAAAGGGTGTGCTACAATCCTTCACTACAGCAATGGGTCTGGTAGACACGTGGCGAATGCTACACGTGTCTGAAGCAGGGTATTCATTTTTCTGTAATGCACATGGCTGCATGTCACAAATAGACAACTTCTTTATCCATCAGGGGAATCACACACAAGACTCATATCTTAGATGTTTCTGGCCAGAGGGGTCTCATCACTCCCCACTCCTTATGGAGCCTAAATGTGGGTGGGCTAGACCAATGGCAGGACAGAGATTAAACGCGTATTATCTAGGGGTCCCAGAAGCGATGGAGGGGTTGTCCCGTAAAACTGTAGAATACCTTACTGAGAATGAGGGGTCGGTAGATGGCCCGGTCACACTTGGAAGGCCCTAAGGCTGTGCTCCGGGGAGAAGCAATATCACTGGTTGCAGCCACGCGGGGACAGCATGTTCGGGAGATGGAGGAGGCAGAAAAAACAGGCGTTCAGTGACTATGAAGTATTCCTCGCCTCTGGCACAGAGGCTTTGCAGGAGGCCTTGGTTACGGCACAGGAGACCTTAAGGAAGGTGGCTCTAGATAACGCCAGACAGGCCCACTGGGCAGTACAGTCTCAAATCCTTAAGCCCGGAGATAAAGCTGGGAAAATGTTGGCGGGGCTGGAACGGCAGGATGAAGCGAGGGGTCACGTACAGGCCTTACAGGACACTCAGGGCAGAACGTTGCTGGAAAACGCAGATATTGCAGGAGCATTCACGTCCTTTTATGAGGTGCTATATTACCCCCGACCCCCAAGTGACCACATTGTGCCAGATGGTTCGAGCAGGATAGACCGGGTAGAACTCCCCCGCCTAACAGAACAGCAGACAACAGGGTTGGAATCGGACATAACAGAAGAGGAAGTGGCCACCACACTTGTGCAATATAAGACTCCGGGACCCAACGGCTTTCCAGTCGCGATCTGCAAACGACTCAGAGACAAGGTTACGAGACCTATACACCATCTCTTTAAACAGTGTAGAGTGGACGGACATCTCCCCTCAGACCCAGGAAAAGCCTGTATAGTAGTCCTGCAGAAACCTGGGAAACCTGAACAATGCACCTCTCATAGGCCAATATCTTTCATTACAGGGAGGCCAAGGTGTTGGGGCGGGTTCTGGTCAACCACATACTAGGGGTAATAGATTCCTTAATACACCCAGACCAGTGCGCGTTCATGCCCTCTAGATCCACACGCATCGAGCACCATTTGCTAGACATTGCAGACACCAGCAGCACTTTTAGCTGTGGACTTCAAGAACGTGTTTGGCTCGGTCAGTTGGGCGGCACTCTGGGAGATTATGGGCCGTGTGAGGTTTGGGGAGAATTTCCTTGGGTGGGTTTGCTTGCTATACACATCCCTGTAGCTATGGTTCGGGTCAATGGCGTACTCCGGGAGGGGAATCACCCTCGGGTGCCGGACGAGACAGGGATGCCCCCTTTACCCCCTATTGTTCACCCTGGCCATAGAACCATTGGCGATCAAATTTCGAAAGGACCCGGACTGGGTGGGTTTCCAGTGGCTCTGGGCGGGAGGGGGGTCACTCTACGCCAATGACCTTATGAGCGACCCTGCGGCCTCCCGTCAAGCTGTGACGAGGATAATGTCAGAATATCAAGGCTATAGCGGGCTTAAAGTGAATCATCTGTAGTCAGTATTCTTTCCGTTACAAGGGGGTTGGCATGGGCTATCCCCCCTGGTTGTCCTTATCCAATCTCGGCCTCAGGATTCAAGTAGTTGGGCATTCACCTGCGCCCAAGTCCAACAGATTTTCTTTAGCTTAATCTTAACCCAACAATAGAACGGTTTTATTCAGATGTAGCTCACTGGCAGACTCCCGTCGACGGTGCTGGGCAAGGCAGCGCTTTTCAAAATGTTGGCACTCTAGATTCCTTCATCTGGTACAGAACGCCCAGATACCGGTTCCTAAATCCGTCTTTGGAATGATTGAACATTCCTTAAGGGGGCTGTTATGGGGGGGGGGGGGAACTGGGAGGGGGGACAGACACGGATAGCTCTTAAGACACTTCAGCACTCTGTATGGGACGGGGCACTGGGGATTCCCTGCCTTTGAAGATACGCAAATCGGGATGAACTATTGGCTACATGGGGTTCAGAGACTCCCTCACGTGGTGATTGAAAGGGGATGGATGGGAAGGCGATCACCCTAACAAGTAATATATGGAGACAGGACTAGGGATATGGCCCGTCCCCTGCTGATACGTCATACCAGGCAGGTGTGGGCTGAAGCACACCATAACTTAAGGTGGGAGAAGAGACCAATACGTGACCAACCCCTGTGAAACAGTCTGCTCCCTGAACTCTGCAAAATGGGGCATTTCAAACAATGGGAGGAATTAGGGGTGACGGACTGGCCGATGTGGTAAAGGAAGGATCACTCATCCCTTTACAAAACTACAAGACACATTCGGATTGCCGGGGAGGGAATATTACAGACAATGCAACTGGTCCATGCTACTCAGTTCCCTGTTCTGGGGGAGGTACCTAAATGTTCTCCCATAGAGGCTAGTGTTTTTCCCGAACGCATGACCACAAAGGTCACATCTACATTAGATCAGGTGTTACCGGCCTTCGGAGCCAAGGAACTGTCCCGACTCAAAGACAAAAAGGGAGAGGGATTTGGGGACATTGGACCCAGAGGAGTGGATTGAGGCACTCATGTTCCCAAGGGATATTGGGATTGCTGCCAAGTTACTCCCAATACAATACAAAATACTGCATCGGGCATACTACTCACAAACAGCACTAGCATGATGGGGTGCAACCGCCAGGATAACTGTCTGCGATGTGGTATGATGGAGGCACCTTTTTCCACATACAATGGGTGCGTGCACAGATCCAATGGTTCTGGGGGAAATGTATTCGTAGGTTATCTGCAATAATGGGGTCCACGGTCCCATATGATCCTAAGCTGGCAATACTCAGGATTTTGGTGAAAACTGGGTTCACAAAGCATGGAAGGGTGGTTAGGTCTATTGCACTGGGGATGTCAAAGGGGATTATCGCAGCAATGTGGGGCTCTACGGACCGCCTACCGCTCAGCCATTGGATAGCCGAAACAGATAGAGGTCTCTTGAGAGGCACGTATACAAAGCTAAGGGTTGACTGCAGAAATTTCAGAAGGTGCGGAAAGGTGGGCCGTGGAGGCCTGAGACATACAGTGGGTGTAGAATGGGGTCTTTTACCCTACGCCATGGCCATTACTGTACTACCGCATGCAGACCTCACGTACACACCAGTTATATCTTGTACTGCCACTTGGTTGTGTTTATTAAGGTTTTGTAAAAAAAAAATAAAAAAAATGAAAAACACATTAAAGCAAATAAACTTTATTCAGATATAAATACCTAAAAAAGCAACAATCGCTAAATATTTTTAAACATAAATGACATTACATCAAACTCAAACACATTAAAACAAACGCTTCAGAACATTAAAACTCAGCCGGCTAGCAAATTGTAGCCACCTCACTAACGTGCAGCAACACATCGACTCCTTTCTAATAGACATTTTATTTACTGGCTGATGAGGTACCATATCATTCTTTCCACAGGTAGCACGTTTGCACGAAGAAAATAAATCCCAAAAGTGTACAAAACATTTGTTATGTTTTACTGCAGAGTGCATTGATCATTAAGGTTACTTTGCTACTGCTAAATGCAGCCTGTGACAAAGTCCCTTGCCTTACTAGTAAGGTGTAAAATGGTGCAAGGTATCTCCCCAAGCTAGAGTATGATGGGCCGCAGGGGATGTATGTGGGGGATACCTTGGTCACCCATACATAGTCCCCACCATGAGACAGGGAACATTAACAGATCCCAATACTGATCGTTTAAGGGCCACCAAGGATTTTCGATTTCCCCAAACCCATAGTATAATCATAAAGCTCCCCTATACTTGAATAGCAAGCTATTCAGATGCCACTCACCATTTTCGAGGGCCTGAAGCTCACACCAGCAAATCACCCGACAGAGAAAAGAAGAAAAATAAATAAAGAACACACACATACTTTTACCAAGGACTATGATACCAATAAACCCACATCAATGGTGCAGAGAAGGTTATCCTGAGGCGGGTGTATCCAAGCATGAGACTATGTTGGCAATCCATGGTCTACCAGCAGCCCCCCTCATGAGTGCAAGACCAAGTTACAATTTCGAAGGGGAAAAGCATTCCCCCCAAACCCCCCCCCCATCTAGATGCGGTTGAGTTCCCAATCTGACAGTAGTTTCACTTGCGACACAAACAAAGTTGCAATTTAAAGACAAACTAGCATTTTTTCTACATGCAGAAGAGGTTTACTAACATCTATCCCGCACGCAGAGGGGTCAGGGAAGCTTACAGCGTTCATGCTGTGTTTACCAGCAAAGGAGGGTGGGGGGGGGGGGGGTTAACATTCCAAGAAAGAGGACAGGCCAGATAAATGGTTGCATCAACCCATAAACTACAAAAAAACCTCAGGTGAGCCAATTAAGCAACCAATACAAAATCAATATAAACTCTGTTTCTTATATGCACTCAACTAGGAGAGGAGAACCCACTTTCAATCTGTCTCGAGAATTTTAACAAGTATAAAACAAGTGCTATACAGTAATAAAGCAAATTTAAAATGGTGTAATTCGACAAATTCACAACAATTTCCCTACTTTAGTCATGAAACAGTATGATCACAAATATTTTAATACAGTAAAGGAACCACTATCAATGTCCCCAATAAAAACAAGTTTTCTAATTCAATCTCCTCCTGATTTTTGACAGATTAAGCTGGGAAATAATAATTGCTGTTCTAGAATTTTGCCTTTACTGAGCACATTTTTGGTTTCTTGACCCTTCACCAGGATATTTTCTAAACTGTCTTCGTAAAAAAATATATATGTTACACAAATTACTATTTAAGTTAATAGAAAGTAATTGTCTATGTACACGCTTAAGATGATCACTAAAACGGATCTTCAGAATCAAAATGCTCTTTTCAGACTCATCAAATTTTGTGATGAAATATACATTTCTTACTATATTTTATAGATGTCACCATATTGCTGTTCAATTTATTAGTGTATGTTCTTAATATTGATGTTCTAAGCATTTCCAGAATAAATTCAAAATGCGTGGGGGGATAGCTCAGGGGCAACGAGTTTGTCTTGGAAGCAAGACAACACAGCACAACACAGGTTCGAATCCTGATCCTGCGCTTAGAAACCAATCTCTGGTATTAAGCGCGTTATAAAAGAACAATTATATTAATTAGGAATATGGTATAATTCAATATTCCTTCGATATTGTCTCCAATCAAATGTTTTGACACCTTTTGATAAAAGGACATTTTTTAGTTACAGCTATAATCCTAACCATCAAAATGATCCTGAAAGCAATCACTTAAACTCCTACATTAAGCCATCAGCTGTTCCATATTGCATGCATATAGATTTTCTGGGGTAAAAATGGGTGTATATGCAGAGTAGTCTTTTATAGATGTTCAAACTTGCCAAGAGTTAGCACTAGCAAAAGGCCAGTGGTGAGTAAAACGGTCGAAGCCCAATATAATAGTTGATTTCTGAGCACTCCCAACATTTGGCAGCTAAAGGAACTGGTGCGCCAGGACCTAGAGCAATGTGCCCAAAAATCACATAATTTGTTTTAAGTGTGGAAACCATATATAGAATCTATATGTTCTGGTCCCGTAGTCGGAGGTTTAGTCACTATACCACATCAGACATCTTCTGTAACTAACTAGTTTATGAATCAATAAAGCCAACTATAATCATGTACAACTTATTTCAAAACAGACCCAACATATGATATTGCGATTTGCTCAAGATCACGCAAATTGGTCAAGTGGAAATTTTAGGATTTGAGACTCAAGTCCCAAAGTTGGTAGCCTTTGCACCAGAGGATTCCTTCCTTCCCCAGCCTCTGCTCCCCTTTACTCCTCCACCGTGCCAGCGGTTGCTTTAGCATAGAAGCAGGAGAGTGAATATCTGTCGGTGGAAGTATGGATGTATAGTGGTTCTGGGTCTTTGCGAGTTGGGGGTCTGGATAGAGGGTGATGGCCTTAGGGGTGTGGCTAGAGCATGGTAGTGCCTGTGTGGGGATTTGTTGGATTTAGAAAGGGGAACGGCCTGTGAGAAAGTGTGGGATTGGGTAGGTTGGGCAGATTTTTCTTTTTTGTGGGGGAGCTGGGGGTGAAGAGGCTGAGTGGTGCTGTTGGAGGAGGGGTGGAGGATGGAGCTATGTTTGTTGACCTATGGTGTAGCAGAGTGCGAGATTGTTTTCCAGATGGAGTGTGAAAATGTATATATGTGTTCAATGATGCAGGGTGGGGGTATGCTGCTTCTTTGGTGGAAGTGGTATGGATGGGTTGATGCAAGAGCAATCCAGCATGAGATTGGGTCTATGGATTCTCCGGTTCGGCTTTCCTCATCTGCGGAGTAATCTGCTAGGCCTGCTACAACTGCTTGTTCTCTGCCAATCTCTGACACCAACAGCATGGCTGGTTTCAGGTGACTTGTTGACTTTCAAGGCATTTCAGAAGCAGCATGCCGGATACTCAATCATGGGCCCCAGGTAATTCAAAAAAGTATAACTTGGCACGGGCAAGATGGTATACCTGGTGCATCCATTGGGGTAGGAAGGCTTCTTATTACTCTCCAGTATTCCTTGCAAATGTCCTATCCACCTTGAGTAAACCGTACAAAACAGTACTTAATATCTATCGCTCAACCATATCTGTGAATCATTCCCAGGTGGATGCCACTAGGCATGAAATTGGGCACTTGCCACTAGCCGTTGGTTGGTGATATTGGTCTCTTGGCAAGTAAGAACTGGTATGCAGTGTGTACATGAAGAATTGAAGGGGCACATGCCTGACTAGCAGCTTGCAACTTGAAATTTGGACCCCAAGTCACCATCAGTAATTAGCCATTGGTCAAACACCTTATGGGAGGCCTGAAGGCACAGGCTCCTTCGTTCCCAAGTATGCATCAGTGTGGGATGTGAATACACTTTCAACCTTTTTTATGCAGTGACCACACAATGGATCTCTTTCCATTAAGTGCCACTTAGTTGGCTATGCTTCTTTACCTGGTATCCTCCAGGAAGGATTGTTTGAATGCATCTAATTAATGTTTCACTCCAAAAGGGAATTGTTCTCAAGTCTCCCGTAGAACTAAATGCCATTCAACAACTACATTTTACACTGCATTTCCTAAAAGCCCTAAACTTTGTGTGTAGCAATCGGTCAAACAATATAAGCATGAAACCTCCATATAACTCCATATAAGCCTCAAGGACCAAGTTCTGTTGCCACGTTGGATACATGGGCGCAGTTGCTGGCACAGACACGCCCGTCTGCCATTCCTCAGAGAGTGCCATAGCTTCCAAAGCTTTCATGGACGAGGCTCGACTGGAATGCCATGTTTATGTAACTTTTAAAGCGAACAAGCTGTTGAACAAATACTAGAAAGCCAGCGTTTATTGGAATTCCTTCAAACGAAAACAATCAACAAAACACTGGCGTGGTCTTTCCATAAAACAGTTATCACATCAAATTAATTATTAATATTTGATGACTTAGAATTGACGAAAATAAGATAGGCCTTTTATTTCAGAAACAGTGCAGGATTTCAGCAATTGGATTCTTTACACATTTGTAGTAAGTAGCAAGCCTTGAGAACTCGTGATGTGGCATAAAATAAGTGTCGCCCATTTGCCTATATTATGGTCTCTACTCTGCCACCTTGCCCCCCGCCACCCAAAAACAACAGTAACTGAAACCCATAATAATAAAAAGGGGAGATAAAATAAAGAGAAGAAAAATAAAATTCTGCCAATTGCACATGCACACCATGATAATTTCCTTCAATTATGAACAGTTAACCACATTTGCCAGCTGCGGATTGCAATACATAGTTGGACATCAGGTAACAAAGCGTAGTGCTCCCTGCTTTTGCATTAGCACTTTTTCAGTTTGAGATTGTCCTGGTCCATCCATAGGCAAATATCTCTGGTACAGATCTGCACCACCGGTTCAGATAACAGCCATAATGAAGACTGCAAAAGCTTAATATACTTGTGTATAGGCGCGTTACAAATGCCATATCATATATCATATCAATATTTTATTATTGTCAGTCTCTTTAGCAAGACAGTTCCATGTATCCTGCATAGTTAATATCAAACAGAATTCTTTCGATCCGCTCATCTAAGATTTCACCATGCTTCTTTGATACAAATATTAAATGTATTCAATGCTTCTTATTGGTTTATGTGCTAGGACACTGGTTCAAATAAACACTTGCAGTACAGTAGTTGGTCAATTATGAATTTTGTTATTGTTAGATTAATTCTGTTGACAAATCTGGTCGACACTTGTTTGTGCCATTAGGCACCTTTTCAAGGCCTTCAAACTTGTGGGTCAAATAATTACCAGTAGAAAGTGACATTCAAAAAAATATGTATTAATCAGATCTTGGCAGAAGGTGCAACTTTAACAATAACGCAGCATGATAACGTTATTGTAACATTAGTTTGGAGACAGAACAGTCTGACCACTGTGACGAGGCGTATCCAGTCTTGTTTTGTATCACATTTGTTTCATTGTGGCTCTTTTTTCTTCACCAATTATTAACTATTTGACACAAAATGCAAGGGGGTGGTTCGGGCAAGGAAATAAGGGGTGAAAGGTTGCTGGTCTTTCCCTGCATTTTGCGGTAAAAAAAGCTGCGATTAAAAAATGTGCGAAAAAAGACATAAAACTGTAACACGGTTGTGTCCCGAAGGAATGGGAACCCCTATGAACCTGGCCTATAAGGGTGGAAGCAGTTCTATCCCCAGAGAACGAAGAAGGCAGTTGAGGATACGACGTCCATTCATTGCCATTTTTTGGTTTTCACTACATTTTTTGCCGCCGATTTTTTGCTGCAAAAAAACTCTAAAAAATAAGGAAGGTGGGGGTAGAGTGATAAGAAGGGCGGTGTGGGGACTAGATTGTAAATAAGTGGGAATGGGGCTTTGGGGGGGGTACCCCACCCCAACAAAAAAATGAAGAGTTTTATGCAGCCAAAAGAAGAAAAAAATGCTGCGAAATAAAAACATGGAAGTACCAGTTTGTACACGGGCAGAACCCACTTACATCATCTCATACCACTTGCTATCAATGCTGCCCACAGTTGCAATACATAGTTGGATATCAGGTAACACAGCATAGTGCTCCCTGCTTTTGCCTTAGCATTTTTTGAGATTGTACTGGGTGAAGATTAAGAAGTATAAAAAGGGCAAGAGGAAGTTGTGGGTTGTTCGGGTGAGGTCAGAGGAGATGTAAGACCAAGAGGAAGTGGGATGGTGGATTGGCGTGTGTAGGCAACTTAGAGAAAAGGCGAGGTATTAGTTGATGCAAGTGGTACTGCATTGTGAGTGTATGTGGAAGCTAGGTGAGTAAGTGTTAGAGAGGGAGTGTAGAGCGTAAATGTGAAGCGATTGCGAGCGGAAGGCGGATGACCGAGTAGTAATGTCGACGAGAAGAGTATTAGTGTGGAGGAGGAAGAAGTAACATTGAAAGGTGGAGGCAAGCGGTAGGAGGATTGAGAGAAGTCATATGGGCAGAGGAAGGAAGAAGACGTGGGGAATAGGAGTGAAGGTGGGTGGAATTGAGGATTGACGAGTAACGATAGCAGAACAGACATGGAGAGGCGTATGTGGGCGTGATGGGAAGAAGGCAGAGTCGGGCAGCCTGTCTGAAAAGCGCATCCTACAACCCCTTTTAGTCACCAAACAGGCCTAGTGTAGGGTCAGTCTAAAAAGACTGGAGGGATTTTAGACAGATAAGCATTGGCTTTTAGCTTGTCCCTTCTGGAGAAGTCCAAACCTAGACAGTAAGGAGAAATGTGCAGGATATACTAACCTGGGGAGAAGGAACGTCTTGCTTAGGGAGGGAGCAGTTCAGTTAGATATGAGAGAGAGAGAGAGAGAGGGGAAACGGCCCTAGCACCCTGACAAAAAGTCCAGAAAAACACATGAACCATCTCTGGGACTTATATGAGCCACCAGTGACACCACCCTTGATGCAAAGAACAGCTGCCCGATTAAAGCTGGTTAAGATGATGAGCTTGAATACCTATAAACCACCAAGTACTTGACCACAAGTGTGCTATTTTAACCATAGGCCTAGAACAAGGCCAGGAAGAACGACTGAATGAATGCCTTTATACTGCATACCTTTCATGGGGTGCCCCTACTTACTGGGTTTGCACTTTCCAGCCATAACTAAACCATTACACTAGCCAGCGCGGCCATGGCTCTCCCACCGCCTACCTAGATATAGTGCATTTTTAGTGACTTTGAATGTCAAATATGCCACCAAGTGTGTTCCCCACCCCCCCCAAAAAAGCTCCCAGAACAGTGCCAGGCTTTCTAAATTAATCAAAGCTCAACTCCCTGTGTAATTACAAATGTGACTGTGTAGCTCATGCACTGCATTACTTATGTCTCAAATGTAGGTTATTCTTCCCATTCTTGACCTGACCACATGCATACATAATTTGCCCATCAGCAACAAGTGTTTAACATTTTTTGCAAGTCCATGTATTTTATATTGCACTTTAAGGGGGTGGGGGGGTGTTTAATTTGCAACTCTATCCCAGTATAAAAGACGGGTCCATATCTTTATAATGAATACAAAAAGAACGAAAACTGTTTCAGTGATTGTTTTCCCTTTTTTTTAATTTGAGGGGGTACCCCGCCAAGTCCCCCATTTCCCCAGCTTTATTACCCCCTCAACCCACCTCCCTTTTTAATCCATCACCCCATCCCCATATATACTTTTATCAAAAATGCGAATTTTATTTCGTTATGCTTCACTGAAAAAGCTACTTGTTCTTTTTTTTCGTTATAAACACTGTATACCATAAAAGACATGTGCCACTTTACATTGTTACCAGTTCCCCACCTGCACATCACACTGCACCGGCTCTTACTCACCAATGGGCTATTGGGAAGTGTCAATTTGTGTGCCCTGGTACATCATCAACTGTGTCCCCCCCCCCCCCGCTTTGAAACCATGACACCCCAGTATAACATTTTATTTTTCTTGAACCGGGTTTGTTCGCTTGTGATCATAATTCTGTCCATTCTTGACAAATGCAGTTTGCACACTGCTAAGTGCATGTGACAGCGACTTGCGACCACTGTGAGCCCTTTCGATCTCTGTGTTTTACAAAGAAACAAATCCAAGCAGCAAAACAATTATTCAAAGACATACCCGGCAAGAAACCCTACCCTCAACAGCTGCAGAAAGGGGAGTCCTGGAAAGATGAGCCTGCCAGAGAATAAAGCAGGAAACTGGACTTTGCATGGGTGGAATTCAGAGAACGCGAGTCTGATTGAGCTCCTGCAAGGATGAACAAAATGGGTAAAAACGGAATACATTGTGTTGTAGCATGTGTGGACAGTGGTCCCTCAAGGCGGTGCAATATAGGGTACTATGGAAACAAGTGATAATTGTAATGCTTGTTCTGCTTCTGAAGAAGGCAGGTGGAGCTAATAGAAGGAGTCTGAAGATTAAAGGGGGACGGAGGGAGGGAATTTTCGAGTGCGTTAACAGGCACCAAAAAGGGCTAGGAGATTGATACTGGGAAATCCTCTCACCAGTTATGTGCCCATAAAGAATTTGGAGAAAAAAAAGGCACGGGGAAATTACTGGCTTTTTGTAAAGGTGTTGAAAAGAAGATGGTGATTTTTGAGTATAATCAAATCTGCACTTACCTCTAGCTACTAAGAGAGCCAGTGGGTAGAGTGGGGGGGGGGGGAATACATGGGTGGTGTGTATGCTATTCCTTTGACTAATAAAGACGATTAGATTCATTAAATGAAACATGATAAAGTGACTGAGGCAAGATGTCTGGGAAGGAGAATGGAAATCAGGATATCAAGGGATGTGAGAACAAAAAGGAGCCAGGAAACCGATAGTAGTCATGGTGCAATGTTTCTATGCATGCTTGTACCCATGACTGGAAATGGGTCATATTTGGCTTACATGGCTCAAATATGAAGCAGGAGGAAGAGCAGCAGCCGTGATGAAAGAAGCAGCAGCACCAAGGACTCTTATGCCACAAGTGATTGGTAAGTATGATGTGGTGCATACATAGGTCTTGTTTATTTCTAAGGTCATACATTGTGCTGCTCAGACATCTAGTAAAACCAAACAACTGTGGATAATTCTAAAATCGGCAGAGGGCGTTTAGGACATTCATGATTTTACTATAGTTATCTAAATGTGACGCAGTACATTTGAGAGTCTTTTTTGGGCATCTAGTGATAGATTTTTGAATGGTAGTATAGTGGGAGATATATGGATCATCCATTGGGAAGGAAAGTTCAAGCACAACACACTCTGCAATCCCAATAACGTACCTGCTCAACTTGTTGGGCGGTTTTACATTTTTTAGAGGATGGCAGGGTATGGGAACATATATTATAGATTTCTTGATTCGTTTTTTTCTTGATTAGTGAGCGCAGTCGAAAAGCTTTCACTTAGTTTTTCTTTTACCAGCAGAAAATCCGCTTGAAGGCGTTCCGACAACCGAGCTTCACGAGCTGCGAGATCAAAGGAGAAATTTCGAACACCTATTGCTTCTGCAGGGTGAACTGAGCAGGCGTGTACTTCTTGCGATTGGGCGACTGAAGTTGTTTCTGTTCCATATTTATTTTCGTGTTCAAGCCCAGGTTTTTCATTTGTTTTCAAGTATTGTGATCTTAACAACTCGTCAGCCTCCGTTTCAGGAACTTTAGCAGCATTGTCTGCAACTTTCCACGCCATATGTTTAAGCGGGAAGTGAGGATTTGTTTCATTCCATAGTCCCGACTCACTTTGTGATGTATAATTGTCGTTATACAATTTATGTCTTCGTTTATGCATTTGTGATACGAAAGTGCGTGACCCTCTTTATGAGTTTCTAGATTCCCATGAGCTCAGAGTCAGTAACATCAAAAGGTGGAAAAAAATAGATCTGGTTTATTAGCACTACCGTGTGCCGCTGTAGGGGATACATTTGTGCCCACAACAATGGGTCAAGATCGTGTAATGTCAGTAGATTTACACTTTCCATTGTGATGTTACTGGGCTGATCAATTTCACAGTCGTTAGTAGTCTCAGCCAAAGGCTAAATAAATAGCCTGTGCCGTTGGCTCAATATAATCGAATCGAGTAAGCAATTCAGTAGAAACCATTACATCACTAGACACCAACACAGTGTTCGTTGTAATCGTTGAGGGTGCTGCCATTTGTTTGCTTACCTTCACCCTGGGCTCTGAAGCAGCACTGGACGTTTTTGCAGCCGTCCAAGGGTTTAACATACGGCTGTACTGCAGCCTCTTTCGCCGAGTCGTGGGGCCGGAGTTAGCGGCCATCTTCCCACTGCGTCCTGTGGCGGACTGCAACTCGTCTCGCAACTCCGCGTGGCGCTCTGCACGTACACCAAGCTAATATAGGTGGAGTTAGCAGTTAACAGTGAAGTGACCAAATTTCCAAGAAAAAGAATGTTGAAGCAAACGTAGCTGCAGCTCCTCTCACAAAGACTGTGGCAGACTGCAACTCGTCTCGCAACTCCTCAATTTTACGGTAGTGGTGGGCACAAGAGGGTGGAATGGGGGGTTTGCCACCCCATAAATAAAAACGTTGGTAAATGGCCACTATGAAGACATTTCCCACATCCCCTAAATGGGACTTGCCCTCGCAGACGCTCTACGATGTATGGAATTTATAACGTGCAGAAATTCTAGAACTGACAGGTGCAGCAATGGCAGCTTGAAAGCTTTGCTCCTGCCCAAGCAGCCTTGCTAATATATATATATATATATATTTGAATATACTATGGCAGATCCAGTTGGAATGGCAGATGCTCTCTCCTCCAGAAGATTGAGATCTGGGAGTAGCAATGAAGAGGAACCTAGTGATGCTCCGAAGGCCAGTCTGCTGAGGACTATGTAACTGAAATCATGGATGGAGTGGTACTGTCTATTGAAAAGATTAAGCAGACGTATGGAAATGAAAAAAATCAATCCATGGTAAAGAAGTGCACTGAAGAACTGGAAACCCGGGTTTCTGGGTCTGAAGACATATTACTGCCATTGGAAACAAGAGTATCAACTCTGTCCGGACTTTTGGAGGTGGCCAACAAAAGGATCTCTGAGCAAGAAAATGATTGTAGAAGATCTAATTTGAGGATTACTGGTTTTCCAGAGGGTGTGGAAAATGGTCGTCCTATGGACTTTCTACAGAAGGTACACCAAAGCTGTTGTACCTACCACCTTGAAAGATTTTGGAAATGGAGCGTGCACACCACACACTTGCCCCAAAGCCTAGTATTGGTCAACCCCTGTGTGCTTTTCCGGTGAAGTTTTTGCGGTACCCTGTGAAAGGGATGTTGTTGAAAAAATCCAGGGAGTTAGGCGTGCTGAAATGGAGTGAAAAGTGCATTATGTTATTTAATGACTTCAGTAAAGAGATAGTGGCACAAAGAAAACTATTTGTAGAGTCTAAAAGGTTTGCAAGAGATTAAAGAAAGGCGTCTTACTATATGGTCTACCCAGCCGTTTTAAGAAGCAATGTGGATGGGATGGTGCATTAATTTTCAGACCATCTGAAGGCAGTTTCCTTTTTGAAAGATTGGGACTCTAATCAGGAAAAATTGCCAGGTGCATGTAGAAAAGAATTATGAGAGGGGAAGTTTTGACTTATGCCACAGAAATTTCCTACATTTTATTTTTATAACTTTTAATTAATTTTCAGGAAAGTAAGAGCTAAAGAAGTATTTACTTTTGAATCTATGAATCTGCAGTTTTAAAACATGTTTGAATATGTCATGTGGTGAGTGCGACGTTTTGAAGGTCCTTTTCTTAAATACTATGCTTCAGGAAGAGAAGTCAACATGGCAGCAGCTTGTAAGAGTTCCTTTTACTCAGATGCCGCCATCAACACTCATGGATTAACTCGTAGAAAAGCTTAAAATAGTGTAAAATGGGACAAGGGCGGACCATGCATAGCTTACATACTGTCACCATGCAAGGAATGACTGTGTAGGATAGCACAGCATGTCCTTCGTGCATAACGGGTGTGCGAATGGAGGGCAGGAGGAACATTTTACTCCATTAAAAACTTAAGCGCAACATGTGGGTGGTCGGACACCCTTCCATTACTATTGCCAAAGTATGATCTTCTATTCTCCTGTTAAGAGCTCCAATCTGATTATGGCGAGTGCGGCACCCCAGAGAGACAGGATGTTACTTTGATGGTCTGTGTTTTGAGCATGCAGTTTCTTTTTCGTGCATTTCCAATAATGCAGCTCACATCCGCTGTGTTAATCTTGGATTTATAATAACTGCACACTTGATCATGTTATGTTATGTTATTTTGCATTTATATAGCGCCTTATATACCATTGGTATGGTCTGAAGGCGCTGGTAGGTTGAACGCCCTTGGGAACCGAAGTTCGGGTCAGTAGAGAGAGTAGGGGGGAGTCAAAAAAGTGCGTGTGCGCACTATGTATGTGTGCAGCTGGTGCGAAAACAAGTGGTAGCTGCTTCTTAGCTGTAGGTGTGGTGGTTGAGAGATCAGGAGTATGTGTTCGCTCTGGTCGGCTTTATCCGGAACGAGTGTGGCTGCGTTAGGCCTGAGGAGAACGCCTGGCTGGGTGGTGAGAAACCAGCAATGTTTACTTAGAGTGATGTGGAGTAAGCGGGAGATGTAGATATGAGAACAGTTATACCGAATGGTGTCATAGTATCTCTGTGTTCTAGATGAGTGGTGGTGTAAGGGAGAGAGTAAGCGTGGGGTGTGGCGTGATGTATGTTTCCAAGAGTTTCCTTCATTCCAAGGCATGTTAAGTATCGTCCGTTGCATATAATTGCCCGTTCCTCATACTCGACCGCTCCACACATTCGTCCAGTCCGCACCCTACGTTTGGTTCGCACCCTCGTCCAGACCGCACACTTCGTCAGGTCTAGACACTTGTCGAGACTATATGCTCGTGTAGTTTATCCACTCGTCCAGTCTACATACTGGTCTCGGTAGGACACTCGTTCAGTCCATAATCAGTCGTGCGCTCCCCACACTCATGCGTTCCCCACACTCATCTACTCTCAAAATCGTCCGCTCTCCGCTCTCGTCCGCTCTCAAACCGGTCTCCGCGCTCTCACCCGGTCTCCGCGCTCTCACCCGGTCTCCGCGCTCTCACCCGGTCTCCGCGCTCTCACCCGGTCTCCACAGTCCTCCGCTCTCCACAGTCCTCCGCTCTCCACAGTCCTCCGCTCTCCACAGTCCTCCGCTCTTTTCGGTTCCTCATACTAAGCCGCTCAATACACTCAACCGTTTTCCGCACTCAACCGTACTCCGCGCTCAACCGCGCTCATCCGCTCCTCACAACTCGTCCGCTCACACACACTCATCCGCTCCCCACACTCATTCGCTCTTCACACTCACCCGCTCAACCACACTCACCACACTCGCCCGCTCTCTACACTCGCCCGCTCCCCACACTCGCCCGCTCTCGCTCTCATCTGCACTACGCTCTCGCTCTCATCAGCTCACATCCGTTCTCCTCCGTTCTCATCCACTCTCCTCCGTTCTCATCCACTCTCCTCCGTTCTCATCCACTCTCCTCCGTTCTCATCCACTCTCCTCCGTTCTCATCCACTCTCCTCCGTTCATGGCACATGCTTTCACTTCGACACCAGTATTACGAGCAATTTAGATGTCCTGTCACTCAAACGTGAAGCTTCAGCTGCCAATGATGATTACTGCAGATTTCAAAAGGTCTTCTTTATACAGATTTCACGTTTCTAGTACAACACAGCGTCAAATCCTATGACAATCTACAGAAATATATGATCCTCTGTCTACGTATCTGGCACCTACCACCTTCCAATTGTGCATTAAGAACGTCATCCAGAACATTTCACATGCACTGCAAAAAAGAAAAACAAACTTCAAAAGATAAAGTGAACTGCTAACGCACACATCATTACAAATGATACTCGCCGACAGATCTATTACAGCTTGTGCGCCATGGTGACTGTGGCAAGGCAAGCAAGCAGACTGAGCAGTTCAGAACCCCGTCAGAGGCGGTACACACAGGCTAAGTATGTGCATTTTAGAAATGGTGTTTTCAGCCTCTCCCTTTGGCGCTTCGTTTATTCCAAAATCATTACGGGCATGAGCAAAACGAGGCGGACGTTTTATTCTGAAGTGGATGCTATTGTGCTGAAGACTACATAGCATGTTGAATAGTGCTTAAAGAATGTCTTGAATTGCATCGCTGGGAGCAATCGTCGAGAGCAGACCAATTACCGGAGGGCTCACCCTCTAACTTTCTTAGAAGTAATAACCAACTACAGACATCATTTGGGGTGTGGCACAGACATGCTAACTAAAACTTATGTCATTATTTATGAGCAATATGTGTAGTGTTCCAGCTCTCATGCTGTGCCAAACGGATTTAAAAACCCTTTGTCCCTTGGTCTTCCAAGATACAGTTTGACAGAGTGCGGATTTGGAGAAATGTCGTACTGAAATCCAAATATCAGACTGAAAAATAAAAGCCCGACATGAGGTTGTACAAGAACAATAGAAATTATAAAATATGTTTAAAACACGTCAAAGAGTATATGAAGCTGGGAGAATAACTCATCTTTCCAGCTGTCTTCCCATTGGCAAACACCAGCACTCCATACGTAAAGTTTGCTAGTAATAATGCACACAATGGATTATGGAGTTGACGTTACTGTCAAGTAATGTGATGTCAATGTTTTATATGCTCTTTTGCTTTTGTGCTCTTTGCTGCTTTCAGCTGTGAATCGTGGGCGTGTACATCATGATACATTTATGTATATATCTGAACTATAGAATGTAATTGCCTTCATTGTGTGTGGACAGAAAAGACCATTGCTATTTTTTGGTTTAACTGTGATTGGAAAATAATAAGGGTGCTTTAATCTATAATTGATACTTTTGCCAGATAACTATTTGTGTCCGTGCATTCTTAGGTGATGGGTGACACAATTTGCTATTTTATTAATCCACTACACTGTGCCGTGTTAGCAGCTTTGCACTATATGGTCTCTACCGAGAACAAGTTGCTAATAGATAAAATATCAATAAAACAAAGATTCTTAAAAGAGCTAAGTGTTGGCTAAAAAAAAAACTGGGAGAAAAGGGAAGTGGGTGCGCTTATTAAATATGCTTTTCTGGAGTAGGGTTTTATTTGAATAGTCATGATAGCCCTGTGAAATGGGGCAAAATCCTTTGAATGTTGTTTGCCTGTTGTGTAGTGGTGGTGTGCAGGGTGACCGAGTATCCATGTAATTTGAGATAGCTGTCGAGTGGAATAATAGAAATGTAACTGCTTGGCGTGGTGGTTGGATATGGAGGAGGAAACCGATAAATGGTGTAGGTACGAGGATACACATAAGTGGTAGGTATATGGGTGAATATGTATAGATGAAAAAGTTACTTCTTACCTGGTAACGTTCTTTCGATGGGATGTTCCTCCGACATATTCCTTATCTTGATAGATCATCTCCAGCTTGCTGGCCTCGGAATTTTTTTTCTCAGTAGAGGGTGCTGCGCGTCGACGTCCCTCGAGCCGATGTCCCTCGACAGCCTCCGCATCGGCGCTGACGTCATCATGCGTATAAATAGACTCGCGCAGCGTCCGTTGCTCAGTTCCGTTTTGACGTTTAACAGTAGCTTTACATGAATTGGTTATTGACCCTGAAGGAGTGTAAGCTGTAACCACAAGGGAAGTTTTACTGAGGGGATGGATGGGAGGGGCGATCAGGAATATGTTGGAGGAACATCCCATCGATAGAATGTTACCAGGTAAGAAGTAACTTGTTCTTCAAAGGGATTGTGTCCTCCAACGTATTCCTTATCTTGATAGACTCCCATAGCAGTGGTGTGTAACTGGAGGTGGGAGTAAAATTGCCATGTTTCCCTTTAAGAATGAACAGAGTGTAACACAGCTTTGCCAAATCTAGTCTCTTGGCTAGAGGAGGAATCCAGGTTGTAAAATTTTGTGAAGGTATGTGCAGACGACCATGTGGCAGCCGCACACATGTCTCGAATCGGTACCCCTCTTTGGAGAGGCCGAAGAGGCTGCGATATCCCTGGTTGAATGAGCCCTAAGATTTTGAGGAGGCTCTTTCCCTGCCAGTTTGTAACATTCCAGAATGGCCAAAATAATCCATCTGGAAATGGTCTGTTTTGTTATCGGTAATCCCAATTTGTGCCGTGAGTAACCTACGAACAGTTGGTCTGCTTGCCTAATCCTAGCAAGTCTGCTGATGTAAAAGCTCAAAGCCCGCCTTGGGTCCAGCCTATGTAGCCTTTCTTCCCCTTTCCCCGGATGGGGAGGAGGATAGAATGAAGGTAAGGTAATCTTCTGAGTGATGTGGAATTCAGAAACCACCTTTGGGAGGAAATTAGGCTTCACTTGTAGGACAACTTTGTCTTTATGAAAAATTGTATGAGGGGCTTTACAAGATAGAGCTTGTAATTCGCTCACCCTCCTAGCAGATGTCAATGCCACTAATAAGACAGTTTTATGGGTGAGAAATCTTAACGAACAAGAGGGGAGTGGTCCAAAAGGTGTACCCATCAGGAAATTTAAGACTAAATTTAAATCCCATAAGGGAACTTGGAATGGTCTTGGAGGATAGACATTGGTTAATCCCTTCAGAAATGGTATTACTAAGGGTAACTTGAAATACGATAGCTCCTCTGCAGTGCGCTTGAAGATCGATAGCGCTGTGAGATAGCCCTTGATGGTGCCAACCTGAAGGCCCGAATTTGCCAAATAGAGTAGAAAAGATAACACTGTTGGTGTACAACATGAAAAGGGATCGATATTCTTTTCTCTACACCAGCTGCAAAATTTGTTCCAACGGCAGCGGTATAAAGTCTTTGTTGCTGGCCTTCTGGCCGAAAGCAACACCTCCATGACGTTATCTGGGAGGTCCCAATCCTTGTATCTCAACCTTTCAGATACCAAGCGTGAAGGTTGAGGGTTCTGATGTCTGGATGGACAACCTGACCTCACTTCTGCGAGAGAAGATTCTCCTTGAGTGGAAGACGAATTGGAGGGCAGATGGACATGTCCAGAAGGTCCGGGTACCACGTTCTCCTGGCCCAGTCCGGGGCAATTAGGATCATGGCTTTCCGGAACCTTCTCAACCTCCTGATCATTTGAGGAATGACAGGGACTGGAGGAAACGCGTACAGAAGTGGAAACTCCCAGTCCACTACGAACGCGTCCCCTAGAGCTCCTCTCGGGGGAAATTCCCTTGAACAAAACTGATCGCACTTCCTGTTGATGCTGGTGGCGAACAGATCCACTTGAGGGGTTCCCCAAAGGGTGAAGATCTGTTGAAGGACTTCCTAAGCTAGTTCCCACTCATGGGAGACTGTGCTCTGCCTGCTCAGAGCGTCCGCCGTCAAGTTCTTCTCTCCGGCTAAGTGAACTGCCGATAGAGAGATTCCTTCTTGGATTGCCCAAAACCAGAGCTGCATCGCCTTTCTGCACATAGGCAGTGATCCTACGCCTCCTCTTTTTTTGAGGTAGTGCATGGCCACTGTGTTGTCCGTCATTATCAGGACATTTTTCCCCTGTGCAGATGGCAGAAAAGCCTTCAGCGCTAGTCTGATTGCTCTCAGCTCGAACAGGTTGATATGTAGTCTGGACTCCGATGGAGACCAACGACCGCTGATGGTCAAGTCGTTGGCATGGGCTCCCCAACCCGTGAGTGAGGCATCCGCGACTACTGTCATCTCCGGCCATGGTTGCCAAAACAGTTCTCCTTTCATAATGTTCTCCTGACAGGCCCACCACTGAAGATCTCGAGCCACCTTGTCCGGAACCTGAAGGAGATCTGTCATTCTCCCTGAGAATTGCGCCCACCGAGTTCTTAGTGCCCACTGAATCTCATTCTCAGGTGAGCATCTGGTACAAGGAAGATGCAGGATGCCATTAGACCTAGCAACCTCAAAAAGTCGAAGGCTGGGAGACGTTGGGCATTTTGAAACTTGGTGACCATCTGCAGAATATCTTGAGCCCTCACCTCTGGTGGCAAGGCTTTTCCCAGGAAAGTGTCCAGGACCGCTCCAATGAACTGGAGTCTCTGTGATGGTATCATCTGTGACTTCTTTAAATTGAGAGAGAAGCCCAGTTTGTGAAGGAAGTGGCAGACATAATCTAGCTGGATCTGAGCTTGTTCCGGAGATACAGCTCTGATCAGCCAATCGTCCAGGTAGGGGTAGACGTGAATCCCTTCCTTCCTTAGACTTGCAGCCACTACCGACATTAGTTTGGTGAAGACCCTCGGGGTGGAGGTCAGCCCAAATGGCAGAACTCGAAATTGATAATGAGAGCCGCCAATTGCGAACCTCAGGTATTTCCTGTGTTTGGGATGGATTGGCACATGGAAATAAGCATCCTGAAGGTCCAGAGATACCAGCCAGTCCTGGAGCTTTAGGGCCTGAAGGATCTGAGAGAGAGTTACCATCTTGAACTTGTCCTTCCTGAGGAACTTGTTCAATTCTCGTAAGTCCAAGATAGGTCTCAGTCCTCCGTCCTTCTTCGGTATTAGGAAGTAAGGGGGGGGGGGGGGATCTGGAACTTTCAGAGAGCTGTTCCCCGGTGGACGACTGAGGAATGCGTAGAAAAGGCAGGCAGTAACCTTGGGCAACTGTCTCCAATGCCCAAGCATCTGACATGATAGCCTGCCATTCTGTCAGATGTTGAGTTAGCCTGCCCCCTACTGGTGTCTTGTGAGGAGAGTCCTCAGAGTGATTTAGAGGTGGCTGATGCAGATGCCGAGGGTAAAGAGGCACCTGCTGCAGCTTTTGTATTTTTAACCCGTCCACCTCGGGTGAATCTTTTTTGACCTCTTTGAACCGACTGTCCTCCGCCTTTTCCGAATGCGGAATAAAAGCGAATGGACTTACCACTCCAAGAGGTTCCTGAGGGGCGATCTGGCGTTTGACGGATTGCAGCTCCCAGGGATTTTGCTGCTGCTTTGGATGGCTGTAACTTTTCTAGGCTGTCATCCGCCTTCTTACCAAACAAAGAAGAGCCGTCAAAGGGCATATTTAAAAGTCTGGCTTGTACATCTGAAGCAAACCCAGACTTCGCAACCACGCAAATCTGCGGGTTGTAGTACTTGACGCCATGGCCCTACTGATACTGTCAGCAGAATCAATGCCAGTTTGAAGGGATTCGCACATTGCGTCTTTACCATCCTTAATGATGTTTAGAAACGCTTCCCTTTCTTCTCCCTCTGGGAGGCAGTCAGCCGCTGATGAAGCACACTCCCAAAGTGTATGGCTGAACCTTGCGAGCGTACAAGTAGCGTTAATAGATTTCAACGCCATGCTACATGCAGAAAAGACTTTCTTAGCCATAGAGTCGTATCTTTTGTCATCCCTGTCCTGTGGAACAGTAGGGTATGCCGATCTACTGCCTGATGCAGTTGCTGCTTGAACAACCAGACTCTCTGGAGTTGGATGTTTAGACAAAAATTCAGGGTCAGTAGCAGATACCCTATATTTGGTTGATAATTTCTTGTTAACCGCCGGGATAACCTCAGGAGTTTCCCATTTAGACAATATTTTTCTTTGTAATGCAGCGTGAAATGGAACCACAGGATCCTCCTGTGGGCCTTTAACTAAAATATCTGTAAGGTCATCCTGTTGAAATCCAGGTGAAGGTCTAGACCAACCCATGAATTCTATAATCCTTGCCATTACAATCCCATTTCCAGAGCAGAAGGGGACAAATTTGTCGTAATTGGTTGAGAAAACGTCGAAGTCGTCGACGCAGACGTTAAAGGCTTTGAAGACACCGAAAAAGGCATCGAGAAGATCGGAAGAGGCCTCGAAGAGCTCGAGAGGATCGGAATCCTACTCGAGGTTGTCGATGACATTCTCGAGGTCGTGTTAGAGGCCTTGGGTATGACCACTGGCTGAGAGGTAGTGACGGCCGTGGGTTTGTTCTTTATCGGCGTCGATGTCAAAGGCGGCGTCGATTCGATCGACCTATGCGTCGATGAGCCCTTAGATAATGGCGTCGATGACGCAGATTTATTCGTCAAAGGGACTTTCGACGATGGCTTCGATGGCACAGTGCCTTTGGTTCGTGACGCTCTCAAGTAGTTTCTTTCCCCAGGTGCAACGACTCGCGGCGTTTCGATTTTTTGGGTCTTTCACCCAGGGCATCACCCTCAGCTGTCTTCGAGGGGGGTCGAGGCCGCTTTCTCGAAGACGCTAAGCATCCTTTTACGGAATTCCTCCCACTCAGCCCGAGAACTATGTTTTGTGGGGCAGGTGACTCTTTCCGGGGAAACAGAAGAAGACGAGGAAGGGGATCTTCGACGTCTCTTACTCGAATGCTTGGATCTCGAAGAGTGGTGGGAACTGCTTCGAGACCTAGAACGAGATGTTTCCTGTGTCGGCGAGGAGACTAATGTCTCAACTCTGCCGAGGAAACTGTCGAAGGAGTTTTAACTGTCTTACCTCTCTGAAGCTTCCCCTTACGCTCCTTCAAGGCTTTCGCCATCATGGACATGCAGTCCTCGCACTCCGAACATTGGTGCTCCGATCCCAGGCACCACAAACAGATCCTGTGAGGATCTGTCAACGACATTTTATTTCCACAGTCTCGACATTTTTTGAAGCCGGACCGTGGAGTCGTCGGTTCGGATGAGGAAGCCATTGAGTAAGTGTTGGTATTCTCGAGGAATAATGAAGAATATATCTGACTAACGAACAGAGCAACGCGCTTCCAAGGCCCACGAAGCGCGGAAAAACAGAACTGAACAACGGACGCTGCGCGAGTCTATTTATACGCACGATGATGTCGGCGCCGATACAGAGGCTGTCGAGGGACATCGGCTCGAGGGACGTCGACGCGCAGCACCCTCTACTGAAAAAGATCATCTCCAGCTTGCTGGCTTCGGTATATTTATCAAGATAAGGACTACGTCGGAGGACACAATCCCTTTGAAACGTTGCTTTAGAACTGCGATCTTCTAGATGTACATTGCTCAGACTGAACACGGAATGTGTCATTTTATAAAGCTTTTGTTTTACATATAGCTTTACAAAATATTAAGGATAAGTTCATTAGGTCTTAGTATGTCAGATTACCTGAGACTGCTATTCATAATTGGTTGTGCAGTAGTTGCTGTTTCGTTGCTGTGGAGGTTTTGTTAGTTCTATTTATGTTTCATATTGAGCAAATATATAAGCTCAATCTTGTCCATAATGTTTTATATCTTGAAACATATGCTCTTTTCTGTGTTTTTTTTGTTTTTTCTAATGTATTCCATTATTTGTGCTTTCTGCTATTGGTTTCAAGTTAAAAGACTTCTGTTTTTATTTGTTTTCCTAGAATGCGATTTGATTGCAAAGATCTTTAGGTGCAACACCATTAAATGTCACTATTTGGCAAAAATAAAGAAAGGAAGAGACAGGAGTAGGGGATGGGCGGGAGTGCAGAATATAAGAGGAAACATGCATTCAATGTTGAAAAAGATTGCCAAAAGGTGCAGATTATTCGGTACTGTGAGTCTGATTTATCTGGGACAATGTCAACAAATATAACATTCATGAGTTGGAATGTTAAGGGTGTTAATATTCCTATTAAGCGGCGAGAGATATTATCAATGATAGGTAGGCGTAAGCCCGATAGTGTTTCTTCAAGAAACACACTTAAGAGACGACCAAGTTGGATATATTTTAAATGGCTCATATCTAAAAGAGTTTGAGCTACTTCGCAAGTAATTCCCATGGAGTATCTATTCTTTTTAGAAGAGGCTTAAGATATAGAACTGAAACCATATGTATAGATCTAGAAGGGAGATATGTTACACTAAAATTGCACATTGAGAATAGGTTCATGACTTTTTAATATTTATGCGCCCAATGTGAGTCAGGATGTTTTCTTCGAGAAACTGGATGAAGTGCTAGGTCATCTAGGTTGTACAGATATTATAGTTGGTGGAGACTTTAATACCACAATTAATATGAAAAAAGATAAGACTACTCAGGCTAATTCCTATGCTGATTTGAAAGCAAGAAAAGGTCTTCTAAGATTATTAGATAAATGGGATCTACATGACATTTGGCGAGATCTTAATGTAGAAAACAGAAAATATACTTTTCATTCAGTGGCACATGGTACATCTTCCCGTATTGATGTTTTCCTTGTAAGCAGAAGCATATGTGGAGACATTTATAATGCTTCGATTGGAGATGTGGTAATTTCTGATCTTGCTCCAATTATGTGGACATTAGATGAGGCTGCTCGTGGTTTGCCATCTAAAAAAACAATGGCGTTTGAATACACAATTGCTTTCTGACTCTGAATTTGTTAAGTATAATAAAACTGAAATATCGCTGCTTATGAAGGATAATTTACACTCAGTGGGCTCTTTATCGATGGTTTGGGATGCATTGAAAGCGACACTGCATGGTAAAATTATAAGCTTTGCATCATATCAAAAACGTCAACAGGAAAAGGTTATGGTTAATCTAGAGTGTGTGTATAAGGAGTGTGAGGTACGCTATTGTGAATGCCCGAGTAAGGAGAATTATGTTGGCTTTGACCCAGGCGAAACAAGCCCTAGATTGTGAACTCCATCAAAAGGCAGAAACGCAGTTATTTTACTCTAGACAGGTTATCTGGGAAAGGGGTGAAAAGGTCCGGGCCTAATTAGTAACCTGTATACAGCAGAAACTGAACAATAGGCAGGTGCTTTTTATTGTAGATAAAAGGGGAATGATGAAGAGGAAAAATGTAGAAATTTGCGAAGAATTCAGGCAATACTACGCCTCTTTATACAAGGATGATGAGACAGTTTCCCAGTTGGAAATGGATACTTTTCTTAGTACATTAGAAATGCCAAGCCTAAATGAACAAGAGAGATTAGGCTTAGATGCAGCAACAACAATAGAGGAAGTTTGAAGCTCAATTGAGACATTGGCAAAAGGTAAATGTCCTAGCCTTGATGGCTTTCTGATAGAGCTCTACAAGACCTTTAGTCATAGCCGGTCACCTTTCCTTGTAAAATTGTTTACAGAAATTCTCAATAATTAGGAGGTTTCTGATTCAATGAAGACTACATTAATAACGGTTATCCCTAAACAAGATAAGAATCCTTCACTATGTGGAAATTACCAACCCATCTCACTTTTAAATGTGGATGTGAAGCTCCAGACGAAAGTATTCGCCAGAAGATTAAACAGCCTAATCCCAAAATTAGTTCACAAAAACCAAACTGCTTTTGTGAGTAGTAGAAATAGTAGGGATAACTTGCAAGAGTTGCTTGATGTAATTGATCTAAAGAGGAATTCTGCAGAGGTGTATGCAGCAATAGGTATAGACGCAGAGAAGGCCTTTGACAGAGTGAGCTGGGTTTTTTTGCGTCATGTTTTGCTAAAAATAAACTGTGGACCGCTTTTTCTTAGACTTTTTAGAGCCTTATATGGAGATGCAAAGGCAGCTGTAACTGTCAATGGTAGTCATTCAGAGTATTTTCAGATTCTAAAGAGAACTAGGCAAGGTTGCCCTTTTTCCCCCGCTATTGTTTGGTTTAATCATTGACCCCTTTGCCATTATGCTTAGGAATCATCAAAATATAGTGGGTATTCCATTTGGGGAGTATGTGTCTAAAGTCCTTTTATATGCAGACGACCTATTGGTCCTAATCTCATACCCAGCGCTATTCTCCAATTATAAAGTTAATGTTGCAAAAACTTTGATTTATCCAGTTTCAACTTCATGTCATAGGGGGCTGTTTGATGTGGGCCGATTCGGGTCTTAGATACTTGGGTATTCATGTAAACAGGGATGTTGAGTCTCTGCTTGCACATAATGTCTGACTGAAAATTGCAGAAGTAGACAGTATCTGCTGTAGGTTGGAGAAGCTAAAATTATCCCTATGGGGTAAAGTTAATGTAGTGAAAATGTCCCTCCTGCCGTAATTTGTATATGTTTTTAGCATGCTCCCCCTACCTCTTTCAAAGAATCTATTAGGAAGTATCAATAAATCCTTGTATAAATTTGTATGGGTGGAAGGAAATCGGGAGGAAATCGGGCGCGAATCCCAAAAGAGGTCCTCCATAAATCAGTGAAGTTGGGCGGCTTTGGTTATCCAGACATAAAACGTAACCACTCTGTATTCACACTACGCATTTTGCATCATTTGTTGACGTTTGATCACATTAATTGTGCAGGTTGGATTAAAATTGAGAAGAATCAATTTCGCCCACTCCCCTAGATGTTCTTTTGTTCATGGATAAAAGATTGTCTGTTGGTACTACTGCGCCTTTTATAAAACATGTTGTAAAGGAATGGCGTAGAGGTAATGAGAAATATTTACTGTGTACGGACTCCAGTTTATGGAAAAACCAAGCCGTAAAACGAAATAACTGTGTTTTGTTATGGGTTTCGTGACAGAGAGCCGGTATCTGGAAAATTTGACAAGTTTATGACTGCCAGAATATGGTGGATTTTGAGTTCCTGCACTTTAAGTGTAAGCTGAAAGCGCCTGAAATTTGTAGATCTAATGCTCGGCGGGAACTTTTTGTTGTGCCTTTTTCGCCGTTGAATGCTACAGTGCACGCTTCACCTGCAATTTTAGTTCTTTCAAAGACCATGCCTTTGTCTGCATCTACTTTGTCAAAGTTGATTACACCTTCTGCATCTCAGTTGCCATCACAGTGTGGTGGCGGAAATTGGGATTCAGATCTAAGTTGCTCATTGTCGGACATTGAATGGAGATGCACATGTACAGGGCCAGATAAATACAAAGTGGTTTTAGATTTGAGATATAACCAACAAAGAATTAACCATTATATATATACTGGTCCCCATGGAAGATGAAAATGAGCAAGCTATATAAATGTGGATATTTGTTGGAATTGTAAAAGGGAGGTGGGCACTACGCTCCATATGTTGTGGATATGTGATAAAATACAACTATTCTGGGATGGTGTTTTTCAGAGAATGGAACTAGTTATGGATCTAACTATACCCAGAGATCCACTTCTTGGTGTGCTAGGTTTACTTCCGTTAAGGATTGGATTGTCTACAAGTACAATGTTTTGGACATATAGAGCCCTTCTCCTGGCCAAGAAACACATTTTGAAATTTTGGAAAAGTGACACTTCCCCTAATATTGATGATTGGTTGCCAAGTTTGTCCCTTTTTTCTATGAGAGAGAAAATATTATTTAACGCAAAGGACCAACTTGATAAATATGGGAAGATTTGGAGTGCATTTAATGAGCTTTATGCTTAGTTATTTAGTCGTGTTCTAGAGTTCTTACTTTACTTTTTTTTTCATTATTTTTCCATTTTTCCTCACTTTCTATCATTTTGTTCCTTGAATTCTGTCCTTTTCTTTTTATTCCTTTAAAGATTAAATTACCAGATTGTATGTGAGTAAGTATCACTTTGTACATTTGAATTATTGTATTATGTTTTAGTGTTTCTGTAAGGTAGCAAATGAATAAATAAGGTTTAAGGAATTTATAAAGAGCATGTACACAAGCGTTTCTGCGGGAAGCAGGGCATTTTGGAGCACTTCAGGACTTTGTAAGCAGTGTTTGCACGAAAGCCGTTAGGAGGACCCTGTGCCACAGCTGCTCCCCCAACCATTAGGCCTCCTGGGCTGCACATAATTTCTTCACGCGTCTTGTTTTCGAGCAATGCATATCTAGTAAGTAGCCGTTTAATTAACGGCTGCAGCAGACATAGAAAAGTATGTATTAGTGGCCCATTCCTCTCAAAACGTCGAGGCTCCCGTTAAGAGGTAGGTGCAAATGTTGTACATTATGCATAACAAGAAGATACCTACCTTTGTCAAATGGAGACTACAACTACAAGCTGATGAATGTATCACCAAGGCTCTCCTTGAGGTGTACAAGTCTTCAACTTAGACCTACTAGTCAGTTTGAGGAGATCTCAAGTCTTCCGGTGTTAGGTTTGAAATAATTAACCCTTCCTTGCTTTTAGGGTCATAAGGAAAAGAGAAAACAAAAGGGGGTCCATTAAAAACAAAATGTGTTTGTTGAAATACATGTATATGTGCACATTGGGCAAAAGTTGCAGTTTGTGGACAAAGGTGCAGTTTGTGGACACTGAGCAACAATGCAGAACTGGGGGCAGCACAGTGCGGCAGTGACAAGACCCCGACAATGGTGAGCTTATGCCTCGGAACCTGGGGTAGGCGGTCTACCACGGCATGGGCCATGGAATCTATATGATATTTTTGTAGAGAAAAAAATCCTGCGGCCGAAAATACCAAATTTGTTTTTCCCACACGTCAATGCAGACCCCTCCATACTTACCTTAAAATATGTATTACCCTAACCTACCATCAACATATAAATGCGATATTATGTATGGAGCGATACCTGTGCCATGCACAATGCCAAGCCACCTCTTGTCAGGTTTCTTTTGCTTCTGTTACAGAACTACATCTCCCAGAATACCAAAAGCTGCAGAAAAAGTAGAACGAAACCTCAAGACCGAATAGACTGCGGCAGGACGCTCAACATCCTGAGAGCCCATAACGGCACCAGCGGAGATAACAACCATGAAGCGGTAAGGGCAACCTTACCTTGCACAGCAAAAAATAACTATTAGTCTTGAATGCAATGGAAACCACAATGGACATCAAAAGGGGGCAACGCTTACTAGGATTTTTAAAGCCTCTGGCATATAAACTCTACCTCCTGGGGAAAGAGCAGAAAGAGATTGGCCCAAGCATGCAAGTGACCTGAATGACCAATGAAAGCCGGTTGGAGCAACAGGAACAGGAAGGCCGGGCTATAAAAACCCAGCAGAACAAAGAATGGATTAAAAGGAGTGGAGTTGGTAGACCAAGCTGTGGGTATTCGATAGTGGAAGGAGACTGTGGCAGTGTTGGGAAGGAGTGCAGGTAAGTTATTGTGAGAGAAAGAGATGTACCAAATTTGTTAGTATAGTGTGGCATGAGCGTGTTAAACTTACTGGTGGATAGAGAGAAAGAGAAAAAAAACTGAAAAAGAAAATAGAAAGAGGGACTGGGTGAGTAAGTGCAGAAGGGGGTGTTGGACAGTGTTGGGGGGTGAGTGGAAGTTGAGTAGGTGTGTGTGGAAGAGACTGGCTGCGATGGGAGGGAGTGGAAGAATGGAGTTAGCGGAAGCAGTGAGGGTGGGCAGTAGGACGGAGGAAGGTAATAGGAGACCGAGGGAGCGAGATAAGATCATGCGACCAAGGGGGAAAGGTAAGGAAAATGGGGATGAATAAAAGAGGAGGGAAGAATGTGGAGATACAGGGAGTGGCAGGCCCCTGCTATTTCCTGGCTGGGCTTGCACCCCACGGGCCTTGCAAGGCCAGTTCCTCGCACTTAACATGTGGACCTTCTGCCCATGCACTCCCTGGGCTGTGCCCACCTGGCCTCCCCCGGCACTCGTCCCCACCTCTCCCTCCCCCCTGTACTTCTGTTATTGCACTGGCACGATCCAAATGTCACAAGGCCTAGTAGGACCGTTTGGGTGGCATCCCTGTTCCCAGCCTTGCTCCCCTAGTCTTGTTGCACCTATAGGTGCATTATAAAAACCCAATAAATAAATGTAGTAAGAAATAGGAATCGAGCTGTAGGAAAAGGTGAGAGTGTAGACGAGACATGAGTGGAGAGAACATCTGGATACGATAATTATAAAAACCCATCGGAGTGAGAAATCCCCTAGAAATTCCCATACGGAGTGAGATAAAGTAGGCCACAGCCTTATGCCGGGCACTAGTATGGGGAGGACTGGGCTAGGGTGGTGGTAGCCCATGTGGAGGTTGAGAGAGCGTTCAGCACCCCTCTAGGGTGGCCCACCCCAACCTTTCCGAGAACCTTCTAACAACCTTTAATAAAATTATAGTAAACATGCAGGTGTGTGGATTTTAAGGCCATCTGTGACACAAGGCCTATAGAGACACTGCAGGATTTGATTTGGGCCCTAGCAGCATGAAAGTGGGGCAAGTGTTTGTATTGTTTTTTTTTTTTTCAATATATTTTTATTTTATTTTTTAAGGTCAAACAAACACACTACAACTGTTTCAAAACATAGAAAGCATCATATTTCAACACATTTTCAAACTCCCCAACTCCCCCCTCCCCCTTTAAACTAGAGCCGGTTCTCACATATCGTTTACAGGAACATCATTGGGTGGCACACTACCTAGACAGCCATCAACCGGGTCCTCTGTTTCGTTGTCACCCTGGTGAGGGTTTGCCAACGAGGCCACCAATTGCCGCCAGGCCAGCAAGAACCCTACTTCTTCTTCGCCCCCCCCCCCCTGGTGACCGCTTCAAACCAGACTACGGATTCAGCTTCCGCCCACCTCAAGAGGTCTGTCCACCATAACTCCACCCTAGGTCTGTGGGCCGCCTTCCAGCCCATGGCGATCCTACGTTTGGCCAAGACATAGGCCAGGTCCTTCATCTTGCTTATGTGTTTCAAATGCCGGGGGTCTAGGGAATAGTCCAAGCAAGCATGACCAGGCCGATTCCACATCCAGCAGCACCCCCCCGCCAGCCAGTTTCGTCTTGACCTCGTTCCAAAATCTATGCACCTCCGGGCAAGCCCAAAACATGTGTAGCAGTCCCGTGTTCACCTCCCCACATCTGGGCATTGCTGTATAGCTGATCCCCCAAACTTTGCAATCTTCCCGGGGGTTAAATAAGCCCTGTGGGTAACATACAATTGAAGCTGTTGGAATCTCGCGTTACGGGACACCTTTTTATGGTACCTCTGGGCCCGTTCCCACTGCCATCCGTCATGGGTCCTCCCACCTCCTCCTTCCAATCTTGTCTCAATTGGAGCAACTCCTTCCCTGCCCTTGCTCGCAGGAGCTCATATATCCTCGATATTTCGTGCCCGCCCTCCGATACATCATACATGGTTTCCAGGGAGGCATCTGGATCCTCCGCGAGCACTGTCTCCGGACATCTTTCTCTAGTCTTTTTCACCAGCCTAGTGTAGGTTATATATTGGCCACCATGTACTCCCGTCTCTTCCTGCAGCCGCTGAAAGTCCACCGCCTCCCCTTCCCGCCATATGTCCCCGAGGGTGGCTAGGCCTACCTGTTGCCAGTATTTGCGGACCGATTCAAGTAGTTGAGAGTCGCTCCCACACAGAGCCGCCAAAAGGGCCTGCTGGGAGTATGGTTCCGAGTCCCCCCCAATCTTCCATGTCCTGTGCCAGATCTCCCAGCCCAACCTCAGTAACCGCCCCTTGCCCACCAGTTTATCTCTGCCCAACCACACCACTTCCATCAGGAAGTATGGGGCTGTATCTTCGCGCAGGAGACTGGCTTCCGCCGAATCTTCAGTCGAGAGCCACCTGGCCACGTACTGCAGCTGCCCGCCAGGTAATAGAGTTCAAAGTTAGGCAGGCCTATCCCCCCCCTGTCGCACGGGTTCTGGAGCTTCCACAGAGCCACCCTATTCCTAGAGCTGCCCCACACAAAACCCCTACACACGCTGTGAAGTTTCGCGAATAGGCTCCTGGGTATCAGAAACGGGACGTTTATAAAAAAGTGCAAGAGTCTAGGCAGGACCACCATCTTGAGCAAGGCTGCCCCCCCATCATGGTCAGGGGCAGTCTGGACCAAAATACCATACTGTTCTTAATCCCCTCTATCGCCTTCTCCGTGTTGTGCTTGTGTTCTGTCTCGATCTTGTGGTAAATGTTTATTCCCAAATACCTAAATGTTACGGGCTGCCATGGTATTGGCAGAACAGGCAGCTTCTGCACCGGGACATTCCTATATCTACCCAAAGGGAACAGGCTGGACTTTCCAGGGTTCACCGATATACCGGAGAGGATGGCGTACCGTTCTATCACCTCTAGGACGTACTGTAGGTTTTCTTCTGGGTAGCGTAAATAAAGGAGCATATCATCCGCATATAATGATATCAGATGCTCTCCACTGGCCGTGTTTATGCCCACCTCCCCATATTGTTGACGCAGGTATATTGCCAGCGGCTCCAATGCCAGTATATATAGCATAGGTGACCAGGGACATCCCTGTCTGGTCCCCTGCCCAGTTGCCAAGAATCTGAGACCGTGGACCCTGTCTTGACCCTCGCCATCGGGGTGCTGTAAAACAACTGTACCCATCTGAGGTATCCGGGTCCCACTCCATACCCCTTCAGGACCGCCTTCAGCCAGGGCCATCGTACCGAGTCGAAGGCCTTGACCGCGTCTAACGACGCTATAGCCAGCTCGCCCGTGTCCTCCTCAGTTTGGTCTATGACATGGTGTAGCCTCCGGTGGTTACCAGTGATGTTCCTGCCCGGAACATATCCCGTCTGATCTGGGTGTATCAGTTTCTTAATCACCCTCTTCAGTCTATTAGCCAGCACCGCCGTGAGTATTTTGCTGTCCTGGTTGAGCATGGACAACGGTCTGTAAGACCCGCGCTCCACGGCCGGCTTGCCTGGTTTCAAGAGTGGGATGATTACAGCCTCACGGAGGGACAACGGGAGTTCTCCCTTCTCATAGGCCTCGTTGAAAGTGGCAAGCAGTGGCTGGAGCAACTCTTGCTGGTATGTTTTGTAGAACTCGCTGGGCAGCCCATCCGAACCCGGCGCCTTGCAAGTGGGCAAGTTTCGAATCACTACCTGCAGCTCATCCGAGGTGACGGGTGCGTCCAACTCAGAGCGTTCTAGATCATCTAAGGTGGGCAGCTCAATGTCCCCCAATGCGTCTATTATGTCTTGGCCCATATCCTCCCCCGTGTCCTCATAGAAGTGTCTGTAAAACTTAAGGAATTCCTCATTTACCTCTTTCTGGGTGTTGCATATGCTACTTCCTTCGCCCTGAATCTCACTAATCACTGAGCGGGGGGTCTCACTCTTGTACAGCCAAGCTAGCAATCTGCCCGGCTTATCGCCCCCTGCGTGTATCCGCTCCGTATATTTCCTGTAGCCGAGTCAGCACAGTCTATCCCAGAGTGCACTGCAGGACAACTGTAGCTCCTCTACTTTGGTTCTGTTATCATGAGCGGTGCTCACGCAACGCGCGAGCTCCTCTAGCTCCCTTTCCGCCTCCCGGAGCTCCCTTTCGACCCCCCCCCTGTAGCCCTTTAACTTGGGAAATAGCTACCCCACCTTAAACGCTTCCCACAGTGTGCCCACAGAGCTTACGCTTCCCGTGTTTTTATCAAAATATTCTTCAATGGCGTCCCTAAGGCCCCCCCGAAACCCCTCATCCTGCAGAGCCTCGGTCCTAAGTCTCCATGTAGGGATCTGTGGGCCTGGGGGTTGGTGTCTCCAGTCTACCACCAAGGGCGAGTTGTCCGACAGCACTCGGGCCTTGTATTCTGCTCCTTCTATTTCTCTCACTATCCCGGCTGTTACAAACATGTAGTCTAACCTTGTGTACAAATCATGTGGCGCTGTGTAGTGCGAGTACTGTCTATCCGTGGGATGCAGCCTCCTCCACGCATCCTCTAGGCCTAGGTCTTTCAGTAGGGTACTCAGCGCTTTAGCCGCCAGTGCCGTTTTTCCTGCCCTATCCTTGGACCTATCCATACTGGGGTCTACGGTACAGTTAAACCCCCCCCCCCCACACTACCGTACCCCCACCAGGGGGCCAAGTTTACCGTAGAGGGTCCTAAAGTAAGCCGCTGTATCGTTATTGGGGGCGTACAAATTTATGATGGGTGTTTCTCTGTTTTCCAAGAGACCCGTTACCACCACCATTCTACCCTCCGGGTCCACTGTAGAACCAAGCACTCGAAACGGCACGTGGGGCGCCACCCAAGTGACAACCCCTCTGGCATACGCTGAGTACGCCGCCCCCACAACAGTGCCCTTCCATTTCCTCCCGACCACCTCCAGCCTTTCCCTAGTGAGGTGGGTCTCTTGCAGCAGGGCTATGTCTACGCGCATCCTCTTTAAATACATCATCACTTTGTTGCGTTTAAGGTAGTTGTTGAGGCCCCGTACATTCCAGGTCACAATTCTGAGATTACCCGATGCCATCTAGTCGGTTTATCTCCGTCCCATCCCTCCCCATAATGTTCCCCATGTAGGGTCATTTCCTGGCTCTTTCCCTTCTGTTAACGAACCGTGCCCCCCTCCCCCTTCCCCAACCTCACACCACTGCACACAACTCCCCCCGCTCCCCACCAACCCCCAACAATAGCCCAGCTCCATCCCTGGATCTCAGGCCTACCCACGTCTGGACCCGTCTCGTGACCAAGAACAAGGACCCCGTGGGGTGTCACCAATCTAACAGTGACCTAACTAAGTGTACTACTATCGGGTGCAGAGGTTGCTCCACAGGAGCTCCCAGTCATCTATTTAGGAGAAGTGAATTCAACGGGACCCGCCGGCAGATGCCGTGACTTCCCCCACACAAGCACAATATCAAACTATATTCTAGTCCCAATGTCATAGCTATAGCCTCACGGGTGCCTCTGCAGCGTGCTACTGATCTCCATCCGCTTCTGTCTGGGCATCCGATTCCTGTGGTCGACCTTGCATATCCAGCCATTCCATCGCGTCGCTCGGCGTCAAGAGGGATCTGTTCTTATGAATCACCTTTAACCTAGCGGGGTAAAGCAACATGTAGTGGTGGCCTGCCTCTCTGAGCCTCCTCTTCACCGTTCCAAAGTTCATTCCACTCCGTTGTACAAGCAGCGTGTAATCCGGATACGCTGTTATATTCACTGACCCCCTTTCTATCGTGCCCCCTTTCTGGAAAAATTCGAGAATCTTCTAGCGGTCAAGATAGTTCAAGATCTTTGCAATCAATGGCCGCGGGGGGGCTCCTGGGGCCGGTCTCCTGGCCAGGGCCCTGTGCGCCCTTTCGACCGCAAATCCCTGGGTCAGCTCTCCGCCTGTAATCTCCTGCAAAAGCATGGTTTCAACGAAATCCGTGGGGTTCGATCCTTCCATTCCCTCCAGTACCCCCACTATGCGAATGTTATTGCACCTGGCGCGCCCCTCCGCCTGCTCTGCTCTGTCCTCCAAATTGCCCACTCGCTGCACGAGGGCATGAAGTTCCTTGGCGTGTGTATTGCACGCCTCCACGGTCGGGGCCAACTCCTTCTCCAGTTCCCCAGTGCGCTCCGCGATCGTTCGCACATCTTGGCGCAACAGGACCACTTCTTTTCGGACCGCTCCTATCTTGAGGTTTAGGCCCTCTTGCAACTCTTTCATGGCCAGGCCCAGCTTAGTCTCCCAGGCCACCTTCAGGTCAGCAATTGCTGCCAGCACCTCCTGGATGGTACCCGGTGGGTCCGTTGCCGCCACAGGGGTTTCTTTGCTCTTGCCCCCTTCCTCGCCCGAGGGCGACCTAGCATAGGTCTCCATCGTAGGCTGCTTGATCCTGGGGTCGAACCACCTTGGAAGACATCCTGTTGCGTCGATTGGGCCCAAGCGCCCAGCTGTATCCTCGCGGGGTTCGCTCGCCGGCCCCTTCTCAGCGAGGTTTCGCCGAACCTGGGTTCACTCTGCTAGCCCGCCACGACCCATGGCCTCTGCAGTGGGGGCTCGCCCTTATGTTCTTGCTTTCAGCCCGAGGTGCATGCGACCCATCTATCTGGTTGGGCTCGCCCACGTTCTGACCAACCTTGTCTTACTCAGCTCGTCAGACCTTTTATGGCCCTTTGTCCACAGGCGGCCATCTTGGGTGCTCCCCTTCCTTTGCGCGACCGCCACCTTCTTCGGGGTCTAGTTCCGGGAATATGCAGTCTTGCCGTTGGGGAGGGCACGCATCGTATGCCCCCCACTTTCATACGCCTTTAGATGCACCGTGGGCTCGAAAGTCCGCCAAAAACCATCACTTTTTTCCCCAGGATCAGGATCAGATCATCGGGAGCTCCTCCAAGGAACGTCTTCTCACGTAGCCATCAAGCCACGCCCCCAAGTGTTTGTATTGTTAGGACAGGCCTCATGTTTTCTTTGGGCACTAGCAGAATTAAAATGGATTTTACAATGGCAATAAAAGTAATAAATGTGTTTTTAGCCCAAATAATGAACTTTAACAAAATCATTTCATTTAACATTCAAACAAATTAGATGAAGTCAAATTATTTCATCAGCTTCAGACTAAAAACACACACAAACAACTTTATAGTCAAAGACTCTCGTGGATATCCCCCAAATTCATTCATAGTTCGGCATTTGCATTTCACAGGATATCAATGCTCCCAGGACACGTTGTGGGCCATTTTACGTAAACATACAGAACACACAATTCAATGCAGTACACTAAACCACACCATAGTGTTCTTTAAACTAGTTAAAATAGAAATTAATACAATAGCTATGGCTTACTTTAAGACAGTAGGCTCCCCTATACCATGAGCCCAATAGGTCCAACTGGTTTTTAATCTGACACCATAGGCGGTAGAGTGCTATTTGGACGGACTGTCTCTGAATTTAGACAGTAGAGTCAGTCTTGATTGAATCATACTGGCTCACGAAATCTCCCAGAGCGCACATGTACCACATACTCATCTCTACACATTGGGTAAGAACATGCCTGGCTGTCTCTGGTAAGTCCACATTTTTGCACATGCGGCAGGTGGGTTTGCTTATAGGGATATCTTTATATACCCTCAGAATCGTTAACAGTGGGAGATTTATACAGGGGCGTAATCTAAAGTCTCAGACCAACGGACTAGAACTTTTGACAAGGTAGGCCTGTGTCTTTAGATATTTATGTGATACAGCATGCCCCTGCTAATCGATGCCTGCACCCTTACCAGACCCAATTCGAGTCTCAGATAAGCCTTGGACGTAGCCTGTGGGAGGTTTAGGATCTTTCTCCAGAAAAGGCCCTCTAAATCGTCTAGCCAAGATAGATCCCTCACGACTACTGCTTCCAGTCTGTAAAGAACGGCTGGCACAAAACTCTGCTTGTATAACTTGATAATCCCTTCTAGTGTATAACTAGTGGATAACCTGCAGATTTTCTAGCAAACCGATTTATGGCATACGTTAGTTGGTTGGCTTTTCATTTCTTAGCTTCTATGATGGTATTATAATTGCTGCTAGAAGCCAGCTCTAATCCCAAATATGTGTAGCAACTTTTATTTGCCACTTTAAAGCCTAGGTTTATCCGATGGACCTTTCCACCTGCTACAACCATCATTTTTTTGTTTTGTTCATATTTATAGCGAGATCATTTTTCGCTACATATTCCATCAGGGCCCTAAACTTAGCTTTGGCGCCATTTATGGTCCGGTCCACTAGGACCAAGTCATCAGCATAAAGGGCACAAGCCACTAGACTAGATTTACAGTGGCAATGCTGGCATGTATCATGGTTATAACTATTAGACGTCCGCATGTTGAAGCAGCCCTCTGTACCATGAGGCGACGCTGTGCAAATATGTAGACACCTCTAGACACTGTTGCCCTGCAACATCAGGTGCGGTTTCTGCCAGTGGGCGCTTGTACTCCTATTTTGACTTAAGTACTTGTATAATTGATGCAGCACCCCGCAACATGAGGCGTAGTCTGTTTTATGCCGATTGTTATTTTGTGCCACCTAAGAAAGTTTACTTACCTGCACTTCTGTAACTAGCGCCCCGATGCCTGGGGGTTTGGTGTGCTGCTATAAATGTAAACATAAATATATAAGACCTGCCTCATGACTTTCTCTGGACCCAACCACCATCAAAGCAGGACCATCCTCATCCGATTAGGGTAGAACATACTTGAAAATGGGGCAATGCCATCATTTATTGTTTTGCCAAGTATCATGTTTTTGTTTGGGGACAACCACAATGCTGCTGGGTACTGTTAGCATAGTGGCATCTATTACAGTGATGCATGTGTTACCCTGTAGATTTGAGTGTCAATTCTAGGGATTGTTACTACGTTTTTCTGAAGTTTGTGCTTCCTAATGCACGATTTGCACCAATCATTAAAAAAATTATCTAAGGGGGGGGGGGGGGAAACCACTGAAATCTTACTGGAATAGTTCAGGTGCAGAATTAGGCCAATTGAGGGAAAAACTATACACCCCTGCACTTTACAAAATCACCAGCTCCCATGGCTCTAGATTGTAATCGTATTGTCAGAGTGGTGCACAGAAACCCAAGAAAATGGCCGATTAGGTCCTCCTCCCTTCTTGGACCACAAATTGAGAGAACTTCATTCCCCCACAAAAAAAGTACTTTTTCGATAGGTCAGACCCCCTTACCTCCACTTCAACGCTGGATACTCTGCATATTTGCATGTATTATGCACAGACCACCCCGTACTTGACTTTCAGATCATAATAATGTGCCTGTAGACCAGTGGTGGTCCAACTGTGGGGCTGGCTCCCCACGGGGCCCCAGAGGATGTTGCAAGGCTGCAGCGGCAAATAAATAAATACAAAAACCGCTAAAACGAGTTCGCCAAATTTGCCATTTTAAGTGATACATGAGACTTTTATGCTAACTTTTGTTCATTATTGACAATCCATCATCTTTTGAATGGCTTCTAGATGTTGCTAATGCTTCTTTATGTACATTCCCAAAATAAGAAAGTTAATTTCACAATATGAAGGTTTGTAAGGCACCAGTTGGCCTTGGGAGCCAAAAGTAGTTCCTGATAGCTGTTGGTTATGAAGCTAGCCAGCTCCCAGCAATCTTGAACCATGCAGAATGCCATCTATGAGGGAAGGATGAGCCTTTGATTGGTAATAAAAGCATTTCTGATATGGAGACCTTCAAATTACTCATAATGCTCCATGCTAAAAAGCATAATACACACATGTACCTTGCTGCAGCTGTCTTGCAGTGATGCAGGGCACAATCAAAGTTCACATGTGCATACCTAAACATGGCTGTTGGCCCCCAAACTTCCAAAAGACAGAGTTAGCCTTTTAGCTGCAGAGTGCAAAACGTGCGCTGCCACTAGCCACCAGCTAGTGATATTTGACTGTTGGCAAGTAAGAAATTGTGTGCTGTCTGTATGCATAGAATTGAGGGGAGGAGTGACTTTTTTATGGCTGGCTAGTAGTTTGCAACTTGAATTTTTGCAATGTGTTTAACTGTATGCACCTCTGGTTTAGAATCTTATAATTGTGTACCTCAGACGTCGGGTGGCAGTTGTTATAAACTAAATAGAAGCCATCTCTAGTTTTGACACAATGGCTACGGAGATTACACAATTATACAACCACAAGTATTTGATGCCATTTTGCCAGCTTGATGAAAAGCGACTCGTGGCGGAGTGTTGCAGGAGTGCAGTTGGCTAAGGCAGGACCTGCTTTGTGTGTGGTGCTTGTTGCTACTGGGACCCTGAACATTGCGACACCTTTAGTTATTGGTCATTTGTAATGCGCACTATACAGCATAAATTGTGTTTCGGGGTGCATTAAGGCAAGGAAGGGGGCATAGGGAAGAGGAGGAGAGATACAAAATAAAACCAAAAAAGTTCTTAAAGTCTTGAAAACATTCAGAATGTGCAAGTGCTAAAGCATGACAGCGAGAGAGTGAAGGAGGGGACGAAAACAAAATATTTTAACTAGGTCCCCTTTAGACCTAGGTCCGCTCCTCTAGACCCCTTTAAAAAGGTCTACAGGAGCGGAGTGCTGCGCGAGTGCAGTTGCCTACGAGTAGCCGTGAGGGAAAAGCCTAGCACAGTTGCTCAAAGTTGCATGCTGGAAAGTAAGTAATCTTTGTCTACATCAGAGTTGCACTTGAACTGTACTCTCAAGTCAAGTCATGTCATTATCTTAGAAGATGGCCAGCAAGCGAAGCGACACGGTTCTGCAGAACTATCAGATGACTCAGCTGTCCCAAGAAAACCATGGGGAAGATAACTGGTTTTTTTACCCCACATCACACCGATACCGCTGTAACACCGGAAAACAAATGTCATTGTTTGCACAAAACACTTTGAACCCTGCTTCAATCGCTATAGACATGTTATGTTATTTTGCATTTATATAGCGCCTTATATACCATTGGTATCGCCCTTGGGAACCAAAGTTCAGATCAGTAGAGAGAGTAGAGTGAGGCAAGGGTGCATGTGAGCACCGGATATGTGTCCAGCTAGTGTGTTATTCATTTAATAGCTGCTTCTTAGCGGTAGGTGTGGTGGATGTGAGATCAGGAGTATGTGTTCGTTCTGGCAGGATTTACCCAGACCGATTGTGGCTGCGTTACGCCTGTGGAGAACGCCTGGCTGGGGGTGTGTGTAACTAGCAGTGTTTACTTAGAATGATGGGGAGTGTGCAGCAGATGTTAGTATGAGAACAGTTATACCGAATGGTGTCATAGTATCTGTGTTCTAGTTGAGTGGTGGTGTAAAGAGTAGAGTAAGCATGGTGGTGTGATATGATGGATTATATGCTCTTTCAAACATTCCCTGCACTCCAGACCATACTATATATGTCACGCAATTCTATGCGCTCCAGTCCACTCCATGCACCCCAGTCTCTTCCACACACTCCGGTCCGCTTGACGCAGATGCACTCCCGTCCGCCCCACGCACCCCTGTCCGCCCCACGCACTCAAATCGGCTCTATTTACTCCGATCCGTTCCGTGTATTCTAGGTTGTTTTATGCACTCCATCCACATATTTCGCCCGTACCATTCTGTGAATTCTAAGTTGTTTTATGCACTTCATCTACATATTTCACCCGTACCATCTTCATACTTCATCATTTCCATCCACATACTTCACACGTTTCGTCCACATACGACACCCGTTCCGTCTGCTCTACGCAATCAGCAGCTCTGCATACTCATCCGTTCTACGCACTCATCCGCACTGCATGCATTCTACACTCATTCGTTCTACGCAACTCATCCGCTCTAGGCAACTCGTCCACTCTAGGCCCTCACATGCTCAACACATTCATCTGCTTTACGCACTCATCCGCTCTACGCACTCAACCCCTCTACGTACCCCTTTTCGTATGGACTCATTCGCTCATATGCACTCGTCTGCTCTATACACTTGTCGGGTCTACCCACTAGTCTGTTCTATGCAATCATCCACTCTACACATTCTTCCGCTCTGCACATCTATCCCGGTCTGCTCATCCATCCGCTCCCCGTACTCATCCGCTCAACGCACTCATCCGCTCTACATGCCTTCATCCGTTCTACATACTTATCCGTTCTATGCAACTCATACGCTCTAGGCATTTGTCCGTTTTATGCCCTCGCATGCTTTACACATTCAACCGCTCCCCGCACTCGTTCTTTCCAACCATTCAACTGCTATATGCACTCATCAGCCCTATAAAGTCGTTTGCTCATATGCAGTTATCCGTACTATATACTCATCACGCTCTATACCCTCATCCACTCTATACGTTCGTCAGGTCTGTACATTCATCTGGTCAAGCGATCTACACACTCTCCGCACTTCAGTACTCATCTGCTATCAACACTCTTCCGCTCTTCATACTCATCCGCTCTACACACTCATCCGATTTACGCTCGTCCATTCTGCACGTTCATCTGTTTTACGGACTCCTGCGTTCTACTCCCTTCTCTGTATTTACGCACCCATCTGCTCTACACGCTCATCCGCTCAACACACCCAAACCGCTCTACACACTCACCCGCTCAACATATTCATCCATTCGATACACTCATTCGTTCTACACACTCATCCGTTCTACACCCTCATCCGTTCTACGCATTCTTCCACTCGGCGCATTCATCCGTTCTAACTATTTCATCGACGCCATTCACTTCGTTCATTCATTATGCATTACATCCATTTAATTTGTTTTTAATCTCCTTACTGTTTCCATATGATTTATTCTTATTATCCACTTCACTGCTTTGATCTACTTTACTCATTTAATTCTGTTTGTCCTTTTAGTTTATATTAGGGGTTATTAGCTGTCGATTTTCGCATCAGGTAGTTTGTTGGTTTGGTGTCGTAGAGATGCTGTTAGTCTGTTTGGGTTAGTTTTAGGGGAAGAGCCAGGTTTTCAGTAGTTTGCGGAAAGACATTAAATCCTCAGTTAGGCGGGTGTGAGGTGGGAGCGAGTTCGACAGCATGGGGGCCAAGGATGAGAATGATGATCCGCATAACCTGACTGAGTTTGTCTAGGTAGGACTAGGGGGCCAGCTGAGCTTGATCTTAGGGTGCGTGGAGGGTGATATGGTTTTAGCTTGTCTTGAAGATATTGGGGTCCGGTTTTATGCAATGCTCGATGGGAGATGCATAAGGTTTTGAAAGTCACCCTTCGGCCCACTGGAAGCCAGTGCAGCGTCTTAAGGGTTGGGGAGATGTGGTCCCTTGGGCCGAGCGCAAGCAGCAGTTTGTCTGCAGCGGTTTGGGACCTTTGGAGTTTATTCAGTTGGTAAGCATGGACTCCGAGGTATAGGGGGTTTGCGTAGTCCAGCCTTGATATAACGATTGATTGGACCGCCGAAAGTCTGTTGGGGAAGGAGGGACATGAAAAGATGCGCCTAAGGGTTTTAAGGTGGTAGTGGCAGGACTTTGAGACGTTGTTGACTTGGCACGAGAGTGTTAGGTCAGAGTCAAGGGTGCATCCAAGATTTTTCACTGAGTTGGAGGAGTTCGGGGAGTTGCCCATGGCGGATGGCCAGTGTAGTGGGTGAGGAAGAAGTTCGGAGTTGCCACATACCATGATTTCTGTTTTGGAGGGGTTTAACAAGAGGTGGCTTTGGGTCATCCAGAGCTCTATGTCAAGGAGGCAGGAGGCCAGGTCAGGATTTGGGTTTTGCGTTCAGGAGTTTTAGAATTAGTTGAGTGTCGTCAGCGTAGTTGTAAAACAGGATGTTGTCTGAAGGAATTATTGGTGGGAGGCTGATCAAGTAGAGACTGAACAGGAGGGCAGATAGGCATGCTCCTTGTGGCACTCCCATGTCGACTGTTCGGGCTTGGGAGGAATAAGTGGAGAGTTTTGTTATTTGGTACCTATCTTTGAGGAATGAAGCTATCCATTTAAGAGCGGTTCCACGAATTCCTAGGGAGTGGAGGCGGTCCAGGAGAATTGAGCGAATGATTGTGTCGAAGGCAGCAGATAGATCAAGAAGGATTAATGCGGCGCATCCCGCGGCGTCTGCCGTCATTTTAAGGTCAACCCAGATTGAGGTTAGGGTGGTTTCAGTTCTGTGCCGGGCTCTGAAACCTGATTGTGCGGGGTCTAGGAGATTGTTGGCTTCGACAAAGGCATTTAGTTGGGAGTAGGTGGTTCGGTCAATGAGTTTGGCAAGGATCCTCGTGTTTGAGATTGGGCGGGTCGAGGGAAGGGAGTCATTTATGATGGATCTTGCATGTTCTCCTGCGCAGGTGGAAGCGAAAATTTCTTTGAGGGTTGTGGCCGGGCAAGGGTCCAGCGGAGAGCCGGATGGTTTGCGGGCTGATAGAAGTTTGAGGAATTGGTCTGGTGATATTGGACTAAAGGATTCGAACGTCGGTTGCGTGGTGGTCGCAGGCGGTAGGTTGGCCGGAATGGGGGCGGGGGGAGTATTGCCTAGTGGATGTAAGAGAGCCAGTTTGGTGGCGAGAGCATTTGTTCTTTCGAGAGCCGTGGTGTAAAAGTGGAGAGAGAGTTAGTCGCACAGTGATTGTGAGGGGGGGTCGGGACGGCCGTGGTGCATGCCGGTTTGGTGAATTCGGAGATGATTTTGTGAAGTTCTTTGCTGGGGATTTTGCAGTTTAGGATTCGGGAGTTGTAGTGGGCTTTTTTTGCTTTCTGGATTTCAGCCTTATACTGATGAAGGTGTCGGGCCAAGGTGTCCCTGCTCTCCTGGGTTTTGTCTTTCTGCCATTTGCGTTCTAGATATTTATACAGCTGTTTAGTGGTCTTCAACTCAGGAGTGAACCATTTGGGGGAACAGGCCACGGCGGGTTGATGGTTTGCAAGAGGGTGCGAGCCGCACTAGTGAGGCGTTGAGCCATGAGTCAAAGGCGTCGGGGGTTAGTGGTTTATTGAGTTGGCAGGTGGGTGGTGGAGACTGGAGGAGTGCGTCGGCTAGGTCCGGAACGATTATTATTTTTTCCCAGCATTTGCGTAGATTCAGAGGTTCAGATTCGAGTACGGGAAGGGGGCGGGGGGATTGGGTGAGCGAATGGCGAAAGAAACAATGAAGTGATCGGACCAGATGATAGGGGTTGGGGGGGGGGGGGTTCAAATGAATCTGGTTGTGGGAGCTAAAGATGGCATCAAGAGTGTGTCCTTTATAGTGAGTCGGCCGTTTAAGTGGGGTTGGAGGTTAATTTGCGTCTAGACCGTGAACCAGAGAGTGTGTCATAGGGTTGGTGGGGATATCGAGCCATATGTTGAATTCTCCAAGAAGGGTGAGGTTGGGATGGTTTAGTTGAAGGGTGGCAATACAGTCGCAGAGGTTGTTTGAGAATTGTCTATCATAGCCAGGGGGTCTGTAGATTATCAGGAAGCTGTGTGAGAACGACGGGGAGAGGGATAGTTTAATGAGGAGTAATTTGCAGGAGGGACTGGAAGGTTGGATGTCGATGATTGAGGCGTGGAAGTGAGACTTGAAGACGAATGCTACTCCGCCACCTCTAGAGGGATGGTTCAGTGGGATGAGGGAATAATCAGAGGGGGAAGGCTTCATTGGCGATTGGGGTGAAGTCGTCAGAGAACCAAGTTTCGTTGATGAAAACCAGGTCTGGTTTGTCGGAGGCGAGGAGGTCAAAGATGCAGTGTGTTTTTTGCTACGGATAGGGCATTAAATAGGATGCAGTTCACTTCGGCAGGCGAGGTTGGTGTCGGAGCTGGAGCGGAAGGGGGTGGGGGCAGAAAGAGTGGAAACTGGAGAGGGAGAGGGGTAGGGTGGTTGATGATTGATGGAAATAGTGGGCGAGCAGAAGAGTTGGCGGGTTTCGGGTTGGAGAGGGTGGCTGCGTGTGTAAGGACGATTGGGTTTGGCCCGGGGGATTTGAAGGTGGGGTGTGGGCGGTTTGGAGTTTCAGTTGATGAGAAATCGAGGGAGAGGGGTTTCAGGAAGGGTGACGCGAGGGGGGGGGGGAGTGATTGGGGGAAAGAGGTGGTGGGTCTAGACAGGGGAGGCGAAGAGTGCTGAGAGATTGAGGGGAACCAGGTACGTTTCCTCTTTAGTGTCTTTGCTGCGATTGGAGTGTGAGAGAGGGTAGGGGGGGTAAGAGGGGGAGAGGGATGAGGCTTCGGTTCTTGCTAGGGCTAGGCGTACAGTTTTTAGGGAGGGGAAAGGGTGCGGTCGGGGGGGAAAGTGGCCAGGGTATGTGGGAAAGGTGGGGGGTGGATGATTGCAGGGCGGGTGTGCCTGGTATGATAGTGAGGGGAGCGGGCATGATCCTCGTAGGCTGGTCGGTGGTGGGGTTCGGGGGCAGTGGTCTTAGGGTGGTTGGCTCGCCATCGTGCCCCTCTGGCTCGGTGTTTGGAAAGGTGAAGGGTAGGGAATGTGAAGGAGGGTGGGGTGATTTGGGAATGGGGGACGGGAGGGAAGGCAGACCGGGGAGTGGGGGCGGTCCACGGTGGTCGTTTCCGGCAAACCCTGGTGGAGTGGGTGCACTCATGATTAGACGAGGTATTAGGTGTAGTTTCAAGTGCAATTTAGGGTTTATTGGACTTTATGAGTTTGGCTATATCACTGGGTGAGATTAGTCTTGGTTTCAGGGATCCACCAAGCCAGGTGATATTATTCACTTATTCTAGGTTTTAGTGTACTAGTTGTACTAGGTTGCCGACATTAGGCCGTTTTGAGGTGTAGCTAGACCTTAGGATAAGCCGATTAGGCGGCCTATTTAGTTGCAGCTACAGCACAGTTACGTTGTTGGGTAGGTTTTTTCTAGTAAGCTGGAATACAGGTAAGCTATTAGGGAGACATTGAATGTAGCAACACCTCAGGTATGGTTTTAGTTGGACTTTTAGGTGCAGTTTAGGAGGGCTTTCTAATTGTAGTTTTAAATTCAGTGGGGGTACGCGATTAGGCACACTTCTAGATTCAAGCAAGGATTGCTATTAGGTTCACATCTAGATTTGACAATTGTTGCTTAGTCGATGCTATAGCTTGCAAAATGAGGCCCATGGTGAACTCGAGGATCTGACAATTGATAAAACGCTCAGCAGCAACCAATCTAACTCTGTTAATTCAAGAGGCTAACAAGGTTGATGGCACATTTGAAAATCTGAGTGCTTCGCCGGCCTTGATGCCTCTTGACGAAACAGTCAAACAATTTCAATTTATCGCCTCAAAAGACAGATACGTCTCATTAGTTCCAAGAAAATGCAGTACCTTTAGCAGTGAGCATGCTAACAAAAATCTGCAATCAATCCAAGGTTTGCAACAAACGCAATACAATCTGCTAACCAGAATTGTAAAGAACACGGCTACCAGCATATTAAGGGCCGAGATAGTAAAGAACAAACAAGTGTTAGTCTCTGGTGGACATTGGCTAGTTAGACATAATACAGAACGTGGCAATTAAGCTGTTGATTTCTTCACCAGCAAATGTGGGAACTGACCCATCCCTCGAAGCATCTTTGGTGGGAATAGAAAACCGTGACCGCTCCAATTTACAAAATAATTAAACAGCTGATACTGACGACTTTTAATTGCAAGTGACTGAAGATGAGGAAATCTAAACACCTGGGGGGAAAAAAGCTGCAAAGCTAAAAAAGGAAGTCAAGTAATTTCAAGAAAGCAAAATACACTTACTCAAAGAAATCTACCTGCCCTGAATCGAATTGCACAGTCATTGAATCTGTAGATAGACATGACCTGGATATATGCTCGCTGAAGGTTAACAAAAAAAGCAAGAGAAAACAAGAGAAGGAAAAGACAAGCTACAGCTATTTTGCATGACTGGGTTATTAAAAGCATGTCCAAAGAGATCTTTGAAGTACTATCAAGTGCTACCAAACCTGTTAATGATTCAATCACATATCTGTTGCGAACGTCGAACGTTAAAATAACGCAAACAGCGGACCATAAGCATAATGCAGGTCATGTAAAGCATAACACAGAAATTAACACATTAATTAATTCCCAAATTAACCCTTTGCAGGGAAATTCTTCACCATCATCGACTGCACCCAATATTAAGTCTAATCCCTTTGTGCACAAATCATTTGTGGCATTTCCGATTTAGAATATATCTTAATCAATCCTGCTTATTGGCCTTATTAAAATAACACTTCTCTTTGAGATCTCTATCAAGGTGGTGGTAAAAAGAAATCTTCGATTGTGCACTGCTTTTCTTCACTCATAGTGGATCACATCCTAACTTTGTCCCCTTCTACTTGAAATTGGGATGCACATGATCACCAAATTGCTCTAATGCAGTGGTCTTCAAACTTTTTCATACCGTTCAATCAAAATATTGTTTCTGGGCTGCCCCCACCTAAGGGTTGTTCCCCCACACCCCAGGGGGCCCAACGGATGTACACGGTGCCCCAGGGCCTTTAAAATATAACCAGATTTTCTACTGCTTATATTTTCCATTAAAAGCAGTCACTCCCATCCTTTTTTTTAACATTAAAAACAGTCATCTTAATCCCTCTAAAGAGCCTGGGTTTCCCTTGGACATCCTTTGGGCCCGCCCAGAGGGGGCAGGCCCCAGTTTGAAGATCACTGCTCTAATGAAATTAAAACGTCTGCCATGGAAATAGTGTCAGGCAAACAAACTGGTCAACTTACTGATCTAAAAATTAATATTTTATTTAACATCAGAGGTAGGAAAGTACATTTGATCATTATCGGCAAGAAGAATCAACTGATACTGCAGCCAGAACTGGTCATGGCTCCCAGGTCTCCTGCCAGCTGAAATCTTATCATGGATACCAACAACAATTAGGACATTGTTTTTAGCATATTAAACTCCAGAAGCCATACATTTTTTTGATAGTAGAGATGGGGACGTGATTTTCAAAGAATCAGATGTAGTATTTATAGAAGAAACTTGGATTCTGAAATGGAGTGTTTGTTGATGGCTTTAAGTTGCATTTTAAATTAGCTACTAAAGGCCAAGCAGGCAGACTTATGGGTGGTCTGATCAGTGGCATCCGTTCATGCTAAAGGGCTACTGTAATTTCTACAGAGGAGTGCAATTATGTTTTGGCGGTCGCAATCACACAGAGTTTTGCTGGGGTATTGCTATTGATTAACATTTATACTCCTCCTTTGGGTATCCATAGCTTCAGCATAATGAAAGCTATTGAAAGTATAATACAGCGGGCAAAAAGTATGTGGAATGAACTGGCTATACTGATAGATGTGATCTCAGTGACAGCTGTGGTAAGCTGGAGGATGAAAGCCTAAACAAATTAATCTGGGATAGCATCTTAGCATCCGTTAGCCTACTTAAACCTATGGTTAACAAGGAGGGTTATCTCTGGCGACACTTTTTAGTTGCAAACAAATTGATAATGCTGAACGGAAGAAGAAACCAGGATATTCCCAGGTCGCTAACTTGGAAATCAGGCACTAAGGAAGCTTGTCTTCATTACTTTTTTTTTTATTTCCACACCCTGCTTCTCAGATGTCAGAAAGCTGAACATCAGCAGTACTCCTCTTCATGCTCATTATGTTCTAAAGCTATATCTTACTGTAAAGTATTTAGATAAGTTGTCCTGCGACTTAAAGATTGGCATAACTTTAATAGTAGCGATTATGCAATTCGACTGACTTGTAAAAATATTGAAGCTTTAAATAAACATATCACTAGTGCTTTCTGTAAGAACATGCCCTTTTACAGAATGCACTGTGGAAGAAATGTTCAACTGGATCTACACATTGACTAGAAAATGTGTTCCTTCTGGTTCACTTAAAACAAGCAAATCAACAACTAGGTGCCATGCAAACAGTTATGATGTTCTAATTGCGCTAAAGAAGCGTACATTGAGGAAAAACTTTAAAAGCGTGTAAGATATCGTAAGGATTCGGCTGTAGCTAGAAGCCTCATAAAGGATTGTAAATCGTCCTATAGAGCTTGGCTGATCAGACATCGCCAATCAATCAGAACTGCCGATTGGCAAGCAACACTACATATATTAGCAGCTAATGATAATAGGAAGTTTTGAAATACTTAGGGGAAGACTTAATTCCACTGACAGTGCCCAAATTAACCCGATAAATAGTTCAACTTGAACGTCAAATATCCAACAGTTACATTATAAAGATGGCGAACCACCCACGCCATTCCTTGGTGATTTTGATCCTTTATGCTTACAGATTGATAAAATCTCCCTCTCCTGCCAGTTTAAACGCCTCAAGAACTCCAGAGCCCCTGATCTGCAGGGTCTTTCAAATGCAATTCTTAAGTCAAATAGTGAAGTCTGGTTGCTGGTGTTACATAATATTTTGGGAAAAGTTCTTAAAAATGTAATACCAGCTTCTTAGCAAAAATCCATTATTATTCCTATCCATAAAAAGGGTAGTAAAACAGACAGCTAATTATAGATTACTAGCCATGTTAGATGCAACTGGCAAGCTATTTCCATCTCAACTGCACGCAGAATTACACAAGTGAGCAGCACAAGGAAAAATATTACACATGTTCCATGCTGCCTTGGGAAGCAATTCTCTACAATCCGCAATATTGTCAGCTTGAAAAACTTAATAGCTTGGGCAAAAGAAATAGGTATAAGTGTGTACACGTGTCATTCGTTGACTACAGCACAGCTTTCAATAGTATCAACAGAAGCAGGCTTTGGGCAAAATTAAGTAACTGGGGAATACCTGCAGGATTATGGAGTCTGATTTGTTCGTTTTTACATCTGAACAAATCTGCTTTGATAGTAAAAATAGGTTCCGATAAGGTTTCTTGACAAACACATCGTAAAGCTGCATTTAAACAACTTTGCTTTTTAATCTTCATATATATGACCTGTAGGCTTTTTTTGTCACAAGTGAACACTTTTCCTCCTAAAATAGCAAGCAAACATGTGCAGTGGCTTGGACATCCAAGACCACACTCCTATAGGCATAAAACGCTTGCTTGATGTACTATTGACTTATTCCGAAGCCAACTTTTTACATATTAACACCTCAAAAACAAAGACCATGCTGTTTCATAATAGCAGGCTACATAAACGTATGACCTGGAATATTAATGATATACACAAACATTTGCTAAAATGTATGTCTTTGGTAACAAACATGGGAGTTTTGCATACCAAGGCCTACTATTAGTCTAATTCCGTGTCTTTTGTATGGGATTGAATCACAGCCACGAAGTGCCCCTACAGAGTTCTCCGTATTAGAAGGGACATTTTAGAAAAAAGGCACTATGATTGCCACATAGTGTTGGTATTTGTGCGATTAGGGTTGAGCTGGGCATCACCACCATTGAAGGGACTACTAAATTAAAGATGTTGTAAACTGGCCAACCCCTCGGCCAATTTGTTGCGAACATCTTATGCACTGTTGATTGTACTTTATCAAGGTCATTGATAATTGGTCAAATCGTCAATGTTTTCCCTAGACTTGAGGTTGGGCTGTGCCTTTTTCACCTTGATGAGTGGGATCACTGGGCTTAGTGGAAGTGTGGGTCCGAGTATGCAATTGTGTGCCTGGTCATTCCTGTACTCCGCAGTAGTCATTCTCATCACATAACACTGGTTTACAAAGATAAGCAAACCACACGCAGGGAAGACAAAGAATGCCTCCCAACCACTCAAACTTACAACTGAATGACAAATGTAAAATTCCAAGCAGACCATCATCCACCAACTTTCCACTTGTAACCGTGGACCGTCTTGCGCCATTAAGACAAGTGTGTTCCGTTTGTTGTTATTCACGCTAACACAATAACCCCGAGTACACTTTTTATTAGTGGGTGGATAGTATTACACTGTACGCTGAAATAGTATCCGCTGCAACGTCTTACCAAACCCAAAACTTGATTATATAACCATCTAAATGTTAACTTCATTGAAAGCGTTGGCGTATTTCCAGTTCACTGCAGTCCCACCCCTTCCTATCGTCAAGTGTAATGTCACGTATGCCACTAAATACTCCTCTAGGACTCAGACTCCTCCCTAACACTACCTTTTACCTGGCTTTGATGAAGTCCCTAAATAGCCACATGTTCTGCAAACCCACTTCCTTGCAACACCCCCAAGCGCTATCTCTTCTTGGCCCCTCCTCAGGTCGTACTAACATCCCTCCCAAACCCGCCTCTAAACTCTCCCCTACCCGCCCCTTTCCCGGCCCCGGCGGGCTCTCACGTGTGGGCACAGCCGCTGATGCACACGGGCCTCTGATAGACCTCCAAGCAGATGGGGCAGCTGTACTGCGCCTCCAGACTCTCTGGCGCGGCTTGGGGCTGCTGCCGGGCCCCGGACACCAGGCTACGGAACATGGCCATTTCAGGAGGCAACAGCTGCCCGGCAGAGTACAGAATCACAACAAAGCCGTGCGTCAAGGATGCGACATAACCCTGGTGCGTCATCAAAGTGCGCGAGACCAACAAAAGACGCTAATCGCAGAGACATACCTATGCAGTATGCACTCTTCGGTGGACATAAAAAAGGGACATTAGGCAGTAGAGCTGGCTTTTGAGATTGTCATCTTGCAATGGTGAGATGTGCTTCAGTATTGAACTGATTCATACAGCTTTTGGAGAAACAAAATATGCATGCCAACTTTTTAGAGCCAAAAGAGTTCGGTTTTTCAATATTCAAAAATAGTAATTAGCATAACAATGTCATAATTTGTAATCAAAGCATGCCAGCAGTTGAACTTTATCAAGACGGGAGAAATGCGCTTCTTGGACCCACAGCGCTTTTTACTGAACATGTTCGGGGAGAGGGCAAAAAGTGCAAGAAGATATGAAACAGTGCTTGTATTATCAAATTAGGAAATTTGCTACAAATAGAGATCTACCGTACATACATGTCAACACTCCCGTTTTAGGCGGGAGACTCCCTATTTTTCTGTCAAAAATATTGCTATTTTTTACATTCTCTCTTCTATCCCTAGCCCCAATGCAATTCAATGTTGTGACGTCCCAGTTTGTTGGTGCGCATGCGCGGGCCTCGTTATGGTCCCACGCATGCGTGGTTGAATAAAGTGCGTCCGTGCGGCAGTTGCCGCCGGGACGCGGAGCAAGCAGCATCGCGTCCCGCATGTTCTTTTGGTCCGTGTCTGTGTGCGTGTGCCTGCGTGGGCCTAGGGGCCAGATACCACAACTGGCGACGAGGCGGGATCGTTGCCACAGCGTTCGCCCAACAGACGTGCGCGCACTATACACATCGTCGACACGCGAGTGCACGACGCGGATCGAGTGCGAATGTTTTTTTCGCCTCGAGGCAGTAGCGGCCTGCAAAGGTGCTCGTGCGCTGCCACGAAGGAAATTTTTGGAACTCTTGATTGTCCCCAGCAACCTGGGGACAATCCAAAAAAAAAAAAAGCCGGACACAAGGCTAGAGCGGCTGACCACAGCAGAAGGTACGTCGAAGAGCACACCAGCCAGGTTTGCGGCCTCTATCACCCCGAGAGGTGCCTGTGCGACCTGTGAAGATGACAAGCAGCGAGGATGAAACGGAAGTGGCGACAAGAGTGGTGAGGACACAACAGGGATCGCTGCTGCCCATGCAGGAGTTTGACATGTCAGGGCCCCCGTCCAAGCTGGCACCCAGGTGGCTCCTATGGGTCAAGAAGTTGGAAATGTACTTTACTGCGTCTGGGACTTCGAATGACGACGCAAAAAGGGCGACCCTTCTATATTCAGCTGGCCTGGACATTATGCGCATCTATGAATCACTCGCCCTACCAGTGGTAACGTATGACACTGTCAAGACCGCGCTTGAAAACCATTTCATCCCACAGTCAAATGTCGACTACGAAAGGTTCCTATTCTGCAGAGAGAAGCAAAGGGAAGAAGAATCTCTCGATCAATTCTGTGCCAGACTGCGATTGGTAGCCAGCACTTGTCGCTGGGACAACGACGAGCTGATGATAAGGAACCAGGTGCTCCAGGGCTGCAGCCCGGGCAAATTGCGGCGGCAAGTGCTGAGGGAGCCGGGGTGGTCACTGCAGCAGATACTAGACAGTGGAAGGACATATGAGCTAGCGGAATCCAGAGGTGCTAGCATGGACGCGGCGGTCAGGCCGAATGCAAGGGAGGAGGCTTTTGCCGTTTCCAAAAGAACAAAGCTGAAGGAGAAGTGGGCCCCGAAGGCATCAGAGAACAGGCATCCGTCCACGCCTGGGTCGATTTGTCCAGATTGCAGATATGACCTGCCACATGCAGAGGAGTGCCCCGCCAAGACGAGGTCGTGTGGACGGTGCAATGGATTAGGGCACTATGCTCGCATGTGCCGCGCACCGGCCCCTGTACCCACCCAGAGAGGCCCCGCGAGAATGAGAGGCGGCGGGTTCAGAAGGCAACGCAGCATTGCAGCTCTCGAACAGGAGATACAGAGGCTACAACTCGCGGAGGAAGAGGAAGAAGAGGAGGAGGACGAAGAAGAGGTGTTCTTCATCTCTAACATTGTCTCGGAAAACAAACGGAGGAGGCAACCCAGGTGTGTGGTGGACATATTGGGTGTGCCGACTCAGATACTCATAGACACAGGAGCCTCTGTGTGCGTGCTGGCAGAGGAAGATTACCTGAAACTTCCAGGCCTGCCGGCACTGGACAAGTCCATGGCGAAGATATTTACTTTTGGAGGAGACACCCCACTGCCACTCAAGGGTGTGTTCGTGTCACCTGTGTCGAAGGGGGATAGTACCATCAAGGCAAAGTTCTTTGTCACAGACGTGAGCCCTCACTCGCTTCTCAGTTGCGCGGCGTCGAAGGCCCTCAATTTGGTTCATTTTGCGTATGGTGTATACCAGATAGACATTGAGACACTATTGGACAGGTTCTCGGGCATCTTCGAGGGCATAGGGAAACATAAAGCACCCCAAGTGCGCCTGCATATCGACGAGTCCATCAGACCCACAGCCCTCAAGCACCGCAGGATCCCGTTCCACCTAAGGGAAAAGGTGGAGGAGGAACTCCGGTCACTAGTAGAGATGGACATCATTGAGAGAGTGGAGGGGCCGACGCCCTGGGTGTCCCCAATAGTGGTGGCCCCCAAGCCAAAACAGCCTGGGGCAGTGAGGATCTGCGTAGACATGCGCCTCCCAAACGCTGCAATTAAGAGGGAAAGGCACATTACACCCACACTAGATGACATTATCGGAGAGCTTCAGGGGGCGAGAGTATTCTCGAAGTTAGACCTACGAGCGGGCTACCATCAGCTCAAACTGCACCCGGACTCCAGGTTCATAACTACTTTTACGACGCATGACGGCCTCTTCCAATTCAAACGACTGAGCTTCGGCATCTCATCGGCTGCCGAAGTTTTCCAGAACACCATTAGAGGGGCTTTGGCTGGCCTAAAAGGGGTGCTGAACATGAGCGACGACATTTTAGTCTTTGCGGACTCCGAACGGGAGCACATGAAGAGGTTGGAGGACACGCTCCTGAGGTTGAAGAACTTAGGGCTCACCCTTCATCGACAAAAATGCGAGTTCTTCAAGGACCGTATTGGTTTCTTTGGGTTCATCTTCCACGCGGCCTGTGTGTCGCCCGACCCAGCCAAAGTGAAGGACATTAAGGAAGCCGCCCCCCCGCAGTCCGCTACGGAAGTGAGGAGCTTCCTGGGGATGGTGACCTATTGTGGGTGTTTCATCAAGGGGCTAGCGTCGCTGGCAGAACCACTCAGAGTGCTAACGAGGAACGACGCTGTGTGGAAATGGGGAGCCAGTGAGCAGGAGGCATTCCAGACTCTGAAAAATGCCCTATCCGATGGGGACACCATGGCATACTTCAACCCCAAAGTGGAATCAGAGGGGGTGGTTGACGCGAGTCCAGTGGGAGTAGGGGCGGTGCTACTGCAACCTGACGAACGTGGGGACATGCGCCCCATCGCCTATGCGAGTAAGGCCTTTTCGGACACGGAAATGAGATACTCACAGATTGAACGGGAAGCGTTAGCCATCCTGTGGGGCTGTCGCCATTTCTGGTTGTACATACTGGGCAAACCTGTTGTGGTGGTAACTGACCACAAGCCGCTCCTGCCCATACTGGCTGGGGGGTCGTCCAAGCCGCCCCCCAGGATCGAAAGGTGGATGCTAGCCCTGATGGAGTACGGGGTGAAACTTGTATACCGACCAGGCACGAACAACCCGGCCGACTACCTGTCGCGCCACCCCAGCAACGAGAACTCTGTCACCGACATTGGGGCGAATGAGTGCCATGGGCTTTTGTGTCAGGTGGTGGAAGGGTCTCTTCCGATGGCAATATCGAGACTTGAGATGGCAACGGAATGCTCCAAGGACGAGGTGTTTACCATTGTCAAGAATGCCGTGAGGAGCGGCGAGTGGAGGGAAGTGCTTCACGACAACTCCCGCCGTCAAGCGGAGGCTCAGAGCGACCTCCGAGCGCTCTGGAAGGTGAAGGATGAACTCTCGGTCGCGGACGATGGGCTTATACTTCGAGGGCGGCAAATCGTCATCCCACGGGCACTGAGGCCAAGGGTCCTCGAACTAGCCCACATCGGCCATCAGGGGATTGTCAAAATGAAGGCTCGGCTGAGACACAAAGTATGGCTCCCGGACTTGGAGGGGCGAGTGGAGAGTTTCGTCAGGAGGTGTATTGCATGTCAAGCAGCGGCCCCGGAAGACAGAGCTCCGCCGATAAGGTCGATGGAGCGTAGCTGCAGACCATGGGAAACTGTCCATGTGGATTTTGGCTCGACTGGTCGGGGAATGTACTTTCTGGTGGCAGTGGACCAATGGTCCAGGTACCCCGAGGTGGAGGTGGTACAGTCGACGGCGACAGAGTTCGCAACGAAGGCATTAGATAAAATGTTTGCCACCCATGGATTCCCAGACCTCCTGTGCTCGGACAATGGGCCACCGTTCACAGGCAGCCAATTTACAACTTACCTCCGAGAAAGGGGGATCCGGCATCGCCGGGTGTCCCCGCTCTGGCCGCGGGCCAACGGCGAGGCCGAGAGAATGATGCGGACTCTTAACAAGGTCCTGAGGATCTCCGCCTGTGGCGGTGAAGACCTGGAGAGGAAGCTCATGGAGTTTCTGAGAGAATACCGCACGACGCCCCACCAGTCCACGAGAGTGGCTCCAGCCAAGGCACTATTTGGGCGATGCCCGAGGGGAATGCTACCGGAAGAGGAAGGCCGTCTGCCCGGAGTAATAGACAATGATGGTGTCACGGAAGAACGGGCCAGGCGCAACGACAAAGAAAGTGAAAGAAGGGGTCTGCAAGAAAAGGAGGTGCGAGTGGGGGACACAGTGTTGGTCAGGAACAGGCACCCCGAGGGGAAGTTGTCCCTGCCCTTCGAGCCACGCCCGTGGAAGGTAACGCATGTTAAGGGCACCATGGTGACGGCAGCCTGCGACCGAGGAACAGTCACGCGCAACCGGTCGTTCTTCAAACGCATTGAAAGACCGACTGAAAATGGGACATCAGAGGAAGGCGTAGGGCAGGATGGTCCGCCAGGAGGGCGAGCAGGGCAGGGACTCCCCGAGACCTGAACGTGAGGATTCGACTCCACCTCCCGCATCACCAAGGTGCCCGATCCGCCGTGAGCGGCGATTGCCCGGGCATCTCAAGGACTATGTCCTGGACTCATGTGACTGAGCTGAGCGATGCAAGGTGAGACTCTCAGGTGGTCATATGTCCGCCCACCCGGGTACCCGGCGTGCGGGGGGGAGGCACGCTTAGCTGTTTAATTTGTTTTGGTTAAAGTTAAAAAGGGATGTGACGTCCCAGTTTGTTGGTGCGCATGCGCGGGCCTCGTTATGGTCCCGCGCATGCGTGGTTGAATAAAGTGCGTCCGTGCGGCAGTTGCCGCCGGGACGCGGAGCAAGCAGCATCGCGTCCCGCATGTTCTTTTGGTCCGTGTCTGTGTGCGTGTGCCTGCGTGGGCCTAGGGGCCAGATACCACAAATGTGAAAATTCAATTCACCCTCTTTCCATGACTACATCTCCCCAAGCAATCCAAAATGTTGGCATGTAATATCATAGCTCTCAACTCGCGTGCTTTTGGTAGGTGTCATCCGCCTTGCAATACCTAATCCCCCACACTAGCGTGAGAGGAGGCGAATATTATGCATTACAATCTTTACTCTGACATCACAGCAGCAACGAAGAAAAACTTTTGTATAAAACTTTTTTGAAGAAATTTCATCACAATTTTAACAAACAATATATAAAATATCCCAATCCAAAATGGAGGACAGGTCATGCCCTCAGGGTAACCAATGGGCATAGAGCCAGTTCCATAAATGTCCCTTTCTCTAACACCAACTCCTCTTTCTTTGCTGCTGACACACACAGCTAAGTCACTCCTAGCTCTTGCCTTACTGTTGGTATATGGAGTTTAGAGTGTTACTTTAGGTCATAGTGAAAGAGCCTTGAGTGCTTTATTGCATTGTACTGGTGAAATTGTCATTTCTTTAATGTTACATTTATTATCTGCTGAAAGCAGTGTTCGCGTTCGAACGCTGACCTCCAGGTCATTGTGATACTTTGTTGTGGTGCTCAGTGTGGATCGTTCTGCTCATTAATTGATATCTTTTCTTTCATGTGTCTTTGAAGCGGCGTTCGTGCCGAGTATCTGTGTTAAATTTTTTGCGTCGCCTGCCTCTTTTGAACACGGGCGGCGATGCGTGAAATAGCTTTTCCCTCAGGAGAAGGTTTGTTTACTTTTACGCGGCTGCCTCACCGGGGTCAGCATGCTCTCCTTCAGCTTATCTGTGTGACGCGCACGGTTTTGTTATAGAAGCTTAGCTTCTTCCGACGCCCGTCACCTCAAGTTAATACTATTAATACTGTTTTCACACGCGTCGCGTGTGTTTGGTTACGCTGCTCGCATACTGGTTTTGGGGCACAGGCTGAGGCCTGCTTTGGTTGAAATCACCTGTTAAGGTGTTTTTTGTGAAACCCTCCCCACCTAAAAAATAAAATAAAAAAGGAATATTTGTTTAAACAGGTTGCATGTTAAATAGCCTGTTCGGCTATCTCCATTCCTGTCACCCTGCTAGGCTGATTTTGAATTAATAGCCTGCGCGGCTGCCATCAGATTCTGACGCCAAGCTAGGGTGTATGCTGTGATTTATTAGCCTGCTCGGCTAATTTTAGTGCAGTTGCACACGGCCTGCTTGGATCTGAAAAAGCAAAAAACTATTACTTTGCCTGCAATTATCTTAGTTAAGAGAACAAATCAATATCAAAGTGAGAAATAAAAAATTAAAAATGTAAAATTAAAAATTAAATGTCAATTGTAAAGAATTTTCGAACACCTCTTAATAGAGCATGAAAATTAGTAAATAAAAAAACGAAAAAAATCCCCCAAAAGATCTGTAAATTCAAAATTGAGAACCAGTGTGGTTCTAGCGCCCAAAATGGCCGCCAAGCAGTACGCGCATATGCGTCGACATCATCGCGCAAGCGGGAATGCGAGCGTGATTACGTCATATGCGGAAAACGTATGTTAACACGCCAAAATCATTAGGAATGCGCCCCGAAACAAGGAGCCAGGGAGAGAAACCCGGATCGCTATAGAGAAAAAGGTAAGCATTTTAATACCTTGATTCCCCCAAGGTTTAAAAGTACCTTGCACGCGACTAGATGAGAATCAGATTAGATCTATCTGTTGAAAAAATGTTCATGTGCCTTTTTGTTTTGAATAGGGCAATTACCCAAAGAAATTATTTTGGTTGTGCCCACAGAAAGTGTATAGACACAGAGTAAAAACAATTGAATTTTGGCAAAACAGGCCCAAAGTCAACACATTTGGTGAGTGCCATTTTTCATATTAAATTCTTCTACTTGTGATGTTGAAATGTCAATAATAGGAATATAATAATCATTGTGAATATAATGTAAAAAATCCAATCAGATGAAAATGAGATGTCTATAAGTGAATAATTGTAGTAACACTCGTAGTTGAAAAAAATCCTTGTTCTTTTACTATTTCTTCTTCCTTTGAACTATGTAAAACAAATGTATTTTATATATATTTTTTTCAATGACAGAATTAAAATCTCTCCTGATGATCCCATGTGATGCAAACAGGGGTGAAACACGTGTAGAGAGAAAGAATTTTTGAACAAAAGTGAGAAAAAGTTTATGCATGGAATAAAAAGACACATTTTGAGAAAAGTTTGACAAGTGTGAAGACCCCCCCTTCTTTGGCACTCGCATTTAAGAATTAAAATATCATATGGATATTGCAAGTGGATGTGTCTACAATTGAAAAATAGGATTTTGACATTGGGACTTTTGTTTTGGACATTGTGACATTAGTATTTCAGTTGAGGCAGGGAAACCCGTTTTAGAGTTAGAGCAAGATAGAGTTTTCTTTTCCATTTCGCACTTCAATAAAAGTCTATAACCACCACAATGACCCCTCTGTGTCAGAGTCTGTGCCCTCACAGTATGCACACATTATACACAGAACCATCACATGTTAGTGAGCCTGTCACCAATGTGCCTATCACAGGTGACACACAGGTTCATCACACAGAATAGTGTCTGTCTACTATGTGCCCATCACAGGGGATACACCACGCTATCTGGTCACTGAGTCTGTCTGCTGTGTGTCTATTATGGGAGATGCACAGAGACATCACATGTCAGGAAGTATGGCTGCTCTGCACCTGACACAGAACGTAACGTCAATGAGTCTGTCGGCTATGTGTCAATCACACATTATTACAGTAGCATACCACATCAGCAAGTCTGTCTGTTATGTGTCTATCACAGGTGATGCACAGAACCAGTGCATCATGTAACAGTGAGTCTGTCTGCTATGTGTCTATCTCATGTTATACACAGAGCCATCACATGTTAGTGATTCTGTGTGCTTTGTGCCTATCACATGGGCTACACAGAGCCAGGTCAGTGGGTCTGTCTAATATGTACTGTGAAGGCATCATGAAGCAAGACACAGACAACAGACTTAAAGTTCATACAAAAGATATTTATTAACTTAAATGTCAGGATGGTTAAAGCCCTAACTTGTCCTATACTAAGGTCTGATTTCCCTAAGTGAAAAAAACTTTCAGAATCCCTACCCCAAGTACAAGAAAGTTCTACAAAATGTCTCAAGCAACACAGTTCCAAATAATCCTCGGGGTTCCCTTCCCCAAGTTCCAAGAAACACAGTTCACAAAGTAAAGAGGTCTTGAGGCTTTGTCCTCAAGGCAACATGTACAGTTCCTCAAGTCTCGGGGTACACTTCCCCAAGACTTCATCTCCGCCAAGTTTAATTTAGTCTTTTCAAAAGTGCACCAAACTCAAGGTCAACTTAGTCCTCCTTCTGGTTGGCTTCACCAGTTTATTCACAATGTTTCTCTTTGGTTTGTTTCCCAATTCATTCAGGGCTCACTGGTCTAAGCGCATTTGTCAGACCACATGGTCCACCGATCACAGTTAGCGCAACCAGGATCCATAGGTTCTAGGCTACAAAGGTTCTTCAGCTCCTGCCCCTGTATACCAAGTCACTTTCACTTAATTCCACTTTGCTGGCCTCTTGGCTTCATATGCAAGTTGACACTTTTTTGGCTTCTCCTTTTCAACCTTTTGATTCTGTCACCATGTGTCAAACACCTCTCTCCAGTCTGTGACCTTGTTGCATTGCATTAATTCATAAACCACCTCTTTCGCACAGCAAACTGCACGCACTTCACCACATCGCAACAACAATCAATTAACACATTAGTCACACCAACAGCACATGAGGTCTCACATCGATCCGATATCTGCACACAAGCTCGGCGCACGGTGAAAACCGAACTGAAGCTGCCAACAGTACACCACTATCTCACTTTCCTAATCCCTCTCTGCCCCCAAACCCACCTTTTTTTGTTTACAGATCCGCCTGAGCACCAACTCCATTGGTGACGATGCGCGGTACAAATACCTTTAACATTTAACATAAAAGTTCACCTTTGTGGGGGTTTATTCCTATCCCACCTTCTGTGGCACCCTTTCACACTTATGCCCTTTCCCCATAGTTTATTTTCACATGGGCACTTTAATTCTTCTTCAAGGTTTGCTTTGTTCATAAAGTTTTTAAAGCACTCAGTATACAAGATATCTAATTTAGGGGTTTCATTCAGTCGGTATTCAATATACTTCTGTTATGTATGATTTCACCTTTTCATTCAGTTCAGTGTTTAAAATGCATTTGTGAGGCTTCATTTTAAGTTTCCATTCAGTTGTGTAATTACAATGCATTCGTCATGCTCAATTGTAAGTTTCTCAATTTAGGAATCACTTCTGCCTGTGTGTTATGGTACCTTTAGTCAGAGACCCTTGCAAACAGCATACTAAATCAAATATCAAGCTGTGTAACTATACACCTGTAAAGACCGGAGGGGGGGTCTGCACTTCCGCTCTCTATATGGTAGAGGATAGGCACAGAGACCCCTGCCAAGATTCTCTATTACGGTAGCAATGGACGAGCAATCAAGGCCTAGCTTCTCGAAGGTGATGCGAGCTGGTTCTTAAGTACAGTGTAGTCCCCAAGCACCCACGAAGGAATGTCCACACACTGTCTCGGTTAAAACACAGTCTTTATATAATTAATATTCGAAGTCATATACGCGATCACGATAACTCACTTTGTGCTCCGAAAATCAACAATGGTAAATATGTACAATTCTAAAGTGGTACCACTAACATTATTAGATCTTATTAAAGTGCATACTGTCAGAATGACACACATATCAAAATAAAGAGGAAACCAGCAGTAGAGAGAAGAAGGAAAGCAGGATGGTTGAGCAATAGGCAGAGTAATGGTAACTACCGTTAAACACAGCTCTTGGTGGAGATCCCCCCACCTGGGCAACCTGTAGAAGAATGATACAAGCCCAGTCCATATATTGTTCACCCTTAAACTTCCCAGTAGTTCTGCAACCCCAAAGTACCTTGGTGTTGTAGCGTTCCGCGTCGGGGTAAACGACAACCCTTCTTGATGGTCCTCTCTTTCAGGCAGGAGTCATGGGTCGAACGTCCGACGGAGAACAGGTCGAGCTACGATGGTGAAGTGGCCGCGTCGTTCCTAGCGGTGCTCGTTGACGGGGAAGCGTAAACGTCCTGCCAGGAAGAGGCGTGCAGGGCACCTCGGTGTCGATAGTTCTGGACCGCAAAGAGTTGAAGAACTGTGGCCCAGCGAGTCGTCGGCGTCTCTGTGGTTTTTGGGTTGCGGGAAACACACCGGTGGATGCTCCTCGGCGCGTCGACGGTCAGGCCTTCTCCAGCAGGATACAGCGGCGACGATGCGGACAAGAGCATCCTTGGATCAATGAAGTTCTTAGGGAACGGGAGCACAGTGGCTCTGGTCGGCGACGGCAGTCGGACAACAGTCCGGGCGCTTCTCCTTGGAGTTCCGCAGCAGTCCCCGTAACGAGTCAGCAGCCTGTCGAAGGTCTGTCTACCAGGGAGCTTAGGCAAAGATCAGCTGTGCAAGATGGTCCCTCGTGGCTCAGGAAGAGGGCGCCTTACCAGGTCCTCTCTGGGTCAGTTCTTGAAGCACAACAGCTTTCAGATTGTGAAGGAGAGCAACAGCAATTCTTCTCGTCCAGCAGGGCTCAAGGTTAAGCTTCACTCCAGTTACTCGTCGTAGTGGACTTCAGCTTCTGAACACGATTACTAGCAGTAAGAGGTCCCCAGATATACTGTTGATCTCCCATTCATTCCGCTGGGTCGCACTCAAGCATCCAATCACGACTACGGGCATTCATGCAGGCAGGCAGCCAATCAGGCACACAAGGTATTCAGGCCATTCACTTCTCTCCATACACTCACAACAAGTTATGTGTATTGGGACAAGTACCGAGCCATTCAACACTCCAAGCTGCATTCATACCATTTTCAGGCAGGGCTGTCTCAACCATTGTGTCAAACACCAGATACTAGACAGTCACAACATAGAATGTATATACGTCACACACTCCATTCACCCAGGTCCCACCCACAGGCCTACCCACAACATACGGTCGTTGAGAAGGCTCCAGCCAGTCTGGTCGGCACTTCCCCACACTACCATATACAGAACTTCCACCCAACAGCCAGTCAGGGGGAAGGGACAGAGGCAGGGCTTCCCGGGACTTCGGGAAGATCAGGGTAACAGGTGATGGATGGCAAGAGGCCATGGGGGCCATTTTGTCTCCATCAGGAATCTACCGATTCCAATGACAGGGCCTGGGCATCGTAAAATGGAGGATGCTCAGGGCACCAGTCATTTCAGCACGGAGCTGCCACCAGCCTGTACCCTGCTCTGTGGGTCACACACAGGTGCCCAAAAACATACACTAGGGGCACAGGGTTGTACCCCTACCCATGGGTGCCATAAGGGTATCCCACCGGTCCGATCACCAAACGAAAAGGAGAGAGAGCTGCACCGCCAGGAGTCCCACATGAACTCCTGCGCGGGAAACACGACAGAACACGCGATAAAAAGCAGTAAAGGACAAGGATACGGAGGCCCTGTCCCTCCGATGCATTTCCAGCATCACAACACCAAACCGTGTTATATCAAAATTACAAAATGTATTAAGTCACTCAGACTACATAGTTTATCAAAAGTATCATATCACAGTTTAAAAACAGTTTAAGAAAAAATAAAGAAATGTAAAATATAGAACAATTAATCATACATCAGAACAGTACACTGTAGCACATAGTTGCATAGCATTCTTCTTCTGTACAATTTATTTAAGCTGATGTCCTATTCCGATATCAATTAAATCATAACTACGGTCAGATATATAAAAACATCACCCAATAATTTAGGGTTGTCATTAACACTGATTATTAGCCTTGTTTCTTGAATACTGCTGGTTGTTACAGCTAGGTTCCTATAATGCTATTTTGCACATATATACATAACACCCTGTTCATATTACAGTGTCATGATACCCTCCTGCTCGATTGTAAGTTTTCATGCAGTTCGATATTTATAATGCACTCGTTATATATAGTTTCAAGTTTCTGCTCGGTTCGGTATTCAATATGCATATATTGTATTTGTTTCAAAGACTTAACAATTCCGGTCTGTTCGGAGTGCCCCGGTGCCCAAGTGATCCCCCTGACACTCACTGGATGATGGCAACGCCCTCCTACGGCCCTTGCAGCTTTTCTCTGCACATGAGGCTGGCTGGCCTTCTGATGCAAGCCCTGCTCACCTTCCGGGCAATCTTCCCTGCACTCAGAGGCTTCTCTACCGATGCGGACAGTGTTCTCTCTCTCCAGGCTTCTCCCACAGCACCTGCTGCTCACACTCTGCATTGGAGTCTCCCACACCTGTGCCACGACACGGCCCACTTGCCTTCGGCCAAACAAGTTCTTCAGGGTCTCTGCCGGTGACCTGGCTCCTGCGCTGGTCCCACTACAGCTGCCTCCATACATAAGGGTTCTTCTGCTGGTCTCTCCCACGCAGCCTCCCTGTTTTGCTTCTCTGACCCTAATTTTGTATACCTGCAACCAGTTAACAGGTTGCAGGTGTGTGTCTTTACTTAGGTTTGCCTGACCATGATTAAAGGGACAAGCCTGACTCTCTGCAGGCATCTTCTTCGTCCCAGTACCAGAGTGGTAAAAGGAAGGTATTGTGCTTACTACTCTCAGTCTCCTCTTCCTCGTCCCAGAATATTTAACAGTCAAATGTTGGGAAATGAGGGGAGCAGTCATGTAATAGCACATAAAGGTGGGGGGTGTTAGGTTGGTCATTTTTAGGGAAAGGGAGATACCATGCCCCTCCTAAGGGTATCCCAATTTTAACCCCCTCTCCTTTTCACCATTCTCCTGCTGCCTCTAGACTGGCAAAATCTTTTATAATGTTCTTTGTCAAAAGGATAGGGGTAACAATATCCCATGATTGCGTTTGGGATAGGGGATTCTTTGAGAGAATGGAGTGTGGAATACTGTGTCTCACCTGAGGATATCTCATCTCCAATACCCAAGGATTCTCCACCCAGGTGCTCACCCCTCGGTTCTCTGCCCCCATGGTTGGGATCCAAGTGCGATGGCCTTTCCCTGGCCACCTGAGAAGAGGTCCCAAGGGAATGATATGTGAGGGCACCCTCAGGTATCTCACAGTACCTAATAAAGCTGATACACAGAGCCATCATTTGACAGTGGGTCTGCACTTATGTGCTTGTCACAGTCTGCACACAGAGCTATCACATGTCAGCGAGTATGTCTGCTTTGTGCCTGACATGTTATACACAGAGACATCACATATCAGCGCATCTGTTGGCTATGTGCCAATCACACTTCATACACAGAGCCATTCCAAGCAAGTGAGTGTCTACTATGTGCCTATCACAGGTGATGCACGGAGCGATCACAGGTCAGTGACAATGGCCCTCACTACAACTCTGCCGCCGGAGTGTTTTTTTTTCTGGCACCTGTGAATGGGCAATAACCGGGTCATGCCGAGTTTGGCAGACCCGGTAATTGCCCATTTGTGGGTGCCATTATGGCCGGCCGTGCTCCTGATCCCCATTCTGCCCTATCGGGCAGAATGGGGATCAGGAGCACGGCCGGCCATAATGGCACCGTTGCACCGGCACCGTTAATAACGGGGCTGGTGCAATCATGAGTTTTGCTTGCGGGTGCCGGTATGCACGCCTGGTCAGACCAGGCTTGCAGTCCGGCACCCACGAGCAGAACTCGAAGTGTGGTGGAGAGGTAACAACGGCGCCGGTAGCACTACCAGCGCCACTGTTGCCTTTCCGCCACACTCATAATGAGGGCTAATGTGTGCTGTGTGCCTATCACAGGAGATACACAGAGCCCTCACATGCCAGTGAATATGTCGGCTCTCTGCCTGTCACATTTCTACACAGAGCCATCATATGCAAGTGAGTCTGTCAGTTATGTGCCTATCACACATTATAAACAAAGCCATCTCATGTCAGCAAGTCTGTCTGCTGCATGCCTATCACTGGTGATACACAAAGCCCTCCCAGTTTAGCTACACAGTCACCAGTAGGCTTATCACAAGTGATGCATAGACTCCTCATATGTCAGTGAGTCTGTCTGCTGTGCCCCTTTCACGTGTGAAACACAGAGCTGTCAGGTCAGTGAGCCTGTGCATATAGTGGATGATAGACGAACAAGTTACTTTCTTACCTGGTAACGTTCTTTCGATGGGATGGTCCAACGACGTATTCCATATCTATGACAGGTAATGTCCACAGCTGTGCTGCTTCGGAAAATCTTTGGCGTCTGCGTCCTGCATCGATGACGTTGATGCGCCGTCCCCGAGGACCTCCTCCGACAGCCGACGTCACCCGATGTGATAAGTAAGACGCACAACGCCCATAGCCACAGTTGTAGTTTTTTCCCAGAACGTGTGCCACCAGTTTTCTGCCAGTTAGACACACAAGGCCTTGCGGAACGCAAGCTGCAATCGCTAAAGAAATTCTGCAGCTGGGAAGGCAGGGAGGGAGCGATATGGAATACGTCGTCGGACCATCCCATCGAAAGAACGTTACCAGGTGAGAAAGTAACTTGTTCTTCGAGGGGATTGGGTCCTCCGACGTATTCCATATCTATGACAGACTCCCAAAGCAGTACCAAGCAAGGAGGTAGGAAAGAATTTAGAATACAAATTTAGCATGCCCAATCAAATTGCGGAATAGAGAACTGCCTTGCCAAAGGCCAGATCTTGCCCTCTGATGGAATCAAGGGAATAGAGACGTACAAAAGTATGCACTGAAGCCCAGGTGGCTGCATCACAGATGTGACGAATAGGAACTCCCCTCTGCAGGGCAGTAGACGCAGCCACTCCCCTGGTAGAATGGGCCCGCAAGCCAGCCGGAGGGTCCTTAACCGCCAAGCGGTAACACTCGGAGATAGCTAAAATAATCCAACGAGACAAAGTCTGTTTCGTCACAGCTTGTCCCAAACGCTTCCCAGCGTAACCAATGAAAAGTTGATCGTCCACTCTGACCCGGGACATGCGCAAAATATAAAAGCTCAACGCTCTCCGAGGATCCCTATGGAGCCTCTCCTCTTCCTTACCAGGATGTGGAGGAGGATAGAACGCCGGAAGAACCACCTGCTGGCTCAAATGAAAATCCGAAACCACCTTCGGAAGAAAAGAAGGACGAACTCTAAGGACAACCCTGTCCTTGTGAAACACAGTGAAGGGTGGCTTAACTGAAAGTGCCTGTAACTCACTCACTCTGCGAGCGGAAGTAACCACAACCAAAAACACAGTTTTCAGAGTCAACAGCCTCAAAGGGCAAGAATGTAAAGGCTCAAACGGAGCACCCATAAGAAACTTAAGAACAAGGTTCAAATCCCAACCTGGCATCAAAAAAGGTGACGGAGGGAACATATTAGTGAGCCCTTTCAAAAACTGCGAAATTAAAGGAATCTTAATATAGGAACACTCTTCAGACGAGCGCTTAAATATGGACAGCACCGCCAGGTAACCTTTAATGGACCCCACTTGCAAGCCCCTGTGGGCCAAAGAAAGCAAAAAATACAAAACCATGGGAATGTCTCATACAAAAGGATCCACATTCTGAACTCTGCCCCAGTCGCAGAACTTTCTCCAACGGCAACGGTACAGAGACTTTGTTGCCGGCCGCCTGGCCGAGAGCAACACCTCCATCACGTCTTCAGGGAGGTCCCAATCCTTATACCTCAACCTTTCAGAAGCCAAGCGTGAAGATTGAGGGATCTGATCTCTGGATGGAGAACCTGACCCCCCTCTCGTGAGAGCAGATCGTCTCGGTAGGAAAGACAACGTGGAGGGCAGATGGACAAGTCTAGAAGGTCCGGGTACCACGTCCTCCGGGCCCACGCCGGAGCAATGAGGATCATCCGGGAACCAAACCTCCGTAACCTCCTCAACACTTGCGGGATGACGGGGACTGGAGGAAACGCGTACAGCAGTGGGAATGACCACTCCACCACAAACGCGTCTCCTAAGGCTCCTTTTGGAGGAAATTCCTGCAAGCAAAACCTTTCGCACTTCCGGTTGACACTGGAGGCGAAGAGATCCACTTGAGGGGTCCCCCAAAGGGCGAAGATCTCCAGGAGAATCTCCTGAGCCAGCTCCCACTCGTGAGAGATCGTGCTCTGCCTGCTCAGAGCGTCCGCCGTCTCGTTGTCGTCTCCGACCAGATGAACTGCCGAGATCGAAACTTCCTGCTGGATGGCCCAGAACTCGAGCTGCATCGCCTCCCTGCACAGCGGAAGTGACCCTGCCCCCCCCTTTTTGTTGAGGTAGTGCATGGCCACCGTGTTGTCCGTCAGAATCAGGACACTCTTCCAGCGCACAGTCGGCAGAAAAGCCTTCAGGGCTAGCCTGACGGCCCTCAGCTCCAACAGATTGATATGGAGTCTGGACTCCGACGGAGACCGCTGACCGCTGACTGTCAGCTCGTTGGCATGAGCTCCCCATCCTGTGAGGGATGCGTCCGTCACGATCGTCACCTCCGGCCAGGGCAGCCAAAATGGGGCCCCCTTCATCAGATTGCCCTTGACGGCCCACCACAGAAGGTCCCGGGCTACCGAGAGCGGCACCTGAACAGGGTCCAACAGCCTGCCGGAGGACTGAGACCACTGGAGCTTGAGTGCCCACTGCAAAGATCTCATACGCAGACGAGCCTCTGGCACCAGAAGAATGCAGGATGCCATGAGGCCGAGCAGTCTCAAGAACTCGGAAGCTGGGAGATTCTGGGCAAACTGAAACTTGTGCACCATCTGCTGAATGTGAAGAGCCCTCACCTGAGGAGGAAAACACTGCCCCAGGGACGTGTCGAGCACTGCTCCGATGTACAGGAGCCGCTGCGTTGGTGTCAAATGGGACTTCTTTAAATTGAGGGAGAAGCCCAGCCTGTGAAGGGAGTGGCAGGTGACGGACAGATGATCCAGGACTTGCTCGGGAGAGCTCCGCCTGATCAACCAATCGTCCAGGTAGGGGTAGACGTGAATCCCCCCTTTCCTGAGATGCGCTGCCACCACCACCATGAGCTTGATGAAAACCCTCGGGCGGAGGTCAATCCGAACAGCAGGACCGAAATTGAAAGTGCGAGTCGCCAACCGCAAACCTCAGGTACTTCTTGTGCTTGGGATGGATCGGCACATGGAAGTAAGCATCCTTGAGGTCGAGAGACACCAACCAGTCCTGAAGTTGAAGGGTCTGGAGGACTTGAGAAAGAGTCACCATCTTGAACTTGTCCTTCCTGAGGAGTTTGTTCAAACCGCGCAAGTCCATGATGGGTCTCAATCCCCCGTCTTTCTTTGAAATCAAAAAATAAAGGGAATACTATCCCTTGTTCCTCTCCGCTACAGGCACCAGTTCTATGGTGCCTTTCTCCAGCAGGGCTTGAATTTCCTGCCCAAGGAGCGGATCCGGACTCTTCAAAGAGAGGTTGCCTGGTGGATTGTCGTGAGGCCTCTGCCGAAAAGGAAGACAGTAGCCGTGGGTTACGATCTCCAGAACCCACACATCCGAAGTAATGACTTGCCACTCTAAAAGATGCTGCGCCAGCCTTCCCCCAACCGGCGAACCATGGGACCTGGCCTCATGACTGAGTGGTAGCGGCTGCGGCGTTGCCTGAGGGCAAAGAGGCAACTGCCCGAGCGGCCTTGGCACCTCGAGTACCTCTGTTTCCACCTCTGGCACTCTTACGATGGCCTCTTTGACTGCTAGCTCCTCTCGCTTTACTGAAGGACGAGTAATAGCGAAAGGAACCTCCCCTCCATTGCTGTCCCTTAGGACGAAAAGGCGGAGGTTGGCGAACTGCAGCACCCAACGATTTCGCTGCAGCTTTGGAGGTCTGCAACCTCTCAAGGCTCTCGTCAGCCTTGCTGCCAAAACAGTGTTCACCGTCAAAAGGCATGTTGAGGAGCCGGGACTGCACATCAGGAGCGAACCCAGACTTCGGCAACCACGCAAACCTGCGCATTACGGTGCTCGCCGCCATGGACCGGCTGACACAATCCGCCAAGTCCAAACCCAACTGAACGGCCTCACACATAGCATCCTTGCCATCCTGAACCATAGCAAGGAAACCATCCCGTTGGTCCCCTTCGGGAATATGATCAGCCGCTAATGCAACACAGTTCCACAGAGTGTGTGTGAAACGAGACAAGGCACATATGGAGTTGGCCGCCTGAAGCGCCATACCCCCCGAAGAAAACACTTTCTTAGCCCAGCCGTCAAAACGTTTGTCGTCCCTATCCAGAGGGATGGTAGGATACGGCGCCTGCTTTGCCGGGGCCGTAGCCGCCTGCACCACCAAACTCTCGGGGGTGGGGTGCCTAGACAAGTAGCAGGGGTCGCTACTGGCTGGACGGTATTTTTGCGACAAAGACTTGCCCACTGCCGGGAGACTCTCCGGAGCAGTCCAAGCCGCCACCACCCTTCTCTGCAGAGCCATATGAAAAGGCAAAAACCGGGTCAGTGGGTGGACCGAGATCAAGGATGTTCGTGAGATCATCCTGAACAAACTCCCCTGGGGGAGCTTACCAATCCAAGTACTCGGTAACCAGGCCGCCATCAGAGCCTTCATCACCCTCTGAAAATGTACTCCAGGCGGGGAGAGGAAGACCTCTGCAGACCAAAGCATTGCCGGACCTTAGCCATAGCCTTTTTAGGGGAAAACCCCGTGCCACGGGGCCTCTCCGACACCATCGCCTCGAAAGGCGTTGAGGGCGCCGAACGAGTCGGCGCCGACAGAAAAGGTGTTGAGGGCGCCGAACGAGTCGGCGCCGGCGTCGACAGAAAAGGCGTTGACGTCGAGCGAATTGGCTTCGACGTCAGCTGCAACGCCTCCAGCATCTGCGGCGTCGACACAGTCCTCGAAGCCGGAGCTCCGAGCGTGTCTCTCGACAACCTGGGCGCCGATGGCGTCGACGACCCCTTCGAAGACGGAACCTTGAGAGAAATCGTCGACGACCTCGGCGCCACAGGCGTCGACGTCTTCTTCGAAGATGGCACAGGATCACGCGGTCTCGAGCGCGTCGAGGACCGGGACCTGGAACGGGCATGGCGAGAACGGCTACCCTTGTCCGAGCGGGACCTCTCCCGCGAGCCATGCCGACCACCCGAGCCCGAAGGCATACAGGCGGTTTCTCTCGACCGGTGCCGACCGACCCCACTCGGAGGCACAGACGGACCGGTGCCCTGCGATTCCAGAATCGCTAGCATCTGCTTCCCGAAGGAAGCCCATTCCTCCTGTGTCGCTTGCACGGAGGGATAAGCGACCCGCCGACGGGCGGAGTCCTCAGAAGAGGACGGGGCAGTAGACCTATGCCGGCGCTTCCTGGAATGCTTAGAAGAGGCATAGGAGTGGCGAGACTGACTCCTGGAAGGAGACCCACCGGACTTCTGACGAAGACGCGGAGAGTCACCCCTCGAGTCATCGGTCGAAAGCCCCGCAGACCTCGACTTCCGGGGCTTAGACACCCGGCCTACCGACAGCTTCTTCTTGCGTTCCAGCAAGGCCTTCGCAGTGAGCGACTGGCAGTCGACACAGTCGTCTGTATTGTGGGCCTCCTCGAGGCACCAGAGGCAGGCGTCGTGCGAGTCCGTGACCGACATCTTGGACCCACAGTCCCTGCAGTTCTTGAAGCCCGGACGCGTGGTCGAAGATGAGAAAGACATTGTGTCAGGCTGAGAGGTCCTGTGTCCGCGGAAGCTGCTGAACCCCCGACAATCCCCCTGAGATGTAATTCCCAGAACTAGATTTCAATTCAGCTCTGTAAACTACACCCCAAAGGGAAAGGGGGAAGTGGATAACAAAACAACACCAGGCAGACTGCGTCAAGGCTAACCAGAGCTGAACCTGCAGAGGATAAAAGAATAGCAGATACACTTCCTCAATTTACTTACTTAACCTTATGAATGGGAAGACATTAATCCTTAACTAATAATGAAGAATCATACCTGGCTCTTCTCTTGAAATTTCTTAGAGAAGTTGATAAAGAAGCTGAAAATCTCTCTTACTTGAGACACTTGAAATTCACAGCAACTTCTTACTTTAGGCAAAACTGGAAATCTTAGTTCATTGTCTTTTTTCCAAAATGCCCTGGATGTTCAGTTAGATTGTCTTTAAAATATTCTTTCTTTTTCTTTCAAACTTTTCAAACTATTTATAATTATATTGAGTTTTTGAATCCTTGAAGAAAAAACACGTGCTAAACGCACACGCAGGTTATTTCCATTCAGATGAACGATGAACTTCACTTAGAAATCTTCCTGGTTGAAGAACACGCGCAAAGAGTTCACTTACGAATGAAGACACGCGATCAAAAGAATCCACACGCGCAAAAATCCACACGCGCAATAATGATCTCGCGCGAAACACGCGAAATAAAAACACCCGCGCTCTAGAGTTCAAACACGACGAATTGATTCTCACGCGCAAAATCACTCGCGCTGGAAAACTCATGCGCTCTTTATTCCATACGCGACATATTGATACTCACGCGAAGAAACACTCGCGCTATGAAACACACGCGCACTTACATCGCACGCGACAAACAGATTCTCGCGCTCTGAACACCCGCGCTAGAAATCACACGCGCTCTTTAGTTCTCACGCGACGTATAGCTTCTCGCGCTAAGGAGCACCCGCGCTCTAAAACACACGCGCATTTAAAATCGCACGAGACAAACAGCTTCTCGCGCTCGGAACACCCACGCTAGAAAGCACACGCGCACTTGAATTCGCACGCGACAGACAAATTCTCGCGCTAAGGAACACCGCGCTGGAAAACACACGCGCACTCCGGGAGTTCAATAGTTCTAGTATAAACACAACTTTTCACGAATTTTCAAGGAGAATGTTATTATGATGAACAGAGTTACAGTACAAATAAAGTCACTTATCTCCTGAGCGAATTCATAAGGATCTTCTGTTTTTCCTGTCTTCAAAAACGAATTCCTGCCAACTGATAACTTCTCCTGTAACCCCCAAGAAAGTAGCCGCTCAACTGCTGACGCCTGAAGGATAAAATCCACCAGGCCTAAGACTAAAGCAGGAGCAGCCACTAAACACGTCCTCTCAGATGGGGTTTTGATGATGAAAGGCACAGAGTGACAGTTTAGAATGTTCATTGTTGTTCTGCATTGTCTTCTAACCAATCAGAGCTGTCACTGTGAGGCTCCATCTTGCCTTGGGTCAGAACCAGGATTCTGAATCAGCAAGTTAAGGCCAAACCAACTATAATGGAAAACTTCCCACCCACACAAAGCTAATCTGAAAAGGATAAATAAAGAGAAATAATGAGAAGGAAACTTGAATAAGGGAAGGAAACCTAACAAATAAGGGAAGGAAACCTGACAGTACCCCCCTCCTAATGCCCAGTCTCTGGGCCTATCTTATGTGGATTTTTAGCGTGAAACTTAGCAACTAAACGGGGGGCATGTACATCAACTGAATCTTCCCATGATCGTTCCTCCGGTCCATATCCCTCCCAATCAATCAAATACTGCAACCTTCCCCTCACTTTCCTAGAATCCAAAATTTGTTTAACCACAAATTCCTCAGATGAATCCTCCAAAATCACAGGGGAAGGTGGTGTTCTAAATCTAGTTCCTGAACAAACTGGTTTTAAAAGACTAACATGGAAAGTAGGATGTACCTTCAACTGCTTGGGTAATTTCAATCGTACTGCCACAGGGTTGATGATTTTCTCTACCTCAAAAGGGCCTACAAATCGTGGACTGAACTTATTCTTCCCCTTAATTTTCAGGTACCGGCTAGAAAGCCAAACTAAGTCTCCCACCTTATATTCAGGACCAGCCTTTCTTCTCAAATCTGCACACTTTTTATATTTCAACTTATTTTCTCCCAGAACCTTTTTTGCTCTATCCAAGTTATTTTTCATTATCAACAAACGATCTTCCACTCTAGGATTCCCTGAATCCTCCAACACCTCAAAACTCAGAAAGCGAGGATGAAACCCACGACCCAACAAGAAAGGGGACATAGAAGTAGCATCTTTTCCACAATTGTTGTAAGAGAATTCTGCCAACCACACCAAATCCACCCATTCCTCTCTAGCTTGTAAATAACACCTTAAAAACTTCTCCAATTCTTGATTTACTCTCTCCACTTGTCCATTACTCTCCGGATGATACCCAGAAGTCAAACTAACTTCCACTCCAAGTTTCTTACAGAAGGCCCTCCAGAATTTTGAAATAAATTGAGATCCCCTGTCAGAGATAACTTGACTTGGGAGTCCATGTAGTCGAACTACACCTTGCAAAAAACTATGAGCCAGTTTTTCCGCGGTAACTCTCCCTCCATTGGTAAAAAATGTGCTTCTTTAGTAAGAAGATCGACCACAACAAGAATGGTAGTACAACCCTTATCTTGAGGGAGATCAACTATGAAATCCATAGAAATTGTGTGCCAAGGACGAGGAGGAACAGGTAACGGCTCCAATAAACCATGCGGCTTCCCAACTTGACTTTTCGCTTGTGCACAGACTACACAAGTTTTAACAAAGTTCAATGTGTCTTGGCGAATTTTTTCCCACCAAAAATTTCTTCGAACCAATTCCAGAGTTTTTCTGAAATCAGGATGTCCTGCTAAAATGGATTCATGACAATTTCTCAAAACCTTTTCTCTTAACTCATCAGTAGGTACATAAAGCTTGTTATCAAAAAAAGGAAGATCGTCTTTCAAACTTCTAGCTGGATCCAGTCTCACCCACTCCTCCATCTTCTGCAAGGACATATTTTGACGAACTTCATTCAAAAAATCCATTTCTTTAATGGCTCCAGCTAACAAAAAACGTTCTGGAGCAATTATAGGTTCTGGTTCTAGAATCTCTTTCTCCTCACTTCCAGGAAATTAGCGAGATAACGCATCAGCTTTTTTGTTCTGACTTCCGGGTTTAAAAGTCACAATGAAATCATAATCTGCAAAGAATAAAGACCAACGAAGTTGTCGTGGAGACAAAGTTCTTGCAGATTTTAAAAACAATAATTTTCGGTGATCAGTAAGGACCGTTACTGTATGTCTTGCTCCTTTTAGAAAATGTCTCCATTCTTCAAAAGCGGACTTTATTGCTAATAGTTCACGATCAGCAATTGTGTAGTTCACTTCAGCAGCAGAAAACTTCCTAGAAAAGAATGCAACTGGATGTATTTGACCAGTAGTTTCATTCCTTTGAGAAAGCACCGCCCCCAACGCTAAATTTGAAGCGTCCGCCTCCACAAAAAAAGGTTTAGAAAGATCTGGATGAATTAGAATTGGACTAGAAGTAAATCTTTGTTTTAACTCTTGAAAAGCTTTTTCTGCTTCAAGGTCCCAGTCAAATTTCACTCCTTTTTTCAAAAGTCTCGTTATAGGAGCAACCAGCCGAGAAAAACCTTCTATAAATCTCCTATAAAAATTGGCAAACCCTAAGAAACTTTGTATTTCCTTAACCTTAGTAGAAGAGGGCCATTCAAGAACGGCTTGCACTTTTTTAGGATTCATTTCTAAACCCTTAGGTGAAATTATAAAACCTAAAAACTCCAAAGAATCTGTATGGAATTGACTTTTTTCCAATTTGGCAAACAAATGATTTTCTCGCAACTTTTGTAAAACCAAGCGCACATGTTTCTGATGTTGATCCAGGTCAGAAGAGAAAATCAAAATATCATCGATATAAACGACAACAAAAATATCCAAGTATTCTCTAAAAACCTCATCAATGAAAAATTGGAAAGCCGCTGGAGCATTACATAGACCGAATGGCATAACTTGATATTCAAACAGCCCAAACCTGGTCTTAAACGCTGTCTTCCATTCGTCCCCTTCCTGCACACGTACAAGATGGTAAGCTCCTCACAAATCTAATTTAGAGAAAATATTTGCTCCTTGTATTTGATTAAGCATTTCTGAGATGAGAGGAAGAAGATACCGGTTCTTAACAGTGACTTTGTTAACTGCTCGATAATCTATGCAAGTTCTAAGCGTGCCATCCGGTTTTGGTACAAAAAATAAAGGAGAGGCTGCCGGTGACTTAGAATGACGAATAAACCCTTTGGCCAAATTTTCCGACAAATATTCTTTTAAATAATCATTCTCTTTCTCAGTAAGAGCATATACCCTACTACTAGGCAAAATTGTTCCTGGCTCCAGTTCAATTTTACAATCAAAGGGCCTATGGGGTGGTAATTCTCCTGCCACTTTCTCATCAAATACGTCCCAAAAATCTTTGTAACACTGGGGAAGTTGACCCACTACAGCTCCCACATCATGACATCCAATTCCAGTCTCAGCCAGAAAACTAGACACGGAATTACTTTGTTTTACATCTTCCTCTAAGAGACTTCCTGAAAAGCAATTCTCTTTACAAAAATCGGACTGCATGTCAATTGTCCTAGCACTCCAATCAATCAGGGGATTATGGAGAGTAAGCCAAGGCATGCCCAAGATAATCTTCAACAAAGGGGCATCAATTAACTCAAATGAAATTATCTCTCTGTGACCTCCTGATAACTCCAAAGTTAAAGAACCAGTTCTATGAGTAATTGGACCAGAAGATAAACACGTACCATCAACAGCCCTAGCCTGCTCTACAACCTCCTTCTGAATAATTGGAATTCCCAAAGATTTTGCCAGACCCCAATCCATGAAATTCCCAGTCGCACCAGAGTCAATCATTACAGGACCATTTCCCTTACACTCCAACTCAAAAAATAAGGATACATTTATGGTTATATGAGGAACCGCTGTCTGCACCGTATTGGCGATCTGTTGTACCTTGACTGCTGAGGAAGAAGTCTTCTTGGGAGTGTAAGGACAGTTTCCTAAAAAGTGCCCACCTCTTCCACAGTATAAACACAGATTATTATCTCTCCTCCTAGTCTTTTCTTCCACTGTTAAAGGGCCTCGGATTCTAGGAGATGAATTATTCCCTTTGGGTCTACTCTCTACTTTAGGTCTATCTACTCTAACTATAGACTTTACATCACTCTGACAATGACGCCTCTCTGCCTTCCTTTCACTCAAACGGAAGTCCAATTGAATAACCAAATCAATCAGACCTTCACAAGTAGAAGGGCGTTCAACTACTCCAGACAATGCATCCTTTAACTCATCTCTAAGGCCCCGATAAAACAACGAGGCCTGTTTAACCTCGGGCCACTTGCTTTCTAACACAAGGGACTTAAATTGTGTTATATAAGCAATCAAGTCTCTATTACCTTGTTTTAATTCTAAAAGTTCACCATCCACTTCCAGGGATAACTGTCTTCTATCAAACATCTTTCAGAATATCTCTAAAAAAATGGTATAATTTCCTAAAACCGCACTCTTTTGACTTACCAACAACCCAGCCCAAGCAGATGCCTCCCCAGAAAGATATGACAACATAAAAGTTATCTTAGAAGCATCCGATGGAAATAATTCTGGTCTACTCATAAAATGTAATTCACATTGTGTTAAAAACACCCTAAACCTCTTGGAATCCCCATGATAACGTTCTGGAGGCGCCAAAGGAACTGGCATAATTATACTCCTTACCCCTTCTGCCACTGGAGGCGCCCGTTGTATTTGTGGTAACTGATCTTCTCTTTCTAACTCAGGTGGAGAACCTGCGCCCCCTGAAACCTCATCCTCTCTCCTTTCTCCCCTCTGTTGAATTTGTGTAACTTTAACACTTAAGTCATCCACCTTTTGACTAAGTAAGGCATTTTCATCCCGAGAAATTTTCAACTCCTCCCGTAACTCCCTGATCAAAGATCCTAACATCTCCATGGATTCGTCGGGGTTCATGACAGCTCAGGCGGACTAAATTATTGGCCTTTCATTCTGTCAGGCTGAGAGGTCCTGTGTCCGCGGAAGCTGCTGAACCCCCGACAATCCCCCTGAGATGTAATTCCCAGAACTAGATTTCAATTCAGCTCTGTAAACTACACCCCAAAGGGAAAGGGGGAAGTGGATAACAAAACAACACCAGGCAGACTGCGTCAAGGCTAACCAGAGCTGAACCTGCAGAGGATAAAAGAATAGCAGATACACTTCCTTAATTTACTTACTTAACCTTATGAATGGGAAGACATTAATCCTTAACTAATAATGAAGAATCATACCTGGCTCTTCTCTTGAAATTTCTTAGAGAAGTTGATAAAGAAGCTGAAAATCTCTCTTACTTGAGACACTTCAAATTCACAGCAACTTCTTACTTTAGGCAAAACTGGAAATCTTAGTTCATTGTCTTTTTTCCAAAATGCCCTGGATGTTCAGTTAGATTGTCTTTAAAATATTCTTTCTTTTTCTTTCAAACTTTTCAAACTATTTATAATTATATTGAGTTTTTGAATCCTTGAAGAAAAAACACGTGCTAAACGCACACGCAGGTTATTTCCATTCAGATGAACGATGAACTTCACTTAGAAATCTTCCTGGTTGAAGAACACGCGCAAAGAGTTCACTTACGAATGAAGACACGCGATCAAAAGAATCCACACGCGCAAAAATCCACACGCGCAATAATGATCTCGCGCGAAACACGCGAAATAAAAACACCCACGCTCTAGAGTTCAAACACGACGAATTGATTCTCACGCGCAAAATCACTCGCGCTGGAAAACTCACGCGCTCTTTATTCCATACGCGACGTATTGATACTCACGCGAAGAAACACTCGCGCTATGAAACACACACGCACTTACATCGCACGCGACAAACAGATTCTCGCGCTCTGAACACCCGCGCTAGAAATCACACGCGCTCTTTAGTTCTCACGCGACGTATAGCTTCTCGCGCTAAGGAGCACCCGCGCTCTAAAACACACGCGCATTTAAAATCGCACGAGACAAACAGCTTCTCGCGCTCGGAACACCCACGCTAGAAAGCACACGCGCACTTGAATTCGCACGCGACAGACAAATTCTCGCGCTAAGGAACACCGCGCTGGAAAACACACGCGCACTCCGGGAGTTCAATAGTTCTAGTATAAACACAACTTTTCACGAATTTTCAAGGAGAATGTTATTATGATGAACAGAGTTACAGTACAAATAAAGTCACTTATCTCCTGAGCGAATTCATAAGGATCTTCTGTTTTTCCTGTCTTCAAAAACGAATTCCTGCCAACTGATAACTTCTCCTGTAACCCCCAAGAAAGTAGCCGCTCAACTGCTGACGCCTGAAGGATAAAATCCACCAGGCCTAAGACTAAAGCAGGAGCAGCCACTAAACACGTCCTCTCAGATGGGGTTTTGATGATGAAAGGCACAGAGTGACAGTTTAGAATGTTCATTGTTGTTCTGCATTGTCTTCTAACCAATCAGAGCTGTCACTGTGAGGCTCCATCTTGCCTTGGGTCAGAACCAGGATTCTGAATCAGCAAGTTAAGGCCAAACCAACTATAATGGAAAACTTCCCACCCACACAAAGCTAATCTGAAAAGGATAAATAAAGAGAAATAATGAGAAGGAAACTTGAATAAGGGAAGGAAACCTGACAAATAAGGGAAGGAAACCTGACACATCGCCACGAACAGGTCTTCACAACCAACCGAACAGGTTTAACGAACCAAGAATAGAAAACAGCAACTCCAACGAGTCGAGGCGTACCGAGATTCACGAAGCGAACACGTTCGCGGACAAAACGGAACTGAGGCTATGGGTGTCGTGCGTCCTACTTATCACATCGGGTGACGTCGGCTGTCGGAGGAGGTCCTCGGGGACGGCGCATCGACGTCATCGACGCAGGACGCAGACGCCAAAGAATTTCCGAAGCAGCACAGCTGTGGACATTACCTGTCATAGATATGGAATACGTCGGAGGACCCAATCCCCTCGAAAGAGCCATTACATTAGTATATTTATCACACACAGAGCCATGTCAGTGAAGCTGCTGTGTACTTATAACACACAGAGCCATCAGCGAGTCTGTCTGCTCTGCTCCTTGCATGTTATACACAGATCTATGACATGGTATTGTGCCTGTCTGCAATGAGTTGTAAAAAGTTGAGATAAAATCAAGCAATTATATTATTTATTTAGGGGAGGTGATTTACATCACCCGAGAGATAGACGGAGAGCAGTGAAAAAGTCAGAGGGTTGAGCAAACCACTGATGGGCGTGCTCAATATTTGCTATCTGAGATGTTATGGAGAAAAAAGCAGAGGAAATAAAAGTATGCATTCAAAAATTGTGGTTACTTTACACCCTTGAGGCAGGAAGCTAGAGGGTTACATTTTATATACTTACATAGTTGACATTCTTAGTGAGCCAAAAAGCTTTGAACAATAAAAAACAAGCCAGCGCATCATAGAAACGAAGATAAAGGATCCTTGGACATAAGGCTATTCTTTGCCGATTACAAATGCGTAGTTAAAACAAGAAAAAGTTATTAAAATAAGTCGTTAAGGCAAAAACAGACACTAGATTCCCTTGCTGCTTGAGAAAGTGAAGGTTATGTGCTATAAAGCATGTTGAAAAAAAGCATTAAGGCATAGAGATAAGATATTTTGTATGCAATGTGCGCAGTTGGCGGAAAGCCAGCACTGACATACACAAGTGAAATATGTTCAAATCCGTGCTGCTGGATGAAACCAGGACTTCCTTTTAATGCTAAGAGATAAGAGTTGACTAAGCTAAAAGAATGATTAATGATGGGGGGAAAACATAGCTGTTTTACAGTTAGAAACAAGGATAGTCCTGAGTTAATGCAGTTGAAACAGTTTACGCACAAGAAGCAGCAATATGCTGTTAACAATATTTTTATAAAACACTAAAGCAAAGCTGTGGGCAGATTAGGAAAATATTTGTCTATATATTCAAATTGAAAACAGGAAACAAATACATTAAAAGTCATGAAGAGGTGATTGAAACAAGTAACAATTAGTAGAGCTGAAGCTAATATTTGTATAAGTATGCAAGGAAAATGTTTAGTGATTCATTTGTGTAGTTTGAAAAAGAAATTTCATGGCATCAGTGTGTGGTTATTAAAACCAGATGCTAAAAGAAGCGCTGGATTGGATTAATATGTTATGAGGTAATTAAACACCTGGTTGTTTAGTCAAGCAAGGGTGTATATTTTGAAGAATTGTTGATTTTGTCAGAGGAGCTATATATGGTTGAATCTTGATTTGAATATATTTTGAATGGGAAGCTGCTCCCAGTTAAGTTAGTGCATATGTGTGAGCTGGGGAGACCCAATTGAGTCGCTCTTTAGGGTCACACAGGTCACTTTCCATTGTAAAGGGGGTTGTCAGTCATTTTTTGGGGGTGGTGTTGGATTCTTCTCTGTTGTGCACACACTGGATCAACCCTGATTTGTTGATTTTATGTTGTGCAAAATAACTGTTTCTTGTTGGTGATTGATGGGACATTTTTGAAAGAGTATAGATCATAAGACATGCATGGGCCAATTGTGAAGATGAGAAAAAAAGGGAAAATTAGTCGCTAAGAGGTTTTCAGTGTGTTACAAAAAGGAAAGACAGATTGCAAATGAAAGCACAGGAGAGTGGTATATGTGATCAGAATGGTGTGAATATTAGTAGTTGGGGACAGAGAGAAGGCATGGGATATGCACCATAAATAAAGTAGAGTCATGGAGATGTTAAAAATGCACATTCAGGCATGTACACCAAGGCCAGAGCAGATTGGACAGGCTTCAAGAGGGGGACAGTGTTTCCCCCACTAGACAGTAGAACCATACAATATAGGGGAATTTGAAGAAGAAAAAGGGAAAGATGTGTCTAGAATCACACAATTATGAAACGGTGTCACCAAGAATAGAAATTAAATTATGAGTGCAAATTACAGTACGAACATTAATGCAGTAATGAATTACATTAAGCTAAGCACAGTGAATATTTAAGGGGGATAGCAAGAATAAATTACACAAAAACACCTTTTTGGGAAAAGTATTGGAAAAGCATGTATTGATGCAAAAATGCGTATCTAGAATAAGGAAGCAGTGGGTAATGAGGGGAAGTGCTCGCAAAACACACAGGGACTATGGTCACACACTATATGGACAAGGGGCATGATAGATTTAAACAGTTGTATTGAGAAAACATTAGGGCAATAGATGGTTTACAACTTAAACATTTAGCCCTAACACCCCATTAAAATCACAGTATATACACATTCTGTTACTTGTCCGCCTCCTGGCCATTTCCTTATTTTACAGTCCATTGACTGCGGTCAATAGACCTAAATCGATACTGTCTATTTCTCTAAAAATGATCAACAGGAACTTGATTAAAGCAAGAGTGATGTCGGTGTTGTCGCCTTCAAGGAGCACCCTCCAGCAATCGTCCACCAACCTGGCAATATATTTGTTAGTCGCCTCTCCCAGTAAATTAGGTATCACGTCGTTCAGAGTTAGGCAGAGGAGAATTAAATGTTTTAGTGATTCCTTCGCCCCATTTGTTCGACAGTCTACAAGACACATCAGTTGTGTTTCCTTTTCCCAGTTGTAACACTTCCCTTGTTGGAAATGAATTCAAATGGAAACGCATGAATTGGGCTCTAAAAAAACAGTTTGGGAACAGTTGCAGGTATCTTGGAAGAGTGTTTAGTTTTCTTGCTTCTTGAAAGTGATTCCCATGTAGCTTATACAACTGTCATTCTTCCTGAGTTGTGATCCAGTCTTTAAGATAGCTCAGCGGGTAAGCCTGTAAAATAGCTCAGCGGGTTGAGCGCTCGCTGCTGCGATCTGAGCGTGATCTGCAGGTCGCAGGTTCGAATCCTGGCACAGTCAACTCAGCCTTTTATCATTCCAATTTGATAATTGAGTACCAATTTCGGTTGGGTGATATTGTATATAAATATGCGCTCTGTAAAGCGCTTTGGATAAAGACGCTATATAAATAGCATAACACATCATTGTCACTTAATATAAAGCTTCCTCTTGATCCTATTTGGGTCCCTAACCAAAGAGGTATCTGATTCGCCTAGGTCATTGATAATTGCTTGGAAAATGGTACGCCATTCTGTTAAGGTTCTTTCAGTGTCGCTTTCCAATGTCTTTTTCAATGCTGAACCCCCCCCTTCAATATTCTTCAATAAATTTACAGTAGAATACCAAGGATTTCCAAGCTGCTATGGTTTTCATGGTCTATAGTGATAGCATCGGTTTATAGCATCGGTTTATTGTGATAGCATCAAATGCAAAAGCATCGGATGCAAAAGCCTCGAAAAAAATGCATACAAAAATGCATTTCTTTTCTTTTTTTTTTAATGGGGGGTCCCCCAACCCCTGTTTTTTTACCCCTTAAAACCCATTTTAATAAAAAAATCCTTTACCTACAAAACAAATTCATATTTTCGAGGCTTTTGCATTCGATGCATTGTATTCGATGGAATCACCGGATACCGGTTTTCATAGATGGTAAGCCAAGTTCCATTCTGACTACCTGGATTGGTATATACTTTGGCAGCCGAAGCACCTTCTTCCAGAAAATACCTTCCAAAATTGCAGAGTTCTCCTCCGGAAATTAAAAAGATGTTTCTGCACCATAGGTTAAAATTGAATAACCTTTCATCGGGTAGAAAGAAAGTAAAGGAACCAGTGAAAAACTGCAGTATCTTTTAAGTAATAAGCTCCCTTGGGCCGCAAGATTTTTAGCCTTTTGTCTCAGGTCTTCCACTCTAGCTGCATCGCATCTGCTGTTATTTAAACAAACTCCCAAATAAGTAAACGAGCAGACCAGACCTACAAAATATGTTCTCCTCTTAGGTACCATGCATATGTTTTATTATTACGGCCTCCTTTTGGCACTCCAAATGTCATGATCCTTGATTTCCTGGGGTTTATCTTGAGGTCGTTGCCCTCCACATAAAGTTGGAGTGCCTCCAATTGCCGTTGTAAACCTGTTAGGGTTTGATCCACCAGCACAACGTCATCGGCATAGCAATCTGCCAATTGGGACTCCTGCAATTTTCAGCATCGAATTGATCCAAAGGCTGTTTCGAGAACAGAGATAAAGAGGTTAAAAAGTTCAGGGGCCAATCGAGAAACTTGTTTTAAGCCTCTGTTAGTTGGTATTGTGCTTGTTAGGAGGTCTGATTTATCTAGCCTCACTTTTATAAACGTTCCTGAATATAAGTCCTTGATGGTTTCCAAGATTACATTTCCAATCAGCCCATTTTCCCCATAATTTGGGCCATTTAATGGTACTGAAGGCTTGTGATAAATCTACGAATGCCATAAAAATCTTCTGATCTTTACTCCACTCTGTCCTTGCATTCAAGATGTTAAGTATATATCTGTTTAGGGGAGTCCCAACTCCCTTGATGAACCCCGCCTGCCATATATCTATGTGGCCTGTCACAACGCTCCACTTTGCCAGAGCTTTTAAAGTTATTGAAGCAAACACCTTGCTGCCCATGTCTAACAAGGCTATAGGACGATAATTTTCTGGGTCCGTCCTTGAGCCCTTTTTGAAGATTGACATAATTACTGCTGCTTTCCACATAGTTGGGACCCTTTGTGAATTTATGATGTGTTGAAAGAGGTTATAGAGGAATATTGCCCACGACTTCGGGTCTTGCTTCATCATATCATTGGTCACCCCGTCGGGGCCAGGGGCTCTTGAGTTGCTAGACTTGGCAATTATGTCCTCAATAGATGATGGATCAATAGCCAGATATTCCCCTGCTGTTGTCATACCCATCTGCCTTGGAATTGCCACCTCCTCTGTGTCAAGGAATTTAGCGTAGTAATTGATCCAGGCAGCCGCTGGTATTGGGTTTATGATTAAAGCGTCTTGTGGGGAGTCCCATCTCATATATAATAGACCATATTTCAGCTGTGTTCTTAGTCCTGATCCTAGACAACATTGCTTCGGCGTCCCGATACAACATACTCTTCTTACGAAGCTGAGACCAGTTACAATAATGTTGCTTCAATTTGTGAATTCGTATCCTTGTTTGCCTTGTGGAGGATCGTTTTAGCAGGCGAATATGGCCTCTGAGTATTTTCTTTTTTTGGCAATTTCTGTGTCATAAACATGATGGGACAGAATTGTTTTTGTGCTTCCTCTGTTGTTTTTGATCTCAAACTCTCGAAACAAAATGCCATAGTCAATTCCGTGGTCACCCTTTTGGTCTTTCAGCTCTGCAATTAGCTTTTTAAATTTCCCATTAAGACCAGAGATTTTATCAGGTCGAATTCGCAGCCTATTTCTACCTGGAGTTAAATCAAGCTTTGTCCCGTATCTCTCCCCCTTATTCTTACTTATGGGAGCACAAGTGAGTTTCAGCAAGTTATGATCACTTGCTACCATGTGTTCCACCTCCATAGTTTGCACATCCATCGTCATGTTACTGGACACACATATACAGTCCAAAATGTGCCCACTCCTGACCCCCTTCCATGTGATATTTCCTGGATTATCACCCGGGATGTCAGGAATTGGGTTTGGGGCAAAAGAAGGCGCATCAATTGCAGAAAATAGGCTCTGAACTACATTTCCCAGCAGCCTGTGGGCCAACGTGTAGTTCAGTGTGTGTTGGCGCAGTGAGCCAGCTGGAAGTGATTATGTGGCTTACTAAACCGTCGGCCGCCTGTGCTCTGGTGCGGATAATTAATGATGTGCAGCACGGGCAGTCACGGTGTTCAGAGGTAAGATTCTGGGTGAAGCTGGATGCCGGAGGAATGCTGATTTATGAGCCCGGGGCACGGCGGCAACCTCGCGTCATTCTACGAAGTCCGGGTAACCTTGCAAGGCACCCGGACACTCAGATAAGTGGCAGAGCATTGATTACCTTGTTGGGAATACCAGTGTTCACGTCTCCCTAAATGTAATGTGTGTTGCTTTCGCTAGCCCAAAGGGCCATGCGTTTTGTTTCTTAACCAAAGGGAAATTCCCTTGTTTGTGCCATACAGCTTACTGTCAAAACCATGTCTCGTATTTTGGTCCTCATACGCTTTATGTCTGGTGTTATGTTGCATCATGTTTCATGTCAGTTAACACCTTGTTACATGTGCATTCATGTTTTGTTTGAGCTGATTAAGCATTTACTATTATGCATAGGTTACGCAGAGAGGCAGGAGTCAGGTAGGAGGAGAATTAATCAGCCTTTGGAGGTTAGGCTTAGGAGTAAAGGTTTTCAGTAGGATTTGATTGTTATGTCCATGCATGTTCTCTCTTCCCCACCTTCCCCTTATCTTTCCACACCCTTTCCCTAACTCCTTCTTCCCCCCATAGGCTGCCACGTGGTTACCTATGTTATTAACATCCAGGCGCCCGTGCCAACCACGGTGGGAGGGTCAATCTATTCGGCTTCTGTGGCTCGGGAGAGGGGGGGTGGTCGATGCCCTTTCATCCCTTTAAGTTTTGACACAGGATATTGCCATTCAGGAGGACTATATTCCTGGAAAGAATGATGTTCCTTCAAGATTGTCCTCTTCTCTCTGCATTGGAAAATGTTAATAGATCGTCTTCGATCTCTTGACTGGTTTTGTCTAGACAGATGCAGTTGAGGTCACCCAGTATAATAAACCAGGGATCTTTCCATTTGATCCTTTGTTCATCAACCAATTCCACCATCTGGTCTGGCAGATTCTCATTGACCTGAATTGCAGGGTTACAGTATATATTAACAATAACTAACCTGTTGGTTGCTAGTCCGCTCTTTGGGTATTTCTATAGACACCATCTGTATGTAAGGGGTCGGGCAATGCGTTTGTAAAAGTGTCAGGTGTAGGTTATTTTTAATGGCCACCAGGAATTCCGACATCGGTCTTTCTCTTGTGCCCTTAGTTGACAGATTCAGGAAAACAGTGTAACCTTCTAAGGGTGGCCCTTAGCCATGTTTGGTGTACGCATAGCACATCAAAGGCATCAATCTGCAGTTCTCCTTTTACAAACAAGTGGGAAAATTCCCTGGGGTTCCAGCTTGCTAGCTTAAACTCCCTTCCTACACATGCATCTTGGCGTTACGGGTTATTGATTTTATCCGCCAACAAGCCCGCCAGCCACTTCCAGTTTTCCTCATGCCCCTCTTTTCTTAAAGTTGGGATCTTGACATGAAGTGTTATTTTCTTCGTAGTCTCTCTTGTTCCATTTGGTTTTGCCCATCTTTCCACGTTTCGTTTGATCATCAATGTCTCCAAGTATTTGGAGAGATCTAGATTTTGCTAGTTGGTGTCTTTCGTGGTTGTCATACCCCAATCCCATCGATTCCTGTTCTGCTAGGTCAAAAGCCATTGGCCACAGATGATGAGCTTCTTCCATTAATAGTTGTTTGATCAAAGCTGAAGCAGTATATACAATCACCCTGTCCCTCCTGTCTTCCTCCGGGAGACTTGGCACAATTATTGAAGCACTACATGGATTATTATTATATGTGGAAGAAACAAAATTGGACGGATATGGCACACTCTATTAGTGTAGGTAATCTTGTAATGGTGGATTATTGTGTAAAGTAGGAAATTGAAAGAAATTAGAGAATAGATGTGAGGTGCAGAGGAGAGATAGGCAACCTTGACACCTTGGTTGCGTAAAGTAATAAGAAACAGAAAAGTTCCCAATTAAGGAACTCACGTCCCCTGCACACTTTCTAATATCTGGATGACCAGACCAACAATTAATTTGTATTTTAAACAGTATTTCTAATAATATCTTTTTAAAGAAACATTTAGCATGAAAAAAGCTTAGGGAAGTCAATTATTGAAGAAATCAACATTCAGTCAGAGTAGGACACAAGAACCGAAATTCATGTTTATTCTTGATATTGAAATTGTAGAAGGCCCAACGCGTTTCGAGTGGTACGACACTCTTCATCAGGGGCAAAGCAAACAGTTCTAAGGAAAGATATGTACAAAATTTACATTAGAATAATGTTTTCAATTGATAATTATTTTACAAAAACAGCTTGTACAACCAACTTGAAAACAGTATATAGGCTAATTAAATGAGCATCATTGGCGCTAAATATCATAATTTCGAGGTGCAATGACACCCAAGGGCTAACATTTTCAAGCTCAATAGTTCCCTTAATGTTACAATTTATAAAAACAAAGTGAGTCAGCATCATGAGCTTATGTAATAAACTGGACAATGTGTTAAGAAATATTGTAAGGTCATGTGGTGGTTATAACAAATGTGGACTGAAAAACAGAAAAGGAAATACTAACCTTGTGAATATATAAAAATATCTTCAAGTGAAGAGATGGTGGATCCGGGAAGGGGATCCCCAGTAATCGACCAAACAGTACTAGATCAGTAATGTCAACGCACTCATATCTGTAGAAAGGAAGTGGGTATCAGAGACTAGTAAATAAGTGCAGTAATCAGGAAAGGCTCGAACAATAATCAACTTGGGACTACACTTAGGATTGATAGCGATCTATCTGGGTGGTGGAAAATCATCTTTAGCCATGGTGTGAAACCCACGGTAATCAGGAAACCAAGAAGGTTGCTTGGAAATACTCAAATTGTAGCCAGTGACTGGAAGAGTTTTTCAACAGATGTCCGCTGTCACTAAAAGGAATAGAAATAGAGAGGTGGAATAATATCAAGGTATAGCCGAATTTGAAGGAGGTAAAGGGCGACGTAGGAACAGGATTCTGCATAGGGAGTGTAATTAGAGGTGAGGAGCTCTTACCTGTGTAACCACAGTACTGCCAACTGGAGACGGGAGCCCAAAGGAACGCCGACGCCATTGTCAATGCTGTGTGTGTTAATGTTGCGTTAAAAGGCGTGACGTCATCACGCTGATGCGTGTGACGCTACGTCTTCAAATTGGGTAATTATCGGAAGATGTGCTACAAATAAAAGAATAAAAGACAGTGTATCACAATAGTGGAGATATTGTGACTACCATTGGGATAGTGCCGAGTGTAAAAAAAGGAGCGAGGCAGCAGACCAAGGGGTCCGGGATGTTAAACACATGTCGTCATCACGCAAACGCGTTCCTGACGTCATGTATAAACAAACACAGGCCGGGCAACTCCATGTCCCTGCAGGGAGAGGTGAAATGTTAAGGCAAAATGAGATGAAAACAAGTATGCCTCATATTGATAGTAGCTTGGGTCAGCCTAACAGTGCGAGCGGCTCCTGATTAAAGGCAGCTTGTGATAGAGTTTAAAAGCTTAAGACTGGTCAGAAAAAAATTTAAAAAATGTAAACCGCCTAGGGAAAGTCACCAGTTAAGCCAACTGGTGATGATCTCGTGGAGAGGGGGATAAAGTTGCTTGTTGTTATATGCCACTGCTCATAGAAAACCCGCGCGGGGGTTTGGTGGTTCTGATAGCTCAGTATATGTGCCAAAATCAGGCGCACAGAGCGAAGGAGTGATGTGTTAGAATAGTGACGAACTTAAAGTGCAGGACTGGTGTCATAGGTCGAGCGAGGGAACTTTATGAAGGTTGTGTACAGACATAAGTTGACTGGAATAGATTTTGGGTCAAAAGTTGTGGATGAGAAGAGGATAAAAGGAATTCATATACCAAGCGTAGCAAAATATCAGGGTGAGTTAATGAACCCTGTTCTGGGTATAATTAATTCTATTATCATGATATATGGGCCAGCCCACTACACTGCCCATAAATGGTTCACAATTTAGTCATATATTAGGGTATCATAAGACATATGGTCAGACAAACTGAACTACATATATAGTCAAATTTAAGAGGGGCAAGGCTGCCCGTCGGATTGGTGCACAATCTAATGGTGGCCATGGAGTTATTTCATCAGCTTCATTATTTAACCAAGAAGAGTGAGGTTGGGCTAAAGGTGGTAAACAGGATAGTAAAACAAGTAGTGTATTGACAGCAATTCTAAATTCTTAGATAAAAGAACCCAAGTAATAGTCTTCTTTGAGCCCCAAAGGGGACATTGCATCAAGTTTGTGATCCAATATAGTTCTTTTTGTGCAAGTAGTTTAGGTAAATCACCTCCCCTTTGTAGGGGGTGCAATACTTCTTTGGAAGTAGTGCAGGATGGACAGGGTGATTGTATATACTGCTTCAGCTTTGATCAAACAACTTAAAATACAAATTAATTGTTGGTCTGGTCATCCAGATATTAGAAAGTGTGCAGGGGACGTGAGTTCCTTAATTGGGAACTTTTCTGTTTCTTATTATTATATGTGATCACTAACACTAACACAAAACCTTGTTAAAGGGACGTTATGGTTAAGTGGTACTAGCAAAAACCTATGAAATTCAATGGAAAAACATTGTTAAAGGGACGTTATGGTTACAGGTAAAACCGAAAACCCCTCGAAATGTGACAGTTATGGTAAGCTAAGATAATTTGTGCCGCCGGTGTGCACTGCAAGGAGTAACACCCATGACATCAAAGATGCCATCACAAATCTCATTCATGACATCACTACCGTTACACATTCACAGTACAAATGCGCCATTCCAAAGTATGCGCACTACAAAGTTCAATGAAAGTATGCACAATTTCTCCACCCGCATACAACCTGAAAGTACAGAGTATTCCACAACCTTTTCATGATAGTGAAGGTGGGGTGGGGGTGTGGTATGTGGTAAACAATATGAAAGTAGGCAGGGGATTTCCAGCGTATATGTGTGCATTTTTTTTTGTTTTTTTTACGGCCGTGAAACAAATGTTTTCTTTATTTTCTCTGTATGCATTTCGGTTTGCCTGTCCTCACATTTTTACAACATTCTAGTCAATGCTACTTGCATAGTGTAAAAGAAAACGGCATTGCCAATGGTGCTCAAATAAATGCCATTTCTATGGAACCACTACATGTTTTGCGACCTCATGATCTCATAGTGGGTGGAGAACATGCCAGCAGTCTGCATAAACCGACGCATAAATCTGTTTATAGCACACCTTCCGACTGCTGGCTGGGGACAAATTACACCGTCATGGACCCACACTGCTCTTGGTGTGATGCATAAGAAAAGCACCTTGGCAGTAGGGAAAATAATCATCACTGCGGTAAGCAACCTCACCAGTAGGCGGATTAATCATCCACATAACATGTAACACAAATGAGCACTTCCATTGTGCAACACCACACAGTCCAAGTTTGTGACGGACGCCACATATCTGCAAAGGCGAACCATCCCACCAAAACTGTAGTCACCCTGACAGACCCAGAAAGTGTCCACTCCTTCCAACCCGAAATTACCAGCAACGCCTCTTTGCACGCAACACCTGTGCAGATGGCGCACAAAGATATCACCGACGATAGGCACGGTTCGTCTCTTCATCTCCACCACCCTCACGACACAGTATTGTGACGAAATGGTAACGCCCCTTCCTATGAACCAAGCCCTAAACTCCTAATTGTCTATTTCTGACAATTCCATTTCCATGCTGCTCATAATGGGAGTATGTGCACGTGCGCTTTCCCATCTACAGTGAGGGCCAAGGCCCAATAAAGCTGTGCCAATACTTTTTCCCTTTGCACAGTCACTTTTTACAGCACTCCCCAAATTGGGTGCTGTCACATATCAAAACACGCATGCACCAATCGCATACAAAACCTCTGCACTGCATACTGTCATTTCTGTACACCACTCCTTTATTACCGTTCAACACTCTCAGTACACGTTCCGTTTGTTTGCAAAGCCCCTCCATCAGAAATGTCTGCTAAAGAAGGCAGTATTACAGCATCCACAAACATCCTAATACGCCCCCAGCACACCTTTAGGTATGCAGATAACATTGCAACCCTTTCCATATCCACCGCAACACTGCACATCCAAGCAAGCGCCCATGTGGGTACCCAACATTATCCACAAACATTCACTCTCCTTAACCTCTGATATTCGATCTTATTATAGCAATGATTCACCGACCCAAAGATTAGAACAACATGCTTCCACAAAGATGCCGATAGCCCAGACAGACCAAACTTTAATTCCGTTGCAAGCAATCACTAATGACTTGTTGCAGCCACTACCTATAACAGTGAATCATGATTCAGAAGTGACCCCACTTGAGGTAACTACACGTATAGACCCACAGCGAGCTTTACCAACACCTATAGTCAATTCATCCAGCACTCGGAAGTCACCGAATGTATCCCGGACAAGGGAGGTCACCGATACAACCCTGGAGTCAGCCTGTACAGCAGGTGAATTACAATCTCTTGACCAATTAGGATCAGTGATTACGCTGCCCCCGAGTCCAACGATAAAGGATGCTGGTCTCAACAGAGAACGAGTAACCAACGTTATTCCACAACTAACCGATACCACGGCCTCAAATAAGATCATGGTACCTATTCGATGTTCTGTAGCAGCCCAAGTGAAACTACGCAAAGCTCATGAGCAGCTGCGAATAGCAGGTGAGGTGGACAAGGACACCATGGATTTCATGGACTGGTCCAATAATTCCTCCTCCCCTACACCTGATGTCCTTTACATCTGCTCAAACAGTGGAGACTTGATACAGTTAAACGAAGATCCCTTACATAACAATACAATCATACTTGGCAAGAGTCTCCCTCTCTTGACAAACAATTCCATAATCTACCATCACCGTTAGCGCTGGACAAATCCTACAATCAAATCATAGAAGAATCTCCTTCTTTTATAGCACCCACACCACGGCGCACAAGATTCCAAGAAATAGCTCAAGATTTGGAATTCTTTATACATAAAGCCCATTCAAAGCGCTTTTCATTCCCTGAAGCCCCGGCACTAAATAATACACTGAGCACAATGAACACTGCTCTGTTGACAATCGCGAAACTGTATGAGGTCCTGGATAGTAAAATGACATATCAAACAAAGTTATTGGAACAATATGCTAGTAAGGATCTCGTGGGTTCAATCACTACTCAGACTATAACAAATGACACTCACATAACACCTATGATACCTAGTGATACTACTGTGATCTCTAACGAACCCCAAATATCACGAGCTCCAGATAATAAAGCATCCGAGCTGGCACAAACCATTTCTGTACAGGGCCCAATAGACATTCAGAATCTAACAGAATCCCAGGTTGTAATCGTCAACTCTATCCAGTCGATAACTGAGCTTGATCTGATGTCAACTACTAATTTGATTCCCCCAAAATCAACAAATGTCTTTGAGCTTTTTGCTCCATCTGCGAATAGCTTGACAAGTAAGTCCATAACTTCCCAACTCTAGAAGAGAGAACGGAAGAGAGCCAACACACACGTTGCCTACTGGGCAAAGATCAGGCACGGAAGTATCTTAATGTTCGCTCTAGATTAGAGAAACCTTCTGGGTCATTACCCATAAAATTACCGCTTGCTACAACCTTATCAACGATGATATACAAACCGCTTGAGGATTTAGTGGCATTAACTAAGGATGCTGCCAGAGCAAACACCCTAATCTTGTCTCCTATACAACCCACAGTTGTAATCCTTCCAACCGCCCTTGTCGATACTGGTGAACCAGACCAGGTGGTATCTTCAGCCCCACCGACAATCAACATGGAAGGAAGGGCCGAATGTTCAGACAATCATTGCTCAACTTCGCGAAGAAATCAGAGCATCTATTAAAGCATATACATTGCAATCTTCTACTGAATCTCAAACAACCATTGTTTCTAAAGTGGAGTCTGTTCAGCCCACAGCAACTATGATTGTAACGTCCCAAATACCAGTCGTTAATCAAGCAGAGTCCATTTATCCTATAGCAGCTACTGTTGTGAATGCTAATTTCAATACTGATCTAACATCACAAACGGCACATACAACTAAACCCACTAGTCATGCCGATCATCCAAAACCTTGTCAGACTGAAACTCAAAGGCAACTACAACCCCAATCATGTCCTAAACAGAACTATACACCTACCTCTGAGGCCCATCCTGAGTCCCTGAGTCAATCAACTGTTCCTGCCCAAGACCTAAGAGAATGTATCAAGACCTCTATTGACGCATATTTATTAGAATCTCAAACAAGTAGCCATGAAACTAAGATGCAGTCAACCTTGTCATTCCCCGATGTGAGTTCTCTTTTACAAGGTCCCACATGATGAAAAAACAGCAGGGATTACAACACAAAACTCAAGTGACCAGTGATACCCGTATGCAGAAAACACCCATGAGTACACAGAACTCACATTTAGCAGGCAGATCACTCTTTCATTGTCTACACCTGAAATGTCGAGCCTTGCCATTCTCAAAGTATGTTCTTAATCAAACAAGTATACTAAATATTTGCACCGTGATTCCAAGCCTGAAGGAGTTGACTACAACAGACATTGAGCTAGTAGAATTTGTTAATCAGAATGATCTATCTGAAGCTAAAATCTATGTACAATCTGGTTTAGTATATAACTTACTGTGGCAGGCACGAATGTCTGTTTGTCTTGGGTTTTATTCTGTGTCAAGATATTAATTTGAATAGCTATCAGCCTGAAAAACCTCAAATAATGATATATCGATCTACCCAATGTGAACATTCTAAAAAAATGATCATCTACCAGACACCCACTATAACACCAGGTATGTTTGTGTCTAAATCGTAATATGATACCATAGAAGATCGAGTTAGCCTCGTCTCCTGGAACACCAGAGGACATAGTCATCTTTTGAACCCTCGTAGTAATGAATTGAAGGATTTTGACATCATTGTGCTACAGGAGACGTGGCTTATTAGTGCTCCGATATGGGACGCTCATGCAATAATCTCGACACATGCTATTAAAAAATCAATGGGACGTCCATCTGGCGGCCTCTTATTGGCTGTCAAACATGCTAGTTGATTTTCTGCAGCAAAATACCCTTCACCTTCTCCCTATTTCCAAGCTGTCAAACTAACTCGAGGTAATAAGAGCATTGCTATCATCAATATATATTGGAGCAAGCGAAACATAACGGAAGATCTTTTTTTTATGTATCTATTATGGCATCTAGATAATATAGTTACCGATCAAAGCATTGTCTGCACCATTATACTTGGTGATTTAAATCTTCATATATTATCGATCAACAATGCTGAGCATACACATGAAGAACGAACTTGGTGTAGGATCATGAAGGAAAGGGGATTTGTTATGGTAAATGACACTATAAGTGGTGATGTACCTGCCAAGTCTACATGGAAAAGCGGTATTCAGCATGCCATCATTGATTACATGTATGTTAGTGCAGAGTTTTTGCCACAGGTACAATCCATGCGAGTGACGCCATCGTGTGTGAGCGATCACAATAAGCTAATCATGCACTTTAAGTTTTCATCCGAATCATATTCACTGGACAAAAACATCCACATGTCATATCTTAAAATTAACAATAGTGGCACTCGCCTTAAATGGAATTTTCAGAAATTGAACCATTACAAACACATTCTGATCAAATCATACAACTCCCCACTAAATAATGTCCCAGAATGACATAAATCTGATGCAAATTTTTAAGCAAGAAAAAATGCCTGACAACAGCGTCAGACATAATCATTCTCATGCTTATGACCTAGGAATTCAGCAGGAAAAAGCTAAATTGAGGCGTGCCATACATAATTTGAGATATGAGCCTGTGAATGTAAGATCCGATATGAAAAAGAACCTGAAAACTCTTTATAGAAACTGGCTGAAAGGTCAGAGGAGTCTTTATTACCAGAAAAATGGTGAACGAATGCTGAATCAGATACCAAATCGACAAGTGGCATTTGGAATTGCCTAAATATAGCAACATAAAAGTTACAAACGGGAGTTGTAATCTCTGCCTTAGGGAATGAACAATGGTGCATGTATTTTAGAGATCTTTACTGCTCTCCCTTTCCAGAATTCACTTTGAATCTTCATATGTCAACGATATCCCACTCCTTTCCGTGGGACAATGAAGACATACTACACTGCATTAAAAATCTTAGCCGCTCTCGAGCCACTGGCCTTGATGGCCTTCATAATGGAATGTTAAGAGACCATCCACATGAGTGGACATCCATTCTCAGTCAAATATTTAAACATATATTTGCAGTGGGAAAAATACCTAAATCCTGGAAGCAATCAATAATAGTTACAATTTTCAAGAAGGGTAATAGGGCCGACCCACAGGCGTATCACCCTATTGCCCTTGTAAAATATTTGCCCGTTTAATCTTGAAGCAGTTTAACATCTGGCTGGATGTGAATGAGTTACGTGACCCGTTTCAAACTGGTTTCCTCCCTGGAATGGGTACTGCCTTAAATATAATTACTCTAAATACTGTAATCCATCATGCATGTCAGCAAAAACAAGCCCTTTACATGGCTTTCACTGATTTCCGCATGGCATTCGATGCAATTCCACGTGAGATACTATACAAGAAACTAATGGATAGAGGTTGTCCTTGGTTTATATTAAAATGGGTCATTGACCTGCATACAGACACTTCCATTCAGGTCAGGTTAAATAACAGGTTAAATAACAAAGGTAACAAAGGTCTTCTTTCTGAACCCATAAAGACTGCTTGCGTCTTAAAATAGGGCTGCCTATAGCTTTGGCTATGTTTAATTTTTTCATTTCGGACATAGGGCCCTGTTTTGAAACCGTAGTAGCAGACTCCCCAAAGATCAACGGTATGCCAATTAAGCATCTCTTGTATGCGGATGATATGGTGTTCTTCTCAAATGGCCTGCGTGCTTTACTGAGTGCTTTAGATAGATACTCTGTGAGTAATTGCATAACAATTAATATAGCAAAAACTAAAGTAATACAGTTTGGTACCCCGAAACAAAGAAGTGTAACCCATCGATGGCTATTACAACTAACAACCCTAAATACAGTTTCATCATACATCTATCTGGGTACCTATATAACGCATCATTTGAGTTGCAAAGCAGATGAGCATCATGTTAGAGAAAAAGTCATAACAGCAGTGTCACAAGCCAGATTAATCAAAGTTAGATATTGCAAGTTCTCAATAGTACTAATTAAAATTTATTACAAACAAAAGTTCATTCCTGTCATTACATATGGGACTAAGGCCTTCGAGATAAAACCATATAACTATTGGGCAACTATAGAAGGATGCTACTGGAAACGAGTTTTAAATCTGCCGTTGTCTGAACCCATATGTATCCTTAGGCACGATTTGGGACTATTATCATTATATGCCAGTTATAAATGGAAAATGTGCTCACTTTATCGAAAATGTGTACTTGCTGCCAACAACACTGAACATTGTTGCAAAATATCTTTTGTCATCGATGGACTTATTCCCAGTGACTTGGAGGACAAAAGCGCAGAAAATCGTCAATGAAATAGGCATATCAATAACTCTCCTACTCGAAAATCCTGACAAAGCAAAAAAACAGTTATGGGAATATGATTGGATAGAAACAAGGAGCGCTTGCTCGCTATATCGTATGTTTATCAATACTCCTTTTGCCATGAAACGCTATGGAGAAACGGAAGATTATCTAATGCTATTTCCTAGCTCGTGTCAAAGAGATGTTTTTCTGCGCTACCGTCTGAATATTTGGCCTACACGAGAAATCCTGCTAAAACGTAAATTACAGAGGACAAAGCATTTTGTCAATTTTGCAAATCCAGCCTTGAAACGCTAGAACATCTTTGCACTGAATGTCCTATGTTGCTTTCCCAGAGAATTGTGTTTTTTAAACCTTTGTTTCATGATTAGATCGTTGAGACTAGTGCTAAATTATAGGACTTGTTGTATCATTGTACAAGACAAGCGATAAGATATGCTATCCTGAACTTTTTATGTAGTCTGAGACTAATGGACACGATGACAGTTCCAAGCAAGTTGTGATGCTGGCTTGTACCTCAGACTTGTTGAGGCGAAACTAATCATTTCACTTTGCAGCTGTATATTGTGATCATATATGAGGATTTATAATTTAATGATTTTATTTATGGATTAGGTCAATTTTTTTGTCTTTCTTTTCTTAGGTTTTTTTTTCTTTTTCCTCTCTTTTAATTTCTTATTCTAGCACATGTTATTCATGTAATTTTAAATGTTATTTTGTTTATGTAAAAAAAGTTTTTTTGAATCTTGAATTTTTATATTTTGTATTAGTTGAAAAATAAAGTTTTCTTGATTAAAACAACTTACAAAAAAAATGTTTCAAAGTGTTCTTTATTGTGTTGCTCGCATTAACTGCCACAGATTTGCAAGGTGACGGGTGGTCTTTCAGTCGGAAATTCACCATCATGCATAGGAAAGGCTCTGCTGCTGATGACAAAAGAAACGTGTTATCCAGTTCATTACACAGCCTGTGTCTCTCAGGGCGGGGGGGGGACTCTGGGAAAACGGGTAGTGCTTGATGAGCCGACCAGATAGATTTGTCTGGGAAGAAACAAAATGCGTCCAGAAGCATGGTCCGGATCCTTTGGGCCAGGCGTGCAGCGCGGTCAGCTCAATGACGTTGCCTGGTGTTGTGTGATATTTTGCATCCCCCGCAGCATCCAAGTGGGAGTGATACTGAATATTGCCGAACTATGCCTCCCTCCTGCAGTCATTCGGATGCAGGATATCAAACAACACTGGGTCTCTCTAGCTTGGAAACAAAGCCCAGAGAAGGTACGTTAATAATTAAACAAGACATCGGGGCCACTATCCAATTTGCGCCTTTATGCTTGAGGCAGCGTTAAGCCCTCCGGTCCGCACACGAGTAAAGGCGTTACGTATTGAACGCATTAAGTCCTTGGGCACACATCCAGTGAAGGCGGTGTTCTGTAATATTTGGTATCCCATACCGATCCGGTATCCCCTAGTCTTCGGCTCATTGCTGATTGGCTGCATTAAGCCTGAGCAGCAGCCCCTCTTCCGAGCTGTCACAGACATAAGCAGCAGAGCACCGCGCGAGCGGCCTCCTTTGCTGTAATAGATAGAACACTTCATTCTGAGAGAAAGCTTTGCATTAAAACGCAAAGCTGTCTTTGAGGAAGCCACTGATGTAAAGCTTTCTCTCAGAATAATAAAAAGTGATTAATCTATACCCACAACGGAACGAAGCTCGGCATACATACACTTTAACTTGTCATTATCCAATATTTTTTCATTTACTTGTTTTAGAGCCAATTAAGGCTTTTACAAGACGTTGAAGGTGATGAAAAAAGGCGAAATTAAGATTTAAGATTTCCGCAGAAGGTTCTCTGTTTTTGATTTAGATGTTACTTGTGATCACTTGTTTCTAGATCTGCGATTTTGTCCATAGCCAATTTTATCATTTTTGGCCGCTGCGATTGTCCATTTGATGTTATCGCCTGCCAAAAGGCGGGTCCACCAGAGGTCCTTCTCCCGAAAATCACTGTCCAGGAACAGTGGCGACAGATAAGACTATCTGAGAATGAGCGTTGCTGGGCATTCCATCATTAAGTGGTGTATAGTTTCCGGTTGTTTGTTGTCTGGGCATAGTCTGCATACGTTTGTTGCTACTTGGGAGCAAATTTTCAAAATTTCCCCTGTGGGTAAAAGATTGAGACATGCCCTGAGGAAGGTGCTTTTCAGGGTCTTATTCGGGAATTTATTTACATATTCCGCAACTTCTTTTCTTTTGCGAACTATGAGAGGAAGATGCGCCGGAAGTTTATTTGAGGCCGCCTGATCGAGGGTTTTGATCCAATCTAAATCTTCCATCTTTGCCTTAATCCTCAAAGGATTAGCCATCAGCTCTTCTTCTGTACACGCTATTGAAACCAACAGGGCTCTATTTCTGTCACACCAGGCAGTTAGTTGAGGGCAGGTGCCTTTTATGGCTTCCTCTTTGATCTTATGGTAAAGAGTTGGACTATCTGTAAGCAAATGTTTCCTGAACAGTTGCATTCTGCTGTTATTTAGAGATGCATCTAGAGAGAGCAGCCCCAGTTCACGTCTTATCGCAGAGACGGCTGTTGACTTTGGGATTCTCAATACTGAGCGCCAGAAAAACCCCTCTAGTTTTAACCAGATGGTTTCTGGCATTGACAAAGAGGCATCCATGCCATATATCAGAGACGCTGTCACTTTTGTTTTGTAGAACTGTATGGTCGGCAATAGAGAAAACCTTCCATACTTCCTGTCAAGAGTTCTTGCTTGGGCTGCGAGGTTGCGGATCTTGGCCCATAGACTCGCTGCATCTGAGACTCAGATTTTGAGCAGTCGAAGGTGACTCCCAAGTATTTCAAATAGTCAGCTGACTCCAATTTAGAACCTTCCAGAAACCAGATTGATTTTTCGGTTTTCCGCCGTGCTTTTTCCATCGTCAGGATTTTAGTCTTGTTCTTATTGATCTCAAGATGGTTTGTAGATAAGTAGGCCGCTAAATTGTCTAGCTTATGCTGGAGCCTGATCGGAGTTTGATCGATTAGGATCACATTGTCCCCGTACATTAAGTACGGGATCTCTGATGAGCCAATTTTAGGGGGAAAAGGCCGAACTTGCTGCGCCGAGTCCTTATAGTCTCCCAGAAAGGCTGTGAAAAGTGCAAGAGCCAGAGGGCAGCCCTGTTTTACCCCTCTGAAAGATGGAATCTCTGCAGATAACAGACCATTCTGACTCAAACGGACTCGCATAGTGGTTCCTGTATGGAGAGCTCTAATAGGTGCCAAGATGGATATTGGGCAATTCCAACCCGCTAATTTCTCCCATAGCTTTTGGCGGTCGATCCGATCGAAAGCTTGAGTTAGATCCACGAAGGCGAGGTAAACTCGCGGGCCGCCCATTCGAACTTTGCTTTTCAAGATGTTTAGAGACATAATCTTGGTCGATGTATTGGCGTTTTTCAAAAAACCAGGTTGGAGCGGGTCCGCGCAGGCTGACGATTTGGCCCAATGTTGGACTTTTCCAAGCAGCAGAGACGCAAAAACCTTGCCAATGATATCCAAAAGGGCTATTGGCCGATAGTTAGATGGATCTTCTCTCAAGCCTTTTTTAAAAATGGGCACCACCACCGCCGTTTTCCATGACGAAGGAATAGTTTTGAGTTCAATACAGCGTGCAAAAATTTCAGTAATCATCAATGCCCATTCCTCTGGATATTGCTTCAGGTCAAAGTTGGTAAGGCCGTAAGGGCCCGGTGCTCTCGAAACTTTTAGCTTCCGGATTTTCCTCAGGATATCTTCCTTATCTGTTACGTCTTCCCACAGATGCGCGGAGAACTTGTTGGACGGGGCACAGCATCTGAGATTTGAGCAAATAGATTCTTAAAGTGAAGCACCCACTTCTCTTCACTTACAGCGTTGAGAAAAGTTTTGTTAGTTTGAGGGCCAGAGGACCTTACTAGCGACCAAAATTCCTTTGTTTTTTTTTGTGCAATGATCTGAAGCATACATTCTGCATCTTGTTGGTACAAGGTGATTCTATGAAATTTTAGCCAGGAGGAGTAGAGCTTTTGTTCGGTCACATATTGGGACCACATCTCCGGTGTATTCGATTTCAAAGTATGTCTTCTGAGTTGTCTTAACTTGCGACGACGTTCAACCAGGTCGGTGTTGTAGACATGTTGACCTTTTCCTTGCCCAGATTTAGTTGGCATGCAATGTTTCGTAAGTAGAGGTTGGTAGTCTATGGTTGACTCATTGCCACTGTCTATGTTGGTCTTAAACTGCTGTTTGTATTTTTTCGCCAAATTAATGATAGAAGCGGAAGATAGCTTAAGCCGTGTTTGTTGACAGTTGGATTCAATTTTGCTCTTCCACTCAGTGTTTTGGGTACGCCAAGCAGACCAGGTTATAGACAGCAAATTATGGTCACTTTCTACCGTCCTCTGCACTTTGAAAGAGTCCAGTCTAGCCAACAGAGCTGTTGAGACAAATATGTGGTCCAAAGTTGCCGAAGAAGATGCTTGTTCCCATGTGGGTACCGTTTGTTCACCTTGGGCAATGGATGAAGCGTTATGAAGAGATCTCGAACTCATAAGCGACTGCCATTTTACACCTCTTTCGTCTGCTGCTGACCTTGTTGACGCTGGCACGGGTCCAAAGCCTGGTTTTGTGCAAGTAGCATTCAAGTCCCCACAAATTAGAATGTTCGCTAAATGATGGTCTGATAGAAAATCATCTATCACCTCTCCTATATTAGCGCAAAACGTTTCAGTACTCGTTCTCATGGGGTTCCAGTAAACAGTGATAATCCCCAATTTTGTTTTCTTAGGCACCTTTTTCCGGTTATCCCAAGCATCCCAGGTCAGAAGAGCCGCTAAGTGGCCATAGGATTCTGATGTTTTCTTGATTAGCGTTATCCCTTAGCCATTGCGAACCGCTAAAAGCAAGCCGGACGATGGTCTGCCCAAAGGGCCTCTGGTTGCCGGGGAAGTCATTACTGTGAAACCATCGAGGACGGGATCGCTTCCAACCAAGTTTCCTGTAGACAGATTACATCAAAAGCACCTAAATCCAGTCCTCTTGGTTGCGTGAGATGGTGATGCCCTCTCGTATTCCATGATCCAAACTTTATGCATGACAATTTTGTTATATCTTTGTTTAATGTTAATTTTTTGTTTTTCTCTAGGTTTTTAACTACGGTCTGGAACAGAGGCAGTAACTGCTATGTCTTACTCGTTGGATCGAAAGATTTCGGTAACCATGCCCATATTCCTTTTCTTGCGGTTGTACCTTGGTGGTTTACTGGTGGCGTGGATTCCAAATCTTTTCGTTCCGTAGACCTATCAGATCTTTTACTCAGGTACGGGCTCCTGTTTCGGCGTGCTGGTGGAGATCCTGACACACGGACACTGTCCTGAGGTTTTGAGTGTGTTGTGAAAGGTCGCGGCAAATCACGGTAGTCTACTTCGCTGTGATTATATTCTGTTGGCTTAGAGCCATCTCGTTGATTTATAGAAGGCTCGGAGATCTTCCTGGTTCTGTCAGCACTTTTATGAACGTCGTTTCTTCGACAGGTCATACTCAATCTGCTGGTTTGTAGTTCTAAAAGTCTAAAACCTCGGGCTTCAAGCTCTTGGGAGGCATCCGAGCTATAGGTGACAAGAGACGCAGCTTTAATGTGCAAATACGCTTTGGCTAAACCATCTCTGTGGTAAGGTTCAACAAGTATGAGATCCTCCGTTTTCAAGGTGTTCATCTTAGATGTTTTAGACAGGATACGTAATATGGTCCGCCTATTAAGGATCAGCTTTTCCTGTATCTTTGGTGTTTGCTCCAGTTTAAAAAGGCGAGTCGTAGAGTGCATCTTTTCACCTTGCTTTCGATCTTTAACTTCACTAGACGTCTCAATAGTTCTTATAGAACGGTGATCATGCTTTAGACCATCTTCTTTCCTCGAGGTTCCAATTGTTTTCCCGTGGCGATCTTTCACCAGAGATCTTCGTTTTACTTGCTTCGGTGAGAATTCTGTGGTGGAGGAGTAGGTTCTTCGATGCGTGTTTGGCAAGTGAACAGAAGGCCTCCGAGAGGTTTTGTTCTTGTAGGTCTCAGGTGGTGTTGGGGTTAAACCTTTACCAGGTAACCCCCGGAGATGGAAAGACCCTCTGTTGTTCATCGTCTTTTCCCAGAGTGTTCGACCGAAGTTCAAGAATTGTCGTCGTCTGTACTGGTTTCGGGCTTTCTGCTGATTCCGAATGGATTGTTAGGTCCATTGATGTTTTATCCTCCAAAAAGTTGTTTATCGTAATTGGTGAAGATGGCTGTGTGCCCTTGGAGGCAGTTGGAGCTATCGGGTTTGGAGGCTCTTGTCGAATAATAATTGAAATAGCCTGGTTTGATACTGCTAGAGACGGGAGTTTTGTGGGAATTTGCAAAACCACTTGTCTGGGGTTTTCAGTGGATCTTTTCAGGTTTGATCTTGCCTTGTCGAAGATCGCATATCCTGCCGACAGCCTGTTCGATGTCACTAAGTCTGATTGTTGAGCCCTCAACAAACTGTCCTCCACATTTTCCATCGCAGGGCAAGGTATCAGTGGAGCGTTAGTTAGGTCAATTGTCGTTGCCGACTGTTTGTTTTTTAAGGTCTTTGAAAGGACAGCGCCGAGACCAATATATGTCGCTAATATATGTTGATATAATGTACATTGTTTTTCTCTTGCAATCACAAAACTACAATGGTGTTACGTGTAACAGGTATTCGATCTTGTTTGTTTACTTTCTTAAAATCAATAATGCCAAATTAAAAAAATACGAGGCTTCGACTGAAGCCATTAATGACTCGTTACAGATCATGAAATGTCGAGGTGTGCTTTGTGGTAATAACAAGACAGTTACATCTTATGAAAAGCCTCCCTATATTATCCTGTCAGTGGAGTATTCATCATTGCAAGATGTGGTGAGGGGGACAGCCACGGTGAAACTTCTGCTACTTTCCCCTCAAATGCAGTGCATGCAATTCCAGGTTTTCTAATTCGCGCCCCCAAACCGCCCACCCCTACCATAATCTATTTTTTGGGTAACATTACTAATGGCATCTTGCATTTTAACACAACAAAAAAAAAAACGTCAGAATCATTACAGATGCAGGGACCTCATCTATTAGAGCTCTGTCCAGGCGCTCTGCGGCAAAATACAAACACATCAACTAATTTGCATATGGATTGCACTAACAGAAATTACTTCACAGAAAGCAAATCGCAAGGAGCATCATCAGTCTTTGATACTTGGAGGCGCCATGCAACTGACTTTAGAATACGTTGTCATAAGTAAGCCAAGTGTCAAATAATTTTGTGGTGCAAAATACCTAAATTGCACTGTTATATATGGAGCAAGTCAAGCTTTTTAAAAAAAGAATAACAGCATGATATATTAAAGCTTTGAAGTGAATCACTTACAGAGCTGCAGAGAAGACACAGTCTGATTACATGGTCTGCCCAGGATCACACACGTTGGTTAAATGGTGAAACTGGGATGTGGACAATTTAAGCAACTGAGCACATGTTCACAGTTTTAGTTTATATAGATATTTATTAATGTTTTCCTATGCATTTCATGTGCTTAAATAATACTTTATTTATAGCAATGCCTTGGAAGCAAAGCACATTACATAAGAAACTACCCTTCGTTATTAACTTTAACTATACATCACTATAGAAATATGTTGAGCAATAAGCGGATGGATTTAGTTTTATTGTCCCCATCCTGCATGCAAAGTCACAATAGCATCATGCAGATTAATGTGAGCTTAACAAATCCCCCTTGGGTAAAGCCATACTCATTATTTCATAAAGCCTGCAGCATTATGCAACCGTCTCACACCTGATCACTCCCTCCCATGCACATTTGTAAAGGGACAAAAGTCCCTGCTAATAGTCCACCCTCCCTCCCATCAGTGCCTAATGGTTCACACTGAAATGCTCTGTTGACACAGAGCAACTTGCGAGCCCCTCTGCTGCTGCCTGGACCTCCTTGGGACATTGTCCTGGCAGAGGTTTCGGAAAGGGTAAGGTATTCTGCTGCCAGGACAATTACTGTGCTGAGCAGGAATTACTCAGCACACATTGTCCTGCCAGGGGGACACCTTTCCCGTTTGGGCACCCTCATTGAAGTGCCGAACAGGACAGGTGGCCCACTGATGAAAGTCCCGGTCAGGCTCTCAAAAGAGCCTGTGGGGTGGCAGCGTGCCCCGCCAGCCCCGCTCGGTACGCCACTGTGTCCATATGTTCTCCAGCCGATCAAGATATGAAGCTTTACAGTCCCTGGTGCCACATCTATGAGTTCATGAACCACCTTTGTGCATTTCACCGATCCTCCTGATTGAAGGCCTTTAACACACCAAAAAAAGACTTCCTCCATTAGGTTCTGCACTTTTTTTGTCAAAATGTTATATTCAAGAAAGAGTGTGAACAGTAATTTCAACAAAGTGATACATCCTCATCATATACTGCTAGATTCCATACATAAATCAAGAAATGAAACCTTTCAAATACAATTTTCCATCAAAGAGGCACTAATAAAAACAACCACAAACAGCAATACATAAGGAAAGTCGGTGGGTACAAGGTGTGTTTGTGACAGACAGCAACAGGAACATCGCGAAGACGGAGCACACTGATACAACAAGCATTAGCAATGCGAACAGTTTGGGCTTTTTTGTAGGCATGGCAAAGGCACTTGTCAGGCACAGTCATATTGGTATTAACTGCCCATTGGTAGTTGCAGGTGAAAAATGGTGGCAGTACCTGGGCATCTAAGCAGTGCCCGGCAAGTTCCTAATATTATACACAAACCAAAACTGTTGGCTTTGCCAATGCTTGTGCTTAACAGGACTTCAATGAAATAAACACATAGTGCTTATAAATCAAGTGGCTGAATGCAGCAGCATTTTTATTACACCAGCAGCGTTTTTACAGCAGCAATTAAGTCTGCAAGCTGTGTGACCCTCCTCATATGCCGACACCTGAAGGGTTTCTGTCAAAGAGGCTGATACCTTAAAAGTAGGTACTGGGACAAGGAAGAGGAACATGGAGGCAATATGCCTGAGAGATATGTGTAGAAATGAACATTTCTACACATAAAGTTGACTTACGACTGTGCCAGCCCGGTAACAGCGGTGCTGGTAAGCCTACCGGCACTGTTACTGGACCGGCACAGTACGACTCTGCGGGCAGGTGCCGTCCCGCCTGCAGAGTTTCATGGAAGCACCAAAACCGTTATTAACGGTGACGTTGCTTCCTTGGTCCCCATTCCCATTGAGTCCTGGGAATGGAGACAAACAGAATTACCGGCGCCTGACTTCCGAGCCACCGGGGTTGTAATACCTTGGTGTTACCGGGAAATCAGGTGCTGGTAATTTTTGTCGGGTCTTGTGGCAACCCGCCGGTTTTACCGGCAGGGTTACCGCCAGACTCGTAATGAGGCCCATAGTCTTGTTATTGTTAACAAGATACAGTATTATTCTTCATAAAGTACCTATGCTGCTATCACACCCGGCTGGTGCGCATAGTGTAGTTCACTCCACAAGCAGGAGAGCCCCATGCGAGCAACCTCTCTGCCTGCTGCTCTGTGCTATTCTGTGCAGCGCCCTGCGACACTCTCACACGCCTCCTCGACCACGAGCGGCGTGCCCTCGTGGCGTGGGGCAGAGCGATGAGGGCAACACAGTATGCTGTGCAGAAACATCAACACAGTAGGCATACATGTTGTGCTTCTCACCCCTTACAGCATCTGAAGGTAAGAAGCCCTCAATTCCGAACACAAGTGGGATATTGCTTTGGTGCATGGGTGCAGCAGGCATGCATGATGTTGACTCCCTTTTACAATGGCCTGGGCTCAGACCCCGAGTCAGGAGATAAGTGAGATGTTGTGTTGCTGCAAAGTGCCACGTCTTCTCTCCTTTATGTCCTTTGGTCTCACGTCCTTAGTTTAGAAGATGTGCATGAGTGGAGTACTGTACTGATGTATTACTCTTTTGTGCAGATCAATACAGAAGCCCTGCCGGATTATTTGTCAGTGAGTAGGATTGATACAGCCTTCCCTTTCAAACCCCACTGCCACAAGCTTGTTAAAGCATGTTTTCTGCTTCTAGTGCAGTTCTTGGTGTAATCCCCTGGTTTAGCAAAGTCTTCCATACCAGATGATACTCTTAGAAAGTGGAACTGTTCCTATTTTATCAACCTTGCGGCCGTGGAAGCTGCCAATGTTGTCAATGCTGTGAGGCCTCATTAGAATATGTTTCACCATGAAAATATTTGAAATAAATAAAATAAAAATTGTACCTACTCCTGCTCACATGGAGATCACGGTAGCAAGTGTATTAATCATCTCCACAGCAATATTACCAGTCTAGCTATCTTATAGGCTGTGTATATCATACATTTGTTAAGAAGATGCATACAGCAGGCGCAGGCAGTATGTAAAAACAGATTAAATGGCAAGCTTATTAATGCAGTTCAAGGGTGCTCCAGTGATTGGTGGTGTTCCGCAGGTGGGGATTATATTTATAACATGCGTTTATCCCTTCCATGATGATTTTCTGGATGCCATATTGGGTGCTGGAATGGTAAGTGTTTGTCTTTTTCTCTCTCTACCTGTCTCTCTCACACAATCTTTGACAAAACACCCTCCATAAACTAAATGTACTCTTGCCACTTCAATAATGCACCTTGATCATTAACCTCATATAATTTTAAGGTCTTTGATAGACCCTGAAAGTATAAAAGGTGCAGTCTAGAGGTGTTCCTCAGATCTCTGTGGTGGGGACTCAACCCACAGAACAACCTTACTGGCTCAACAGATGGCTATAGTCGGCCATGGTCCACAATAGCTGTCCATGATCGGCAAGACATGACCATGATTGGCGATGCTTGGCAATGGTTAGCTATGATTGGGGATGGTGGGCCATGGTTGGCAATGATTGACTTGGGGAACTGTGGTTGGCTTGGACGCTGGCGAAAGTCAGCAATGGCCAACTGTGTTTGGCAATGGTCGCCTGCTGTCTGATACTAAAAAACGTTTAGTAATATGAATAATGCAAAACCTTTTAACTGCAGATAACTAAGACAAAAGACAGTTCAGCCAAACAAAAGCCAGACTCTATATCTGCCTCTGCCAACCCATATGTCATGCTTTCGCCTACTTGGCGCTTATCTGATCAGGTTTCATTTTGGAAACGCTTTCAAATTGCTTCCCGAGCCAAGATGGCGCCCAGAGGCTCTTGCCACGCGGTGACATCGCGTTCACGTGCTTGGCAACATCTGATACCTGGAAATAAATAGAGGTAATTCAGAAGGCTTCTCGCATTGCAATTGTTTTGTATTGCGGAACGCTAGTTTGCCTTGCGACCTCGTGTTTTCTACTTGTTCCTGGTTCCTGTAAAGACAAATTCCAAGAATAACAAATTTATCTGGAACGTCTTCTCAGCACCTTGTTTTCTTTCCCCCTCTAGGTTTTTTTCCCCCTGGGACCTGGCTCCCGGGGTAGCCGTAGTGCTTACCTGTTATCCTGTAATCGGGTTGCATGGTGGCTACCTGAAAGGACAGGCCTTACAGGTCTTCCCAGCAAAGGAGTCCAGAAGCAAAGAGGGAAGGACTGAACCTGACACCTTATCTCCTAGTCATCATTTAGGGCATTCATATTGGCTCACATGCAGAGGGGAACTAAACCACCACCTCCTGGAGCCAAAACTTAAAAATTAAAATGTAATCAGTACTCAAATAATTCTACTAAAATAAAAAGTCAAATAAAAAATGAATCAAATAAGAGATAAAAGTCAGTTTGAGTCCCTGTAATATAGCCATGGGTGTTAATGTCTCTGTTGCAGAGATATACTTGTATCCTACGGGTCTGAATTTCCCATTCCCAGTTAGATTGCACAAAGGGTTAATATGCCTGCTCTGATTTGTCTGTTACATGCACTGCACATGCCTACCATTCTAAACAATGGAAGAGCTGTGGCCCCTGCAGCCCACCCCTGAAAAACTGAAAAATATATTACGATTTGCTCCTCATAAAAACAAATGTCCCTTCTTCTGGGTGCTCCAGCACGGGAGCAGGACTTTTTTCACTTAAATAGCGCACTGCTGCTACACCAGAATGGGACAGCCTTTGAAAGACTGCCCATGCTGGTGTGGCAGCGGCACACTATTTAAGTGATAAACTCTCCGCTCGTACACAGCAGCTTGGAGCTTTTCATTTAAATAGGACGCAGCTGCTACACCAGTACAGGGTAGCTTCTGAAAGGCTTCCCTGACCTAGTGTGGCAGCAGTGCCCTATCACCCACCAGATACAGAGGGACGCCCTGCGGCAGATCGGGCTTACAGCCACCCGTCTGCCTCATGGGGTAGAGCTTGCTGAGGTGGGTCGTAGCAAGGTTCTGGACCGAACTGGGACTTGCCTGTACTTCAGCGACCTATTCTAGAATCAGAAGACGCTGCTCTAGTATTTGTGTGAGTGGGTGGGGGTTGTGCATGGGGGATGTAGCCGCTTCCCTTGTGTGCTGAGGAGGGACAAATTGAAACAATCAGCGAGGGATCCTAGCATTCTCAGTGTCCCAAAAAAGAGTCTGTTTGGGTTGTAGCTGAAGACTGTGATGGGAGGCAGACCTAGTTCTCAGTTGTCAAACCCTCAGAGGAAGCCACTCCCCAGGGTTATGATCAAGCTCAGTGGGACAACTTGTCAACTAACTGCCAACTCACCCTAGTTCTGGCAGAGCCTCCATTGTTTGTTATTGCCCAGATACAATTCCCTTTCACACTTTCCCTTCAACATAGAAAACATACAGTAGTCACTCAGTGGCCGATTAAAGCTTGCACCCTATGCCTGTTTAACCGCTGTGAGAAACCTGAAGGTGTCGCCCTGGCTAAATCTCGGAGATCTGTCGTCCAGGTAGCCAGGACATGGCCATCGCTGTTGGATCCTGTGGGTGGACTAGTGAGGGAGGATCACCTGGATGGGGTGTCCTCAGGGAGTGGGACACTAACGGGTGAGATGTGGTATCCCCCTTCCTTCAACACCTTTTCCCCATCCTCTTCTGTAGGACATTCAAAAACACTGCCCCCCCCCCTTTTCCGACACGAACACTTTCGCACAACATAAAAGACAATGGACTAACACCAGAGCCGTTTACCGGACTTGTCCCAATACCAGGATCAGTCAAAAGTCAGGCAATTTATCAGAATCATACACACCTGACAGCCCTTTCCCTTCCCCAGAAGGATAAAAAGGGGAGCACAGAGAGCACAGTACGAGTGAGGCAGACCGCACAATGAGACAGCTATCAAGACCAGGCAGTTCAAGAGGAGGAGAAAGGCGACAAACATCGAGAGGCAGATGAGGAGAGACACAACCTTGCCCTTCTTGGCAAAACCCAGCGAAACCTCTGCAAAAGGAATCGCAAGACCGAGGACAATAGCCCAAGTGTCCTGCAGCAGATGTCAAAGGTACACCGAGCGTATTGACGCTGATAAGCTGGATCGAGGGAGACTCCTGCTACCATAGTACCAGCCTTGACTCCAGTTGCGAAGAAAACCAAGCGGTTCATCACAGTCAGTGAGTCGAAGGGAAAACTGATAAGAACCGGGCTGTGGGGAATGAAAGTTGCAAAGTAGCAAAGTAAAAGAAGTTCAAAGAAAAATTGTAAAGGGGAGACCAGCTGCAGAAGGGGACCAACACCATGTGGGTGCTGCTTTGAGAAACTCCGGTCGACTCGGATTGATCCCTGAGTGAAACTACAGATACCAGAAGGCTGTAGGAGAGCCGTCAAGATAGCTCAAAGTGGTCATACAGGAGGTCAAGCAAAATCCCTGTACAGTCGAAAGCCTTTGACCTAAGAACTATAAGAAAGCAAGGGAAGTAAGGAACAAGTTACTTACCTGTAACTGTTGTTCTCCAGCATGGGTTTGGAATGGATTCACATGCTCATGAATATTCCCTGTTGTCAGGCTGGGAATCCTCGCTAAAGAAAAAATCAGTTTCAGTTTTGTTTCTGAACTGTCTGTCTACTAGTAACCAATCACTGGTCTATGGGTCATACTGCCCCCAACCAATGACTGCCCTCTACCTAAGCCCCTCCTCTGGCAGCCATCTTCAGATCTGGTAGCACATAAAGTGGCAGTAGGACCAAGAGAAGAGCCGCAGAGGGGTTGGAGGGAGGGTTCGCATGCGAATCCATGCCAGACCCATGCTGGAGAACAGCAGTTACAGGTAAGTAACTTGTTCCTTCTCCAGCATGGGGTCTGGCATGGATTCACATGCTCATGAATACAAGAATACATAGCAGTACACACATGCACAACCATGGGAGGTGGCAGGGCTCAGCATTAAGCATTTCAACAACTCAACATTAAGCATCTCTTACCTCTTCACCAGGCTCACCTTCAGGCAAACAGGTTGTGCAGCACTGCCTGGCCGACTCTGGACTCCTCCCTGGAATCCCAGTCGACGCAGCAGAATCTCGTGAAGGTGTGCGTTGACCTCCACGTAGCAGCCCTGCAGATGTCAAGCAGGGGCACACCAGACAGGAACGCTATGGTAGTAGCAATCGCTCTGGTTGAAAGGGCTCTCGGACGGCCGGGCAACGGTCGGTGTGCCAACCGGTGACAGTACATGATGCAGCGCATGATGCAGCCGGAGACCCATCTGGAAATGGAAGCCTTCGAGAAGGCCTTCCCTTGGTTCACAGGTCCAAAGTTCACAAACAGCTGTGATGTCTTCCGAAGACTCTTTGTGCGGTCCACGTAGAACATCAGCGCTCTAGCCACATCCAGCGAGTGCAATGTCCTCTCAGCAGGCGACGAAGGCGACGGGAAGAAAACAGGTAACACCAAGGGCTTGTTGAGATGGAAGTCCGACGGCACCTTGGGCATGAAGGAGGGGTGCATCCTCAGCACTACCCTCGTCTCTTGGAATGTCAGGTATGGAGGTTTACAGGAGAGGGCCTGGATCTCTCCCACTCGTGCAGATTTGATGGCCACAAGAAACGCTGACTTCCACGACAGGAACTTCAACGGTGCCGAATGCAGAGGCTCGAATGGTGGCCCCATGAGCCTGGTCAGCACCACGTTGAGCTCCCACGCCGAGGCCTTCTCCGGCAGGAACGACCAGAACAGTCCTTTCATGAACTCCTTCACCAGGCGATGAGACCACAGAGATGACCGCCCCAGAGTTCTGGTGTAGCGGGAGATAGCCGCCAGATGGATCTTGATGGAGGCATGTGCCAGCCCCGCCTTGGCAAGCGATAGCAAGTATGGCAGCACTTGAGGGGCCGTAATCCGCAGAGGGTTAATCTTCTGTGCACGGCACCAGACAGAGAACCTCTTCCAATTGTGTCCATAGCACCTGAGAGTCGAGGACGCCCTGGCCTTTGCAAGCACCTCCTTGCAGTCCGCTGGGTTATTGTACCCTCCGAACTCTAGTGCTGCAGGAGCCAAGTATGCAGGTTCAGCGATCCTGGGTTGGGATGGAGGATGGCGCATCCTTCCCTGGTGAGAAGATCCACGTACATCGGTAGTTTGACCGGGGGGACGCTGACATGTCCAGAAGATCCGGGAACCAGATCTGCCTCGGTCACGCCGGTGCCACGAGGATCATCCTGCACCTGGGCTGTCTGAGTTGACTGATGAGTCGCAGCAGCAACGGCAACGGAGGGAACGCATACAGGAACAGGCCGTCCCAGGGGAATGAGAAGGCATCGCTCATGCTCCCCTGCTGGGGAAACCTGCTGGCGAACCTCCGGCATTTGTCACTGTCGCAAATAGGTCAATCTGGTGATTGCCCCATCGTCGGAATAGGAGATCCACTTGAATCTGCCGAAGCTCCCACTCGTGGTACGAGCGCAGCTCCCTGCTGAGTGAGTCGGCGATGGTTTTCTTTATTCCTGCCAGATGGAAGGGTACCAGGAACATCCCTTGGGCAACGGCCCAGTGCCACAGATCCTGCACTTCCCTGGATAGGGCTGGGGATCTGGTGCCCCCCTGCTTCCTGATGTAGAACATCGTGGTGGTGTTGTCGGTGAAGACCCTTACCACCTTGCCCTTGAGGGACGGAAGGACGACCTGAGGGCCCAGAACACGGCTCGGAGCTCCAGGACGTTTATTTGTAAAGACCTCTCCTCCGGGAGCCAAAGGTCTCTTGCGTGGAGATCTCCGGTGCGCGCTCCCCATATTTCCAGAGAGACGTCCGTCGTCACCGTTTCCTGATGTACCGGGGTCTGGAAGTCCATGCCCGCCACTAGATGCGTGTGGGTGCCCCACCACCGGATCGCTTGGCAAAAAGTCTCGCTGAGTGAGATCCTGTCTTTGAAGCTGCCCGCCGCTTGCATCCAACAGGTGTCGAGGAACTCCTGCAGTGGTCGCATTTGTAACCTGCATAGGCGCATGCGGTAGATGCACAATGACATCATGCCGAGTAGGGACTTGATGGATCTCACCCTGGCCGTGTCCATGGTCAACAGCCGTTGTACCTTGCCCAAGATGGCCTTTGTCCTTTCCTCCGACGGCGAAGCCAATCACGCTACTTTGTCGAGTCTGGCTCCCAGGAACAGGGCGTCTTGCGACGGTACCAAGTGGGATTTCGCGAAGTTGATTGAGAATCCCAGATCCATGAGCAGTTGGACGGTCTTCGCTGTGTGATAGACAGCGAGTTTCCTTGACTTTGCTTCGGATGAGCCAATCGTCCATGTAGGCGTAAACATGGATCCCCTGCAGGCGCAGCCACGCCACCACCGGTGCCAGGCACTTGGCGAATACCCTGGGCGCCGACTTCAATCCGAAGGGAAGGGCCTTGAACTGATAGTGTCAGGACCACGAACCATAGGAACTTTCGATGTCCTTTGAGAATGGGGAAGTGGAAGTAGGCATCCTCCAAGTCCAGCGACGATAGGAAGTCACACGCTGATGAATTTCCCACACGCTGATGAATTTCTCCAGCTGGCCTCCCACCGGGGTGCTTCGGTGGGAGCCCGATGCCGTGGCCAGTTCAATCCTGCTTCGCCTTGGCCTCCCTGGCGACGACGATGTCTTCTGGCCTTGCCGCGGCCTCTGTAGGCCCCCTGTGACGATGGACGGGCCGCTTGGCGGTACGACAAGGAACTGCCACCAAATCCTTTGGAGGCACCTCGAGACTTGCCTGTGGAGGTCAGAAAGGGCGACCGTCGTTGTTGGAGAGAACCCAAGGCCCGGGCCGTCTTGGTGTCTGCCATGATGGCCTGCAGTGACTCGTCCACTGCCTTGCCGAACAGGTTGTTCCTGTCGAAGGGCATGTCCAGTACTGTGGTCTGCACATCCTGACGGAAATCGGTGGCCTTAAGCCAACCGCGCCGACAAAGGCAAATGCCGTTGCCCATCTGGCGATGTCCGTGGCCACCATGATGGCGTGGTCCGAAGCCACCTCGCCTTCCTGCAGGATTTCAAGGGCTTCTGCCCTCTTGTTGTCTGGGAGGAAGTCTAGGAGGGGAGCGATCTTGAACCACAGCTCCCTGTCGTAGCGCGCCATGATGGCGAGGGAGTTTGGCGCTTTGATGGTCATCGCCGCCAACGAGATGACTCGTCGCTCCATGGCGTCCAGCTTCTTCCCCTCGCCGTCCGGTGGGGAAGTGGAAGCTGATCCCGTCGCCCCTGCCGATTTCTTAATGGCCACTGCGCAGACCACCGAATCCGGGGACGGCTGAGCTCTGAGGCACATCGGGCGGAATCTGGGACCCGGTACTTCTTCTCATAACGGTTTCTCTTTGCAGGAGCCGTGGACAGGTTCTTGAGTAGCAACAGTCCTTTATCCCAGATGTTGTCTAGTAACGGTACTGAGAGGACCGTCTTCCTCTTGGCCTCCCGTCGCTGATAGAGGAAGCCCTCCTTCTTCTGTTCTTCGGAACAAAGTTGGAAGAGCTCCGAAGCCCTGGCGATCATGGTGTGGAAAGAGCCAATTTCGTCGGGAGGGGAGGGGAGGCCCGGGCAGGAGGTGATGGGAGATCCGTCCCGTCGTCACCACCGTCGTCGTCCGTCCCTATCGTCGCAGTCTCCGTTCCCGTCTCATCCCTCGGTGGAGGGGAAGGAGGTGAAGGCTGGAAAGGAGGGGGAGGATAGATTCGCCTCCGCTTGTTCGGGCAGCTTCCCGGCGGTCCAGGCGCTGCTGAATCGTCCGCTGGGGTTAAGGGCAATCTTGTCCTTATCTCCGTACACAGGGCCTGGATAGCCATCAAGATTGCTCCTGAGTTGTCCTGTGGCATAGGCACCAGTTGCAACGGCTGGGAAGTAGGGTCCTCCGTCTCCTGCATGGTCCGCGGCTCCACTGTCGCTTTCTACGTCCACCTCGTCGGGATCCCTCCCATCGGACCGGACTTCCTCGAACCTCTTGTCCAGGATCTTTGCGACGCCAGCCAGCTCATCTTCAGAGGTGTTATCTGTGTCCATTATGGCTACCGTGCCCCCCCCCCCCTTTCTCCATCCGGGGTTTCACGGGGGTCTTATCGATAGGCTGAAAAGAGGATTCCCTCCGGGTGGCAGGGAAACTCTAGGCCCGGAAGTCGTCTCTACTGGGGTAGCTTCCACAGGCTTCGCCAGAGCCGCCACAACTCCTTCGATCGAGGCCTTAGTCAGGTGAATCAGGGCCTTCGTGACTTTGGGCACGCCTGAGGCCTTCACCTTGGGGGGAGGGTTGCTGCCTCGCTTCCCCTCGGCTGTTGCCGTCGGGATCGACCGGGGCTTTTGGCGTGTCGGGTACGACGATTCCTCATTGTCCGTTCGGACATGTTCTTACAAAACGCACAGTCCTTCTCCACGTGCGATTTGTCGTTTGTGAAGGCAGTAGAGGCACCGGAAGTGCTCATCTTCCTTGAAGACATTCTGTAGTCCGCATCCAGGGCAGCTTCTGAACAGCCTGGAGTCACGTTTGCCTTGTCCTGGGCCATGACCATGCGGTGTAGGCCTCAAAGGTCTTCCGGAATCCTCCGAGAAGTAAAACTCGACGAAAATTCACCCTTGAGGGGCGTAGAAAATTCCAAAACGGGTCCCCGTTGATCGGAAGTAGAATCGGAGGAGCTTGAGGCTCGATTGACCGAAACAATAAAAGTAAACTCTTTGAAAAATCGCAAAATGCAGTAAACGCTCGAGAGCTATAGCACGAGGACTCTTGAAGGTGCAGTAAAAATCTGAAGATGGCTACCAGAGGAGGGGCTTAGGTAGAGGGCAGTCATTGGTTGGGGGCAGTATGACCCAGAGACCAGTGATTGGTTACTAGTAGAAAGACAGTTCAGAAACTAAACAGATTTTTTTCTTTACTAAGGATTCCCAGCCTAACGACGGGGAATATTCTTGAGCATGTGAATCCATGCCAGACCCCGTGCTGGAGAAATCCAGCAAACATTGAAAGTAAATGTGAATGTGAAGTTGGCCACAGTGAACCCAGAAGAGTGATGCTGACTAAGAGGGGACAAAGTCTAAAGTCCCAAAAAACAGTGCTTTGACAAACGTGAACCTGGTAGAGGGATGTCCACTATGAACTGTTAGAAAAGACATTAAGATTTGGGAACTAAGAGAAAGCCATAGTGAACCCGGTGGAGGGAGGCTAAAAAGCAAAGAGGGGTCTGCGACCGGAAGAGCGGGACCCAGGGGTGAAGCCATCACCCCAAAAATAAGCCATAGTGAACCCAGTGGAGAGAGACTGAAAGCAACAAGGGGTCTGCGCCCGGAAGAGGGGGACCCAAGGGTGAAGCCATCCCCTGAGGAATACATGGAACAGAACTTTGCGTTTGTTAGTCATTTTTGTAAACCTATCAGGCCCTCGGAAACAGGAGACTCATCCACTGAAGGCCTTGATATCGATAGGAACTGTTTTAGGATTCAAGCCCTGAAGAGGGGGTTCCCATGGTGGAAGTCATCACCCAAGACCCACTGAAAGGGGACTGCATATATGATTTGTGGAAAGCGATTGGTACCTGAAAAGGAACTTTGTGTTTGTTATTTTACTCACCTTAGAAGGCAAGAGACTTTTTGAAGATAAAAGAGACTTGGCCATCGAGGCTCCTGATAAGCTAAAACAGAACTGTTTGTCTCATGCTGGGAGAGCTCGAGGCTGTGCTGGGCTCCAAGATCCCACCTTTCCCCGTGCTCAAAACGTGGGGAAGGAAGACCCAGGCTACCATATCCTGACATATTGGTGAACACTTCTTTCTTTTTTTGAAAACTATCCCACACCCTTTTTCTATTAGTTGGAAGGCTTGGCAATAGGTTTCTTAGTATAGGCCCTTTTTCATTTGACACAATGCCACTAGGACTGCCTTATTTTCATTTGATGGTCGATGCTTGCTCCTATCTTAGATTTAGGTTTAGATTAGGCATTTTTCCAACCTGCACACAGTTTAATAAACACCCTTGAACTGTGATCACTTGTGTCTGTCTTTACTGTTGCCACCATGAGTTCCTTACACCGCCCTCCCCCTTTTTATATCTGCCCCCTCATCCACAGAACTTCCTGACAAGAGTTCATATCTGCCAACTAGATATGTGCCACCACACGTAGTGCTATGGTTCTATAGAAGGCACAATTAGTGGGGTCTTTCCTGGGCTTCAGGATTAGCGTAATCATGGCTTCACCATAGAAGGAGGGAGGGAGCCTTGCTGGAAAGCTTCTTGCCAGACTTTCAACAAGTGCATGGACACTTTAGGACTAAATCCGTTAACAAAATACAGCTGTTAGACCATCCGATAGCAGGACTTTTGAGGTGGGTAGCGCTGCAATGGCATTCATTATATCCTTTTCCGTGATTGGGGCATTTAAGAGTATACGGTGCTCTGATTTAACTTGCGCATTGGCATATCGGATAGGTTTGCTTTGAGTTCCATAGGGAATTGTGTATTCTTCCTAGCATACAGGGTCTTGCTAGAAGTATGAAACATATACACTAAGTCACTCAGATCTGACATAAGTGTCCCTTCATCATTCAATATGGTCGCTATGTTGGTAGGTCCCCGTTCAGAATGCAAAACAAAAGAGGTGATGGCTGGAAGCTTTAGAATTAATCTTAACTACTAGCATTGCTCTGGGCAACCCTCCAGGCCATTGTTCTTTGCCTGCCAAGCCATTACAAAAGGGGAAAGACCATATGCAAATCAGGCTTGGTCCCACCCCAAAAGGGGCAGTCTAGCCTGAACTACCAGGTCACATCCCTTCTGCACAAGACCACAAGCATCCAAAAACATGTTTTGGTCTTGTTAGGACTCATCAGTGAGGAGTAGCTTGGGTCTCTCGGCCCAGCAGTCACAGAACCCATGTCTGGGCATACCCGTCCCACTTGGGGTGACTAGAGCAAAACAAAAGAGGTGATGGCTCTTTCAGAACACAACAGTAAGGCTAGTAAGCGGCAGTTCTTCCGTCCTCTCCATATTTCGGGTCTGTGTCTGGGCAGAAACTAATTTCACCTCCTGGTCTGCCAGTGAGCGGAATTGGTCCAGTTGAACTTTTATGGATGGAAGCAGGATGTTATTGCTGGACCTGATCCATTTCAATCTCAAGCTGTCTGATCTTTACCTCGAGTTCCGACAAACTCCTCCTTATGGCCTTATGGACTCCATTCTCTATGTCTATGCAGCATGAAGATAAACCTTGACTGTCTCCCAGATAGTAGATATTCAGGGGGACCAAGCTGATATTAGTTTAAAAAAAGGTGTTAATGACCAGTTTGATGTCCCTTTTAAAAGCTACATCCGACAGTGCATGCAATTTAAAATGCCAGAAGTTGCTCAATCATATTCTCCTCAAGAAGAAATGTCCACAATAAGCGGGGGTGTTCTGATAAGAGTCCTAAGGAGCAGAATACACTCCAGAGACCTATGTAACAGTCCCGTCCCGATTAAGATACATTCAATCCGTCACTGCATTTCATGGACTGAAGAGTAATATGAATATTCCCTATCACTTGGATGGAGTGTCCTCCCCAGGTCTAAAAGCTCAAAATCATACATGCCCTTGTGAATTTCCTGTGCAGGCAATGAAAGAGCTCTATCAACTCTGCTGGATCTACCTAGAGAGGTGTTTAAAATGGTGTTGAAATCTCCAGCCTTTATAAACTGGCTATGAAGATGATTAGCACATTTAATGCTGTTTTTGCTGCCTATGCTCACGTGAGGTGGAGGAGGAGGAGCGTTTAACCCTAACACAAGCGCGGAGGTGAAGTCGAGGCACAAGTGATTATTGGTGGGGGACTGCCAGCCTTTCCAGTCTGTTTTTGCTGCCTATGCTCATGTGAGGTGGAGGAGGAGGAGCATTTAACCCTAACACGAGCGCAGAGTGCTGCACAGAGGTGAAGTGGAGGCACAAGTGCTTATTGGTGGTTCATGGTGGAGCGGCATGGAGGGGGTTACTCCAGTCACCAAGGTCTGCAAGTAAGTCATTGGCCGACCTCCGTTGGTAACCCGGGTTTCCTCACCCCTCTGCACTTTGGTACTTCCGCATGATAGTGGAGTGCGGAAAACCTGTACCCCGAAAGCGGGAAAGTGAAAGCTGGACTGTTGAAAAACTGTATGTGAATATATTTGCACTGCCCTCCACTTTTGCCTGCTACTCTATGTCCAGCCAACTGAGTGTTTATTTACTTATTCCGGCAATTGGATAAGGAGGAGTGTGCCAAGCTAGAATCCCTCCCGAGAGCCGTGCTACTGGTTGACTATTGATTTGCCACTGAAATCTATCGCTCTCCAATGCCTTGACTGTTTCAAGTTTTGTGTTTATGAGAGTGGGGTTAGGGGGAGACAGACAGACTAAGGCTGCTCCTTGAGCCATCAGGAGTTCCCTGTCCCCCCCCTCGGGATCCCTGGAGGTTTTTCCTGAGAACTGGCTGCTGGTGGCCATCTGTGACCGTGGGTGTTGTGGCTGCCTTTGGAGCCGAACAGTCCTTACTAAGCTATCAATCCAGGGTGGCGGGTGGCTGTATTTGTCCCGCAGATGGTTGTGGTCATCTGTGGCCAACAACCCATTACCATTTGTTTCTTATGCACTGGCGCATGCCGGAAGGTCCCACTGTATAGTCACCATTTAGACATTGGCGTTTTAGCAGTCTGTTTACTCTATTTAACCAATTTTATAATGGCTCAATTTTACTGTTCTTAGGCGTATTTCCACCATGGTGAAAAGAAAAGCAAGGGATGATCGGAGACCGGGGGCGCTGACAGAAAGGGCAAAAAAACTAAAATTAAAACAGCCCAGGAGCTTGCCAAGGTTAAGCCCCATCTTTTGCAACACTCCCTTGATTCGTATTTGGAAGACATGGCCAGCAAAATAGTGAATCGCATTACTGTTACTGGAAAAGCAACATGGGGTGCTATTTCAGGTTCAGGAGGGAATCCCAAAGGTAGCACCACTGAAAAAAAATGTTGTATTGAGGGGGTGGGCGACTAAGGGGGCACAGTGGTTCAGGCAATGGCTCTACAGGAGCAGTTGCTTGGGGTGTGTATGCCTCAGGATCCTCTGCACCCTGGTACGGAGGCAGAGAAGGAAGTAGAAGTGGAAGGGGAGGGGGTGAGACTAGGGATGGGGGACCGGATGGTGAGTGTTAGAGGTTACAGTTTATCATATTACAAGTTATTATATTTAAATGTCTATGTATTGATGGGCTTGTGTGTGCAATACATCTCATTCATAACTTGGTTACTGTTGTCATAATATGTTCACTGACATCGCCTCCTGGATTGTGGGGTCTCAGCATCTGAGGTACTCCACATTCCACTAGGTCAGTTGAGAAGATTTACCCTGGCTAGGGGTAGTTGCTGTTACTAACTCAATAAAGAGTTAATTATAACTTTGCACAGTGTGGACCCATCATTATGTGTCTTAACAGTGAGGGGGTGTAGTAACAGATCAATTGATGAATAGCCATATGGGTGGGAGCCCGGAGAGGGAACTGAGTCAGGATCTAAATTCCTCCTCCAGGGGGGAGGAGGATAAGCTCTGGCTAGAATCACTTCTAGATGTAAAGCTCAAGCCCCTTTAGACCATCCTGGAGTCATTGTGGATGTTTAAGTCTGGGGTAATGAACACACTGGCTATCCTGGATGACTCAGAGTTCTAACAAAAAGAGTGGCAGAAATATGTACAATTGGGGTTGGGGCAAAGCCAAATGGTAACATACTATCGGGGGGGGGGGGGTGAGTGGTGAGCGTCCTGGCCCGGTCACTGAGGTTGGCGTGCTGGTGATGTCGGTAAAGGATAAGGCAGTAACCACACAGTTAAGCTCAGTAACTGTTAATTCAGATTTTACGGGTACTGGGAGGTCCGACTTAAGCTTTAGGACTTTCATAGGGGACACTGGGGCTAAAATGCATATAGGAGGGCTGGAGAAGAGCATTTTGAATTTACTGCCTGCAGCAGCCCCTCTTTTGGGGATTATCATGGGTGTACCGGGGCTCCATAAGTGTGGATTTGAATCAACTATTTCACTGATGAATAAAACGACCCATTGGATCAACACCAACCTGATTGGACCGAGCATTGACCCAAGCCTTATATTAATGGCAAAAAGGGTAGGAAGGGTAGGCCGAAAACCCAAATGTATGAAGGGGGACTGCATAGTGGTTTCCTTCTTGGATGCAACGATGGTTTGTTATTTGGTCAACTCTAATTTATCCAGAGGCCTAAAACCAAACAGCTACAGTCTCCATAGTAGGCTGGTCTCTCAGGATTTGTTTTACGGTTGTACAGGGAGGGTGGCTAATTCAGGGAACCGCTTCAGCAAATATGTTAGGAGGAGGGAAGCACAGAGTTACCCCACGCACAAGGGCCTTTGTATCCACCTCTTAGCCACAGATTACCCTTGGGTTGGAAGTCCAACCCTAATTTAGAAAGATTGACCCCACAGAAGGGAGGGGAGCATACTATTGGGGTTGAGCTAGCTAATCGGTATGAGGCCCTAACCTCTTGTGAAGATCTGGACTGACGTACGGCTGACCGGCCCAGCCCAGTCGACTGGGAGCTTTGTGAGCGGGGCGGGTCCTGAGATTGGGGGGGGTACACATGTTATCTAAAGCAGCCCCTTTGGTAGCTAGCTTTTTATCCTGGAATATAGCTAGGCCAGGGGAAAATTCAAAGGGGAAGCCAATGTGGAGATTTAAAAAACCCACAATTAGAAGACCCAAGAGTGAAACAGGGTACCCCGTGGGCTCCATCGTGGCCCAAAGGCCTTCCGCTCAACCTCGGAGGCGCATGTAGCCCGGTGCCTGGAGGAGAAGTAAACCACGAGAGTGACACCCGACCACAGGAGAAATAGAGTTCCCCCTGAACATAGGCGAAGGTGCCCCCATGCTTCGTTGGTGCCCCCCATGCTTTGTTGGTGAGAGAGGCTTCCCCGGGACCACTCGGAGCCGTGGGGCAGAGAGAGGGCTTGTAACCAGCTTGTTGCGGAGTGGGGAGACAGACGACGGGCAGTGGCTGGGGGGCCTCAAAGCACACAGGGGCGTCACAGCACATGGCCCAATGCCGCCTCGCCTCGGAAGGATCCAGAAGAAGAGGTGAGGAGGTCGCAGGGGGATGAGGAGGCCCAGAGGAAGCCAAATCACAAGCCAGGCTCCCCCCTCCACACTTGGCATAAACGCTCCGAGACACGCGGGTGGGAGCGGGGGCCCGAGAACTCTCCCAGGCCCTCTTTTTTTTCGGTGTGCACGGGCCCCAACGTTGGAGGGCAGGGCGGCTCGTGGACTCCGGGGGCACGAAGAGGGATAAAACAGCGGCCCTCGGGGGCTTCCACAACGAACCCCGGGGTGCCAACAAACGGGACCCCGACCTGTTCCAGCGCAGATCCCGGGAACCCCTAAGGAGACTGAAGCAGGCGCAGAAAATAAGCAGGCAGCAGGTGCCCCGCCATCCCAGTCCTCAGTGGAGCTCCGAGCCATGCAGTCCAGCCCACCCATGCCAGGGAGAGACAGAGAACATGGAAGGAGCCTAAGGCCAGAAGCAGAAGGCTCAACACGGGAGGCCCCGCCAGAAACCGGGCCCCAGACCTCATCTGAGGAATCTCTAAAGAACTCTGGGCTTGCAGTGGGGCCGCTCCAGGGCAAAACCAGATCTGGGCTCAAGGCATACAAAACAAAGGAGTCTGGAACGAGGTCCCAGGGGTACAGACAGGGAAGCCTGGAAGTCTGCACCAAACTATTGGAACCCAGGGGACCGGAAACCTGGAGCAACCATTGATAGGCGCCCCGGAGCAACAAGCACTTACCCACGCAATCCTATCCCTCCAGCGTTTCCGTAGGCCTCAAGCAACACTAGGAGCTGGGCCTGCCAACACGCACTACAATATGGCCACAGGAAGTGCCCCCCCACCACTTACCAGGGATGATCTTAAAGACATTCTGCAGGAAATCAAGGTCATAAGGACAGATACACAGGCCTCGATAGTGGATCTTAAAGGGAGAGTTGACACTCTTGAATAGCAAATGTAAGGTATGGAGAATAACCACCTCCAGACTGATCTGCTGGACATGAAATATGAAGCGAGGCTGACAAACCTGAAAATGAGAGAAGAGGACATGCTTTTGAAGATGGACGACCTTGAAAACAGGGAACTCTGATATAACCTGCCTATTCTAGGGTTGACCAAACAAAAGGGGGATACAGCAGCGGGCGTTGGGAGGATAGTCCTAGGCTTAATAAAGCAACTCTTCACCCTGGAGGTGGGCAAGGAAGTCCAGCTGGAAAGAGCTCATAGGGGTGGTGGAGGCGGAGGGAAAGGCCCAAGATCCATCATGGTGCGTTCCCTCCGCTACAGAGAAAAGATGGAGGTCCTAGAAAAGGCGAAGAGACTGGGGAGCTTCTCCTTTGAGGGGGACACAATCAGGATTTATCAAGATCTCTCCGCCCTCACACTTACCTGCAGAAGGGAATGCCGTCTCCTCACACAATGGCTCACTAACAGGATATACAATATAGATGGTCCTACCCATTTGCCCTCGCATTTGAATGGGATGGAGTGGATTGAGTCACGGGGGAAGGAGGCTTTACGAAGGGACCCTGACGCCCCAGGAGCATAGACGAGAAACACAGGGCCCCTGTGCCAAAAAGATGATGAAGGGCAAGAGAAAATGTTTTAAAAAACAACACCCCGACGCATGATCTAGAGGAGGATTAAAAGATCGGGCTGCATCAGAGGTGCAGGAGTCGGGAAAAGTTAAAGGACCCCAGCCGGGGGTGGCGAGGAGATAAGAAGGACAGCGAAGGACGGACAGACCTCTTCCCCGAGTGGCTTGCCAACTGGCAAGCGTCGCAGACAAGGATGGGAGGGGGGGGTCGAGGGGAGGGAAAGGGTTGGGAATATATTGGGTCAGGCACAACATAGATCAGACTCAAGAAGTGAGCTGAGCGGCTTCCATATGGCCGGAAGAGGTGTGAATCCAAAAATGTCATTCGATGACAGACAATGAGAAAAGGGGCCGGGTCGAAACTTTAAGGCTAGGATCGCTTAATGCAAAGGGCCTTAACTCACCAACAAAGCGCTCACTCTTGGGGAGTGAAATGAAGAATGCAGCTCTGGGTGTACTCCTAGTACAAGAAACTAGAACAGTGAAAGGGGAAGAAAGGCGTATTCCAGGTTCACATGTGGGCCAGATATTCTGGGCATCGGGCCCCACCAAAAAGGGAGGTGTTGGGATCCTACTCCGCAGAAACCTTAGGCTCACAGAGTCGTCAGTTTGGGGCAGAGCAGATGGAAGAGCGGTGGTGGTCTCGGGAAACCTGGAAAACTCCAGAATTTCCATAGCAGCCATTTATGGCCCAAATATGGGTCAGATGCAATTCATCAAGGAGGTACTGAGGGAGGTTTTGGATAGGGCAGAGGGGCTCGTCCTCTTGGGAGGCGATTTTAACATGTGGGCGGACCGGGGATTGGATCATAGTGGGAAGCCGATCCCCACAGGTAGTAGGGGGGGCGGACAGCCGTACAGAGGGTTCTTGAACTTAATGTGGAACCACAGGTTGGTAGATCTTTGGAGGGAGACTCACACAATTATGAAAGGCTATACATTTTACTCCGCAGTCCATGGCTCCAGAACCAGGATTGATTATATATTTCTGGAACACCAGCATATGAGCAGAACAGATGCTTGTAAACATCACCGGGTAAGCTGGTCAGATCATGACCTGGTTTGGGCAGACATTATTATATCGGGTTTAAAACTGAGGGAATCATTGTGGAGGTGCAACGACCTCCTATTGAGGGATGCAGTTATTAGAGAGGAGATGATGTTTTCAGCCATTAGAGAGTACTTTGAGTTAAACAACACTGGTGAGGTTCACTTGGAGACAGTATGGGAGGTGGCTAAAGCGGCGGGGTAGATTGATTAGTGAAGGGGTGGCCAAGAAGAGAACTAGAACGCTCTTGTCCCACAAACAAAGATCTGAGATATGCCTATTGGAGAGAGTCGAGGGGAAGGAAGTGGAAGAGAAGGAGAGAGACCTGGGGATCACCAAAACCAAGAGACAGGAACTTAGAGAAATGGAGATGGGTAAAATTGTAGTAGGCCTCCAACACCTGAGACAGAAATATTATGAAAAAGGGGGATAAGGCGGGTGCCAGGCTGGTGGCGAAGCTCCGTGCCCAGCGGCCAGATAGATGGGTGCCAAAGATCAAGAATGGGAAAGAGGGGAAAGATCGGACCCAGAGGTGATAGCGGGAGAATTTGCCAGTTTCTACGAGATATTGTACGAGAAGGAAGGAGTTATAGGAGGGGAAACATTAGAATCCTATTTGCAGGGAGTGACCCTCCCGACCCTAAGACCTGGAGAAGTCTCCACCCTAGAGGCCCCAATAACAGATGAGGAAGTTCTCCAGGAAATATCAGGTTTGAAGCTGGGGAAGGCCCCGGGAGAGGACGGGTTCATGGCAGGCTTCTATAAGGCATTTGCAGGCCAACTGGCGGGATTCCTGGCGGATCTGTTCATAAATATTATGTCCACAGGGAGGGCCCCTCCGTCGTTTGGGAAAGCATTAATCAAGGTCATCCCCAAAGAAGGAAAAGACCCTGCAGACTGCTGATCTTATTGACCAATCTCCCTCCTGAACGTGGATGCAAAGTTGTTCACCAGAATAATTGCAACAAGACTAGAGGACCTCCTTTCGAGGCTCATCCATTCTGATCAGGTGAGCTTCATACAGGGGAGGCAGGGAGCAGACACCCTCAGGAAGACTCTCCATCTCATGAGGGAGGCAGCACCCAGGGGGGGCAACCCAGTCTTGGTGGCCATAGATGCTGAAAAGGCCTTTGACCGAGTCAACTGGGAGTTTTTACATGGGGTACTAGAGAAATTTGGTTTCAGAGAGGGTGCCCGACGAGCGGTCAAGGCTCTGTACGCAGAACTGTCAGCCAGAGTTACGGTAAATGGGTGGCTATCACGTAGATTTAATCTTCAGCGAGGGACCCGACAGGGCTGCCCCCTCTCGCCCCTATTGTTTGCAATGACCATGGAGATTTTGGCAGAATATCTGGGGGGGTCCCCTGATGTGATGGGTATAGATGTTTAAACTCGGTCTCTATGCAGATGATATAATGCTCCACGTGAGGCAGCCAGCCCAATCTGTCCCACCCGCCTTGCGGGTGATAGGAGTTCGGGCATTTTTCAGGATTGAAGGTGAATGTGGGCACATTTGGTCCCCACCGGTGAGGGACGCGATCCCTGTCCACAAACATTATCAGTCCTGGTTGGAAGCGGGGATTTGCAGGGTGGGTCAGTTGGTGAAAGAAAATACATTCATAAGCATCCAGGAACTGGAGGAAGCATTGGCCATTGGCAGGCTGTCCCCACTCCTCTATCTAAGATTGAAGGGGGTATTCATGGCAAGGAAATGGAAGCAGCATATACAGAGGCCACTCACCCCAGTAGAGAAGGTCTTGGACACGCATGTAGATATGAAAGGTCTCACCTCCCTCCTGTATACAGCGCTTTTTTTTCCCGCCATGAAGGAGCAATCAGGGGTCTAAGAACGAGATGGGAGAGGGACTTTGGCTGTGAAATTGGGGGCGGTTTATTGGTGCGACTCTGTAGTAGGGCATTTAAGACCTCAATTTCATGTCAATATAAGATGCACGCCACAAAACTGCTTCACATGTGGCAATATGACCTGGTAGTACTCTCCAAGATGTTTCCAGCTGTGATTCCCCGTTGCTGGCACGGATGCAGGGGGAAAAGCCAATTATTGGCATATGTGTTGGACATGTCACAAAGTGCACACATATTGGACAGAAGTGTTGAGCTGGATCAAAGAGGCGGACGGAGGATCCCACCCACTAGACCCAATCTTAGTATTATTTGGACTTGAAAGAAGGGATGAGCGGTTGGACAAGCTTCCACACCTGTCACATTGTTTACTTTTAGTGGCCAGAGCCTGTCGAGCTAGAACTTGGAAAAGGACCTGCCTCCCCATGAAGAAAGAATGGGTGGCAGTGGCCAGGGATATTTATCTTATGGAAAAGATCACAGAAGCTATACAGGGATCCAGCGTTCTGATAGACTGAATGGCTCGGGTTCTTTAGTGCTTTTAGTAACATGGAAAGTACAGGTTGAAATTCCCGGAGAACAGTGACTCGGCCCCACCAAATAGTTAACTTGGAAAACACAGACTTTAATTCAGAGGAATCGGCCCATTGCCGAGGATCTAGTGCCCCGTCGGGACTGCCGACAACGGATTGAACAGTATAAGTGAAAGCAGCGATCAGAGACTGTGCCTTGAAAGGGGGTGGGGGAGGAGGGAGGGGAGGGTGTATACGCCAGGGAATTATCAATTTGTTTTTGTATAAGGTTTATAGGGACACGACTCCCTTTCATGTTTGCTCTGAAGGTTCTCTGTTGTTTCATAAAACCAATAAAAATAAATATTTTTTTTTTTAAAAAAACACAATGTCATTCTCCTGCAAGAGACCTGGGCCTTGGAGACCACACTGGTAGATGGTTACACATCGTAGGGGATCTCAGCGAAAAAAATGCTAGAGTAAGATGTTATGGGGGTCTGGCCATTTTGATTAAAGCCTCCCTAACCTGTAGGTTTATGGTAGTGGAGACTAACATGGACTACCTACAGGTGCTCCGTATTTTACCCTCTAGGGGGGACCCGTTAATCATTTTGAACCCCTATAACAGCCCCCATAAGTCTGAGGCAGATAGGTTAGCCAAAGTCAAGGCGTTTATTGATAAGTTATTTCTAAACAGGAGGAATCGTAGTGAGCAATGCATATGGGGAGGAGATTTTAACCTCAAAATGGGTGTAGGTCTGCCAAAGGATCTGTTAGATCCACTGGAGGACTGGTCACTGAACATCCCCTTGCCCACAATGAAATATGGACGGGTGTGTGCAAAGGGTCTCCAAATGTGTTTATGGCTCAGGGGCTGCGCACGGTAAACAGACGCAAAGCACCCGATATACCGGGTAACGTTACCTTCAATAATCACCAAGGTTGGAGGGGGGTGTGGCCAGCAAGCGGGCAATGAGGACGTGATTCCTCGCTGCTCCCGGTCTGCCAGCTATATCCTGCCTTTATCCTGATAATTCATGTTGTTAAACTCACGAAAATAGCTTCCAAAAGCGACAGAACCCTTCTGCAACGGGTCGCTGCACTATGGAACTGAACCGACGTGTGGTTCCGGAGATACGCGCTGTGGGATCCAGAAGCGGCTGACCGCGTATGCCAGACAAGATGGCCGCCGGGACTGCGAGCTAAGAGGAAGGTGCGCATTACGTTAAAGTCTCCACTGAACCAAGCGCCCCGCGACAGCAACTACCATCACATCGCTGAGGCCGAAATCAGGAAGACTAAACACTGATCCCGACCCCAAACAACACTGCGAGTAGGCGCGAGCGCGCCCATGAAAGCAGGCGGGCACTGGCATGCCCTGCTCCGATACGAGGTGGAGCAACCCTGCTTGAGGACGACAGAGAGGACCAGCTGACGTTACGACCCTGATCACTGCAACGACAAGGTGAGCCACGCTATGGGTCCTCCCACTGATGGGATCTGCAAGTGGCAGCGAGGCTCGGCTCCTACCTGCTGCACCAGCGGTCGATGGAGCGGTCCCATCTTAGGCTGCGAGAAGCTGCTGTGAGCCCCTGGGAACGACGCGACCCGAGCTAGCAGGTGAACCAAGGAAGGCTGCCTGAAGGTGCTCCGGTTGCAGGAGAGCCAGGCCGACAGTGAAGCGAGCAGCGCCTGCGACAAGGAGTGAGCGGGGGCAACCAAATCAAACACATCTCCTACCCAGAGACGGTGCGAAGAAGCTAAACTGCCTAACAACAACGATACGCAGCAAAATTATCCCTGGACCCCAAATGCTCACAGTGGGACCCTGAAAGTGGAACGCGACACGTGGATTGCACCACACGTTCCACAAAGCAACTGAGAATGGAAGGTAAGCTGCTTACGCTGAGGACATGGCTGTTATAAGGTGAATGAGAACTGCGCACTGAATCTACAACGCTCCGAGCTCCCAATAAAGTAGTGATGGGGCTGAGCGTCCAAGGTGAACCCAATAAGACTAATATCCTGTGAATACATCACCTAGCCGCCATAACACACAGCAATAAATGTGGTTTACACACTTAAAATCGCTTGTGAGCTCAGACCGTTATCAAAAGTGACCACCTGCTGGGAGGTGAGCTTGTACACAACCGGTGCGCCGACCTGAGTGGCAGCACGCACTTCAGCGGCTGCAGGGATTTGAGAGAGCAAAACAACATTCTGATATCACCGGCCCCGATCAAAGACTATTACTGAGGACAACTGAAACGAGCACGTCTCCCAGGAAAGGAGGCAACTGGAGTACTGGCCTGCTTGTCCGTGGAGTGAAGCAGCAACAGGGCCCCTAATCCTACACTGTACGAGTCTAAGCACACGTTTTAACTGAGACTAATAGAAACACCTCCTTCCCGAAAGATTGGGTGCCGACCGAGCCAATCCTCAGGCCAACAAAACAAAGGAGGGAGAGGGCATAGGTGATAACGCAGCAGACTTCTGGGAAGAAACCACAAAGTGGACAATGCATATAAACTGTAAGAGAAACTAAAAGGGGGGGAGAGGTGTTAGAGATTACAATGGCACCTCCCTAGCGAGATAGAAGCCAAGGCTTGTGGCTCTGCCCTCTTCGGATTACCGCAGCCGGTCACATACAGCACCATTTGGTAATAAATGCTGGACAGTGCACCTGCGAAGGCGGAACAAGTGTCTCTGGTGAACCACTTGACCAGTATCCACAAGATCCTGAACCAACAGCAACAACTGGATGGTGCCTTGCCGAATCGTTGCGCCTGAAGCAAGCACCCCACTGACCTAAACAGCTGCACAAACATCGGCTGAGAGGGAAGGGAGCAACTGCAAATCAACACTGGCTTGACCACCATGGGGAAAGACAGGGCAAAGAACGCGACAACGCAGAGCAAAATGGAGCAGTACACAATCGCTACCCAAGTTCCCCCGCAGGAGCAGGGCAACTCTGGCGATGCACTGGGACCGAAGGATAACAATATATCCCTTAAAGACATCATGAATGCTATCGCCAACTCAAGGACCTCCATGGAAAAAAGATGGATGGCATAAGTACTGAGGTGTTGCTATTGCACCATGACCTGCAAAAATTCACGGCTCGTACCGGGGAAGCAGAGGGCCGCATGTCGGAAACAGAGAACAGTCTGAGGACTGTAAATCACCAAATGACCGGAGCGTTGGCACGCCTCAAGGCACTGGAAGAACAAGTGGAAGAGGATGAGGGCAGAGCAAGACGGAACAACATCTGGATCCTTGAATTGCCCGGAAAGTCAGAAGGCCCGAGCATGGAGCTATTCCTAGAGCAATGGCTTGCAGATCTATTCGCTCCCAAGACCCTATCAAAATTCTTCTCAGTTGAACGTGCTCAGCGCTTACCAATGGGCAGACAAATACCCAGAGCTCCCCTGCGCACGGTAATAAATCTCCTGAACTATAGGGATTGGGACGCCATACTGCAGATAGCCAGAACTAAGGGGTCCATAACATTTAATGGCTCCAGAATCGCCTTTTTCCCAGACTTCACCAGGGAGGTTCAGAAAGCGAGGCAGTCCTTCGACCCACTAAAGAAACGCCTTCAAGCTCTACACATAAAATACAGACTTCTGTTCCCAGCACAACTGAAAATATACCACAACGGTATGACAGTGCATTTCACGGATCCCAGAGAAGCATGGAGCTGGGCGGAAAGGAACCTAGAGGGTGACTGGAGGCCGAATCGGAGGCAGGATATCGACAGGAGTCGCCCACGACCAGAGAGAGCACCACCTGAGCTCCCACAAAAGGAGATGGAAGCACTGGCAAATGGAGGCAATTACTTCTGGAAGCAATCTCATCCTTTTTTTTTAAGGGGATACCAAATATAATGGCTAATATAGGGTTGTAATATTTAGTATCACCTTGATTTTGAGGGGTAACATTTAAGAAAGCACTGTTTGAACTATCCCTTGCATTGGGGAGGGGAGTACATCATAAACCTACACTGTGACAGCTTCTGGAAGCCATCTCATCCTTTTTTTGACAGGGATACCAAATAGAATGGCTAATATAGGGTTGTAATATTTGATATCCCCTTGATTTTGAGGGGTAACATTTAACAACGCACTGCTTGAACTATCCCTTGCATTGGGGAGGGGATCACATCATAAGCCTTCACTGTGACAGCTTCTGGAAGCCATCTCCTTTTTTGGAAGGGGATACCAAATATTACAGCTAATAGTGTTGTAATATTTGGTATCCCCTTGATTTTGAGGGGTAACATTTAACAACGCTCTGCTTGAACTATTCATTGCATTGGGGAGTGGAGTACATCATAATCCTTCACTGTGACAGATTCTGGAAGCCATCCCATCCTTTTTTTGAAGGGGATACAATGGCTAATATAGGGTTGTAATATTTGGTATCCCCTTGTTTTTGAGGGGTAATATTTAACAACGCTCTGCTTGAACTATCCCTTGAATTGGGGAGGGGAGTACATAATTTCTGTGCACTGTGACTCTGGGCCAGCCCAACGGGTGCTCGGGGCACCAACACAATTAATGTGGCTGGGATCACCCTGATTGTCGTGGTCACACAACAAGACCGCAGCTGCCGTGGTCTCCCGGACAAGCAGCTGCTCTGCAATCACACAGAGGGCCAGTGGCCTGGAGGCACCCTGTTACACATGCTGGTCTGGGGCACCCAGACCACACCCAGACTAGCAGGGCCACAGGCCTGTGAACACAAGGGGTAGGCCTGCAGGCCCTACACAATGACACAGAGACAGAGTGCCATTACATTTAGTCTACCACCGTGGTATTGAACGTGCGTGCGGAGGCTCCTTCTTCCAGTCAGGTATGAGGCTGTCATGACATCCTTAGAGGGTGTGAGAAAAATGGGACAAGACCCTCTTTTTTGTGAGGGGGCCTGACTCTAGATGGTGTAGAGAGGAATGTCTGAGAGTATTAGAGTCAAAAGGCCTAGAACAAGGGTAGACTTTGACTCTAATCCTCTCTTGACATCCTTAGAGGGGCAATACATGTTCTTAAAAGGGAAACAACACAAATACTCCTGCTATGCTATGAGATGTGTAATATATATATTGTCAGTCTTGTTTATTGTGTGATTTATCCGTGTTTCATGTCAACCCTGTAAAATGAAATTATTTGTATGTGTTTTATGTGCCTGCCATGATGACTGCACCGCTACACAACACCTTCTACAGTGAACCCATCTATCGGGTCAATTTCCCTAAGGAGGTAGTATTCCGGAGTATTCTTTCAATTTCCAAGCGTAGTTTGTGTACCCATTTCCATCACTGTTGGCAGCTGTGATTTATTCAGCTACCAACAACCAAATAACCCACCAAGTGTTGGCAGCTGTGATTTTTTAAGCCACAAATAACCATATAACCAACCAAGTTTCAGTTAACTCAATGCAGTTCAGCTGACTGATCAAGTAACAGTGGCGTACCGAGCCTGGGGTTGGGGGCCATGCTCCCACCCCACGGGCTCTTTTTAGAGCCTGACCGGGACTTTCGTCAGTGGGCCACCCTTCTCGTTCGGCACCTCAATGAGGGTGCCCAACGAGAAAGGTGTCCCGCTGGCAGGACAATGTGTGCTCAGTAATTCCTGCTCAGCACAGTAATTGTCCTGGCAGCAGGAGACCTTACCCTTTCCGAAACCTCTGGCCGGACAATGTTCCAAGGAGCTCAGGGCAGCAGCAGAGGGGATACTAAGTTCCTCTGTGTCAACAGAGTATTTCAATGTGAGCCATAGGCACTACTGAGAGGAAGGGGGTACTATTAGCAGGGACTTTTGTCCCTTTAGAAATGTGCATGGCAGGGAGTGATCAGGTGTGAGAAGGTTGCATAATGCTGCAGGCTTTATGAAATAATGACTATGGCTTTACCCAAGGGGGATTTGTTAGGCTCACATTAATCTGCATGATGCCATTGTGACTTTGCATGCAGGATGGGGAGAATAAAACCAAATGTATCCTCTCATTGCTCAACATATTTCTATAATGATGTATAGTTAATAATGAAAGGGAAGTGCGTTATATAATGTGCTTTGCTTACAAAGCATTGATATAAATAAAGTATTATTTAAGCACATAAAATGCAAATTGAAACATTATCTAAATAAACTAAAACTGTGAAGATGTGCTCAGTTGCTTAAATTATCCACATCCCGGTTTCACTATTAAGCAAAGTGTGTGATCCTGGGCAGCTCATGAAATCAGACTCTTATCTGCATCTCTGCAAGTGATTCACTTAAAAGCTTGTGTGTTAAAATATGATGCTGTTATTTTTTTTTTTTTTAAAGCCCGACTTGCTCCATGTATAATAGTGCAATTTAGGTATTTTGCACCACAAAATAATTTGCCACTTGGCTTACTTATGAAAACTTATTCTAAAGTCATTTGCATTCTGCCTCCAAGTATCAAAGACTGATGATGTGCTTTCTGTGAAGTAATGTCTGTTGGTGCAATCCACATGCAAATAAGTTGATGTGCATGTATTTTGCCCCAGAGCGCCTGGACAGATGAGTTCCCTGCATTTGTAATGATTCTGCCGTTTTTTTTTTTGGTTGTGTTAAAATGCGAGATACCACTAGTAATGTTAACAAAACAATAGATTCGGGTGGGCGGTTTGTGGGCGCGAATGAGACAACCTGGAATTGCGTGCACTGCATTTGAGGGGAAAGTAGCAGGAGTTTCACCGTGGTTGTCCCCCCAGCCTCTCTTGCGATGCTGAATAGTCCCCCGACTGGACAATATGGAACTCGGGCGTTATGCCGGTGTTGTGCAACATGTGGTACCCCATACCGAGGCTCGGAACTCGCCTATTTAGGTCTGCGATCTAGGAAGACAGCCGAAGACAGGGGATACGGGATCGGTATGAGATACCAAATAATACAGAACAGCGGCATGGCAGAGGCCACGCTGTATGCCACTGAACACCCCATTCGCGGATTGCAGGGGCAGCCGCCGAGAGAGAACCAACAAAGAGGCGCCAAGAAAAAGAGTGACGGGGAGTATGACGCGCAGTTCTCATCTCACAAAAGAAACAAAGCGTCCTCACACAAATACGATCAGAGGGGTGACAGGGGTCTGACAAAATAAATAGTCTCAAAGAAGAGGGCAACACATTACACAAAGCCGACCAAACACAACACCGACACACGCAGACTGCAAAAAAAAACTAGTCACGTCCTGACTCGCGTACCCGTGCCGTGCGTCAACAAAAAGACTAATACGCGCAATAATAGGCACGTCACGGTGATATCATTGGCTAGTCAAAGAGGCGGCCCCCGGCCGATCACCCTATAACCAATAGGAGTGGTGAGTAAGGTACCGTTTATCCTATCACCTTCGGGACTATATTTTATGTGTCGTTCGCGGATGGATACTTTCAAACCTATAAAGGACACTGACTATCACAACGCGAGTGATTTCCCAGGTCGCTCTATATGAAGATGATGGTGTCATGGAGTGGTCTTGTGATTTAGGTACGTGTTGAAGTGTGGGCGTCCTATCGAGATACGTTTCGCTTGAAATCGTCGGGACTGTTCGTTTTGAATAAAGGTCCTTATAGCATTGTGTCGGTGATTTCTATTGAACCACAGTTAAGTGTCTGTTTTTGTCATACTGGTGATAGTGCTAACGGGGACTGGTTGTTTTCACGATGTAACTTGGATGAACTCGTTTCCTAGAGCACCACTGTTTTTGGGGCAGAGGTGGCGCACGTCGCCATGATGTGGCGCACTGGTGTTCAATGGAAGACGGCCATAAATTCGCTATAGCATACAATTGAGTCGGGGTGTTAATGTTTTAGAGTATCTGGCAGTGGAATGTTAAATGGCTTTTATGAGATTGGGTAGCGTTATTTGTGAGGTGGCCTACTTCATGGTATGACCGTGTTCTTTTTTTTTAGCGAAATTCTAATATGGGCGTTATCTGTGGCTACAAAATGGCGGCCGCACGTAGGTTTTGACTTAAGATGGCAGTCGGGTGGTACTTATACATGGCAGTCAAGAATATGGCATCTAATGATGATCATAAAATGGCGTCCGTGCGTAGGCTGTATCCTAAAATGGCGGTTGGGCGTTACTGATAAGTGACTGCGGTGTAGAAGGCGACCGTTAATTTATCTACAACTTAGGTTGGGTGGATTGTGTCCAGGGAAGGCGAGGGCAGGGTGTTATTTTACCGAGAAAGTAAGGTGGCTGTTTGTATCCACTTTATTGATGCAGCGCCCTAAAATGGCGGAAGTAATGACGTTACTGGCGTGAGGCGGCGATGTAAGTTTCCGAAGGCGGCCGTTCGGTTGTTTTCAGGTCACATTTAACGACGTAATGTTAATTTGGATGGCGAGGCTTAACGGAATCTTACGATGGGCGTGGAATGTTCATAACATGGCGGACGTCCGTTGGTGATATAAGATGGCGGCCGGTCGGTTCTGAAATTTGTTTTGTGGTGGGGTCTTGCAGGAACCGTCTATAAGATGGCGCATTGTTTCGTCTGGGAGGCGCTGTTTTTAAAATGTGCGGTGCCACACGGTCGACTAACATCTTCCTAAGATGTACTTGGGTGACGTAAGGTGGGGGTGTAGCACTACTTTTTGCGGCCGCCATTTTAGTAACCTGCGGGAAAGTATTTCATTGCAGGGGGAGTGGAGGTTTCCTTGGCTACGACTTTGAGATACTGCGGGACAGATACTTGTGTGTTTCGGTTGGATAACCGCCTGATGGTGAGGTGGTTTTGGATTCGGTTGACACGCTTGGTTGCACACGTTCCGTCTGGGGAGGTTGTCTAGCGAGTTTTTAATCCACTGTTTTAGATCAACGCCTTAGTTTTTGGATTTAGTGGCCGCCAACGATTTGTGGGGCTGTTAGGTAAGGCAGCGCAGGTTGAGTTCTTACTACAATCTTATATGGGAGCCAGAAACCCGACACCCACCTGCCCTGGATGGCGCGTTCTCATCGGAACTTTGTGCACAGATGGAAAGCTCCGTGGACAATCAAGCTTTTTACAAACTGAAAACGACCACCCAAAGCCGCATACCATTAATGAGAACACCGTGGACTTTTGTCGCAATGGGCGCATCGCCACAAAGTTTCTGAGAAGTGTTGACACGCTGAACTAAACTGGTGCTTAACGGCGCTCCTGATTTCGCAGTTTGCCCGTGGTGGACTGCCTTGGTAAATCATTCTGCAGTTATGTTTCCAAGACAGCCCTTGGTTGGTGGGGAGTTCTCGTGTCGAGTGCACGTTGGTAGTACAATATTTAAACCTATGCTCTCTTTTAGGACTGGGCCCCGACCTGAAGGTGGCTATGCTGCTCATGGACCATCAAGGCCAATATTTGGAACACACTATGCAAAGGTTGAGATTATCCGTTGATGGGGTCGGGTGGGGGTTACTGCTATAGCATCTTGCATAGGAACTGCAGTTACTCAAATAGAATCGAGTATGACGCTTTGACCCTAAGGCTTCCGTGCTCATGTTTTGCATTTTAGACATACCATTTCCATGCCCATCTCGCTGCACTGGTTTGTAATGGCAGTAAATGTGCTTGCTTATTATGGTACTTTAAAAACCCTTGCTCCTCACTCGCATTTCCTGTACATTGTATGGCAATAGAAAAAAGTTAATCCGCCCCAAAATGCTCACTCCTTTTGCAGGGTTCATGGCCCCGGAAGTGTGATTAACCGTTAAGCATCAAGAGTATATTTGGCTTAACTTGTTTTCAACGTGTCCCTTGCCATAGATTTTGGTGCTGTGAAAACATTAATTTGCAAGTTTTTTTACCTGTGCGGTACGTGCAACGTTCTATAAACTAGCCTGGTTGCAAATTGGGTATTGGTTACAGCGGTGCTACATTTTCATCGTTTGGTGTGTTTTTACCACTTTCAGGTAATATACTAAGTTTATTAGAAACTACTCTTGAGATGGGCGAGTTGAAAAAGGTTTCCATCTGCTGCTGACCGTTAGCAAATGTTGCAAGTAAGCATTTTTCATGTATGGTTTGTGTTGTACATTTGATGTGTTGCACTTAAAATCGCTACTTTTCTAATAAACTGAAAATAAAACTGAACTAATTTCTTTTAATGGTGTTGTTTTTGGCGGGGGTGAGTGGGTGTGATATGTCTGTTGCTGCTTAATTAAACTGTCCCAGCCACGTTCTACTTTAACAAACAGCTCTTCTTTTTTGGTTCCAACAGCTGGTGAAATACCCAACTTTGCTGACGTGTTTAATATGGACAGTTGTGGGGATTCTAATGGTTTGATCTAAGTGGTCAGGGAACTGGGGTCATGGCTTCAACTCTTCCTATGGATGAATCAAATGAGGTAAAACGCTGTAGAAGCAGTCTTTTATTCAGCCCGCTGACATTCGATATTCGTTTGCAGTCCATCCTACTTGGCTATGAAGCCGGGTGCATGCAACCTGATAGAAGGTAGTTTGGGATGGTTCGTTGCAACGTCACAAACCTCGTGGGTACCACGCGAAAAGGTAAACCTGCCCAGAAACGTTCAGTAGCCCTTCAAATGGAAAACTATCGGATTGTACCTTACCAGTGCATAATACATTCTTTTTGATTTCAGCAGTTGGTGCAATACCCAATCAGCTAAAACACCAACGTCTCGTCCTGCTTCCAAGTCATTTAAGGCCAAGTTGTCACCACTAACTACTTTTTAAATAGGCCACGGAGTGGACTCCGTTTGCGATACTATGCCGTGGACTGCAAAGGTAAAACATTTACATTAGTAAAATACTACAGGGCTGTATCACTATCACCGTGGTGGGTGCTTTTAACCACATGCCCGTCAACTAAATTGAAACTGCACTTTAAAATCCGAACTTTGAAAAATGTCATGGGTTTAAGTATTGCGGCCCATTCATGAATTAACCCGTCATACAGTTGCATCGGGTTGTGCCTAGCAACAAAGAACACAGGCATATATCTACAATAATGAGGGGGGCTAGTGGGTGGTAATTTTCACAGGCATATATCTACAATAATGAGGGGGGCTAGTGGGTGGTAATTTTAAAATGAATGTTAAAATTGTTAGCGACATTTGGCGGGCTTTCACATCGATTTCTTTGTGGTTCACTGGTGGCGTTTGCTTTCAGATAACGAAATTAAGCTTTCAAAGATTAGTGAAGTGAAGCAGTGACAGTTGGCTCTCAACCTGTCCGCGTTACATGAAGTCTGGATTGTGGTTTAGCGAGGGTTTCACATGGGGCTCTTCCCAGTTTATACACATGCAAGTGAGGAAGCATTGACCCTGGCTCTTGACAAGAGCCTTTTATTTGCCATTTTGTTGCAGCTCTTATTTTTTTAATCCTAGTGTTAAAGTAGTTAAACTTTTGGGTGTTAGTACAACTGTCTTTTGGTCTTGAATATGCCAAATGTTGGAGGACATTTTAAAAATTGTTTTTGCCGCATTTGCAGGGAGTTGTCAATTGACTTCGGTTTTTGATGCATCTAGTCCCCTCTACATTTCGTTAACTGCCATGGACTCGTACATTTTATGCTCCCCTACTATCTCATGCCCATCGACTTCCAGTTGGATCAACTTTTACAAATCTTAGGTGCCAGGCCATTGACAGTTGTGTTTCTGTGATCTTGAGGGGCAAATGAGTCTGGTGTCCTTTACAAATTGTTGATAGCATGGGTGCCTGATCCACCCTCTTTAAAACCTACTTTTGTGGGTGTGACGATGCACAATTAATACTTTTTGAAAGGCGTTATCTTGTCACGTCAGTTTAAATCCCTTTCTCGAGTTGGTGTCGTGATGCTCACACTCGATGCATCATACATGGCACAATCAAGTCCCGTATTTTGCTGGTAAGTTTAGCCTTTCTAGCCCCAATAATGGTTTCTTGCTGTTGAGGAAATCCTGGGTTTCGCTCCGTCTGTATCTTGGATGAATGTCATGTTCTGTTAAAGGGACTTATATAGCGCACCAGCGGAATGGGTTCCCAGGTGCTCTGGCGGATCTGTAAACAGGGAGGACGGATAGGGTTAGTGGGGAGGAGGAGAGTGGGAGAAGTGATGTGCTGTTGGCAGCTTCAGCTCGGTATACAGTGCTGGGCTTTGGTGCTAGTATCGGACGAGGCTGTGGGTGATTGTGTTGATGCAGTATGGTAAAGTGCGTGCCGATTGCTGGGAGAGATGTTTGTGGGTTAAGTATGCAGAGGGTTGGATTATTGGGGTCTGTATCATGATTCAGGTGCTTATGGTTCCGTTGTCTATATGTGGGTTAGGTTGCTGGTTGCTCGCGAGCCGAATCGCTTTGTTGGTGCTGCGCTGATCCAGCTGTATCATAGTGAGTATTGTTTCGATTGGTAGGTGCGTCTGAACCTTATCTTCAGATGTGGGACTAGGTAATATCTATTCTCGGTTATGTAGTGTGATACTGGTCGAGCTAGTCATTCCTATGGTATTTACATATACTGTAAATACCATTGCCAAGATACTTCTACATGTCCATGCTAATTAGTTTTTCGTACTGGAGGGCAGACTGCAACCTTTCATACTTAATAAAATTCACTCCATATTTAAAAAGCAGAAACTATTTTTATACAATAGATGATGTGGACACATTCGGCTGAATTGCTGCCAAAATTAACTTTGCCAGTTTCATTATTGGTACACTTTTAATATAGGTAGGGAACTGAGTTATCAGCATTGGATTAGTTTGAGTTGAGGCCATGTGAGTAGATCAAGTTTAACACATGCACCGTGTCTCCAGCCCTAAATTATGGTTGCTGCAAGGATCAAATTTAAATTGCTATGCATCACCCAGAAGATCACCCAGAAGGCTGTCTGTGGCTGGGGACCATGCTATATCTGCAACTTGCTCACCACATACAATCCTTTCAGATCGCTCACCACATACAATCCTTTCAGATTCCTCCGATCCTCTGGCTGAGAGCTTTTCCTTGGCTGGCTTCCTCTGGACCACCCGCCCCACTGTCGTGAGCCGGATATCCTCGTTCTGCAAGCATATCAAGACTCCTCTTCTCCCCTAGCTCCGATCTGTGCTAAAACCCAAAGTTGCTGTGGTTGATCGCCTGGACTCTTGTACTTCTGGTTCCAGGCCTTTCTGTCCAGTCTGCCCCGCACTTGCCCTCCCCCTTTCGAGTGGTCACTGCCTGACTATACCTCTTGTTCGTCCAGTGATCCCATGGAATTGGTTATTTGAGCCATGTTTGTTCTTGGAGTGGATCCCACGCTTTTGGGTGTCAAAATAGAAATGGCTTCCATTAACCTGCCACCAGGCCCGCGCATACAATTCTATAATCGGGTTGCCAATGATTAAAGAAAGTCCCTCTGCTGGAGCTTTGGGTTCCTTCAGTTTGTTTGCATGAGTGCATGTTAACTCTGCCATGTTGCCAAGTGTAGGTTATTGATGTCTGGATCACCAGGTGGGTTTCCACTAAGCCATGTATCGTGCAGCATTCTAAAAGTTGCGCGTTGGTGTTTTCGTCTAAAAAATCAGTTTAGTATGCACATTCTGGCCCACGGCTTACGCAATTGCTACTGTGGTCTCCTACAATGTAGTTGGACCTTTCCATTGGCTCCACCAGTTAAGTAAGAATGTGTAGGTGTCATTATCCAGGGTTAATGCTACTCAATTATGGATTTGATTGATAGGAGCTAAAACCAACTACCCTACCTGTGGGAAGCAATGTGCAAACTGATATAGTCAGTTATGTTTGTTGTAATTATTCCATGTATTGCATGCTCAAAAGCACCCTAGTACACTGAATTTCGGGTACTGCAGGAAACAAATATTGAAGTCACTGAATCGTTGTCTGTTCTACTGTTGATGCAAGCACAGCTACAGTGACCTCAAAAACAATCAATGGGGTTATGGCCCAAAAAAGGAATACAATACCATGTGCTTATACCGGATCCTGTCCCTCAGGAATCACTTAACTGGGGACTGATTTCATGCTCTCGTGAATCTGCATGTGTGAGGGAACTCCAGTTTAAAACTTTTGGGAAGGGCTAAGGCTGCCTGCTGATATGGTCCCCAACCCATTCAGCCTTCTCTTCCATCTTGGACTGGGAAAGATCTGCCTACTTTATGCAGAAGCTCAGTTAGGGGGGGGGTAAATGGGTATTAATTAAAAACCACTTTGCCCAGCATAGAACTCTTATCTGCCACGTGCGGCCATGTAGCATCAAGTGACTGTTCGCTAGTGCACTTGATGTTTCTAACTGGGTTGAAGGTAGACCATAGTGTGAAATGGAACCTCACGTTCATGGAAGACCGCACATTGCATTCCTAGGACTGGGGCCTAATTTCGCAATCAAATGTGAGCCTGGGTACCAGGCAGATTGGAGTTTTGAGGATCTGTGCCAGCATGCCGTCTGAGGTTGGCACTTTTAAAAAAAATGTATCCAACATTTGCATGCTACCTATACGCACGTTTTTCCAGCCGCCACAAGACAGAAAATGGGGGGGGGGGGGTGACGGTACCAGTAACTTTCATGTGGCATTCTGACAAAGTGCAAGGTGTGGGTGGGAGAAGTGCAGGAGGTGGGGGCCCAATGGGCTTAGCGAGTACTAAGGGGAGCCACGTGGCAAGAGGAAAGGGAAACTAGTGCGATGGACTGGGTGGACCAAATTCAGCCTAGGGTGGGTGGGGGCAAGTGCCTCACCCCTGTAAGACTTCTGAGGGACCAGTTGCAGTGACATGGGGGCATTCAGTGGGGGAGAAAAGGAACTACATTTCTCTTTAGACTTCTTACAACTCTTAAACACTTAAACACCTATTCACCATGCCTCTGAAACTCATCAACTGAACATTGCACTCTGGAATGCTCGGTCTGTATGCAACATCACTGACTGCTTTGACTCCAGCTCTCCTCCCCCATGACCTTGTATCGCTGAAACCTGGATTTCTCCATCTGACACTCCGGCTGTCCTACACGTCCGACACCTCTTCCCGCCCACCTCAATGCCTCCAATTCCATGTCGTCCTACTTCTTGAATTCGCCATCTCCATATATTTCCCTCCTGGTCCCACTGGATCATTCACTGGATCCTGGTCCCAGGATTATTGGACACATCCATGAACCTCCTTCCTCCAAAAAGTGACTTCCCTCTCCAACCACTTCTCAAAATCTGAACTTCAATCTTTTCCTAGTTACCTATCGCTGCAGGGGGTAACTTGGAATCTCAGTTGTATCTACTGTTGCACCATCCATATCTGATCACTCAAATGTTTCCACCATCACCTTTATTCACCACTTACTCTTAACCTATTACTAAAAAGACATTTAAACCTGCCCCCCCTTCTGACCTACAGTTCTCACTGCCCCTTCACACCTGATACCTCTTCCACCAACACTGCCATCTACAGCTTCCAATCCCTAGTGTGACTCATTCTCTCACTTCCAACTGTTTACTTTCACCCCTAAGTCTTAGCACCCTGAACTGGGGGTCACCTCATTCGCATGCAATTTGCACAGACATGCAGCAGGTTCTGCGATGGTGGAGGCGTACCCACTCGTATGAGGACCTGCAACTCTACCTCTTTCCTGAACACTCAAAAGTCCACTCTTGATGGAGCTAAAAGGGAATTCTACCTAATTTCCAAAATTGGAGACTCCTGACTTTCCTCCCACATACATTTTACACTCTGCTGTCATCTTCCCACTGTAGTCCCTAAAACTCCTGAAGTGCTCTATTGAAGGCTAGTCCCTCTTGCTCCTCGGCTAGTCACACCCATTGCCCCTAAAATTCGCCTCTCTTCGCTGAATTCTTCAACCTGTCCTTCGATTGCTTGCTTTACCTGTTTTTGAAACTGCTGCAGTCACCCCTCCTAAAAAAGCAAGGGGCTGTCATGATCCTACCAGCCACCTTTCGCTCTGTATCTCTCCTTGCGCACAACACTAAAGTGCTTGGCAGGGTCGTTCAACTGTTTTACCAATTTCTTAGGCATCCACAACCTGCGAGACCCCCCCTACAAGCATGTTTCTGCTCCTTTCATTCCACAGAAACTGCTCTCGTGAATGTTTAACTTTGCCTCTGCTAAGCACTCAAACCTATCCCCCATCTTAATTCTTCTTGACCTGTCTGCTGACTTTGACACTTGATCACTCTGATCTCCCTAATACTCTTGCCTGTGCCTGGATTGAACCCTACCTTGCGAATTCTGAATTTGATGAACATTTCAAGTTGTATATCGGCTATTAAATATTGGATGGTTGCTCACACTCTGATGTTAAACTGTACGAAAACACAGGTACTATTCTTCCCTGCCAAAAGCTCTCATCTCGTCTTCTGCCTATAGTTTCCACCTGACACCCACCCTCCCTGCTTAGCTAGAAACCTTGACGTCATCTATGACCCTTACTTTCAGGCACCTACTTCCTTTCAACACCACCAAGCATTTCCTAACCACTCTTCTCTAAACTGGACTACTGTGCCAGCGTCCTCTTAGGTCCCCCAAACTGTTTTCTGTGTTCTAGACAAGATCATTTACTTGGCTACCATGACTCTGAACTCGCTCGCTTCACACCTACTTCCTTGTACTGTCACCAGGTTGGATGGCTGCAAAACTGGTTCAGATTAAAATTTCTTCTGTTTCACAAATCTATCCACAGTAAAGCGGCACTTTATCTGTCCATAAGTCTTGTAATCTGTTCTGCCTCCTTGACTACCCTTGTTCCTCCTCGCCCTCCCTGGTCTTCCTCTTGCTTCCCTTTCGCTCCACTTGCATGCCTATCTCCTTGTCTGAGTTACTCTTAACCTACCGCTCATCTGCCTGCTAGCTAACATTTTTTCCTCGCCTCTAACCTTTTCTGTTCTTCATTCTGGTCCTTAACCCACCATGGTCCTGCCCTGAGCACAGCTGGGAGTACCGCCCATCTGCGCTTTAAAATGTCCAATGTTGGTCGTCCTTACTGATCTATGGATGCCAATTTGTGTTATCCCCGGTGACTGTTCCATTTACTCCCTTCCACAGCCTTGTCAGAATGGCCCTCCAACTCACCCCATTGTAAAGTGTTATTTCCGGTCAATCTGATTTATTGGACTCTCTTGTCATCGATGGAGCATTGTTCCTTCTGTGTACATGTGTATATATATATAACAAAAATTTTAAAAGTCTTAGAGTGAAAGTTAAGGAACTGGTGGGTTGTGTAAAGACAAAATAAAAGATGCACAGATTGTGCTAAGAAAGAAAAAGGTTGCACGTTTCAGTGCGGATTGTGTGGGGAGGGGGGCAGGTGTGAAGACAAGGAGTAGGAACAAATCATTTCCAGTTTTTGAAGAATTACAAGAATGTTAGAACAATTAGATCTAAATGCAGAGACCTCCAAGATATAAGTGTATCAGTGAAGGAAGGGCATACCTATGTGTGGATAAGAAAGGGCCAACGTAATGGGAATAGTTGAGCACAAAGAACTGATCTGTGAGGGATACTGAAGCATAGTGACCATGGGAGGAGCTGTGGGGTCAGCAACAAAAATCAAACACAGGCTTGAAGCCAGGCATATTATGAGAGACGATCAGAGAAAAGTTCAACGCTGCAGATGTTTTGTCGCACATGGCAAGGCTTAAGGTTTGAAAATGCTGGGATCTGGTTAGCTCCTGCTTATCTTCATACCAATAGCTACCAGGAACTACCTTTGCTTCCCCACATAATTTGATGCAATAAAAATAAACCTTTGTGAAGTTAACCCTGCTCGAGAATGTGTAAATGAGCATTCAGACACAATTGGGAGATATTTAAATCATAACATGTCTCCTAGTAGTGTACGTCTTCTCTGGGAATTGCACTCGCAACAAGCAATAGAATAGCTCCAAGTTCTTCAGATGTAGATCCTGCTTACTGCTTGGCCTGAAACACCCAGGAACTGCTTATAGCTCCTGCTAACGGAGTCCTTATTTCTAGCCCTGCTTAGGAGAGTGAGAAGGGGGGTTAAGCCCGCAGAGCACTGAATAAGTATAGGCACCTTGGGGAATACCATCAATGAAAAACCAGAGACCACACTAAACATTTGCTACTGATATATGTGCTTTCACCTTGGTGTGCTCTGCTAAGGGCACCAACACTAGCAAGTGAATAAAGAAATAGAACCAGATAAGTAATCAATAATTTGAGAAAGTTGGCAAACGCTGTATAGAACCTTAGAATTAAGGTTCTCGCTGTAAAAGGCGCGTACCTTACTAGAAAAGTAGGCCCCAATCAGTCTTTTGAAATCCCTTAATGACGATTGTACGAGTAGTGGCTTGAGTCAACAACTTTAACAGACCATCTCCCAATCCAGCCACCTTAGGGGAGACACAGGAAGGATACCAGACTGGAACACCACTGTTTAAGGGAGAGACTGGGCAATGGCTTCCCTGTGGAGACTGGAGCAGAAAAGGTATGTTTACTCCACCTTTGTGGGTGAGGTGGGGGGGCTACTGTAGGAGTTAATGAAATTGCTGGGCTTAATGGAATTGTACCTTGGTTGGCAGAAGCCATGGGGTCATGGGTGCACAGGTCACTCCCAGGATGCGATGCAGGTGGCAAACTACAATGGTCACTTTCAGAAAACGGCAGATGTTAGTCCTCTAAGGCCCCTTTTTGTAGTTTGGGATGAGGATCTGCGGGGTCGCATGGCTCAAACTGGGACAGTGAACGTTGCCGCAAAGTGGACTTCCGGCAACCCACCGCCTGCTTCTGGGATTGTTCGGTGCTATTCCATTGGCTGGATATTTGAGCAGCGGTCGGGACTGGCTTTTCCCAGCAGTCCAGTCGTCGAAGCACCAATGAAGGTCTAAAGGGCATCTGCAAAAGAGGCAGGGCTTTGCTGGGCGAGTGAAGAAAGGCTGCCGGTGATCATTCAGCAATGAGTTTTCGGGTCTTGCAGGGGATGCTCCTTCGTAGGGGTATTTGTCTCTCAACAACACTCTGAATGGCTGAAGACCTTGCCCTTTTATCCAGGATCTGGACTGCAGTTGCCCCTCAGCTGACAGGATCTGTGCCATTCAAACTGGCAGTGGCTGTCTAGTCCTGGACAGAGCCCCTGGTCACTGTATCTGTGCATCAACAGGCACACCTAGCTTGGGTGTCCGTTGCCCTCTCCCCCCCTCAAACCTCCAATTTCACCCATGGAAGCAAAAGCTTTCCTCTGGAAAGGGCTTTACTATACATTGAAAATCCAGCCACTCCAGGGAAGGAAGATGGTCAAACTACAAGATGGGCGAGAATCTCGTGGCCCAGCCATTTTAGAGAATATGGTTCTCTAATGTGCATTATGCAGTAAAATGCAAAAGTGCAGACTACAATGGAAATGCCAGAAAATGATCCGCTCTCACCTGCCCATCCTGGATTTACCATGCAACTAAACACAAAGTTACAGGGAGACCGTCCCTACCGTGATTCACATATTTGTGCAGGAAACGTGGAGAACGGTTCTCCTGCACTGATGTCCATAGGGGCTAACCTGTGCCCCCAAAAGAAATGAGCTTTGTAAGTTAAGAGAAGCAAAAAGTCTTCACTTGCCTCAAGGTCAGAAAGGGTGCAATAAAATGGCAAACCACAAGGTGTCCCATTAATCTCTGGTGGGAAAGCATAACAAAGAACAGACTCTTATGGTGGATAGAAGACATGTAAAAGAGCAGATTCAATGAAGTGAGCAGGATAAGATGTAGTACCAGTAATTTGAAGGACACGCTGGCTCGAAATAAGAGGGGAGACATCAAGTAAGAGTAAGACATGAAGATGCACTGTGCACATGAGGGTAGGTGGTAAATGGTCTGGTGTGGAAGCAGTGGAGTTGGCAGTGGAGCAGGATGTAAAGCAGTGGTATTCAAACTTTTTAGAGGGCGCCTCACTGATTGGTCAACAAATCAAGCCGATCCTACCCCTACAGACCCACGTCCCTCTTCTGGCAAATGCTGCCCCGTCTTCACTCACTGTGGTCTCCTAGGTTTGTTCTTTCTACCATGATCTTAGCCACCTCCTCAAATCTCTGGCTGGACTCTTTCTGACCATTCTGATTGCGGCTCCCAAAGCCCTATGACCCACACTCTTCTGCCTCTGAACCATGCCACTGAATGCTCTCAACTTTCCCTCACCTAAAATTGAAATCTGGCAGTGGTCTGCTGACTGGGCCTTGTCGGGGCGTCAAGCTTTGATTTTCGCCTCTTGCTGACTCCATTGCATTTAAATGTCTGGAGAGCAATTTCAGCACTTTTACCGTTTCCTATTAAGTCCCCATTGCTCATGCCTACAGCCATAGATTGACCCCCCCCCCACCCTCTCATAAAAAGGCTGAGGATACGAGGGTGCCTCAACCTGCACCCTCTGTATAAACCCCACCCTCATTTCCTTACTTCCCACAAGGCCGACTCCTTGCACCGGCAGCTCTGGATTCTGCAGTCACACAAAACCCCTTTTTCTGTTCTTGTGATTGTCAATCTATTCATCGTGGTTGCTCCTCAGTTGGACTGCTGCTGCCTTTGCCAATTACTTTTCATTAATAATGCACTGTATGGTCTACTCACTTTTCCTCCCTCCTTAGCACCACCACAGCCCCCCAACCTTATTTTTGTATTAGGGATTCTGACGCTTGTGATTTATTGTGCCAAGCATTGGTTGGTCAGGAGTTTTCAAAGTGTCTGCAGATGTAACTGTAACGCTATCCTTATGCTACGAATTCTAGGTTTGGGTCTTATAGATTTGCTCGGAAGACTTGTCACACAGCTTGACCAGGAGTTGCAGGCTCTCAGACTAACGTTTCCGACAAGTGAAGGCAATGCTGCTTGTTTGGCTAAGTAGAAAAACAATACAATTTCTCTTTTTACGTTATTCATTGGATGCCAATTGATTGCTTGGGATAGTATTTGAATAGGCGGGATCGGGGCACAACTTGTTGGTCTTTGTGTTTGCAGCCTTGTGAGACTCTGGTCTGGGGATGGGCCTGCAGACGGATTCCTGACATTTTGTTTGGTGATCAAGCACCACTGTATAAAAACAAACTGGAGAATGCGTTTCAAGTACAGATATCACAAAATCAAATAAACGCTTATTGCTGCAAGTTTGCTGAAAGCAGGCAAGTGAATTGTATATGTTGAATGGGAAATGCCAATGTCTGCTGAGTTAAGAATGATCAAAGGAACAAGCGATACCGGCTTTGAAAAGGAGTTTAGTGGAGGAGGCTTCATCAGTGGATTGTGTGGATACATAAATGGAAGGAAAAGTGGATGAGAGTGAAGACAGTGAATAGATCAGAAAAGATGTGCTTGCAGTGCTCTTTGCCTCAGACGGACCTAGTTACTGTCAACAAGGCATCGTCCTAGCTCTTGGAATGTGAGGCCAGCAGTCATAACACAGGTAATGTACGCTTTTTGTCCCTACTGAAAATGCACAAAACGGTCTCTCACTATTGTGAAATATTGGGATATCTTAGCATGTAATGAGCCTGTTTGTTTTTCTGAACTGTATTAGTCAATAATCCAATGGGCTTTTATTATTTTATTTAAATCTTTGCATGCACTTGCATAGAGGCACAGCTTGTTGTTCTTATGTGTTCACAGCCTCGTGAGACTCGTGTACCTGCATGCTGCAATACGTTTTCTAGGTTTAAATCCTCCCTCTTTGCTTGGTATATTTGTCATAACAGCTGGCGTAAGGCAGCCTAAAAAACATAATTAAAGGGAAAGCAACGCTTCAAAGCTACACGGTTAGATAAGTACATGCACAATACAATTTCTCGCTGTAAAAAAAGTGATGAGGTATTCTATTTGTCAATTGATTTCTTGGGGGGTACTTGATTTGGAGGGTGGTATGGTTAGGCTATGACTTGTTTTTGTTAACACAGCCTTGTGAAAATCTTGTTCCTGCGATTGGCCTGAACATTTCTTTGGTAACAGTAAGAATTGCACCCGCGCTGTGCTACGAAGTCTAGGTTTGGGTCTTGCTTGGAACACTTGTCATACAGCCCGACCAGGAGTTTTACAGGCTCTCGGACTAACGTTTCTGACAAGTGAAGGCGATGCTGCTTATTTGGATAAGTACAAAAACAACACAATTTCTCTTTTTACGTTATTCTTTGAATGTCAATTGATTGCTTGGGATAGTATTTGAGCAGGCGGGATCGGGGCACAACTTTTTGGTCTTTGTGTTCACAGCCTCGTGATAATCTGGTCCCTGGGATGGGCCTGCTGGCGAATTCCTGACATTTTTGTTTGGTAACACTAAGAATTGCACCACTGCTGCAATATGATCATCTTGGCTTGAAATACTTCTCGTGCATCTGAACCCATTGGTTTTCTGCTCTCGGCCTGAAATATTTCTATGGGATGCCAAAGCTGCTTGTTTGGCTTGGATAAGTACAAAAACCAAACCACTCTTCTCTTTATGTAAAAAAAGAAATTTGAAGAGGAATTCTTTGGTTGTCAATTGATTGTTTGGGGGATAGTATTTTGAGTTGGGGTAATCGGGGCAAAATTTGTTGGTCTTTGTGTTCACAGCCTCGTGAGAATCTTGTCCCGATGACAGGTCTAACAATGCTACGCTGAAGTTTTGTTTGCTAATATTAAGAAATGCACCCATGCTGCAATATGATCTCCATGTTTGAGACCACTTGTCCTACAGCTGGACCATGGGTTACAGACACTCAGCCTAAGATATTGTCGAAGGGAAAGCAACGGTGCGTGGTTAGATAAGTACAAAAAACAATATGATTTCTCTTTTGTTTGGTTGGCAATTACTCGGGAGCGTTTCTGAGTTGGGAGGTGTAGGGGCGAGACCTGTTGGTCGTTTGTTCTCACAGCCTTGTGAAATCTTGTTTGTTTTTGAAGAAGTTGCTTTCCATAAAATACCTACATTTTATTTTCGGGCTGCTTTCTTTCCATTTTGCAAAATGTGAGTCATCTATTGCATTTGTCTGTACCTCTTTTGTATGTTTGGTGTGTCTCTTAGTTTTTCTAATTAGAAAATTGCACGCATCGATTAGTTTTGTCGTGGACAACAATGGAGTTCCGAGAGAAAATGATGAAATCAAACCGTTGATTTAGAGACAGGTGGGATCGAAGTTGAAAGTGCTGAAGATGGGCAATCTTTTTTGTGTCTTTTTACAGACCAATCTGGCGTTTCAGTGGCAGCAAGCACCTGCAACATCAGCTAAGTGCAGTGACTGCCTTAAACCTATAATTTGCTTTATTCTCGTACTGCTTTCCTTTTTGCCAAATGTGCTTTTTCTGATCCGATGCAGCTAGACGTTAGAGCATGTGTGTTTGGTATGCTTTACCCTTTTTTGTTTCAATAGAAAAGGAATTGGAAACTGCAATCATCTATTGGTTTTGTGCTGGCCATAATTAAGAATCAGAATCCCTTTGAGAAATGAAAATCATTGTATATAAGTTACAACGCATGGTTTCGACTGGCTTGATCAAGCGCCACTATATGAAAACAAAGGTTGAATGGGAAATGCCAATGTCTGCTGAGTTAAGAATGATCAAAGGAACAAGCGATACCGGCTTTGAAAAGGAGTTTAGTGGAGAAGGCTTCATCAGTGGATTGTGTGGATACATAAATGGAAGGAAAAGTGGATGAGAGTGAAGACAGTGAATAGATCAGAAAAGATGTGCTTGCAGTGCTCTTTGCCTCAGACGGACCTAGTTACTGTCAACAAGGCATCGTCCTAGCTCTTGGAATGTGAGGCCAGCAGTCATAACACAGGTAATGTACGCTTTTTGTCCCTACTGAAAATGCACAAAACGGTCTCTCACTATTGTGAAATATTGGGATATCTTAGCATGTAATGAGCCTGTTTGTTTTTCTGAACTGTATTAGTCAATAATCCAATGGGCTTTTATTATTTTATTTAAATCTTTGCATGCACTTGCATAGAGGCACAGCTTGTTGTTCTTATGTGTTCACAGCCTCGTGAGACTCGTGTACCTGCATGCTGCAATACGTTTTCTAGGTTTAAATCCTCCCTCTTTGCTTGGTATATTTGTCATAACAGCTGGCGTAAGGCAGCCTAAAAAACATAATTAAAGGGAAAGCAACGCTTCAAAGCTACACGGTTAGATAAGTACATGCACAATACAATTTCTCGCTGTAAAAAAAGTGATGAGGTATTCTATTTGTCAATTGATTTCTTGGGGGGTACTTGATTTGGAGGGTGGTATGGTTAGGCTATGACTTGTTTTTGTTAACACAGCCTTGTGAAAATCTTGTTCCTGCGATTGGCCTGAACATTTCTTTGGTAACAGTAAGAATTGCATCCGTGCTGTGCTACGAATTCTAGGTTTGGGTCTTGCTTGGAACACTTGTCATACAGCCCGACCAGGAGTTTTACAGGCTCTCGGACTAACGTTTGTAAAAAGTGAAGGCGATGCTGCTTATTTGGATAAGTACAAAAACAATACAATTTCTCTTTTTACGTTATTCTTTGAATGTCAATTGATTGCTTGGGATAGTATTTGAGCAGGCGGGATCGGGGCACAACTTTTTGGTCTTTGTGTTCACAGCCTCGTGATAATCTGGTCCCTGGGATGGGCCTGCTGGCGAATTCCTGACATTTTTGTTTGGTAACACTAAGAATTGCACCACTGCTGCAATATGATCATCTTGGCTTGAAATACTTCTCGTGCATCTGAACCCATTGGTTTTCTGCTCTCGGCCTGAAATATTTCTATGGGATGCCAAAGCTGCTTGTTTGGCTTGGATAAGTACAAAAACCAAACCACTCTTCTCTTTATGTAAAAAAAGAAATTTGAAGAGGAATTCTTTGGTTGTCAATTGATTGTTTGGGGGATAGTATTTTGAGTTGGGGTAATCGGGGCAAAATTTGTTGGTCTTTGTGTTCACAGCCTCGTGAGAATCTTGTCCCGATGACAGGTCTAACAATGCTACGCTGAAGTTTTGTTTGCTAAGACGGTGCGTGGTTTAGATAAGTACAAAAAACAATATGATTTCTCTTTTGTTTGGTTGCCAATTACTCGAGAGCGTTTCTGAGTTGGGAGGTGTAGGGGCGAGACCTGTTGGTCGTTTGTTCTCACAGCCTTGTGAAATCTTGTTTGTTTTTGAAGAAGTTGCTTTCCATAAAATACCTACATTTTGTTTTCGGGCTGCTTTCTTTCCATTTTGCAAAATGTGAGTCATCTATTGCATTTGTCTGTACCTCTTTTGTATGTTTGGTGTGTCTCTTAGTTTTTCTAATTAGAAAATTGCACGCATCGATTAGTTTTGTCGTGGACAACAATGGAGTTCCGAGAGAAAATGATGAAATCAAACCGTTGATTTAGAGAGAGGTGGGATCGAAGTTGAAAGTGGGGAAGATGGGCAATCTTTTTTGTGTCTTTTTACAGACCAATCTGGCGTTTCAGTGGCAGCAAGCACCTGCAACATCAGCTAAGTGCAGTGACTGCCTTAAACCTATAATTTGCTTTATTCTCATACTGCTTTCCTTTTTGCCAAATGTGCTTTTTCTGATCCGATGCAGCTAGACGTAGAGCATGTGTGTTTGGTATGCTTTACCCTTTTTTGTTTCAATAGAAAAGGAATTGGAAACTGCAATCAATCTATTGGTTTTGTGCTGGCCATAATTAAGAATCAGAATCCCTTTGAGAAATGAAAATCATTTTATATAAGTTACAACGCATGGTTTCGAATGGCTTGATCAAGCGCCACTGTATGAAAACAAATTGGAGAATGCGTTTCAAGTACAGATATCACAAAATCAAATAAACGCTTATTGCTGCAAGTTTGCTGAAAGCAGGCAAGTGAATTGTATATGTTGAATGGGAAATACCAATGTCTGCTGAGTTAAGAATGATCAAAGGAACAAGCGATACCGGCTTTGAAAAGGAGTTTAGTGGAGAAGGCTTCATCAGTGGATTGTGTGGATACATAAATGGAAGGAAAAGTGGATGAGAGCGAAGACAGTGAATAGATCAGAAAAGATGTGCTTGCAGTGCTCTTTGCCTCAGACGGACCTAGTTTCTGTCAACAAGGCATCGTCCTAGCTCTTGGAATGTGAGGCCAGCAGTCATAACACAGGTAATGTACGCTTTTTGTCCCTACTGAAAATGCACAAAACGGTCTCTCACTATTGTGAAATATTGGGATATCTTGGCATGTAATGAGCCTCTTTGTTTTTCTGAACTGTATTAGTCAATAATCCAATGGGCTTTTATTATTTTATTTAAATCTTTGCATGCACTTGCATAGAGGCACAGCTTGTTGTTCTTATGTGTTCACAGCCTCGTGAGACTCGTGTACCTGCATGCTGCAATACGTTCTCTAGGTTTAAATCCTCCCTCTTTGCTTGGTATATTTGTCATAACAGCTGCGTAAGGCAGCCTAAAAAACATAATTAAAGGGAAAGCAACGCTTCAAATCTACACGGTTAGATAAGTACATGCACAATACAATTTCTCGCTGTAAAAAAAGTGATGAGGTATTCTATTTGTCAATTGATTTCTTGGGGAGGGGGCTGAGGGGGTATGGTTAGGGTATGACTTGTTTTTGTTAACACAGCCTTGTGAAAATCTTGTTCCTGCGATTGGCCTGAACATTTCTTTGGTAACAGTAAGAATTGCACCCGCGCTGTGCTACGAAGTCTAGGTTTGGGTCTTGCTTGGAACACTTGTCATACAGCCCGACCAGGAGTTTTACAGGCTCTCGGACTAACGTTTCTGACAAGTGAAGGCGATGCTGGTTATTTGGATCAGTACAAAAACAACACAATTTCTCTTTTTACGTTATTCTTTGAATGCCAATTGATTGCTTGGGATAGTATTTGAGCAGGCGGGATCGGGGCACAACTTTTTGGTCTTTGTGTTCACAGCCTCGTGATAATCTGGTCCCTGGGATGGGCCTGCTGGCGAATTCCTGGCATTTTTGTTTGGTAACACTAAGAATTGCACCACTGCTGCAATATGATCATCTTGGCTCGAAATACTTCTCGTGCATCTGAACCCATTGGTTTTCTGCTCTCGGCCTGAAATATTTCTATGGGATGCCAAAGCTGCTTGTTTGGCTTGGATAAGTACAAAAACCAAACCACTCTTCTCTTTATGTAAAAAAAGAAATTTGAAGAGGAATTCTTTGGTTGTCAATTGATTGTTTGGGGGATAGTATTTTGAGTTGGGGTAATCGGGGCAAAATTTGTTGGTCTTTGTGTTCACAGCCTCGTGAGAATCTTGTCCCGATGACAGGTCTAACAATGCTACGCTGAAGTTTTGTTTGCTAATATTAAGAAATGCACCCATGCTGCAATATGATCTCCATGTTTGAGACCACTTGTCCTACAGCTGGACCATGGGTTACAGACACTCAGCCTAAGATATTGTCGAAGGGAAAGCAACGGTGCGTGGTTAGATAAGTACAAAAAACAATATGATTTCTCTTTTGTTTGGTTGGCAATTACTCGGGAGCGTTTCTGAGTTGGGAGGTGTAGGGGCGAGACCTGTTGGTCGTTTGTTCTCACAGCCTTGTGAAATCTTGTTTGTTTTTGAAGAAGTTGCTTTCCATAAAATACCTACATTTTATTTTCGGGCTGCTTTCTTTCCATTTTGCAAAATGTGAGTCATCTATTGCATTTGTCTGTACCTCTTTTGTATGTTTGGTGTGTCTCTTAGTTTTTCTAATTAGAAAATTGCACGCATCGATTAGTTTTGTCGTGGACAACAATGGAGTTCCGAGAGAAAATGATGAAATCAAACCGTTGATTTAGAGACAGGTGGGATCGAAGTTGAAAGTGCTGAAGATGGGCAATCTTTTTTGTGTCTTTTTACAGACCAATCTGGCGTTTCAGTGGCAGCAAGCACCTGCAACATCAGCTAAGTGCAGTGACTGCCTTAAACCTATAATTTGCTTTATTCTCGTACTGCTTTCCTTTTTGCCAAATGTGCTTTTTCTGATCCGATGCAGCTAGACGTTAGAGCATGTGTGTTTGGTATGCTTTACCCTTTTTTGTTTCAATAGAAAAGGAATTGGAAACTGCAATCATCTATTGGTTTTGTGCTGGCCATAATTAAGAATCAGAATCCCTTTGAGAAATGAAAATCATTGTATATAAGTTACAACGCATGGTTTCGACTGGCTTGATCAAGCGCCACTGTATGAAAACAAAGGTTGAATGGGAAATGCCAATGTCTGCTGAGTTAAGAATGATCCAAGGAACAAGCGATACCGGCTTTGAAAAGGAGTTTAGTGGAGAAGGCTTCATCAGTGGATTGTGTGGATACATAAATGGAAGGAAAAGTGGATGAGAGTGAAGACAGTGAATAGATCAGAAAAGATGTGCTTGCAGTGCTCTTTGCCTCAGACGGACCTAGTTACTGTCAACAAGGCATCGTCCTAGCTCTTGGAATGTGAGGCCAGCAGTCATAACACAGGTAATGTACGCTTTTTGTCCCTACTGAAAATGCACAAAACGGTCTCTCACTATTGTGAAATATTGGGATATCTTAGCATGTAATGAGCCTGTTTGTTTTTCTGAACTGTATTAGTCAATAATCCAATGGGCTTTTATTATTTTATTTAAATCTTTGCATGCACTTGCATAGAGGCACAGCTTGTTGTTCTTATGTGTTCACAGCCTCGTGAGACTCGTGTACCTGCATGCTGCAATACGTTTTCTAGGTTTAAATCCTCCCTCTTTGCTTGGTATATTTGTCATAACAGCTGGCGTAAGGCAGCCTTAAAAACATAATTAAAGGGAAAGCAACGCTTCAAAGCTACACGGTTAGATAAGTACATGCACAATACAATTTCTCGCTGTAAAAAAAGTGATGAGGTATTCTATTTGTCAATTGATTTCTTGGGGGGTACTTGATTTGGAGGGTGGTATGGTTAGGCTATGACTTGTTTTTGTTAACACAGCCTTGTGAAAATCTTGTTCCTGCGATTGGCCTGAACATTTCTTTGGTAACAGTAAGAATTGCATCCGTGCTGTGCTACGAATTCTAGGTTTGGGTCTTGCTTGGAACACTTGTCATACAGCCCGACCAGGAGTTTTACAGGCTCTCGGACTAACGTTTGTAAAAAGTGAAGGCGATGCTGCTTATTTGGATAAGTACAAAAACAATACAATTTCTCTTTTTACGTTATTCTTTGAATGTCAATTGATTGCTTGGGATAGTATTTGAGCAGGCGGGATCGGGGCACAACTTTTTGGTCTTTGTGTTCACAGCCTCGTGATAATCTGGTCCCTGGGATGGGCCTGCTGGCGAATTCCTGACATTTTTGTTTGGTAACACTAAGAATTGCACCACTGCTGCAATATGATCATCTTGGCTTGAAATACTTCTCGTGCATCTGAACCCATTGGTTTTCTGCTCTCGGCCTGAAATATTTCTATGGGATGCCAAAGCTGCTTGTTTGGCTTGGATAAGTACAAAAACCAAACCACTCTTCTCTTTATGTAAAAAAAGAAATTTGAAGAGGAATTCTTTGGTTGTCAATTGATTGTTTGGGGGATAGTATTTTGAGTTGGGGTAATCGGGGCAAAATTTGTTGGTCTTTGTGTTCACAGCCTCGTGAGAATCTTGTCCCGATGACAGGTCTAACAATGCTACGCTGAAGTTTTGTTTGCTAAGACGGTGCGTGGTTTAGATAAGTACAAAAAACAATATGATTTCTCTTTTGTTTGGTTGCCAATTACTCGAGAGCGTTTCTGAGTTGGGAGGTGTAGGGGCGAGACCTGTTGGTCGTTTGTTCTCACAGCCTTGTGAAATCTTGTTTGTTTTTGAAGAAGTTGCTTTCCATAAAATACCTACATTTTGTTTTCGGGCTGCTTTCTTTCCATTTTGCAAAATGTGAGTCATCTATTGCATTTGTCTGTACCTCTTTTGTATGTTTGGTGTGTCTCTTAGTTTTTCTAATTAGAAAATTGCACGCATCGATTAGTTTTGTCGTGGACAACAATGGAGTTCCGAGAGAAAATGATGAAATCAAACCGTTGATTTAGAGAGAGGTGGGATCGAAGTTGAAAGTGGGGAAGATGGGCAATCTTTTTTGTGTCTTTTTACAGACCAATCTGGCGTTTCAGTGGCAGCAAGCACCTGCAACATCAGCTAAGTGCAGTGACTGCCTTAAACCTATAATTTGCTTTATTCTCGTACTGCTTTCCTTTTTGCCAAATGTGCTTTTTCTGATCCGATGCAGCTAGACGTAGAGCATGTGTGTTTGGTATGCTTTACCCTTTTTTGTTTCAATAGAAAAGGAATTGGAAACTGCAATCAATCTATTGGTTTTGTGCTGGCCATAATTAAGAATCAGAATCCCTTTGAGAAATGAAAATCATTTTATATAAGTTACAACGCATGGTTTCGAATGGCTTGATCAAGCGCCACTGTATGAAAACAAATTGGAGAATGCGTTTCAAGTACAGATATCACAAAATCAAATAAACGCTTATTGCTGCAAGTTTGCTGAAAGCAGGCAAGTGAATTGTATATGTTGAATGGGAAATACCAATGTCTGCTGAGTTAAGAATGATCAAAGGAACAAGCGATACCGGCTTTGAAAAGGAGTTTAGTGGAGAAGGCTTCATCAGTGGATTGTGTGGATACATAAATGGAAGGAAAAGTGGATGAGAGCGAAGACAGTGAATAGATCAGAAAAGATGTGCTTGCAGTGCTCTTTGCCTCAGACGGACCTAGTTTCTGTCAACAAGGCATCGTCCTAGCTCTTGGAATGTGAGGCCAGCAGTCATAACACAGGTAATGTACGCTTTTTGTCCCTACTGAAAATGCACAAAACGGTCTCTCACTATTGTGAAATATTGGGATATCTTAGCATGTAATGAGCCTCTTTGTTTTTCTGAACTGTATTAGTCAATAATCCAATGGGCTTTTATTATTTTATTTAAATCTTTGCATGCACTTGCATAGAGGCACAGCTTGTTGTTCTTATGTGTTCACAGCCTCGTGAGACTCGTGTACCTGCATGCTGCAATACGTTCTCTAGGTTTAAATCCTCCCTCTTTGCTTGGTATATTTGTCATAACAGCTGCGTAAGGCAGCCTAAAAAACATAATTAAAGGGAAAGCAACGCTTCAAATCTACACGGTTAGATAAGTACATGCACAATACAATTTCTCGCTGTAAAAAAAGTGATGAGGTATTCTATTTGTCAATTGATTTCTTGGGGGGGGTACTTGATTTGGAGGGGGCTGAGGGGGTATGGTTAGGGTATGACTTGTTTTTGTTAACACAGCCTTGTGAAAATCTTGTTCCTGCGATTGGCCTGAACATTTCTTTGGTAACAGTAAGAATTGCACCCGCGCTGTGCTACGAAGTCTAGGGTTGGGTCTTGCTTGGAACACTTGTCATACAGCCCGACCAGGAGTTTTACAGGCTCTCGGACTAACGTTTCTGACAAGTGAAGGCGATGCTGCTTATTTGGATAAGTACAAAAACAACACAATTTCTCTTTTTACGTTATTCTTTGAATGTCAATTGATTGCTTGGGATAGTATTTGAGCAGGCGGGATCGGGGCACAACTTTTTGGTCTTTGTGTTCACAGCCTCGTGATAATCTGGTCCCTGGGATGGGCCTGCTGGCGAATTCCTGACATTTTTGTTTGGTAACACTAAGAATTGCACCACTGCTGCAATATGATCATCTTGGCTTGAAATACTTCTCGTGCATCTGAACCCATTGGTTTTCTGCTCTCGGCCTGAAATATTTCTATGGGATGCCAAAGCTGCTTGTTTGGCTTGGATAAGTACAAAAACCAAACCACTCTTCTCTTAATGTAAAAAAAGAAATTTGAAGAGGAATTCTTTGGTTGTCAATTGATTGTTTGGGGGATAGTATTTTGAGTTGGGGTAATCGGGGCAAAATTTGTTGGTCTTTGTGTTCACAGCCTCGTGAGAATCTTGTCCCGATGACAGGTCTAACAATGCTACGCTGAAGTTTTGTTTGCTAAGACGGTGCGTGGTTTAGATAAGTACAAAAAACAATATGATTTCTCTTTTGTTTGGTTGCCAATTACTCGAGAGCGTTTCTGAGTTGGGAGGTGTAGGGGCGAGACCTGTTGGTCGTTTGTTCTCACAGCCTTGTGAAATCTTGTTTGTTTTTGAAGAAGTTGCTTTCCATAAAATACCTACATTTTGTTTTCGGGCTGCTTTCTTTCCATTTTGCAAAATGTGAGTCATCTATTGCATTTGTCTGTACCTCTTTTGTATGTTTGGTGTGTCTCTTAGTTTTTCTAATTAGAAAATTGCACGCATCGATTAGTTTTGTCGTGGACAACAATGGAGTCCCGAGAGAAAATGATGAAATCAAACCGTTGATTTAGAGAGAGGTGGGATCGAAGTTGAAAGTGGGGAAGATGGGCAATCTTTTTTGTGTCTTTTTACAGACCAATCTGGCGTTTCAGTGGCAGCAAGCACCTGCAACATCAGCTAAGTGCAGTGACTGCCTTAAACCTATAATTTGCTTTATTCTCGTACTGCTTTCCTTTTTGCCAAATGTGCTTTTTCTGATCCGATGCAGCTAGACGTAGAGCATGTGTGTTTGGTATGCTTTACCCTTTTTTGTTTCAATAGAAAAGGAATTGGAAACTGCAATCAATCTATTGGTTTTGTGCTGGCCATAATTAAGAATCAGAATCCCTTTGAGAAATGAAAATCATTTTATATAAGTTACAACGCATGGTTTCGAATGGCTTGATCAAGCGCCACTGTATGAAAACAAATTGGAGAATGCGTTTCAAGTACAGATATCACAAAATCAAATAAACGCTTATTGCTGCAAGTTTGCTGAAAGCAGGCAAGTGAATTGTATATGTTGAATGGGAAATGCCAATGTCTGCTGAGTTAAGAATGATCAAAGGAACAAGCGATACCGGCTTTGAAAAGGAGTTTAGTGGAGAAGGCTTCATCAGTGGATTGTGTGGATACATAAATGGAAGGAAAAGTGGATGAGAGCGAAGACAGTGAATAGATCAGAAAAGATGTGCTTGCAGTGCTCTTTGCCTCAGACGGACCTAGTTTCTGTCAACAAGGCATCGTCCTAGCTCTTGGAATGTGAGGCCAGCAGTCATAACACAGGTAATGTACGCTTTTTGTCCCTACTGAAAATGCACAAAACGGTCTCTCACTATTGTGAAATATTGGGATATCTTAGCATGTAATGAGCCTCTTTGTTTTTCTGAACTGTATTAGTCAATAATCCAATGGGCTTTTATTATTTTATTTAAATCTTTGCATGCACTTGCATAGAGGCACAGCTTGTTGTTCTTATGTGTTCACAGCCTCGTGAGACTCGTGTACCTGCATGCTGCAATACGTTCTCTAGGTTTAAATCCTCCCTCTTTGCTTGGTATATTTGTCATAACAGCTGGCGTAAGGCAGCCTAAAAAACATAATTAAAGGGAAAGCAACGCTTCAAATCTACACGGTTAGATAAGTACATGCACAATACAATTTCTCGCTGTAAAAAAAGTGATGAGGTATTCTATTTGTCAATTGATTTCTTGGGGGGGGTACTTGATTTGGAGGGGGCTGAGGGGGTATGGTTAGGGTATGACTTGTTTTTGTTAACACAGCCTTGTGAAAATCTTGTTCCTGCGATTGGCCTGAACATTTCTTTGGTAACAGTAAGAATTGCACCCGCGCTGTGCTACGAAGTCTAGGTTTGGGTCTTGCTTGGAACACTTGTCATACAGCCCGACCAGGAGTTTTACAGGCTCTCGGACTAACGTTTCTGACAAGTGAAGGCGATGCTGGTTATTTGGATCAGTACAAAAACAACACAATTTCTCTTTTTACGTTATTCTTTGAATGCCAATTGATTGCTTGGGATAGTATTTGAGCAGGCGGGATCGGGGCACAACTTTTTGGTCTTTGTGTTCACAGCCTCGTGATAATCTGGTCCCTGGGATGGGCCTGCTGGCGAATTCCTGACATTTTTGTTTGGTAACACTAAGAATTGCACCACTGCTGCAATATGATCATCTTGGCTTGAAATACTTCTCGTGCATCTGAACCCATTGGTTTTCTGCTCTCGGCCTGAAATATTTCTATGGGATGCCAAAGCTGCTTGTTTGGCTTGGATAAGTACAAAAACCAAACCACTCTTCTCTTTATGTAAAAAAAGAAATTTGAAGAGGAATTCTTTGGTTGTCAATTGATTGTTTGGGGGATAATATTTTGAGTTGGGGTAATCGGGGCAAAATTTGTTGGTCTTTGTGTTCACAGCCTCGTGAGAATCTTGTCCCGATGACAGGTCTAACAATGCTACGCTGAAGTTTTGTTTGCTAATATTAAGAAATGCACCCATGCTGCAATATGATCTCCATGTTTGAGACCACTTGTCCTACAGCTGGACCATGGGTTACAGACACTCAGCCTAAGATATTGTCGAAGGGAAAGCGACGGTGCGTTGTTTAGATAAGTACAAAAAACAATGATTTCTCTTTTGTTTGGTTGCCAATTACTCGAGAGCGTTTCTGAGTTGGGAGGTGTAGGGGCGAGACCTGTTGGTCGTTTGTTCTCACAGCCTTGTGAAATCTTGTTTGTTTTTGAAGAAGTTGCTTTCCATAAAATACCTACATTTTGTTTTCGGGCTGCTTTCTTTCCATTTTGCAAAATGTGAGTCATCTATTGCATTTGTCTGTACCTCTTTTGTATGTTTGGTGTGTCTCTTAGTTTTTCTAATTAGAAAATTGCACGCATCGATTAGTTTTGTCGTGGACAACAATGGAGTTCCGAGAGAAAATGATGAAATCAAACCGTTGATTTAGAGAGAGGTGGGATCGAAGTTGAAAGTGGGGAAGATGGGCAATCTTTTTTGTGTCTTTTTACAGACCAATCTGGCGTTTCAGTGGCAGCAAGCACCTGCAACATCAGCTAAGTGCAGTGACTGCCTTAAACCTATAATTTGCTTTATTCTCATACTGCTTTCCTTTTTGCCAAATGTGCTTTTTCTGATCCGATGCAGCTAGACGTAGAGCATGTGTGTTTGGTATGCTTTACCCTTTTTTGTTTCAATAGAAAAGGAATTGGAAACTGCAATCAATCTATTGGTTTTGTGCTGGCCATAATTAAGAATCAGAATCCCTTTGAGAAATGAAAATCATTGTATATAAGTTACAACGCATGGTTTCGACTGGCTTGATCAAGCGCCACTGTATGAAAACAAAGGTTGAATGGGAAATGCCAATGTCTGCTGAGTTAAGAATGATCCAAGGAACAAGCGATACCGGCTTTGAAAAGGAGTTTAGTGGAGAAGGCTTCATCAGTGGATTGTGTGGATACATAAATGGAAGGAAAAGTGGATGAGAGTGAAGACAGTGAATAGATCAGAAAAGATGTGCTTGCAGTGCTCTTTGCCTCAGACGGACCTAGTTACTGTCAACAAGGCATCGTCCTAGCTCTTGGAATGTGAGGCCAGCAGTCATAACACAGGTAATGTACGCTTTTTGTCCCTACTGAAAATGCACAAAACGGTCTCTCACTATTGTGAAATATTGGGATATCTTAGCATGTAATGAGCCTGTTTGTTTTTCTGAACTGTATTAGTCAATAATCCAATGGGCTTTTATTATTTTATTTAAATCTTTGCATGCACTTGCATAGAGGCACAGCTTGTTGTTCTTATGTGTTCACAGCCTCGTGAGACTCGTGTACCTGCATGCTGCAATACGTTTTCTAGGTTTAAATCCTCCCTCTTTGCTTGGTATATTTGTCATAACAGCTGGCGTAAGGCAGCCTTAAAAACATAATTAAAGGGAAAGCAACGCTTCAAAGCTACACGGTTAGATAAGTACATGCACAATACAATTTCTCGCTGTAAAAAAAGTGATGAGGTATTCTATTTGTCAATTGATTTCTTGGGGGGTACTTGATTTGGAGGGTGGTATGGTTAGGCTATGACTTGTTTTTGTTAACACAGCCTTGTGAAAATCTTGTTCCTGCGATTGGCCTGAACATTTCTTTGGTAACAGTAAGAATTGCATCCGTGCTGTGCTACGAATTCTAGGTTTGGGTCTTGCTTGGAACACTTGTCATACAGCCCGACCAGGAGTTTTACAGGCTCTCGGACTAACGTTTGTAAAAAGTGAAGGCGATGCTGCTTATTTGGATAAGTACAAAAACAATACAATTTCTCTTTTTACGTTATTCTTTGAATGTCAATTGATTGCTTGGGATAGTATTTGAGCAGGCGGGATCGGGGCACAACTTTTTGGTCTTTGTGTTCACAGCCTCGTGATAATCTGGTCCCTGGGATGGGCCTGCTGGCGAATTCCTGACATTTTTGTTTGGTAACACTAAGAATTGCACCACTGCTGCAATATGATCATCTTGGCTTGAAATACTTCTCGTGCATCTGAACCCATTGGTTTTCTGCTCTCGGCCTGAAATATTTCTATGGGATGCCAAAGCTGCTTGTTTGGCTTGGATAAGTACAAAAACCAAACCACTCTTCTCTTTATGTAAAAAAAGAAATTTGAAGAGGAATTCTTTGGTTGTCAATTGATTGTTTGGGGGATAGTATTTTGAGTTGGGGTAATCGGGGCAAAATTTGTTGGTCTTTGTGTTCACAGCCTCGTGAGAATCTTGTCCCGATGACAGGTCTAACAATGCTACGCTGAAGTTTTGTTTGCTAAGACGGTGCGTGGTTTAGATAAGTACAAAAAACAATATGATTTCTCTTTTGTTTGGTTGCCAATTACTCGAGAGCGTTTCTGAGTTGGGAGGTGTAGGGGCGAGACCTGTTGGTCGTTTGTTCTCACAGCCTTGTGAAATCTTGTTTGTTTTTGAAGAAGTTGCTTTCCATAAAATACCTACATTTTGTTTTCGGGCTGCTTTCTTTCCATTTTGCAAAATGTGAGTCATCTATTGCATTTGTCTGTACCTCTTTTGTATGTTTGGTGTGTCTCTTAGTTTTTCTAATTAGAAAATTGCACGCATCGATTAGTTTTGTCGTGGACAACAATGGAGTTCCGAGAGAAAATGATGAAATCAAACCGTTGATTTAGAGAGAGGTGGGATCGAAGTTGAAAGTGGGGAAGATGGGCAATCTTTTTTGTGTCTTTTTACAGACCAATCTGGCGTTTCAGTGGCAGCAAGCACCTGCAACATCAGCTAAGTGCAGTGACTGCCTTAAACCTATAATTTGCTTTATTCTCGTACTGCTTTCCTTTTTGCCAAATGTGCTTTTTCTGATCCGATGCAGCTAGACGTAGAGCATGTGTGTTTGGTATGCTTTACCCTTTTTTGTTTCAATAGAAAAGGAATTGGAAACTGCAATCAATCTATTGGTTTTGTGCTGGCCATAATTAAGAATCAGAATCCCTTTGAGAAATGAAAATCATTTTATATAAGTTACAACGCATGGTTTCGAATGGCTTGATCAAGCGCCACTGTATGAAAACAAATTGGAGAATGCGTTTCAAGTACAGATATCACAAAATCAAATAAACGCTTATTGCTGCAAGTTTGCTGAAAGCAGGCAAGTGAATTGTATATGTTGAATGGGAAATACCAATGTCTGCTGAGTTAAGAATGATCAAAGGAACAAGCGATACCGGCTTTGAAAAGGAGTTTAGTGGAGAAGGCTTCATCAGTGGATTGTGTGGATACATAAATGGAAGGAAAAGTGGATGAGAGCGAAGACAGTGAATAGATCAGAAAAGATGTGCTTGCAGTGCTCTTTGCCTCAGACGGACCTAGTTTCTGTCAACAAGGCATCGTCCTAGCTCTTGGAATGTGAGGCCAGCAGTCATAACACAGGTAATGTACGCTTTTTGTCCCTACTGAAAATGCACAAAACGGTCTCTCACTATTGTGAAATATTGGGATATCTTAGCATGTAATGAGCCTCTTTGTTTTTCTGAACTGTATTAGTCAATAATCCAATGGGCTTTTATTATTTTATTTAAATCTTTGCATGCACTTGCATAGAGGCACAGCTTGTTCTTATGTGTTCACAGCCTCGTGAGACTCGTGTACCTGCATGCTGCAATACGTTCTCTAGGTTTAAATCCTCCCTCTTTGCTTGGTATATTTGTCATAACAGCTGCGTAAGGCAGCCTAAAAAACATAATTAAAGGGAAAGCAACGCTTCAAATCTACACGGTTAGATAAGTACATGCACAATACAATTTCTCGCTGTAAAAAAAGTGATGAGGTATTCTATTTGTCAATTGATTTCTTGGGGGGGGTACTTGATTTGGAGGGGGCTGAGGGGGTATGGTTAGGGTATGACTTGTTTTTGTTAACACAGCCTTGTGAAAATCTTGTTCCTGCGATTGGCCTGAACATTTCTTTGGTAACAGTAAGAATTGCACCCGCGCTGTGCTACGAAGTCTAGGGTTGGGTCTTGCTTGGAACACTTGTCATACAGCCCGACCAGGAGTTTTACAGGCTCTCGGACTAACGTTTCTGACAAGTGAAGGCGATGCTGCTTATTTGGATAAGTACAAAAACAACACAATTTCTCTTTTTACGTTATTCTTTGAATGTCAATTGATTGCTTGGGATAGTATTTGAGCAGGCGGGATCGGGGCACAACTTTTTGGTCTTTGTGTTCACAGCCTCGTGATAATCTGGTCCCTGGGATGGGCCTGCTGGCGAATTCCTGACATTTTTGTTTGGTAACACTAAGAATTGCACCACTGCTGCAATATGATCATCTTGGCTTGAAATACTTCTCGTGCATCTGAACCCATTGGTTTTCTGCTCTCGGCCTGAAATATTTCTATGGGATGCCAAAGCTGCTTGTTTGGCTTGGATAAGTACAAAAACCAAACCACTCTTCTCTTAATGTAAAAAAAGAAATTTGAAGAGGAATTCTTTGGTTGTCAATTGATTGTTTGGGGGATAGTATTTTGAGTTGGGGTAATCGGGGCAAAATTTGTTGGTCTTTGTGTTCACAGCCTCGTGAGAATCTTGTCCCGATGACAGGTCTAACAATGCTACGCTGAAGTTTTGTTTGCTAAGACGGTGCGTGGTTTAGATAAGTACAAAAAACAATATGATTTCTCTTTTGTTTGGTTGCCAATTACTCGAGAGCGTTTCTGAGTTGGGAGGTGTAGGGGCGAGACCTGTTGGTCGTTTGTTCTCACAGCCTTGTGAAATCTTGTTTGTTTTTGAAGAAGTTGCTTTCCATAAAATACCTACATTTTGTTTTCGGGCTGCTTTCTTTCCATTTTGCAAAATGTGAGTCATCTATTGCATTTGTCTGTACCTCTTTTGTATGTTTGGTGTGTCTCTTAGTTTTTCTAATTAGAAAATTGCACGCATCGATTAGTTTTGTCGTGGACAACAATGGAGTCCCGAGAGAAAATGATGAAATCAAACCGTTGATTTAGAGAGAGGTGGGATCGAAGTTGAAAGTGGGGAAGATGGGCAATCTTTTTTGTGTCTTTTTACAGACCAATCTGGCGTTTCAGTGGCAGCAAGCACCTGCAACATCAGCTAAGTGCAGTGACTGCCTTAAACCTATAATTTGCTTTATTCTCGTACTGCTTTCCTTTTTGCCAAATGTGCTTTTTCTGATCCGATGCAGCTAGACGTAGAGCATGTGTGTTTGGTATGCTTTACCCTTTTTTGTTTCAATAGAAAAGGAATTGGAAACTGCAATCAATCTATTGGTTTTGTGCTGGCCATAATTAAGAATCAGAATCCCTTTGAGAAATGAAAATCATTTTATATAAGTTACAACGCATGGTTTCGAATGGCTTGATCAAGCGCCACTGTATGAAAACAAATTGGAGAATGCGTTTCAAGTACAGATATCACAAAATCAAATAAACGCTTATTGCTGCAAGTTTGCTGAAAGCAGGCAAGTGAATTGTATATGTTGAATGGGAAATGCCAATGTCTGCTGAGTTAAGAATGATCAAAGGAACAAGCGATACCGGCTTTGAAAAGGAGTTTAGTGGAGAAGGCTTCATCAGTGGATTGTGTGGATACATAAATGGAAGGAAAAGTGGATGAGAGCGAAGACAGTGAATAGATCAGAAAAGATGTGCTTGCAGTGCTCTTTGCCTCAGACGGACCTAGTTTCTGTCAACAAGGCATCGTCCTAGCTCTTGGAATGTGAGGCCAGCAGTCATAACACAGGTAATGTACGCTTTTTGTCCCTACTGAAAATGCACAAAACGGTCTCTCACTATTGTGAAATATTGGGATATCTTAGCATGTAATGAGCCTCTTTGTTTTTCTGAACTGTATTAGTCAATAATCCAATGGGCTTTTATTATTTTATTTAAATCTTTGCATGCACTTGCATAGAGGCACAGCTTGTTGTTCTTATGTGTTCACAGCCTCGTGAGACTCGTGTACCTGCATGCTGCAATACGTTCTCTAGGTTTAAATCCTCCCTCTTTGCTTGGTATATTTGTCATAACAGCTGGCGTAAGGCAGCCTAAAAAACATAATTAAAGGGAAAGCAACGCTTCAAATCTACACGGTTAGATAAGTACATGCACAATACAATTTCTCGCTGTAAAAAAAGTGATGAGGTATTCTATTTGTCAATTGATTTCTTGGGGGGGGTACTTGATTTGGAGGGGGCTGAGGGGGTATGGTTAGGGTATGACTTGTTTTTGTTAACACAGCCTTGTGAAAATCTTGTTCCTGCGATTGGCCTGAACATTTCTTTGGTAACAGTAAGAATTGCACCCGCGCTGTGCTACGAAGTCTAGGTTTGGGTCTTGCTTGGAACACTTGTCATACAGCCCGACCAGGAGTTTTACAGGCTCTCGGACTAACGTTTCTGACAAGTGAAGGCGATGCTGGTTATTTGGATAAGTACAAAAACAACACAATTTCTCTTTTTACGTTATTCTTTGAATGCCAATTGATTGCTTGGGATAGTATTTGAGCAGGCGGGATCGGGGCACAACTTTTTGGTCTTTGTGTTCACAGCCTCGTGATAATCTGGTCCCTGGGATGGGCCTGCTGGCGAATTCCTGGCATTTTTGTTTGGTAACACTAAGAATTGCACCACTGCTGCAATATGATCATCTTGGCTCGAAATACTTCTCGTGCATCTGAACCCATTGGTTTTCTGCTCTCGGCCTGAAATATTTCTATGGGATGCCAAAGCTGCTTGTTTGGCTTGGATAAGTACAAAAACCAAACCACTCTTCTCTTTATGTAAAAAAAGAAATTTGAAGAGGAATTCTTTGGTTGTCAATTGATTGTTTGGGGGATAGTATTTTGAGTTGGGGTAATCGGGGCAAAATTTGTTGGTCTTTGTGTTCACAGCCTCGTGAGAATCTTGTCCCGATGACAGGTCTAACAATGCTACGCTGAAGTTTTGTTTGCTAATATTAAGAAATGCACCCATGCTGCAATATGATCTCCATGTTTGAGACCACTTGTCCTACAGCTGGACCCTGGGTTACAGACACTCAGCCTAAGATATTGTCGAAGGGAAAGCAACGGTGCGTGGTTAGATAAGTACAAAAAACAATATGATTTCTCTTTTGTTTGGTTGGCAATTACTCGGGAGCGTTTCTGAGTTGGGAGGTGTAGGGGCGAGACCTGTTGGTCGTTTGTTCTCACAGCCTTGTGAAATCTTGTTTGTTTTTGAAGAAGTTGCTTTCCATAAAATACCTACATTTTATTTTCGGGCTGCTTTCTTTCCATTTTGCAAAATGTGAGTCATCTATTGCATTTGTCTGTACCTCTTTTGTATGTTTGGTGTGTCTCTTAGTTTTTCTAATTAGAAAATTGCACGCATCGATTAGTTTTGTCGTGGACAACAATGGAGTTCCGAGAGAAAATGATGAAATCAAACCGTTGATTTAGAGACAGGTGGGATCGAAGTTGAAAGTGCTGAAGATGGGCAATCTTTTTTGTGTCTTTTTACAGACCAATCTGGCGTTTCAGTGGCAGCAAGCACCTGCAACATCAGCTAAGTGCAGTGACTGCCTTAAACCTATAATTTGCTTTATTCTCGTACTGCTTTCCTTTTTGCCAAATGTGCTTTTTCTGATCCGATGCAGCTAGACGTTAGAGCATGTGTGTTTGGTATGCTTTACCCTTTTTTGTTTCAATAGAAAAGGAATTGGAAACTGCAATCATCTATTGGTTTTGTGCTGGCCATAATTAAGAATCAGAATCCCTTTGAGAAATGAAAATCATTGTATATAAGTTACAACGCATGGTTTCGACTGGCTTGATCAAGCGCCACTGTATGAAAACAAAGGTTGAATGGGAAATGCCAATGTCTGCTGAGTTAAGAATGATCAAAGGAACAAGCGATACCGGCTTTGAAAAGGAGTTTAGTGGAGAAGGCTTCATCAGTGGATTGTGTGGATACATAAATGGAAGGAAAAGTGAAGACAGTGAATAGATCAGAAAAGATGTGCTTGCAGTGCTCTTTGCCTCAGACGGACCTAGTTTCTGTCAACAAGGCATCGTCCTAGCTCTTGGAATGTGAGGCCAGCAGTCATAACACAGGTAATGTACGCTTTTTGTCCCTACTGAAAATGCACAAAACGGTCTCTCACTATTGTGAAATATTGGGATATCTTAGCATGTAATGAGCCTCTTTGTTTTTCTGAACTGTATTAGTCAATAATCCAATGGGCTTTTATTATTTTATTTAAATCTTTGCATGCACTTGCATAGAGGCACAGCTTGTTGTTCTTATGTGTTCACAGCCTCGTGAGACTCGTGTACCTGCATGCTGCAATACGTTCTCTAGGTTTAAATCCTCCCTCTTTGCTTGGTATATTTGTCATAACAGCTGGCGTAAGGCAGCCTAAAAAACATAATTAAAGGGAAAGCAACGCTTCAAATCTACACGGTTAGATAAGTACATGCACAATACAATTTCTCGCTGTAAAAAAAGTGATGAGGTATTCTATTTGTCAATTGATTTCTTGGGGGGGGTACTTGATTTGGAGGGGGCTGAGGGGGTATGGTTAGGGTATGACTTGTTTTTGTTAACACAGCCTTGTGAAAATCTTGTTCCTGCGATTGGCCTGAACATTTCTTTGGTAACAGTAAGAATTGCACCCGCGCTGTGCTACGAAGTCTAGGTTTGGGTCTTGCTTGGAACACTTGTCATAGAGCCCGACCAGGAGTTTTACAGGCTCTCGGACTAACGTTTCTGACAAGTGAAGGCGATGCTGGTTATTTGGATCAGTACAAAAACAACACAATTTCTCTTTTTACGTTATTCTTTGAATGCCAATTGATTGCTTGGGATAGTATTTGAGCAGGCGGGATCGGGGCACAACTTTTTGGTCTTTGTGTTCACAGCCTCGTGATAATCTGGTCCCTGGGATGGGCCTGCTGGCGAATTCCTGGCATTTTTGTTTGGTAACACTAAGAATTGCACCACTGCTGCAATATGATCATCTTGGCTCGAAATACTTCTCGTGCATCTGAACCCATTGGTTTTCTGCTCTCGGCCTGAAATATTTCTATGGGATGCCAAAGCTGCTTGTTTGGCTTGGATAAGTACAAAAACCAAACCACTCTTCTCTTTATGTAAAAAAAGACATTTGAAGAGGAATTCTTTGGTTGTCAATTGATTGTTTGGGGGATAGTATTTTGAGTTGGGGTAATCGGGGCAAAATTTGTTGGTCTTTGTGTTCACAGCCTCGTGAGAATCTTGTCCCGATGACAGGTCTAACAATGCTACGCTGAAGTTTTGTTTGCTAATATTAAGAAATGCACCCATGCTGCAATATGATCTCCATGTTTGAGACCACTTGTCCTACAGCTGGACCCTGGGTTACAGACACTCAGCCTAAGATATTGTCGAAGGGAAAGCAACGGTGCGTGGTTAGATAAGTACAAAAAACAATATGATTTCTCTTTTGTTTGGTTGGCAATTACTCGGGAGCGTTTCTGAGTTGGGAGGTGTAGGGGCGAGACCTGTTGGTCGTTTGTTCTCACAGCCTTGTGAAATCTTGTTTGTTTTTGAAGAAGTTGCTTTCCATAAAATACCTACATTTTATTTTCGGGCTGCTTTCTTTCCATTTTGCAAAATGTGAGTCATCTATTGCATTTGTCTGTACCTCTTTTGTATGTTTGGTGTGTCTCTTAGTTTTTCTAATTAGAAAATTGCACGCATCGATTAGTTTTGTCGTGGACAACAATGGAGTTCCGAGAGAAAATGATGAAATCAAACCGTTGATTTAGAGACAGGTGGGATCGAAGTTGAAAGTGCTGAAGATGGGCAATCTTTTTTGTGTCTTTTTACAGACCAATCTGGCGTTTCAGTGGCAGCAAGCACCTGCAACATCAGCTAAGTGCAGTGACTGCCTTAAACCTATAATTTGCTTTATTCTCGTACTGCTTTCCTTTTTGCCAAATGTGCTTTTTCTGATCCGATGCAGCTAGACGTTAGAGCATGTGTGTTTGGTATGCTTTACCCTTTTTTGTTTCAATAGAAAAGGAATTGGAAACTGCAATCATCTATTGGTTTTGTGCTGGCCATAATTAAGAATCAGAATCCCTTTGAGAAATGAAAATCATTGTATATAAGTTACAACGCATGGTTTCGACTGGCTTGATCAAGCGCCACTGTATGAAAACAAAGGTTGAATGGGAAATGCCAATGTCTGCTGAGTTAAGAATGATCAAAGGAACAAGCGATACCGGCTTTGAAAAGGAGTTTAGTGGAGAAGGCTTCATCAGTGGATTGTGTGGATACATAAATGGAAGGAAAAGTGGATGAGAGTGAAGACAGTGAATAGATCAGAAAAGATGTGCTTGCAGTGCTCTTTGCCTCAGACGGACCTAGTTACTGTCAACAAGGCATCGTCCTAGCTCTTGGAATGTGAGGCCAGCAGTCATAACACAGGTAATGTATGCTTTTTGTCCCTACTGAAAATGCACAAAACGGTCTCTCACTATTGTGAAATATTGGGATATCTTAGCATGTAATGAGCCTGTTTGTTTTTCTGAACTGTATTAGTCAATAATCCAATGGGCTTTTATTATTTTATTTAAATCTTTGCATGCACTTGCATAGAGGCACAGCTTGTTGTTCTTATGTGTTCACAGCCTCGTGAGACTCGTGTACCTGCATGCTGCAATACGTTTTCTAGGTTTAAATCCTCCCTCTTTGCTTGGTATATTTGTCATAACAGCTGGCGTAAGGCAGCCTAAAAAACATAATTAAAGGGAAAGCAACGCTTCAAAGCTACACGGTTAGATAAGTACATGCACAATACAATTTCTCGCTGTAAAAAAAGTGATGAGGTATTCTATTTGTCAATTGATTTCTTGGGGGGTACTTGATTTGGAGGGTGGTATGGTTAGGCTATGACTTGTTTTTGTTAACACAGCCTTGTGAAAATCTTGTTCCTGCGATTGGCCTGAACATTTCTTTGGTAACAGTAAGAATTGCATCCGTGCTGTGCTACGAATTCTAGGTTTGGGTCTTGCTTGGAACACTTGTCATACAGCCCGACCAGGAGTTTTACAGGCTCTCGGACTAACGTTTGTAAAAAGTGAAGGCGATGCTGCTTATTTGGATAAGTACAAAAACAATACAATTTCTCTTTTTACGTTATTCTTTGAATGTCAATTGATTGCTTGGGATAGTATTTGAGCAGGCGGGATCGGGGCACAACTTTTTGGTCTTTGTGTTCACAGCCTCGTGATAATCTGGTCCCTGGGATGGGCCTGCTGGCGAATTCCTGACATTTTTGTTTGGTAACACTAAGAATTGCACCACTGCTGCAATATGATCACCTTGGCTTGAAATACTTCTCGTGCATCTGAACCCATTGGTTTTCTGCTCTCGGCCTGAAATATTTCTATGGGATGCCAAAGCTGCTTGTTTGGCTTGGATAAGTACACAAACCAAACCACTCTTCTCTTTATGTAAAAAAAGAAATTTGAAGAGGAATTCTTTGGTTGTCAATTGATTGTTTGGGGGATAGTATTTTGAGTTGGGGTAATCGGGGCAAAATTTGTTGGTCTTTGTGTTCACAGCCTCGTGAGAATCTTGTCCCGATGACAGGTCTAACAATGCTACGCTGAAGTTTTGTTTGCTAAGACGGTGCGTGGTTTAGATAAGTACAAAAAACAATATGATTTCTCTTTTGTTTGGTTGCCAATTACTCGAGAGCGTTTCTGAGTTGGGAGGTGTAGGGGCGAGACCTGTTGGTCGTTTGTTCTCACAGCCTTGTGAAATCTTGTTTGTTTTTGAAGAAGTTGCTTTCCATAAAATACCTACATTTTGTTTTCGGGCTGCTTTCTTTCCATTTTGCAAAATGTGAGTCATCTATTGCATTTGTCTGTACCTCTTTTGTATGTTTGGTGTGTCTCTTAGTTTTTCTAATTAGAAAATTGCACGCATCGATTAGTTTTGTCGTGGACAACAATGGAGTTCCGAGAGAAAATGATGAAATCAAACCGTTGATTTAGAGAGAGGTGGGATCGAAGTTGAAAGTGGGGAAGATGGGCAATCTTTTTTGTGTCTTTTTACAGACCAATCTGGCGTTTCAGTGGCAGCAAGCACCTGCAACATCAGCTAAGTGCAGTGACTGCCTTAAACCTATAATTTGCTTTATTCTCGTACTGCTTTCCTTTTTGCCAAATGTGCTTTTTCTGATCCGATGCAGCTAGACGTAGAGCATGTGTGTTTGGTATGCTTTACCCTTTTTTGTTTCAATAGAAAAGGAATTGGAAACTGCAATCAATCTATTGGTTTTGTGCTGGCCATAATTAAGAATCAGAATCCCTTTGAGAAATGAAAATCATTTTATATAAGTTACAACGCATGGTTTCGAATGGCTTGATCAAGCGCCACTGTATGAAAACAAATTGGAGAATGCGTTTCAAGTACAGATATCACAAAATCAAATAAACGCTTATTGCTGCAAGTTTGCTGAAAGCAGGCAAGTGAATTGTATATGTTGAATGGGAAATGCCAATGTCTGCTGAGTTAAGAATGATCAAAGGAACAAGCGATACCGGCTTTGAAAAGGAGTTTAGTGGAGAAGGCTTCATCAGTGGATTGTGTGGATACATAAATGGAAGGAAAAGTGGATGAGAGCGAAGACAGTGAATAGATCAGAAAAGATGTGCTTGCAGTGCTCTTTGCCTCAGACGGACCTAGTTTCTGTCAACAAGGCATCGTCCTAGCTCTTGGAATGTGAGGCCAGCAGTCATAACACAGGTAATGTACGCTTTTTGTCCCTACTGAAAATGCACAAAACGGTCTCTCACTATTGTGAAATATTGGGATATCTTAGCATGTAATGAGCCTGTTTGTTTTTCTGAACTGTATTAGTCAATAATCCAATGGGCTTTTATTATTTTATTTAAATCTTTGCATGCACTTGCATAGAGGCACAGCTTGTTGTTCTTATGTGTTCACAGCCTCGTGAGACTCGTCTACCTGCATGCTGCAATACGTTCTCTAGGTTTAAATCCTCCCTCTTTGCTTGGTATATTTGTCATAACAGCTGGCGTAAGGCAGCCTAAAAAACATAATTAAAGGGAAAGCAACGCTTCAAATCTACACGGTTAGATAAGTACATGCACAATACAATTTCTCGCTGTAAAAAAAGTGATGAGGTATTCTATTTGTCAATTGATTTCTTGGGGGGGATACTTGATTTGGAGGGGGCTGAGGGGGTATGGTTAGGGTATGACTTGTTTTTGTTAACACAGCCTTGTGAAAATCTTGTTCCTGCGATTGGCCTGAACATTTCTTTGGTAACAGTAAGAATTGCACCCGCGCTGTGCTACGAAGTCTAGGTTTGGGTCTTGCTTGGAACACTTGTCATACAGCCCGACCAGGAGTTTTACAGGCTCTCGGACTAACGTTTCTGACAAGTGAAGGCGATGCTGGTTATTTGGATCAGTACAAAAACAACACAATTTCTCTTTTTACGTTATTCTTTGAATGCCAATTGATTGCTTGGGATAGTATTTGAGCAGGCGGGATCGGGGCACAACTTTTTGGTCTTTGTGTTCACAGCCTCGTGATAATCTGGTCCCTGGGATGGGCCTGCTGGCGAATTCCTGGCATTTTTGTTTGGTAACACTAAGAATTGCACCACTGCTGCAATATGATCATCTTGGCTCGAAATACTTCTCGTGCATCTGAACCCATTGGTTTTCTGCTCTCGGCCTGAAATATTTCTATGGGATGCCAAAGCTGCTTTGTTTGGCTTGGATAAGTACAAAAACCAAACCACTCTTCTCTTTATGTAAAAAAAGAAATTTGAAGAGGAATTCTTTGGTTGTCAATTGATTGTTTGGGGGATAGTATTTTGAGTTGGGGTAATCGGGGCAAAATTTGTTGGTCTTTGTGTTCACAGCCTCGTGAGAATCTTGTCCCGATGACAGGTCTAACAATGCTACGCTGAAGTTTTGTTTGCTAATATTAAGAAATGCACCCATGCTGCAATATGATCTCCATGTTTGAGACCACTTGTCCTACAGCTGGACCCTGGGTTACAGACACTCAGCCTAAGATATTGTCGAAGGGAAAGCAACGGTGCGTGGTTAGATAAGTACAAAAAACAATATGATTTCTCTTTTGTTTGGTTGGCAATTACTCGGGAGCGTTTCTGAGTTGGGAGGTGTAGGGGCGAGACCTGTTGGTCGTTTGTTCTCACAGCCTTGTGAAATCTTGTTTGTTTTTGAAGAAGTTGCTTTCCATAAAATACCTACATTTTATTTTCGGGCTGCTTTCTTTCCATTTTGCAAAATGTGAGTCATCTATTGCATTTGTCTGTACCTCTTTTGTATGTTTGGTGTGTCTCTTAGTTTTTCTAATTAGAAAATTGCACGCATCGATTAGTTTTGTCGTGGACAACAATGGAGTTCCGAGAGAAAATGATGAAATCAAACCGTTGATTTAGAGACAGGTGGGATCGAAGTTGAAAGTGCTGAAGATGGGCAATCTTTTTTGTGTCTTTTTACAGACCAATCTGGCGTTTCAGTGGCAGTAAGCACCTGCAACATCAGCTAAGTGCAGTGACTGCCTTAAACCTATAATTTGCTTTATTCTCGTACTGCTTTCCTTTTTGCCAAATGTGCTTTTTCTGATCCGATGCAGCTAGACGTTAGAGCATGTGTGTTTGGTATGCTTTACCCTTTTTTGTTTCAATAGAAAAGGAATTGGAAACTGCAATCATCTATTGGTTTTGTGCTGGCCATAATTAAGAATCAGAATCCCTTTGAGAAATGAAAATCATTGTATATAAGTTACAACGCATGGTTTCGACTGGCTTGATCAAGCGCCACTGTATGAAAACAAAGGTTGAATGGGAAATGCCAATGTCTGCTGAGTTAAGAATGATCAAAGGAACAAGCGATACCGGCTTTGAAAAGGAGTTTAGTGGAGAAGGCTTCATCAGTGGATTGTGTGGATACATAAATGGAAGGAAAAGTGGATGAGAGTGAAGACAGTGAATAGATCAGAAAAGATGTGCTTGCAGTGCTCTTTGCCTCAGACGGACCTAGTTACTGTCAACAAGGCATCGTCCTAGCTCTTGGAATGTGAGGCCAGCAGTCATAACACAGGTAATGTACGCTTTTTGTCCCTACTGAAAATGCACAAAACGGTCTCTCACTATTGTGAAATATTGGGATATCTTAGCATGTAATGAGCCTGTTTGTTTTTCTGAACTGTATTAGTCAATAATCCAATGGGCTTTTATTATTTTATTTAAATCTTTGCATGCACTTGCATAGAGGCACAGCTTGTTGTTCTTATGTGTTCACAGCCTCGTGAGACTCGTGTACCTGCATGCTGCAATACGTTTTCTAGGTTTAAATCCTCCCTCTTTGCTTGGTATATTTGTCATAACAGCTGGCGTAAGGCAGCCTAAAAAACATAATTAAAGGGAAAGCAACGCTTCAAAGCTACACGGTTAGATAAGTACATGCACAATACAATTTCTCGCTGTAAAAAAAGTGATGAGGTATTCTATTTGTCAATTGATTTCTTGGGGGGTACTTGATTTGGAGGGTGGTATGGTTAGGCTATGACTTGTTTTTGTTAACACAGCCTTGTGAAAATCTTGTTCCTGCGATTGGCCTGAACATTTCTTTGGTAACAGTAAGAATTGCATCCGTGCTGTGCTACGAATTCTAGGTTTGGGTCTTGCTTGGAACACTTGTCATACAGCCCGACCAGGAGTTTTACAGGCTCTCGGACTAACGTTTGTAAAAAGTGAAGGCGATGCTGCTTATTTGGATAAGTACAAAAACAATACAATTTCTCTTTTTACGTTATTCTTTGAATGTCAATTGATTGCTTGGGATAGTATTTGAGCAGGCGGGATCGGGGCACAACTTTTTGGTCTTTGTGTTCACAGCCTCGTGATAATCTGGTCCCTGGGATGGGCCTGCTGGCGAATTCCTGACATTTTTGTTTGGTAACACTAAGAATTGCACCACTGCTGCAATATGATCACCTTGGCTTGAAATACTTCTCGTGCATCTGAACCCATTGGTTTTCTGCTCTCGGCCTGAAATATTTCTATGGGATGCCAAAGCTGCTTGTTTGGCTTGGATAAGTACAAAAACCAAACCACTCTTCTCTTTATGTAAAAAAAGAAATTTGAAGAGGAATTCTTTGGTTGTCAATTGATTGTTTGGGGGATAGTATTTTGAGTTGGGGTAATCGGGGCAAAATTTGTTGGTCTTTGTGTTCACAGCCTCGTGAGAATCTTGTCCCGATGACAGGTCTAACAATGCTACGCTGAAGTTTTGTTTGCTAAGACGGTGCGTGGTTTAGATAAGTACAAAAAACAATATGATTTCTCTTTTGTTTGGTTGCCAATTACTCGAGAGCGTTTCTGAGTTGGGAGGTGTAGGGGCGAGACCTGTTGGTCGTTTGTTCTCACAGCCTTGTGAAATCTTGTTTGTTTTTGAAGAAGTTGCTTTCCATAAAATACCTACATTTTGTTTTCGGGCTGCTTTCTTTCCATTTTGCAAAATGTGAGTCATCTATTGCATTTGTCTGTACCTCTTTTGTATGTTTGGTGTGTCTCTTAGTTTTTCTAATTAGAAAATTGCACGCATCGATTAGTTTTGTCGTGGACAACAATGGAGTTCCGAGAGAAAATGATGAAATCAAACCGTTGATTTAGAGAGAGGTGGGATCGAAGTTGAAAGTGGGGAAGATGGGCAATCTTTTTTGTGTCTTTTTACAGACCAATCTGGCGTTTCAGTGGCAGCAAGCACCTGCAACATCAGCTAAGTGCAGTGACTGCCTTAAACCTATAATTTGCTTTATTCTCGTACTGCTTTCCTTTTTGCCAAATGTGCTTTTTCTGATCCGATGCAGCTAGACGTAGAGCATGTGTGTTTGGTATGCTTTACCCTTTTTTGTTTCAATAGAAAAGGAATTGGAAACTGCAATCAATCTATTGGTTTTGTGCTGGCCATAATTAAGAATCAGAATCCCTTTGAGAAATGAAAATCATTTTATATAAGTTACAACGCATGGTTTCGAATGGCTTGATCAAGCGCCACTGTATGAAAACAAATTGGAGAATGCGTTTCAAGTACAGATATCACAAAATCAAATAAACGCTTATTGCTGCAAGTTTGCTGAAAGCAGGCAAGTGAATTGTATATGTTGAATGGGAAATGCCAATGTCTGCTGAGTTAAGAATGATCAAAGGAACAAGCGATACCGGCTTTGAAAAGGAGTTTAGTGGAGAAGGCTTCATCAGTGGATTGTGTGGATACATAAATGGAAGGAAAAGTGGATGAGAGCGAAGACAGTGAATAGATCAGAAAAGATGTGCTTGCAGTGCTCTTTGCCTCAGACGGACCTAGTTTCTGTCAACAAGGCATCGTCCTAGCTCTTGGAATGTGAGGCCAGCAGTCATAACACAGGTAATGTACGCTTTTTGTCCCTACTGAAAATGCACAAAACGGTCTCTCACTATTGTGAAATATTGGGATATCTTAGCATGTAATGAGCCTCTTTGTTTTTCTGAACTGTATTAGTCAATAATCCAATGGGCTTTTATTATTTTATTTAAATCTTTGCATGCACTTGCATAGAGGCACAGCTTGTTGTTCTTATGTGTTCACAGCCTCGTGAGACTCGTCTACCTGCATGCTGCAATACGTTCTCTAGGTTTAAATCCTCCCTCTTTGCTTGGTATATTTGTCATAACAGCTGGCGTAAGGCAGCCTAAAAAACATAATTAAAGGGAAAGCAACGCTTCAAATCTACACGGTTAGATAAGTACATGCACAATACAATTTCTCGCTGTAAAAAAAGTGATGAGGTATTCTATTTGTCAATTGATTTCTTGGGGGGGGTACTTGATTTGGAGGGGGCTGAGGGGGTATGGTTAGGGTATGACTTGTTTTTGTTAACACAGCCTTGTGAAAATCTTGTTCCTGCGATTGGCCTGAACATTTCTTTGGTAACAGTAAGAATTGCACCCGCGCTGTGCTACGAAGTCTAGGTTTGGGTCTTGCTTGGAACACTTGTCATACAGCCCGACCAGGAGTTTTACAGGCTCTCGGACTAACGTTTCTGACAAGTGAAGGCGATGCTGGTTATTTGGATCAGTACAAAAACAACACAATTTCTCTTTTTACGTTATTCTTTGAATGCCAATTGATTGCTTGGGATAGTATTTGAGCAGGCGTGATCGGGGCACAACTTTTTGGTCTTTGTGTTCACAGCCTCGTGATAATCTGGTCCCTGGGATGGGCCTGCTGGCGAATTCCTGGCATTTTTGTTTGGTAACACTAAGAATTGCACCACTGCTGCAATATGATCATCTTGGCTCGAAATACTTCTCGTGCATCTGAACCCATTGGTTTTCTGCTCTCGGCCTGAAATATTTCTATGGGATGCCAAAGCTGCTTTGTTTGGCTTGGATAAGTACAAAAACCAAACCACTCTTCTCTTTATGTAAAAAAAGAAATTTGAAGAGGAATTCTTTGGTTGTCAATTGATTGTTTGGGGGATAGTATTTTGAGTTGGGGTAATCGGGGCAAAATTTGTTGGTCTTTGTGTTCACATCCTCGTGAGAATCTTGTCCCGATGACAGGTCTAACAATGCTACGCTGAAGTTTTGTTTGCTAATATTAAGAAATGCACCCATGCTGCAATATGATCTCCATGTTTGAGACCACTTGTCCTACAGCTGGACCCTGGGTTACAGACACTCAGCCTAAGATATTGTCGAAGGGAAAGCAACGGTGCGTGGTTAGATAAGTACAAAAAACAATATGATTTCTCTTTTGTTTGGTTGGCAATTACTCGGGAGCGTTTCTGAGTTGGGAGGTGTAGGGGCGAGACCTGTTGGTCGTTTGTTCTCACAGCCTTGTGAAATCTTGTTTGTTTTTGAAGAAGTTGCTTTCCATAAAATACCTACATTTTATTTTCGGGCTGCTTTCTTTCCATTTTGCAAAATGTGAGTCATCTATTGCATTTGTCTGTACCTCTTTTGTATGTTTGGTGTGTCTCTTAGTTTTTCTAATTAGAAAATTGCACGCATCGATTAGTTTTGTCGTGGACAACAATGGAGTTCCGAGAGAAAATGATGAAATCAAACCGTTGATTTAGAGACAGGTGGGATCGAAGTTGAAAGTGCTGAAGATGGGCAATCTTTTTTGTGTCTTTTTACAGACCAATCTGGCGTTTCAGTGGCAGCAAGCACCTGCAACATCAGCTAAGTGCAGTGACTGCCTTAAACCTATAATTTGCTTTATTCTCGTACTGCTTTCCTTTTTGCCAAATGTGCTTTTTCTGATCCGATGCAGCTAGACGTTAGAGCATGTGTGTTTGGTATGCTTTACCCTTTTTTGTTTCAATAGAAAAGGAATTGGAAACTGCAATCATCTATTGGTTTTGTGCTGGCCATAATTAAGAATCAGAATCCCTTTGAGAAATGAAAATCATTGTATATAAGTTACAACGCATGGTTTCGACTGGCTTGATCAAGCGCCACTGTATGAAAACAAAGGTTGAATGGGAAATGCCAATGTCTGCTGAGTTAAGAATGATCAAAGGAACAAGCGATACCGGCTTTGAAAAGGAGTTTAGTGGAGAAGGCTTCATCAGTGGATTGTGTGGATACATAAATGGAAGGAAAAGTGGATGAGAGTGAAGACAGTGAATAGATCAGAAAAGATGTGCTTGCAGTGCTCTTTGCCTCAGACGGACCTAGTTACTGTCAACAAGGCATCGTCCTAGCTCTTGGAATGTGAGGCCAGCAGTCATAACACAGGTAATGTACGCTTTTTGTCCCTACTGAAAATGCACAAAACGGTCTCTCACTATTGTGAAATATTGGGATATCTTAGCATGTAATGAGCCTGTTTGTTTTTCTGAACTGTATTAGTCAATAATCCAATGGGCTTTTATTATTTTATTTAAATCTTTGCATGCACTTGCATAGAGGCACAGCTTGTTGTTCTTATGTGTTCACAGCCTCGTGAGACTCGTGTACCTGCATGCTGCAATACGTTTTCTAGGTTTAAATCCTCCCTCTTTGCTTGGTATATTTGTCATAACAGCTGGCGTAAGGCAGCCTAAAAAACATAATTAAAGGGAAAGCAACGCTTCAAAGCTACACGGTTAGATAAGTACATGCACAATACAATTTCTCGCTGTAAAAAAAGTGATGAGGTATTCTATTTGTCAATTGATTTCTTGGGGGGTACTTGATTTGGAGGGTGGTATGGTTAGGCTATGACTTGTTTTTGTTAACACAGCCTTGTGAAAATCTTGTTCCTGCGATTGGCCTGAACATTTCTTTGGTAACAGTAAGAATTGCATCCGTGCTGTGCTACGAATTCTAGGTTTGGGTCTTGCTTGGAACACTTGTCATACAGCCCGACCAGGAGTTTTACAGGCTCTCGGACTAACGTTTGTAAAAAGTGAAGGCGATGCTGCTTATTTGGATAAGTACAAAAACAATACAATTTCTCTTTTTACGTTATTCTTTGAATGTCAATTGATTGCTTGGGATAGTATTTGAGCAGGCGGGATCGGGGCACAACTTTTTGGTCTTTGTGTTCACAGCCTCGTGATAATCTGGTCCCTGGGATGGGCCTGCTGGCGAATTCCTGACATTTTTGTTTGGTAACACTAAGAATTGCACCACTGCTGCAATATGATCACCTTGGCTTGAAATACTTCTCGTGCATCTGAACCCATTGGTTTTCTGCTCTCGGCCTGAAATATTTCTATGGGATGCCAAAGCTGCTTGTTTGGCTTGGATAAGTACACAAACCAAACCACTCTTCTCTTTATGTAAAAAAAGAAATTTGAAGAGGAATTCTTTGGTTGTCAATTGATTGTTTGGGGGATAGTATTTTGAGTTGGGGTAATCGGGGCAAAATTTGTTGGTCTTTGTGTTCACAGCCTCGTGAGAATCTTGTCCCGATGACAGGTCTAACAATGCTACGCTGAAGTTTTGTTTGCTAAGACGGTGCGTGGTTTAGATAAGTACAAAAAACAATATGATTTCTCTTTTGTTTGGTTGCCAATTACTCGAGAGCGTTTCTGAGTTGGGAGGTGTAGGGGCGAGACCTGTTGGTCGTTTGTTCTCACAGCCTTGTGAAATCTTGTTTGTTTTTGAAGAAGTTGCTTTCCATAAAATACCTACATTTTGTTTTCGGGCTGCTTTCTTTCCATTTTGCAAAATGTGAGTCATCTATTGCATTTGTCTGTACCTCTTTTGTATGTTTGGTGTGTCTCTTAGTTTTTCTAATTAGAAAATTGCACGCATCGATTAGTTTTGTCGTGGACAACAATGGAGTTCCGAGAGAAAATGATGAAATCAAACCGTTGATTTAGAGAGAGGTGGGATCGAAGTTGAAAGTGGGGAAGATGGGCAATCTTTTTTGTGTCTTTTTACAGACCAATCTGGCGTTTCAGTGGCAGCAAGCACCTGCAACATCAGCTAAGTGCAGTGACTGCCTTAAACCTATAATTTGCTTTATTCTCGTACTGCTTTCCTTTTTGCCAAATGTGCTTTTTCTGATCCGATGCAGCTAGACGTAGAGCATGTGTGTTTGGTATGCTTTACCCTTTTTTGTTTCAATAGAAAAGGAATTGGAAACTGCAATCAATCTATTGGTTTTGTGCTGGCCATAATTAAGAATCAGAATCCCTTTGAGAAATGAAAATCATTTTATATAAGTTACAACGCATGGTTTCGAATGGCTTGATCAAGCGCCACTGTATGAAAACAAATTGGAGAATGCGTTTCAAGTACAGATATCACAAAATCAAATAAACGCTTATTGCTGCAAGTTTGCTGAAAGCAGGCAAGTGAATTGTATATGTTGAATGGGAAATGCCAATGTCTGCTGAGTTAAGAATGATCAAAGGAACAAGCGATACCGGCTTTGAAAAGGAGTTTAGTGGAGAAGGCTTCATCAGTGGATTGTGTGGATACATAAATGGAAGGAAAAGTGGATGAGAGCGAAGACAGTGAATAGATCAGAAAAGATGTGCTTGCAGTGCTCTTTGCCTCAGACGGACCTAGTTTCTGTCAACAAGGCATCGTCCTAGCTCTTGGAATGTGAGGCCAGCAGTCATAACACAGGTAATGTACGCTTTTTGTCCCTACTGAAAATGCACAAAACGGTCTCTCACTATTGTGAAATATTGGGATATCTTAGCATGTAATGAGCCTCTTTGTTTTTCTGAACTGTATTAGTCAATAATCCAATGGGCTTTTATTATTTTATTTAAATCTTTGCATGCACTTGCATAGAGGCACAGCTTGTTGTTCTTATGTGTTCACAGCCTCGTGAGACTCGTCTACCTGCATGCTGCAATACGTTCTCTAGGTTTAAATCCTCCCTCTTTGCTTGGTATATTTGTCATAACAGCTGGCGTAAGGCAGCCTAAAAAACATAATTAAAGGGAAAGCAACGCTTCAAATCTACACGGTTAGATAAGTACATGCACAATACAATTTCTCGCTGTAAAAAAAGTGATGAGGTATTCTATTTGTCAATTGATTTCTTGGGGGGGGTACTTGATTTGGAGGGGGCTGAGGGGGTATGGTTAGGGTATGACTTGTTTTTGTTAACACAGCCTTGTGAAAATCTTGTTCCTGCGATTGGCCTGAACATTTCTTTGGTAACAGTAAGAATTGCACCCGCGCTGTGCTACGAAGTCTAGGTTTGGGTCTTGCTTGGAACACTTGTCATACAGCCCGACCAGGAGTTTTACAGGCTCTCGGACTAACGTTTCTGACAAGTGAAGGCGATGCTGGTTATTTGGATCAGTACAAAAACAACACAATTTCTCTTTTTACGTTATTCTTTGAATGCCAATTGATTGCTTGGGATAGTATTTGAGCAGGCGTGATCGGGGCACAACTTTTTGGTCTTTGTGTTCACAGCCTCGTGATAATCTGGTCCCTGGGATGGGCCTGCTGGCGAATTCCTGGCATTTTTGTTTGGTAACACTAAGAATTGCACCACTGCTGCAATATGATCATCTTGGCTCGAAATACTTCTCGTGCATCTGAACCCATTGGTTTTCTGCTCTCGGCCTGAAATATTTCTATGGGATGCCAAAGCTGCTTTGTTTGGCTTGGATAAGTACAAAAACCAAACCACTCTTCTCTTTATGTAAAAAAAGAAATTTGAAGAGGAATTCTTTGGTTGTCAATTGATTGTTTGGGGGATAGTATTTTGAGTTGGGGTAATCGGGGCAAAATTTGTTGGTCTTTGTGTTCACATCCTCGTGAGAATCTTGTCCCGATGACAGGTCTAACAATGCTACGCTGAAGTTTTGTTTGCTAATATTAAGAAATGCACCCATGCTGCAATATGATCTCCATGTTTGAGACCACTTGTCCTACAGCTGGACCCTGGGTTACAGACACTCAGCCTAAGATATTGTCGAAGGGAAAGCAACGGTGCGTGGTTAGATAAGTACAAAAAACAATATGATTTCTCTTTTGTTTGGTTGGCAATTACTCGGGAGCGTTTCTGAGTTGGGAGGTGTAGGGGCGAGACCTGTTGGTCGTTTGTTCTCACAGCCTTGTGAAATCTTGTTTGTTTTTGAAGAAGTTGCTTTCCATAAAATACCTACATTTTATTTTCGGGCTGCTTTCTTTCCATTTTGCAAAATGTGAGTCATCTATTGCATTTGTCTGTACCTCTTTTGTATGTTTGGTGTGTCTCTTAGTTTTTCTAATTAGAAAATTGCACGCATCGATTAGTTTTGTCGTGGACAACAATGGAGTTCCGAGAGAAAATGATGAAATCAAACCGTTGATTTAGAGACAGGTGGGATCGAAGTTGAAAGTGCTGAAGATGGGCAATCTTTTTTGTGTCTTTTTACAGACCAATCTGGCGTTTCAGTGGCAGCAAGCACCTGCAACATCAGCTAAGTGCAGTGACTGCCTTAAACCTATAATTTGCTTTATTCTCGTACTGCTTTCCTTTTTGCCAAATGTGCTTTTTCTGATCCGATGCAGCTAGACGTTAGAGCATGTGTGTTTGGTATGCTTTACCCTTTTTTGTTTCAATAGAAAAGGAATTGGAAACTGCAATCATCTATTGGTTTTGTGCTGGCCATAATTAAGAATCAGAATCCCTTTGAGAAATGAAAATCATTGTATATAAGTTACAACGCATGGTTTCGACTGGCTTGATCAAGCGCCACTGTATGAAAACAAAGGTTGAATGGGAAATGCCAATGTCTGCTGAGTTAAGAATGATCAAAGGAACAAGCGATACCGGCTTTGAAAAGGAGTTTAGTGGAGAAGGCTTCATCAGTGGATTGTGTGGATACATAAATGGAAGGAAAAGTGGATGAGAGTGAAGACAGTGAATAGATCAGAAAAGATGTGCTTGCAGTGCTCTTTGCCTCAGACGGACCTAGTTACTGTCAACAAGGCATCGTCCTCGCTCTTGGAATGTGAGGCCAGCAGTCATAACACAGGTAATGTACGCTTTTTGTCCCTACTGAAAATGCACAAAACGGTCTCTCACTATTGTGAAATATTGGGATATCTTAGCATGTAATGAGCCTGTTTGTTTTTCTGAACTGTATTAGTCAATAATCCAATGGGCTTTTATTATTTTATTTAAATCTTTGCATGCACTTGCATAGAGGCACAGCTTGTTGTTCTTATGTGTTCACAGCCTCGTGAGACTCGTGTACCTGCATGCTGCAATACGTTTTCTAGGTTTAAATCCTCCCTCTTTGCTTGGTATATTTGTCATAACAGCTGGCGTAAGGCAGCCTAAAAAACATAATTAAAGGGAAAGCAACGCTTCAAAGCTACACGGTTAGATAAGTACATGCACAATACAATTTCTCGCTGTAAAAAAAGTGATGAGGTATTCTATTTGTCAATTGATTTCTTGGGGGGTACTTGATTTGGAGGGTGGTATGGTTAGGCTATGACTTGTTTTTGTTAACACAGCCTTGTGAAAATCTTGTTCCTGCGATTGGCCTGAACATTTCTTTGGTAACAGTAAGAATTGCATCCGTGCTGTGCTACGAATTCTAGGTTTGGGTCTTGCTTGGAACACTTGTCATACAGCCCGACCAGGAGTTTTACAGGCTCTCGGACTAACGTTTGTAAAAAGTGAAGGCGATGCTGCTTATTTGGATAAGTACAAAAACAATACAATTTCTCTTTTTACGTTATTCTTTGAATGTCAATTGATTGCTTGGGATAGTATTTGAGCAGGCGGGATCGGGGCACAACTTTTTGGTCTTTGTGTTCACAGCCTCGTGATAATCTGGTCCCTGGGATGGGCCTGCTGGCGAATTCCTGACATTTTTGTTTGGTAACACTAAGAATTGCACCACTGCTGCAATATGATCACCTTGGCTTGAAATACTTCTCGTGCATCTGAACCCATTGGTTTTCTGCTCTCGGCCTGAAATATTTCTATGGGATGCCAAAGCTGCTTGTTTGGCTTGGATAAGTACAAAAACCAAACCACTCTTCTCTTTATGTAAAAAAAGAAATTTGAAGAGGAATTCTTTGGTTGTCAATTGATTGTTTGGGGGATAGTATTTTGAGTTGGGGTAATCGGGGCAAAATTTGTTGGTCTTTGTGTTCACAGCCTCGTGAGAATCTTGTCCCGATGACAGGTCTAACAATGCTACGCTGAAGTTTTGTTTGCTAAGACGGTGCGTGGTTTAGATAAGTACAAAAAACAATATGATTTCTCTTTTGTTTGGTTGCCAATTACTCGAGAGCGTTTCTGAGTTGGGAGGTGTAGGGGCGAGACCTGTTGGTCGTTTGTTCTCACAGCCTTGTGAAATCTTGTTTGTTTTTGAAGAAGTTGCTTTCCATAAAATACCTACATTTTGTTTTCGGGCTGCTTTCTTTCCATTTTGCAAAATGTGAGTCATCTATTGCATTTGTCTGTACCTCTTTTGTATGTTTGGTGTGTCTCTTAGTTTTTCTAATTAGAAAATTGCACGCATCGATTAGTTTTGTCGTGGACAACAATGGAGTTCCGAGAGAAAATGATGAAATCAAACCGTTGATTTAGAGAGAGGTGGGATCGAAGTTGAAAGTGGGGAAGATGGGCAATCTTTTTTGTGTCTTTTTACAGACCAATCTGGCGTTTCAGTGGCAGCAAGCACCTGCAACATCAGCTAAGTGCAGTGACTGCCTTAAACCTATAATTTGCTTTATTCTCGTACTGCTTTCCTTTTTGCCAAATGTGCTTTTTCTGATCCGATGCAGCTAGACGTAGAGCATGTGTGTTTGGTATGCTTTACCCTTTTTTGTTTCAATAGAAAAGGAATTGGAAACTGCAATCAATCTATTGGTTTTGTGCTGGCCATAATTAAGAATCAGAATCCCTTTGAGAAATGAAAATCATTTTATATAAGTTACAACGCATGGTTTCGAATGGCTTGATCAAGCGCCACTGTATGAAAACAAATTGGAGAATGCGTTTCAAGTACAGATATCACAAAATCAAATAAACGCTTATTGCTGCAAGTTTGCTGAAAGCAGGCAAGTGAATTGTATATGTTGAATGGGAAATACCAATGTCTGCTGAGTTAAGAATGATCAAAGGAACAAGCGATACCGGCTTTGAAAAGGAGTTTAGTGGAGAAGGCTTCATCAGTGGATTGTGTGGATACATAAATGGAAGGAAAAGTGGATGAGAGCGAAGACAGTGAATAGATCAGAAAAGATGTGCTTGCAGTGCTCTTTGCCTCAGACGGACCTAGTTTCTGTCAACAAGGCATCGTCCTAGCTCTTGGAATGTGAGGCCAGCAGTCATAACACAGGTAATGTACGCTTTTTGTCCCTACTGAAAATGCACAAAACGGTCTCTCACTATTGTGAAATATTGGGATATCTTAGCATGTAATGAGCCTCTTTGTTTTTCTGAACTGTATTAGTCAATAATCCAATGGGCTTTTATTATTTTATTTAAATCTTTGCATGCACTTGCATAGAGGCACAGCTTGTTGTTCTTATGTGTTCACAGCCTCGTGAGACTTGTGTACCTGCATGCTGCAATACGTTCTCTAGGTTTAAATCCTCCCTCTTTGCTTGGTATATTTGTCATAACAGCTGCGTAAGGCAGCCTAAAAAACATAATTAAAGGGAAAGCAACGCTTCAAATCTACACGGTTAGATAAGTACATGCACAATACAATTTCTCGCTGTAAAAAAAGTGATGAGGTATTCTATTTGTCAATTGATTTCTTGGGGGGGGTACTTGATTTGGAGGGGGCTGAGGGGGTATGGTTAGGGTATGACTTGTTTTTGTTAACACAGCCTTGTGAAAATCTTGTTCCTGCGATTGGCCTGAACATTTCTTTGGTAACAGTAAGAATTGCACCCGCGCTGTGCTACGAAGTCTAGGTTTGGGTCTTGCTTGGAACACTTTTCATACAGCCCGACCAGGAGTTTTACAGGCTCTCGGACTAACGTTTCTGACAAGTGAAGGCGATGCTGCTTATTTGGATAAGTACAAAAACAACACAATTTCTCTTTTTACGTTATTCTTTGAATGTCAATTGATTGCTTGGGATAGTATTTGAGCAGGCGGGATCGGGGCACAACTTTTTGGTCTTTGTGTTCACAGCCTCGTGATAATCTGGTCCCTGGGATGGGCCTGCTGGCGAATTCCTGACATTTTTGTTTGGTAACACTAAGAATTGCACCACTGCTGCAATATGATCATCTTGGCTTGAAATACTTCTCGTGCATCTGAACCCATTGGTTTTCTGCTCTCGGCCTGAAATATTTCTAATGGATGCCAAAGCTGCTTGTTTGGCTTGGATAAGTACAAAAACCAAACCACTCTTCTCTTTATGTAAAAAAAGAAATTTGAAGAGGAATTCTTTGGTTGTCAATTGATTGTTTGGGGGATAGTATTTTGAGTTGGGGTAATCGGGGCAAAATTTGTTGGTCTTTGTGTTCACAGCCTCCTGAGAATCTTGTCCCGATGACAGGTCTAACAATGCTACGCTGAAGTTTTGTTTGCTAAGACGGTGCGTGGTTTAGATAAGTACAAAAAACAATATGATTTCTCTTTTGTTTGGTTGCCAATTACTCGAGAGCGTTTCTGAGTTGGGAGGTGTAGGGGCGAGACCTGTTGGTCGTTTGTTCTCACAGCCTTGTGAAATCTTGTTTGTTTTTGAAGAAGTTGCTTTCCATAAAATACCTACATTTTGTTTTCGGGCTGCTTTCTTTCCATTTTGCAAAATGTGAGTCATCTATTGCATTTGTCTGTACCTCTTTTGTATGTTTGGTGTGTCTCTTAGTTTTTCTAATTAGAAAATTGCACGCATCGATTAGTTTTGTCGTGGACAACAATGGAGTCCCGAGAGAAAATGATGAAATCAAACCGTTGATTTAGAGAGAGGTGGGATCGAAGTTGAAAGTGGGGAAGATGGGCAATCTTTTTTGTGTCTTTTTACAGACCAATCTGGCGTTTCAGTGGCAGCAAGCACCTGCAACATCAGCTAAGTGCAGTGACTGCCTTAAACCTATAATTTGCTTTATTCTCGTACTGCTTTCCTTTTTGCCAAATGTGCTTTTTCTGATCCGATGCAGCTAGACGTAGAGCATGTGTGTTTGGTATGCTTTACCCTTTTTTGTTTCAATAGAAAAGGAATTGGAAACTGCAATCAATCTATTGGTTTTGTGCTGGCCATAATTAAGAATCAGAATCCCTTTGAGAAATGAAAATCATTTTATATAAGTTACAACGCATGGTTTCGAATGGCTTGATCAAGCGCCACTGTATGAAAACAAATTGGAGAATGCCTTTCAAGTACAGATATCACAAAATCAAATAAACGCTTATTGCTGCAAGTTTGCTGAAAGCAGGCAAGTGAATTGTATATGTTGAATGGGAAATGCCAATGTCTGCTGAGTTAAGAATGATCAAAGGAACAAGCGATACCGGCTTTGAAAAGGAGTTTAGTGGAGAAGGCTTCATCAGTGGATTGTGTGGATACATAAATGGAAGGAAAAGTGGATGAGAGCGAAGACAGTGAATAGATCAGAAAAGATGTGCTTGCAGTGCTCTTTGCCTCAGACGGACCTAGTTTCTGTCAACAAGGCATCGTCCTAGCTCTTGGAATGTGAGGCCAGCAGTCATAACACAGGTAATGTACGCTTTTTGTCCCTACTGAAAATGCACAAAACGGTCTCTCACTATTGTGAAATATTGGGATATCTTAGCATGTAATGAGCCTCTTTGTTTTTCTGAACTGTATTAGTCAATAATCCAATGGGCTTTTATTATTTTATTTAAATCTTTGCATGCACTTGCATAGAGGCACAGCTTGTTGTTCTTATGTGTTCACAGCCTCGTGAGACTCGTGTACCTGCATGCTGCAATACGTTCTCTAGGTTTAAATCCTCCCTCTTTGCTTGGTATATTTGTCATAACAGCTGGCGTAAGGCAGCCTAAAAAACATAATTAAAGGGAAAGCAACGCTTCAAATCTACACGGTTAGATAAGTACATGCACAATACAATTTCTCGCTGTAAAAAAAGTGATGAGGTATTCTATTTGTCAATTGATTTCTTGGGGGGGGTACTTGATTTGGAGGGGGCTGAGGGGGTATGGTTAGGGTATGACTTGTTTTTGTTAACACAGCCTTGTGAAAATCTTGTTCCTGCGATTGGCCTGAACATTTCTTTGGTAACAGTAAGAATTGCACCCGCGCTGTGCTACGAAGTCTAGGTTTGGGTCTTGCTTGGAACACTTGTCATACAGCCCGACCAGGAGTTTTACAGGCTCTCGGACTAACGTTTCTGACAAGTGAAGGCGATGCTGGTTATTTGGATCAGTACAAAAACAACACAATTTCTCTTTTTACGTTATTCTTTGAATGCCAATTGATTGCTTGGGATAGTATTTGAGCAGGCGGGATCGGGGCACAACTTTTTGGTCTTTGTGTTCACAGCCTCGTGATAATCTGGTCCCTGGGATGGGCCTGCTGGCGAATTCCTGGCATTTTTGTTTGGTAACACTAAGAATTGCACCACTGCTGCAATATGATCATCTTGGCTCGAAATACTTCTCGTGCATCTGAACCCATTGGTTTTCTGCTCTCGGCCTGAAATATTTCTATGGGATGCCAAAGCTGCTTGTTTGGCTTGGATAAGTACAAAAACCAAACCACTCTTCTCTTTATGTAAAAAAAGAAATTTGAAGAGGAATTCTTTGGTTGTCAATTGATTGTTTGGGGGATAGTATTTTGAGTTGGGGTAATCGGGGCAAAATTTGTTGATCTTTGTGTTCACAGCCTCGTGAGAATCTTGTCCCGATGACAGGTCTAACAATGCTACGCTGAAGTTTTGTTTGCTAATATTAAGAAATGCACCCATGCTGCAATATGATCTCCATGTTTGAGACCACTTGTCCTACAGCTGGACCCTGGGTTACAGACACTCAGCCTAAGATATTGTCGAAGGGAAAGCAACGGTGCGTGGTTAGATAAGTACAAAAAACAATATGATTTCTCTTTTGTTTGGTTGGCAATTACTCGGGAGCGTTTCTGAGTTGGGAGGTGTAGGGGCGAGACCTGTTGGTCGTTTGTTCTCACAGCCTTGTGAAATCTTGTTTGTTTTTGAAGAAGTTGCTTTCCATAAAATACCTACATTTTATTTTCGGGCTGCTTTCTTTCCATTTTGCAAAATGTGAGTCATCTATTGCATTTGTCTGTACCTCTTTTGTATGTTTGGTGTGTCTCTTAGTTTTTCTAATTAGAAAATTGCACGCATCGATTAGTTTTGTCGTGGACAACAATGGAGTTCCGAGAGAAAATGATGAAATCAAACCGTTGATTTAGAGACAGGTGGGATCGAAGTTGAAAGTGCTGAAGATGGGCAATCTTTTTTGTGTCTTTTTACAGACCAATCTGGCGTTTCAGTGGCAGCAAGCACCTGCAACATCAGCTAAGTGCAGTGACTGCCTTAAACCTATAATTTGCTTTATTCTCGTACTGCTTTCCTTTTTGCCAAATGTGCTTTTTCTGATCCGATGCAGCTAGACGTTAGAGCATGTGTGTTTGGTATGCTTTACCCTTTTTTGTTTCAATAGAAAAGGAATTGGAAACTGCAATCATCTATTGGTTTTGTGCTGGCCATAATTAAGAATCAGAATCCCTTTGAGAAATGAAAATCATTGTATATAAGTTACAACGCATGGTTTCGACTGGCTTGATCAAGCGCCACTGTATGAAAACAAAGGTTGAATGGGAAATGCCAATGTCTGCTGAGTTAAGAATGATCAAAGGAACAAGCGATACCGGCTTTGAAAAGGAGTTTAGTGGAGAAGGCTTCATCAGTGGATTGTGTGGATACATAAATGGAAGGAAAAGTGGATGAGAGTGAAGACAGTGAATAGATCAGAAAAGATGTGCTTGCAGTGCTCTTTGCCTCAGACGGACCTAGTTACTGTCAACAAGGCATCGTCCTAGCTCTTGGAATGTGAGGCCAGCAGTCATAACACAGGTAATGTACGCTTTTTGTCCCTACTGAAAATGCACAAAACGGTCTCTCACTATTGTGAAATATTGGGATATCTTAGCATGTAATGAGCCTGTTTGTTTTTCTGAACTGTATTAGTCAATAATCCAATGGGCTTTTATTATTTTATTTAAATCTTTGCATGCACTTGCATAGAGGCACAGCTTGTTGTTCTTATGTGTTCACAGCCTCGTGAGACTCGTGTACCTGCATGCTGCAATACGTTTTCTAGGTTTAAATCCTCCCTCTTTGCTTGGTATATTTGTCATAACAGCTGGCGTAAGGCAGCCTAAAAAACATAATTAAAGGGAAAGCAACGCTTCAAAGCTACACGGTTAGATAAGTACATGCACAATACAATTTCTCGCTGTAAAAAAAGTGATGAGGTATTCTATTTGTCAATTGATTTCTTGGGGGGTACTTGATTTGGAGGGTGGTATGGTTAGGCTATGACTTGTTTTTGTTAACACAGCCTTGTGAAAATCTTGTTCCTGCGATTGGCCTGAACATTTCTTTGGTAACAGTAAGAATTGCATCCGTGCTGTGCTACGAATTCTAGGTTTGGGTCTTGCTTGGAACACTTGTCATACAGCCCGACCAGGAGTTTTACAGGCTCTCGGACTAACGTTTGTAAAAAGTGAAGGCGATGCTGCTTATTTGGATAAGTACAAAAACAATACAATTTCTCTTTTTACGTTATTCTTTGAATGTCAATTGATTGCTTGGGATAGTATTTGAGCAGGCGGGATCGGGGCACAACTTTTTGGTCTTTGTGTTCACAGCCTCGTGATAATCTGGTCCCTGGGATGGGCCTGCTGGCGAATTCCTGACATTTTTGTTTGGTAACACTAAGAATTGCACCACTGCTGCAATATGATCACCTTGGCTTGAAATACTTCTCGTGCATCTGAACCCATTGGTTTTCTGCTCTCGGCCTGAAATATTTCTATGGGATGCCAAAGCTGCTTGTTTGGCTTGGATAAGTACAAAAACCAAACCACTCTTCTCTTTATGTAAAAAAAGAAATTTGAAGAGGAATTCTTTGGTTGTCAATTGATTGTTTGGGGGATAGTATTTTGAGTTGGGGTAATCGGGGCAAAATTTGTTGGTCTTTGTGTTCACAGCCTCGTGAGAATCTTGTCCCGATGACAGGTCTAACAATGCTACGCTGAAGTTTTGTTTGCTAAGACGGTGCGTGGTTTAGATAAGTACAAAAAACAATATGATTTCTCTTTTGTTTGGTTGCCAATTACTCGAGAGCGTTTCTGAGTTGGGAGGTGTAGGGGCGAGACCTGTTGGTCGTTTGTTCTCACAGCCTTGTGAAATCTTGTTTGTTTTTGAAGAAGTTGCTTTCCATAAAATACCTACATTTTGTTTTCGGGCTGCTTTCTTTCCATTTTGCAAAATGTGAGTCATCTATTGCATTTGTCTGTACCTCTTTTGTATGTTTGGTGTGTCTCTTAGTTTTTCTAATTAGAAAATTGCACGCATCGATTAGTTTTGTCGTGGACAACAATGGAGTCCCGAGAGAAAATGATGAAATCAAACCGTTGATTTAGAGAGAGGTGGGATCGAAGTTGAAAGTGGGGAAGATGGGCAATCTTTTTTGTGTCTTTTTACAGACCAATCTGGCGTTTCAGTGGCAGCAAGCACCTGCAACATCAGCTAAGTGCAGTGACTGCCTTAAACCTATAATTTGCTTTATTCTCGTACTGCTTTCCTTTTTGCCAAATGTGCTTTTTCTGATCCGATGCAGCTAGACGTAGAGCATGTGTGTTTGGTATGCTTTACCCTTTTTTGTTTCAATAGAAAAGGAATTGGAAACTGCAATCAATCTATTGGTTTTGTGCTGGCCATAATTAAGAATCAGAATCCCTTTGAGAAATGAAAATCATTTTATATAAGTTACAACGCATGGTTTCGAATGGCTTGATCAAGCGCCACTGTATGAAAACAAATTGGAGAATGCCTTTCAAGTACAGATATCACAAAATCAAATAAACGCTTATTGCTGCAAGTTTGCTGAAAGCAGGCAAGTGAATTGTATATGTTGAATGGGAAATGCCAATGTCTGCTGAGTTAAGAATGATCAAAGGAACAAGCGATACCGGCTTTGAAAAGGAGTTTAGTGGAGAAGGCTTCATCAGTGGATTGTGTGGATACATAAATGGAAGGAAAAGTGGATGAGAGCGAAGACAGTGAATAGATCAGAAAAGATGTGCTTGCAGTGCTCTTTGCCTCAGACGGACCTAGTTTCTGTCAACAAGGCATCGTCCTAGCTCTTGGAATGTGAGGCCAGCAGTCATAACACAGGTAATGTACGCTTTTTGTCCCTACTGAAAATGCACAAAACGGTCTCTCACTATTGTGAAATATTGGGATATCTTAGCATGTAATGAGCCTCTTTGTTTTTCTGAACTGTATTAGTCAATAATCCAATGGGCTTTTATTATTTTATTTAAATCTTTGCATGCACTTGCATAGAGGCACAGCTTGTTGTTCTTATGTGTTCACAGCCTCGTGAGACTCGTGTACCTGCATGCTGCAATACGTTCTCTAGGTTTAAATCCTCCCTCTTTGCTTGGTATATTTGTCATAACAGCTGGCGTAAGGCAGCCTAAAAAACATAATTAAAGGGAAAGCAACGCTTCAAATCTACACGGTTAGATAAGTACATGCACAATACAATTTCTCGCTGTAAAAAAAGTGATGAGGTATTCTATTTGTCAATTGATTTCTTGGGGGGGGTACTTGATTTGGAGGGGGCTGAGGGGGTATGGTTAGGGTATGACTTGTTTTTGTTAACACAGCCTTGTGAAAATCTTGTTCCTGCGATTGGCCTGAACATTTCTTTGGTAACAGTAAGAATTGCACCCGCGCTGTGCTACGAAGTCTAGGTTTGGGTCTTGCTTGGAACACTTGTCATACAGCCCGACCAGGAGTTTTACAGGCTCTCGGACTAACGTTTCTGACAAGTGAAGGCGATGCTGGTTATTTGGATCAGTACAAAAACAACACAATTTCTCTTTTTACGTTATTCTTTGAATGCCAATTGATTGCTTGGGATAGTATTTGAGCAGGCGGGATCGGGGCACAACTTTTTGGTCTTTGTGTTCACAGCCTCGTGATAATCTGGTCCCTGGGATGGGCCTGCTGGCGAATTCCTGGCATTTTTGTTTGGTAACACTAAGAATTGCACCACTGCTGCAATATGATCATCTTGGCTCGAAATACTTCTCGTGCATCTGAACCCATTGGTTTTCTGCTCTCGGCCTGAAATATTTCTATGGGATGCCAAAGCTGCTTGTTTGGCTTGGATAAGTACAAAAACCAAACCACTCTTCTCTTTATGTAAAAAAAGAAATTTGAAGAGGAATTCTTTGGTTGTCAATTGATTGTTTGGGGGATAGTATTTTGAGTTGGGGTAATCGGGGCAAAATTTGTTGATCTTTGTGTTCACAGCCTCGTGAGAATCTTGTCCCGATGACAGGTCTAACAATGCTACGCTGAAGTTTTGTTTGCTAATATTAAGAAATGCACCCATGCTGCAATATGATCTCCATGTTTGAGACCACTTGTCCTACAGCTGGACCCTGGGTTACAGACACTCAGCCTAAGATATTGTCGAAGGGAAAGCAACGGTGCGTGGTTAGATAAGTACAAAAAACAATATGATTTCTCTTTTGTTTGGTTGGCAATTACTCGGGAGCGTTTCTGAGTTGGGAGGTGTAGGGGCGAGACCTGTTGGTCGTTTGTTCTCACAGCCTTGTGAAATCTTGTTTGTTTTTGAAGAAGTTGCTTTCCATAAAATACCTACATTTTATTTTCGGGCTGCTTTCTTTCCATTTTGCAAAATGTGAGTCATCTATTGCATTTGTCTGTACCTCTTTTGTATGTTTGGTGTGTCTCTTAGTTTTTCTAATTAGAAAATTGCACGCATCGATTAGTTTTGTCGTGGACAACAATGGAGTTCCGAGAGAAAATGATGAAATCAAACCGTTGATTTAGAGACAGGTGGGATCGAAGTTGAAAGTGCTGAAGATGGGCAATCTTTTTTGTGTCTTTTTACAGACCAATCTGGCGTTTCAGTGGCAGCAAGCACCTGCAACATCAGCTAAGTGCAGTGACTGCCTTAAACCTATAATTTGCTTTATTCTCGTACTGCTTTCCTTTTTGCCAAATGTGCTTTTTCTGATCCGATGCAGCTAGACGTTAGAGCATGTGTGTTTGGTATGCTTTACCCTTTTTTGTTTCAATAGAAAAGGAATTGGAAACTGCAATCATCTATTGGTTTTGTGCTGGCCATAATTAAGAATCAGAATCCCTTTGAGAAATGAAAATCATTGTATATAAGTTACAACGCATGGTTTCGACTGGCTTGATCAAGCGCCACTGTATGAAAACAAAGGTTGAATGGGAAATGCCAATGTCTGCTGAGTTAAGAATGATCAAAGGAACAAGCGATACCGGCTTTGAAAAGGAGTTTAGTGGAGAAGGCTTCATCAGTGGATTGTGTGGATACATAAATGGAAGGAAAAGTGGATGAGAGTGAAGACAGTGAATAGATCAGAAAAGATGTGCTTGCAGTGCTCTTTGCCTCAGACGGACCTAGTTTCTGTCAACAAGGCATCGTCCTAGCTCTTGGAATGTGAGGCCAGCAGTCATAACACAGGTAATGTACGCTTTTTGTCCCTACTGAAAATGCACAAAACGGTCTCTCACTATTGTGAAATATTGGGATATCTTAGCATGTAATGAGCCTCTTTGTTTTTCTGAACTGTATTAGTCAATAATCCAATGGGCTTTTATTATTTTATTTAAATCTTTGCATGCACTTGCATAGAGGCACAGCTTGTTGTTCTTATGTGTTCACAGCCTCGTGAGACTCGTGTACCTGCATGCTGCAATACGTTCTCTAGGTTTAAATCCTCCCTCTTTGCTTGGTATATTTGTCATAACAGCTGGCGTAAGGCAGCCTAAAAAACATAATTAAAGGGAAAGCAACGCTTCAAATCTACACGGTTAGATAAGTACATGCACAATACAATTTCTCGCTGTAAAAAAAGTGATGAGGTATTCTATTTGTCAATTGATTTCTTGGGGGGGGTACTTGATTTGGAGGGGGCTGAGGGGGTATGGTTAGGGTATGACTTGTTTTTGTTAACACAGCCTTGTGAAAATCTTGTTCCTGCGATTGGCCTGAACATTTCTTTGGTAACAGTAAGAATTGCACCCGCGCTGTGCTACGAAGTCTAGGTTTGGGTCTTGCTTGGAACACTTGTCATACAGCCCGACCAGGAGTTTTACAGGCTCTCGGACTAACGTTTCTGACAAGTGAAGGCGATGCTGGTTATTTGGATCAGTACAAAAACAACACAATTTCTCTTTTTACGTTATTCTTTGAATGCCAATTGATTGCTTGGGATAGTATTTGAGCAGGCGGGATCGGGGCACAACTTTTTGGTCTTTGTGTTCACAGCCTCGTGATAATCTGGTCCCTGGGATGGGCCTGCTGGCGAATTCCTGGCATTTTTGTTTGGTAACACTAAGAATTGCACCACTGCTGCAATATGATCATCTTGGCTTGAAATACTTCTCGTGCATCTGAACCCATTGGTTTTCTGCTCTCGGCCTGAAATATTTCTATGGGATGCCAAAGCTGCTTGTTTGGCTTGGATAAGTACAAAAACCAAACCACTCTTCTCTTTATGTAAAAAAAGAAATTTGAAGAGGAATTCTTTGGTTGTCAATTGATTGTTTGGGGGATAGTATTTTGAGTTGGGGTAATCGGGGCAAAATTTGTTGGTCTTTGTGTTCACAGCCTCGTGAGAATCTTGTCCCGATGACAGGTCTAACAATGCTACGCTGAAGTTTTGTTTGCTAAGACGGTGCGTGGTTTAGATAAGTACAAAAAACAATATGATTTCTCTTTTGTTTGGTTGCCAATTACTCGAGAGCGTTTCTGAGTTGGGAGGTGTAGGGGCGAGACCTGTTGGTCGTTTGTTCTCACAGCCTTGTGAAATCTTGTTTGTTTTTGAAGAAGTTGCTTTCCATAAAATACCTACATTTTGTTTTCGGGCTGCTTTCTTTCCATTTTGCAAAATGTGAGTCATCTATTGCATTTGTCTGTACCTCTTTTGTATGTTTGGTGTGTCTCTTAGTTTTTCTAATTAGAAAATTGCACGCATCGATTAGTTTTGTCGTGGACAACAATGGAGTCCCGAGAGAAAATGATGAAATCAAACCGTTGATTTAGAGAGAGGTGGGATCGAAGTTGAAAGTGGGGAAGATGGGCAATCTTTTTTGTGTCTTTTTACAGACCAATCTGGCGTTTCAGTGGCAGCAAGCACCTGCAACATCAGCTAAGTGCAGTGACTGCCTTAAACCTATAATTTGCTTTATTCTCGTACTGCTTTCCTTTTTGCCAAATGTGCTTTTTCTGATCCGATGCAGCTAGACGTAGAGCATGTGTGTTTGGTATGCTTTACCCTTTTTTGTTTCAATAGAAAAGGAATTGGAAACTGCAATCAATCTATTGGTTTTGTGCTGGCCATAATTAAGAATCAGAATCCCTTTGAGAAATGAAAATCATTTTATATAAGTTACAACGCATGGTTTCGAATGGCTTGATCAAGCGCCACTGTATGAAAACAAATTGGAGAATGCGTTTCAAGTACAGATATCACAAAATCAAATAAACGCTTATTGCTGCAAGTTTGCTGAAAGCAGGCAAGTGAATTGTATATGTTGAATGGGAAATGCCAATGTCTGCTGAGTTAAGAATGATCAAAGGAACAAGCGATACCGGCTTTGAAAAGGAGTTTAGTGGAGAAGGCTTCATCAGTGGATTGTGTGGATACATAAATGGAAGGAAAAGTGGATGAGAGCGAAGACAGTGAATAGATCAGAAAAGATGTGCTTGCAGTGCTCTTTGCCTCAGACGGACCTAGTTTCTGTCAACAAGGCATCGTCCTAGCTCTTGGAATGTGAGGCCAGCAGTCATAACACAGGTAATGTACGCTTTTTGTCCCTACTGAAAATGCACAAAACGGTCTCTCACTATTGTGAAATATTGGGATATCTTAGCATGTAATGAGCCTCTTTGTTTTTCTGAACTGTATTAGTCAATAATCCAATGGGCTTTTATTATTTTATTTAAATCTTTGCATGCACTTGCATAGAGGCACAGCTTGTTGTTCTTATGTGTTCACAGCCTCGTGAGACTCGTGTACCTGCATGCTGCAATACGTTCTCTAGGTTTAAATCCTCCCTCTTTGCTTGGTATATTTGTCATAACAGCTGGCGTAAGGCAGCCTAAAAAACATAATTAAAGGGAAAGCAACGCTTCAAATCTACACGGTTAGATAAGTACATGCACAATACAATTTCTCGCTGTAAAAAAAGTGATGAGGTATTCTATTTGTCAATTGATTTCTTGGGGGGGGTACTTGATTTGGAGGGGGCTGAGGGGGTATGGTTAGGGTATGACTTGTTTTTGTTAACACAGCCTTGTGAAAATCTTGTTCCTGCGATTGGCCTGAACATTTCTTTGGTAACAGTAAGAATTGCATCCGTGCTGTGCTACGAATTCTAGGTTTGGGTCTTGCTTGGAACACTTGTCATACAGCCCGACCAGGAGTTTTACAGGCTCTCGGACTAACGTTTGTAAAAAGTGAAGGCGATGCTGCTTATTTGGATAAGTACAAAAACAATACAATTTCTCTTTTTACGTTATTCTTTGAATGTCAATTGATTGCTTGGGATAGTATTTGAGCAGGCGGGATCGGGGCACAACTTTTTGGTCTTTGTGTTCACAGCCTCGTGATAATCTGGTCCCTGGGATGGGCCTGCTGGCGAATTCCTGACATTTTTGTTTGGTAACACTAAGAATTGCACCACTGCTGCAATATGATCATCTTGGCTTGAAATACTTCTCGTGCATCTGAACCCATTGGTTTTCTGCTCTCGGCCTGAAATATTTCTATGGGATGCCAAAGCTGCTTGTTTGGCTTGGATAAGTACAAAAACCAAACCACTCTTCTCTTTATGTAAAAAAAGAAATTTGAAGAGGAATTCTTTGGTTGTCAATTGATTGTTTGGGGGATAGTATTTTGAGTTGGGGTAATCGGGGCAAAATTTGTTGATCTTTGTGCTCACAGCCTCGTGAGAATCTTGTCCCGATGACAGGTCTAACAATGCTACGCTGAAGTTTTGTTTGCTAATATTAAGAAATGCACCCATGCTGCAATATGATCTCCATGTTTGAGACCACTTGTCCTACAGCTGGACCATGGGTTACAGACACTCAGCCTAAGATATTGTCGAAGGGAAAGCGACGGTGCATGGTTTAGATAAGTACAAAAAACAATATGATTTCTCTTTTGTTTGGTTGCCAATTACTCGAGAGCGTTTCTGAGTTGGGAGGTGTAGGGGCGAGACCTGTTGGTCGTTTGTTCTCACAGCCTTGTGAAATCTTGTTTGTTTTTGAAGAAGTTGCTTTCCATAAAATACCTACATTTTGTTTTCGGGCTGCTTTCTTTCCATTTTGCAAAATGTGAGTCATCTATTGCATTTGTCTGTACCTCTTTTGTATGTTTGGTGTGTCTCTTAGTTTTTCTAATTAGAAAATCGCACGCATCGATTAGTTTTGTCGTGGACAACAATGGAGTTCCGAGAGAAAATGATGAAATCAAACCGTTGATTTAGAGAGAGGTGGGATCGAAGTTGAAAGTGGGGAAGATGGGCAATCTTTTTTGTGTCTTTTTACAGACCAATCTGGCGTTTCAGTGGCAGCAAGCACCTGCAACATCAGCTAAGTGCAGTGACTGCCTTAAACCTATAATTTGCTTTATTCTCGTACTGCTTTCCTTTTTGCCAAATGTGCTTTTTCTGATCCGATGCAGCTAGACGTAGAGCATGTGTGTTTGGTATGCTTTACCCTTTTTTGTTTCAATAGAAAAGGAATTGGAAACTGCAATCAATCTATTGGTTTTGTGCTGGCCATAATTAAGAATCAGAATCCCTTTGAGAAATGAAAATCATTTTATATAAGTTACAACGCATGGTTTCGAATGGCTTGATCAAGCGCCACTGTATGAAAACAAATTGGAGAATGCGTTTCAAGTACAGATATCACAAAATCAAATAAACGCTTATTGCTGCAAGTTTGCTGAAAGCAGGCAAGTGAATTGTATATGTTGAATGGGAAATGCCAATGTCTGCTGAGTTAAGAATGATCAAAGGAACAAGCGATACCGGCTTTGAAAAGGAGTTTAGTGGAGAAGGCTTCATCAGTGGATTGTGTGGATACATAAATGGAAGGAAAAGTGGATGAGAACGAAGACAGTGAATAGATCAGAAAAGATGTGCTTGCAGTGCTCTTTTCCTCAGACGGACCTAGTTACTGTCAACAAGGCATCGTCCTAGCTCTTGGAATGTGAGGCCAGCAGTCATAACACGGGTAATGTACGCTTTTTGTCCCTACTGAAAATGCACAAAACGGGCTCTCACTATTGTGAAATATTGGGATATCTTAGCATGTAATGAGCCTCTTTGTTTTTCTGTACTGTATTAGTCAATAATCCAATGGGCTTTTATTATTTTATTTAAATCTTTGCATGCACTTGCATAGAGGCACAGCTTGTTGTTCTTATGTGTTCACAGCCTCGTGAGACTCGTGTACCTGCATGCTGCAATACGTTCTCTAGGTTTAAATCCTCCATCTTTGCTTGGTATATTTGTCATAACAGCTGGCGTAAGGCAGCCTAAAAAACATAATTAAAGGGAAAGCAACGCTTCAAAGCTACACGGTTAGATAAGTACATGCACAATACAATTTCTCGCTGTAAAAAAAGTGATGAGGTATTCTATTTGTCAATTGATTTCTTGGGGGGTACTTGATTTGGAGGGGGGTATGGTTAGGCTATGACTTGTTTTTGTTAACACAGCCTTGTGAAAATCTTGTTCCTGCGATTGGCCTGAACATTTCTTTGGTAACAGTAAGAATTGCATCCGTGCTGTGCTACGAATTCTAGGTTTGGGTCTTGCTTGGAACACTTGTCATACAGCCCGACCAGGAGTTTTACAGGCTCTCGGACTAACGTTTGTAAAAAGTGAAGGCGATGCTGCTTATTTGGATAAGTACAAAAACAATACAATTTCTCTTTTTACGTTATTCTTTGAATGTCAATTGATTGCTTGGGATAGTATTTGAGCAGGCGGGATCGGGGCACAACTTTTTGGTCTTTGTGTTCACAGCCTCGTGATAATCTGGTCCCTGGGATGGGCCTGCTGGCGAATTCCTGACATTTTTGTTTGGTAACACTAATAATTGCACCACTGCTGCAATATGATCATCTTGGCTTGAAATACTTCTCGTGCATCTGAACCCATTGGTTTTCTGCTCTCGGCCTGAAATATTTCTATGGGATGCCAAAGCTGCTTGTTTGGCTTGGATAAGTACAAAAACCAAACCACTCTTCTCTTTATGTAAAAAAAGAAATTTGAAGAGGAATTCTTTGGTTGTCAATTGATTGTTTGGGGGATAGTATTTTGAGTTGGGGTAATCGGGGCAAAATTTGTTGGTCTTTGTGTTCACAGCCTCGTGAGAATCTTGGCCCGATGACAGGTCTAACAATGCTACGCTGAAGTTTTGTTTGCTAAGACGGTGCGTGGTTTAGATAAGTACAAAAAACAATATGATTTCTCTTTTGTTTGGTTGCCAATTACTCGAGAGCGTTTCTGAGTTGGGAGGTGTAGGGGCGAGACCTGTTGGTCGTTTGTTCTCACAGCCTTGTGAAATCTTGTTTGTTTTTGAAGAAGTTGCTTTCCATAAAATACCTACATTTTGTTTTCGGGCTGCTTTCTTTCCATTTTGCAAAATGTGAGTCATCTATTGCATTTGTCTGTACCTCTTTTGTATGTTTGGTGTGTCTCTTAGTTTTTCTAATTAGAAAATTGCACGCATCGATTAGTTTTGTCGTGGACAACAATGGAGTTCCGAGAGAAAATGATGAAATCAAACCGTTGATTTAGAGACAGGTGGGATCGAAGTTGAAAGTGGGGAAGATGGGCAATCTTTTTTGTGTCTTTTTACAGACCAATCTGGCGTTTCAGTGGCAGCAAGCACCTGCAACATCAGCTAAGTGCAGTGACTGCCTTAAACCTATAATTTGCTTTATTCTCGTACTGCTTTCCTTTTTGCCAAATGTGCTTTTTCTGATCCGATGCAGCTAGACGTAGAGCATGTGTGTTTGGTATGCTTTACCCTTTTTTGTTTCAATAGAAAAGGAATTGGAAACTGCAATCATCTATTGGTTTTGTGCTGGCCATAATTAAGAATCAGAATCCCTTTGAGAAATGAAAATCATTGTATATAAGTTACAACGCATGGTTTCGACTGGCTTGATCAAGCGCCACTGTATGAAAACAAAGGTTGAATGGGAAATGCCAATGTCTGCTGAGTTAAGAATGATCAAAGGAACAAGCGATACCGGCTTTGAAAAGGAGTTTAGTGGAGAAGGCTTCATCAGTGGATTGTGTGGATACATAAATGGAAGGAAAAGTGGATGAGAGCAAAGACAGTGAATAGATCAGAAAAGATGTGCTTGCAGTGCTCTTTGCCTCAGACTGACCTAGTTACTGTCAACAAGGCATCGTCCTAGCTCTTGGAATGTGAGGCCAGCAGTCATAACACAGGTAATGTACGCTTTTTGTCCCTACTGAAAATGCACAAAACGGTCTCTCACTATTGTGAAATATTGGGATATCTTAGCATGTAATGAGCCTCTTTGTTTTTCTGAACTGTATTAGTCAATAATCCAATGGGCGTTTATTATTTTATTTAAATCTTTGCATGCACTTGCATAGAGGCACAGCTTGTTGTTCTTATGTGTTCACAGCCTCGTGAGACTCGTGTACCGGCAATGGACCTGCATGCTGCAATACGTTCTCTAGGTTTAAATCCTCCATCTTTGCTTGGTATATTTGTCATAACAGCTGGCGTAAGGCAGCCTAAAAAACATAATTAAAGGGAAAGCAACGCTTCAAAGCTACACGGTTAGATAAGTACATGCACAATACAATTTCTCGCTGTAAAAAAAGTGATGAGGTATTCTATTTGTCAATTGATTACTTGGGGGGTACTTGATTTGGAGGGGGGGGTATGGTTAGGGTATGACTTGTTTTTGTTAACACAGCCTTGTGAAAATCTTGTTCCTGCGATTGGCCTGAACAGTTCTTTGGTAACAGTAAGAATTGCACCCGCACTGTGCGTGCTACGAAGTCTAGGTTTGGGTCTTGCTTGGAACACTTGTCATACAGCCCGACCAGGAGTTTTACAGGCTCTCGGACTAACGTTTCTGACAAGTGAAGGCGATGCTGCTTATTTGGATAAGTACAAAAACAATACAATTTCTCTTTTTACGTTATTCTTTGAATGCCAATTGATTGCTTGGGATAGTATTTGAGCAGGCGGGATCGGGGTACAACTTTTTGGTCTTTGTGTTCACAGCCTCGTGATAATCTGGTCCCTGGGATGGGCCTGCTGGCGAATTCCTGACATTTTTGTTTGGTAACACTAAGAATTGCACCACTGCTGCAATATGATAATCTTGGCTTGAAATACTTCTCGTGCATCTGAACCCATTGGTTTTCTGCTCTCGGCCTGAAATATTTCTATGGGATGCCAAAGCTGCTTGTTTGGCTTGGATAAGTACAAAAACCAAACCACTCTTCTCTTTATGTAAAAAAAGAAATTTGAAGAGGAATTCTTTGGTTGTCAATTGATTGTTTCGGGGATAGTATTTTGAGTTGGGGTAATCGGGGCAAAATTTGTTGGTCTTTGTGTTCACAGCCTCGTGAGAATCTTGTCCCGATGACAGGTCTAACAATGCTACGCTGAAGTTTTGTTTGCTAATATTAAGAAATGCACCCATGCTGCAATATGATCTCCATGTTTGAGACCACTTGTCCTACAGCTGGACCATGGGTTACAGATACTCAGCCTAAGATATTGTTGAAGGGAAAGCGACGGTGCGTGTTTTAGATAAGTACAAAAAACAATATGATTTCTCTTTTGTTTGGTTGCCAATTACTCGAGAGCGTTTCTGAGTTGGGAGGTGTAGGGGCGAGACCTGTTGGTCGTTTGTTCTCACAGCCTTGTGAAATCTTGTTTGTTTTTGAAGAAGTTGCTTTCCATAAAATACCTACATTTTGTTTTCGGGCTGCTTTCTTTCCATTTTGCAAAATGTGAGTCATCTATTGCATTTGTCTGTACCTCTTTTGTATGTTTGGTGTGTCTTAGTTTTTCTAATTAGAAAATTGCACGCATCGATTAGTTTTGTCGTGGACAACAATGGAGTTACGAGAGAAAATGATGAAATCAAACCGTTGATTTAGAGAGAGGTGGGATCGAAGTTGAAAGTGGGGAAGATGGGCAATCTTTTTTGTGTCTTTTTACAGACCAATCTGGCGTTTCAGTGGCAGCAAGCACCTGCAACATCAGCTAAGTGCAGTGACTGCCTTAAACCTATAATTTGCTTTATTCTCGTACTGCTTTCCTTTTTGCCAAATGTGCTTTTTCTGATCCAATGCAGCTAGACGTAGAGCATGTGTGTTTGGTATGCTTTACCCTTTTTTGTTTCAATAGAAAAGGAATTGGAAACTGCAATCAATCTATTGGTTTTGTGCTGGCCATAATTAAGAATCAGAATCCCTTTGAGAAATGAAAATCATTGTATATAAGTTACAACGCATGGTTTCGAATGGCTTGATCAAGCGCCACTGTATGAAAACAAATTGGAGAATGCGTTTCAAGTACAGATATCACAAAATCAAATAAACGCTTATTGCTGCAAGTTTGCTGAAAGCAGGCAAGTGAATTGTATATGTTGAATGGGAAATGCCAATGTCTGCTGAGTTAAGAATGATCAAAGGAACAAGCGATACCGGCTTTGAAAAGGAGTTTAGTGGAGAAGGCTTCATCAGTGGATTGTGTGGATACATAAATGGAAGGAAAAGTGGATGAGAACGAAGACAGTGAATAGATCAGAAAAGATGTGCTTGCAGTGCTCTTTGCCTCAGACGGACCTAGTTACTGTCAACAAGGCATCGTCCTAGCTCTTGGAACGTGAGGCCAGCAGTCATAACACAGGTAATGTACGCTTTTTGTCCCTACTGAAAATGCACAAAACGGTCTCTCACTATTGTGAAATATTGGGATATCTTAGCATGTAATGAGCCTCTTTGTTTTTCTGAACTGTATTAGTCAATAATCCAATGGGCTTTTATTATTTTATTTAAATCTTTGCATGCACTTGCATAGAGGCACAGCTTGTTGTTCTTATGTGTTCACAGCCTCGTGAGACTCGTGTACCTGCATGCTGCAATACGTTCTCTAGGTTTAAATCCTCCCTCTTTGCTTGGTATATTTGTCATAACAGCTGGCGTAAGGCAGCCTAAAAAACATAATTAAAGGGAAAGCAACGCTTCAAAGCTACACGGTTAGATAAGTACATGCACAATACAATTTCTCGCTGTAAAAAAAGTGATGAGGTATTCTATTTGTCAATTGATTTCTTGGGGGGGTACTTGATTTGGAGGGGCCTGAGGGGGTATGGTTAGGGTATGACTTGTTTTTGTTAACACAGCCTTGTGAAAATCTTGTTCCTGCGATTGGCCTGAACATTTCTTTGGTAACAGTAAGAATTGCACCCGCGCTGTGCTATGAAGTCTAGGTTTGGGTCTTGCTTGGAACACTTGTCATACAGCCCGACCAGGAGTTTTACAGGCTCTCGGACTAACGTTTCTGACAAGTGAAGGCGATGCTGGTTATTTGGATCAGTACAAAAACAACACAATTTCTCTTTTTACGTTATTCTTTGAATGCCAATTGATTGCTTGGGATAGTATTTGAGCAGGCGGGATCGGGGCACAACTTTTTGGTCTTTGTGTTCACAGCCTCGTGATAATCTGGTCCCTGGGATGGGCCTGCTGGCGAATTCCTGACATTTTTGTTTGGTAACACTAAGAATTGCACCACTGCTGCAATATGATCATCTTGGCTTGAAATACTTCTCGTGCATCTGAACCCATTGGTTTTCTGCTCTCGGCCTGAAATATTTCTATGGGATGCCAAAGCTGCTTGTTTGGCTTGGATAAGTACACAAACCAAACCACTCTTCTCTTTATGTAAAAAAAGAAATTTGAAGAGGAATTCTTTGGTTGTCAATTGATTGTTTGGGGGATAGTATTTTGAGTTGGGGTAATCGGGGCAAAATTTGTTGGTCTTTGTGTTCACAGCCTCGTGAGAATCTTGTCCCGATGACAGGTCTAACAATGCTACGCTGAAGTTTTGTTTGCTAATATTAAGAAATGCACCCATGCTGCAATATGATCTCCATGTTTGAGACCACTTGTCCTACAGCTGGACCATGGGTTACAGACACTCAGCCTAAGATATTGTCGAAGGGAAAGCAACGGTGCGTGGTTAGATAAGTACAAAAAACAATATGATTTCTCTTTTGTTTGGTTGCCAATTACTCGGGAGCGTTTCTGAGTTGGGAGGTGTAGGGGCGAGACCTGTTGGTCGTTTGTTCTCACAGCCTTGTGAAATCTTGTTTGTTTTTGAAGAAGTTGCTTTCCATAAAATACCTACATTTTATTTTCGGGCTGCTTTCTTTCCATTTTGCAAAATGTGAGTCATCTATTGCATTTGTCTGTACCTCTTTTGTATGTTTGGTGTGTCTCTTAGTTTTTCTAATTAGAAAATTGCACGCATCGATTAGTTTTGTCGTGGACAACAATGGAGTTCCGAGAGAAAATGATGAAATCAAACCGTTGATTTAGAGAGAGGTGGGATCGAAGTTGAAAGTGGGGAAGATGGGCAATCTTTTTTGTGTCTTTTTACAGACCAATCTGGCGTTTCAGTGGCAGCAAGCACCTGCAACATCAGCTAAGTGCAGTGACTGCCTTAAACCTATAATTTGCTTTATTCTCGTACTGCTTTCCTTTTTGCCAAATGTGCTTTTTCTGATCCGATGCAGCTAGACGTAGAGCATGTGTGTTTGGTATGCTTTACCCTTTTTTGTTTCAATAGAAAAGGAATTGGAAACTGCAATCATCTATTGGTTTTGTGCTGGCCATAATTAAGAATCAGAATCCCTTTGAGAAATGAAAATCATTGTATATAAGTTACAACGCATGGTTTCGACTGGCTTGATCAAGCGCCACTGTATGAAAACAAAGGTTGAATGGGAAATGCCAATGTCTGCTGAGTTAAGAATGATCAAAGGAACAAGCGATACCGGCTTTGAAAAGGAGTTTAGTGGAGAAGGCTTCATCAGTGGATTGTGTGGATACATAAATGGAAGGAAAAGTGGATGAGAGCAAAGACAGTGAATAGATCAGAAAAGATGTGCTTGCAGTGCTCTTTGCCTCAGACGGACCTAGTTACTGTCAACAAGGCATCGTCCTAGCTCTTGGAATGTGAGGCCAGCAGTCATAACACAGGTAATGTACGCTTTTTGTCCCTACTGAAAATGCACAAAACGGTCTCTCACTATTGTGAAATATTGGGATATCTTAGCATGTAATGAGCCTCTTTGTTTTTCTGAACTGTATTAGTCAATAATCCAATGGGCTTTTATTATTTTATTTAAATCTTTGCATGCACTTGCATAGAGGCACAGCTTGTTGTTCTTATGTGTTCACAGCCTCGTGAGACTCGTGTACCTGCATGCTGCAATACGTTCTCTAGGTTTAAATCCTCCATCTTTGCTTGGTATATTTGTCATAACAGCTGGCGTAAGGCAGCCTAAAAAACATAATTAAAGGGAAAGCAACGCTTCAAAGCTACACGGTTAGATAAGTACATGCACAATACAATTTCTCGCTGTAAAAAAAGTGATGAGGTATTCTATTTGTCAATTGATTTCTTGGGGGGTACTTGATTTGGAGGGGGGTATGGTTGGGCTATGACTTGTTTTTGTTAATACAGCCTTGTGAAAATCTTGTTCCTGCGATTGGCCTGAACATTTCTTTGGTAACAGTAAGAATTGCATCCGTGCTGTGCTACGAATTCTAGGTTTGGGTCTTGCTTGGAACACTTGTCATACAGCCCGACCAGGAGTTTTACAGGCTCTCGGACTAACGTTTGTAAAAAGTGAAGGCGATGCTGCTTATTTGGATAAGTACAAAAACAATACAATTTCTCTTTTTACGTTATTCTTTGAATGTCAATTGATTGCTTGGGATAGTATTTGAGCAGGCGGGATCGGGGCACAACTTTTTGGTCTTTGTGTTCACAGCCTCGTGATAATCTGGTCCCTGGGATGGGCCTGCTGGCGAATTCCTGACATTTTTGTTTGGTAACACTAATAATTGCACCACTGCTGCAATATGATCATCTTGGCTTGAAATACTTCTCGTGCATCTGAACCCATTGGTTTTCTGCTCTCGGCCTGAAATATTTCTATGGGATGCCAAAGCTGCTTGTTTGGCTTGGATAAGTACAAAAACCAAACCACTCTTCTCTTTATGTAAAAAAAGAAATTTGAAGAGGAATTCTTTGGTTGTCAATTGATTGTTTGGGGGATAGTATTTTGAGTTGGGGTAATCGGGGCAAAATTTGTTGGTCTTTGTGTTCACAGCCTCGTGAGAATCTTGGCCCGATGACAGGTCTAACAATGCTACGCTGAAGTTTTGTTTGCTAAGACGGTGCGTGGTTTAGATAAGTACAAAAAACAATATGATTTCTCTTTTGTTTGGTTGCCAATTACTCGAGAGCGTTTCTGAGTTGGGAGGTGTAGGGGCGAGACCTGTTGGTCGTTTGTTCTCACAGCCTTGTGAAATCTTGTTTGTTTTTGAAGAAGTTGCTTTCCATAAAATACCTACATTTTGTTTTCGGGCTGCTTTCTTTCCATTTTGCAAAATGTGAGTCATCTATTGCATTTGTCTGTACCTCTTTTGTATGTTTGGTGTGTCTCTTAGTTTTTCTAATTAGAAAATTGCACGCATCGATTAGTTTTGTCGTGGACAACAATGGAGTTCCGAGAGAAAATGATGAAATCAAACCGTTGATTTAGAGACAGGTGGGATCGAAGTTGAAAGTGGGGAAGATGGGCAATCTTTTTTGTGTCTTTTTACAGACCAATCTGGCGTTTCAGTGGCAGCAAGCACCTGCAACATCAGCTAAGTGCAGTGACTGCCTTAAACCTATAATTTGCTTTATTCTCGTACTGCTTTCCTTTTTGCCAAATGTGCTTTTTCTGATCCGATGCAGCTAGACGTAGAGCATGTGTGTTTGGTATGCTTTACCCTTTTTTGTTTCAATAGAAAAGGAATTGGAAACTGCAATCATCTATTGGTTTTGTGCTGGCCATAATTAAGAATCAGAATCCCTTTGAGAAATGAAAATCATTGTATATAAGTTACAACGCATGGTTTCGACTGGCTTGATCAAGCGCCACTGTATGAAAACAAAGGTTGAATGGGAAATGCCAATGTCTGCTGAGTTAAGAATGATCAAAGGAACAAGCGATACCGGCTTTGAAAAGGAGTTTAGTGGAGAAGGCTTCATCAGTGGATTGTGTGGATACATAAATGGAAGGAAAAGTGGATGAGAGCAAAGACAGTGAATAGATCAGAAAAGATGTGCTTGCAGTGCTCTTTGCCTCAGACTGACCTAGTTACTGTCAACAAGGCATCGTCCTAGCTCTTGGAATGTGAGGCCAGCAGTCATAACACAGGTAATGTACGCTTTTTGTCCCTACTGAAAATGCACAAAACGGTCTCTCACTATTGTGAAATATTGGGATATCTTAGCATGTAATGAGCCTCTTTGTTTTTCTGAACTGTATTAGTCAATAATCCAATGGGCGTTTATTATTTTATTTAAATCTTTGCATGCACTTGCATAGAGGCACAGCTTGTTGTTCTTATGTGTTCACAGCCTCGTGAGACTCGTGTACCGGCAATGGACCTGCATGCTGCAATACGTTCTCTAGGTTTAAATCCTCCATCTTTGCTTGGTATATTTGTCATAACAGCTGGCGTAAGGCAGCCTAAAAAACATAATTAAAGGGAAAGCAACGCTTCAAAGCTACACGGTTAGATAAGTACATGCACAATACAATTTCTCGCTGTAAAAAAAGTGATGAGGTATTCTATTTGTCAATTGATTACTTGGGGGGTACTTGATTTGGAGGGGGGGGTATGGTTAGGGTATGACTTGTTTTTGTTAACACAGCCTTGTGAAAATCTTGTTCCTGCGATTGGCCTGAACAGTTCTTTGGTAACAGTAAGAATTGCACCCGCACTGTGCGTGCTACGAAGTCTAGGTTTGGGTCTTGCTTGGAACACTTGTCATACAGCCCGACCAGGAGTTTTACAGGCTCTCGGACTAACGTTTCTGACAAGTGAAGGCGATGCTGCTTATTTGGATAAGTACAAAAACAATACAATTTCTCTTTTTACGTTATTCTTTGAATGCCAATTGATTGCTTGGGATAGTATTTGAGCAGGCGGGATCGGGGTACAACTTTTTGGTCTTTGTGTTCACAGCCTCGTGATAATCTGGTCCCTGGGATGGGCCTGCTGGCGAATTCCTGACATTTTTGTTTGGTAACACTAAGAATTGCACCACTGCTGCAATATGATAATCTTGGCTTGAAATACTTCTCGTGCATCTGAACCCATTGGTTTTCTGCTCTCGGCCTGAAATATTTCTATGGGATGCCAAAGCTGCTTGTTTGGCTTGGATAAGTACAAAAACCAAACCACTCTTCTCTTTATGTAAAAAAAGAAATTTGAAGAGGAATTCTTTGGTTGTCAATTGATTGTTTCGGGGATAGTATTTTGAGTTGGGGTAATCGGGGCAAAATTTGTTGGTCTTTGTGTTCACAGCCTCGTGAGAATCTTGTCCCGATGACAGGTCTAACAATGCTACGCTGAAGTTTTGTTTGCTAATATTAAGAAATGCACCCATGCTGCAATATGATCTCCATGTTTGAGACCACTTGTCCTACAGCTGGACCATGGGTTACAGATACTCAGCCTAAGATATTGTTGAAGGGAAAGCGACGGTGCGTGTTTTAGATAAGTACAAAAAACAATATGATTTCTCTTTTGTTTGGTTGCCAATTACTCGAGAGCGTTTCTGAGTTGGGAGGTGTAGGGGCGAGACCTGTTGGTCGTTTGTTCTCACAGCCTTGTGAAATCTTGTTTGTTTTTGAAGAAGTTGCTTTCCATAAAATACCTACATTTTGTTTTCGGGCTGCTTTCTTTCCATTTTGCAAAATGTGAGTCATCTATTGCATTTGTCTGTACCTCTTTTGTATGTTTGGTGTGTCTTAGTTTTTCTAATTAGAAAATTGCACGCATCGATTAGTTTTGTCGTGGACAACAATGGAGTTACGAGAGAAAATGATGAAATCAAACCGTTGATTTAGAGAGAGGTGGGATCGAAGTTGAAAGTGGGGAAGATGGGCAATCTTTTTTGTGTCTTTTTACAGACCAATCTGGCGTTTCAGTGGCAGCAAGCACCTGCAACATCAGCTAAGTGCAGTGACTGCCTTAAACCTATAATTTGCTTTATTCTCGTACTGCTTTCCTTTTTGCCAAATGTGCTTTTTCTGATCCAATGCAGCTAGACGTAGAGCATGTGTGTTTGGTATGCTTTACCCTTTTTTGTTTCAATAGAAAAGGAATTGGAAACTGCAATCAATCTATTGGTTTTGTGCTGGCCATAATTAAGAATCAGAATCCCTTTGAGAAATGAAAATCATTGTATATAAGTTACAACGCATGGTTTCGAATGGCTTGATCAAGCGCCACTGTATGAAAACAAATTGGAGAATGCGTTTCAAGTACAGATATCACAAAATCAAATAAACGCTTATTGCTGCAAGTTTGCTGAAAGCAGGCAAGTGAATTGTATATGTTGAATGGGAAATGCCAATGTCTGCTGAGTTAAGAATGATCAAAGGAACAAGCGATACCGGCTTTGAAAAGGAGTTTAGTGGAGAAGGCTTCATCAGTGGATTGTGTGGATACATAAATGGAAGGAAAAGTGGATGAGAACGAAGACAGTGAATAGATCAGAAAAGATGTGCTTGCAGTGCTCTTTGCCTCAGACGGACCTAGTTACTGTCAACAAGGCATCGTCCTAGCTCTTGGAACGTGAGGCCAGCAGTCATAACACAGGTAATGTACGCTTTTTGTCCCTACTGAAAATGCACAAAACGGTCTCTCACTATTGTGAAATATTGGGATATCTTAGCATGTAATGAGCCTCTTTGTTTTTCTGAACTGTATTAGTCAATAATCCAATGGGCTTTTATTATTTTATTTAAATCTTTGCATGCACTTGCATAGAGGCACAGCTTGTTGTTCTTATGTGTTCACAGCCTCGTGAGACTCGTGTACCTGCATGCTGCAATACGTTCTCTAGGTTTAAATCCTCCCTCTTTGCTTGGTATATTTGTCATAACAGCTGGCGTAAGGCAGCCTAAAAAACATAATTAAAGGGAAAGCAACGCTTCAAAGCTACACGGTTAGATAAGTACATGCACAATACAATTTCTCGCTGTAAAAAAAGTGATGAGGTATTCTATTTGTCAATTGATTTCTTGGGGGGGTACTTGATTTGGAGGGGCCTGAGGGGGTATGGTTAGGGTATGACTTGTTTTTGTTAACACAGCCTTGTGAAAATCTTGTTCCTGCGATTGGCCTGAACATTTCTTTGGTAACAGTAAGAATTGCACCCGCGCTGTGCTATGAAGTCTAGGTTTGGGTCTTGCTTGGAACACTTGTCATACAGCCCGACCAGGAGTTTTACAGGCTCTCGGACTAACGTTTCTGACAAGTGAAGGCGATGCTGGTTATTTGGATCAGTACAAAAACAACACAATTTCTCTTTTTACGTTATTCTTTGAATGCCAATTGATTGCTTGGGATAGTATTTGAGCAGGCGGGATCGGGGCACAACTTTTTGGTCTTTGTGTTCACAGCCTCGTGATAATCTGGTCCCTGGGATGGGCCTGCTGGCGAATTCCTGACATTTTTGTTTGGTAACACTAAGAATTGCACCACTGCTGCAATATGATCATCTTGGCTTGAAATACTTCTCGTGCATCTGAACCCATTGGTTTTCTGCTCTCGGCCTGAAATATTTCTATGGGATGCCAAAGCTGCTTGTTTGGCTTGGATAAGTACACAAACCAAACCACTCTTCTCTTTATGTAAAAAAAGAAATTTGAAGAGGAATTCTTTGGTTGTCAATTGATTGTTTGGGGGATAGTATTTTGAGTTGGGGTAATCGGGGCAAAATTTGTTGGTCTTTGTGTTCACAGCCTCGTGAGAATCTTGTCCCGATGACAGGTCTAACAATGCTACGCTGAAGTTTTGTTTGCTAATATTAAGAAATGCACCCATGCTGCAATATGATCTCCATGTTTGAGACCACTTGTCCTACAGCTGGACCATGGGTTACAGACACTCAGCCTAAGATATTGTCGAAGGGAAAGCAACGGTGCGTGGTTAGATAAGTACAAAAAACAATATGATTTCTCTTTTGTTTGGTTGCCAATTACTCGGGAGCGTTTCTGAGTTGGGAGGTGTAGGGGCGAGACCTGTTGGTCGTTTGTTCTCACAGCCTTGTGAAATCTTGTTTGTTTTTGAAGAAGTTGCTTTCCATAAAATACCTACATTTTATTTTCGGGCTGCTTTCTTTCCATTTTGCAAAATGTGAGTCATCTATTGCATTTGTCTGTACCTCTTTTGTATGTTTGGTGTGTCTCTTAGTTTTTCTAATTAGAAAATTGCACGCATCGATTAGTTTTGTCGTGGACAACAATGGAGTTCCGAGAGAAAATGATGAAATCAAACCGTTGATTTAGAGAGAGGTGGGATCGAAGTTGAAAGTGGGGAAGATGGGCAATCTTTTTTGTGTCTTTTTACAGACCAATCTGGCGTTTCAGTGGCAGCAAGCACCTGCAACATCAGCTAAGTGCAGTGACTGCCTTAAACCTATAATTTGCTTTATTCTCGTACTGCTTTCCTTTTTGCCAAATGTGCTTTTTCTGATCCGATGCAGCTAGACGTAGAGCATGTGTGTTTGGTATGCTTTACCCTTTTTTGTTTCAATAGAAAAGGAATTGGAAACTGCAATCATCTATTGGTTTTGTGCTGGCCATAATTAAGAATCAGAATCCCTTTGAGAAATGAAAATCATTGTATATAAGTTACAACGCATGGTTTCGACTGGCTTGATCAAGCGCCACTGTATGAAAACAAAGGTTGAATGGGAAATGCCAATGTCTGCTGAGTTAAGAATGATCAAAGGAACAAGCGATACCGGCTTTGAAAAGGAGTTTAGTGGAGAAGGCTTCATCAGTGGATTGTGTGGATACATAAATGGAAGGAAAAGTGGATGAGAGCAAAGACAGTGAATAGATCAGAAAAGATGTGCTTGCAGTGCTCTTTGCCTCAGACGGACCTAGTTACTGTCAACAAGGCATCGTCCTAGCTCTTGGAATGTGAGGCCAGCAGTCATAACACAGGTAATGTACGCTTTTTGTCCCTACTGAAAATGCACAAAACGGTCTCTCACTATTGTGAAATATTGGGATATCTTAGCATGTAATGAGCCTCTTTGTTTTTCTGAACTGTATTAGTCAATAATCCAATGGGCTTTTATTATTTTATTTAAATCTTTGCATGCACTTGCATAGAGGCACAGCTTGTTGTTCTTATGTGTTCACAGCCTCGTGAGACTCGTGTACCTGCATGCTGCAATACGTTCTCTAGGTTTAAATCCTCCATCTTTGCTTGGTATATTTGTCATAACAGCTGGCGTAAGGCAGCCTAAAAAACATAATTAAAGGGAAAGCAACGCTTCAAAGCTACACGGTTAGATAAGTACATGCACAATACAATTTCTCGCTGTAAAAAAAGTGATGAGGTATTCTATTTGTCAATTGATTTCTTGGGGGGTACTTGATTTGGAGGGGGGTATGGTTGGGCTATGACTTGTTTTTGTTAATACAGCCTTGTGAAAATCTTGTTCCTGCGATTGGCCTGAACATTTCTTTGGTAACAGTAAGAATTGCATCCGTGCTGTGCTACGAATTCTAGGTTTGGGTCTTGCTTGGAACACTTGTCATACAGCCCGACCAGGAGTTTTACAGGCTCTCGGACTAACGTTTGTAAAAAGTGAAGGCGATGCTGCTTATTTGGATAAGTACAAAAACAATACAATTTCTCTTTTTACGTTATTCTTTGAATGTCAATTGATTGCTTGGGATAGTATTTGAGCAGGCGGGATCGGGGCACAACTTTTTGGTCTTTGTGTTCACAGCCTCGTGATAATCTGGTCCCTGGGATGGGCCTGCTGGCGAATTCCTGACATTTTTGTTTGGTAACACTAAGAATTGCACCACTGCTGCAATATGATCATCTTGGCTTGAAATACTTCTCGTGCATCTGAACCCATTGGTTTTCTGCTCTCGGCCTGAAATATTTCTATGGGATGCCAAAGCTGCTTGTTTGGCTTGGATAAGTACAAAAACCAAACCACTCTTCTCTTTATGTAAAAAAAAAAGAAATTTGAAGAGGAATTCTTTGGTTGTCAATTGATTGTTTGGGGGATAGTATTTTGAGTTGGGGTAATCGGGGCAAAATTTGTTGGTCTTTGTGTTCACAGCCTCGTGAGAATCTTGTCCCGATGACTGGTCTAACAATGCTACGCTGAAGTTTTGTTTGCTAATATTAAGAAATGCACCCATGCTGCAATATGATCTCCATGTTTGAGACCACTTGTCCTACAGCTGGACCATAGGTTACAGACACTCAGCCTAAGATATTGTCGAAGGGAAAGCGACGGTGCGTGGTTTAGATAAGTACAAAAAACAATATGATTTCTCTTTTGTTTGGTTGCCAATTACTGGAGAGCGTTTCTGAGTTGGGAGGTGTAGGGGCGAGACCTGTTGGTCGTTTGTTCTCACAGCCTTGTGAAATCTTGTTTGTTTTTGAAGAAGTTGCTTTCCATAAAATACCTACCTTTTGTTTTCGGGCTGCTTTCTTTCCATTTTGCAAAATGTGAGTCATCTATTGCATTTGTCTGTACCTCTTTTGTATGTTTGGTGTGTCTCTTAGTTTTTCTAATTAGAAAATTGCACGCATCGATTAGTTTTGTCGTGGACAACAATGGAGTTCCGAGAGAAAATGATGAAATCAAACCGTTGATTTAGAGAGAGGTGGGATCGAAGTTGAAAGTGGGGAAGATGGGCAATCTTTTTTGTGTCTTTTTACAGACCAATCTGGCGTTTCAGTGGCAGCAAGCACCTGCAACATCAGCTAAGTGCAGTGACTGCCTTAAACCTATAATTTGCTTTATTCTCGTACTGCTTTCCTTTTTGCCAAATGTGCTTTTTCTGATCCGATGCAGCTAGACGTTAGAGCATGTGTGTTTGGTATGCTTTACCCTTTTTTGTTTCAATAGAAAAGGAATTGGAAACTGCAATCATCTATTGGTTTTGTGCTGGCCATAATTAAGAATCAGAATCCCTTTGAGAAATGAAAATCATTGTATATAAGTTACAACGCATGGTTTCGAATGGCTTGATCAAGCGCCACTGTATGAAAACAAATTGGAGAATGCGTTTCAAGTACAGATATCACAAAATCAAATAAACGCTTATTGCTGCAAGTTTGCTGAAAGCAGGCAAGTGAATTGTATATGTTGAATGGGAAATGCCAATGTCTGCTGAGTTAAGAATGATCAAAGGAACAAGCGATACCGGCTTTGAAAAGGAGTTTAGTGGAGAAGGCTTCATCAGTGGATTGTGTGGATACATAAATGGAAGGAAAAGTGGATGAGAACGAAGACAGTGAATAGATCAGAAAAGATGTGCTTGCAGTGCTCTTTGCCTCAGACGGACCTAGTTACTGTCAACAAGGCATCGTCCTAGCTCTTGGAATGTGAGGCCAGCAGTCATAACACAGGTAATGTACGCTTTTTGTCCCTACTGAAAATGCACAAAACGGTCTCTCACTATTGTGAAATATTGGGATATCTTAGCATGTAATGAGCCTCTTTGTTTTTCTGAACTGTATTAGTCAATAATCCAATGGGCTTTTATTATTTTATTTAAATCTTTGCATGCACTTGCATAGAGGCAAAGCTTGTTGTTCTTATGTGTTCACAGCCTCGTGAGACTCGTGTACCTGCATGCTGCAATACGTTCTCTAGGTTTAAATCCTCCCTCTTTGCTTGGTATATTTGTCATAACAGCTGGCGTAAGGCAGCCTAAAAAACATAATTAAAGGGAAAGCAACGCTTCAAATCTACACGGTTAGATAAGTACATGCACAATACAATTTCTCGCTGTAAAAAAAGTGATGAGGTATTCTATTTGTCAATTGATTTCTTTGGGGGGGTACTTGATTTGGAGGGGGCTTAGGGGGTATGGTTAGGGTATGACTTGTTTTTGTTAACACAGCCTTGTGAAAATCTTGTTCCTGCGATTGGCCTGAACATTTCTTTGGTAACAGTAAGAATTGCACCCGTGCTGTGCTACGAATTCTAGGTTTGGGTCTTGCTTGGAACACTTGTCATACAGCCCGACCAGGAGTTTTACAGGCTCTCGGACTAACGTTTCTGACAAGTGAAGGCGATGCTGCTTATTTGGATAAGTACAAAAACAATACAATTTCTCTTTTTACGTTCTTCTTTGAATGTCAATTGATTGCTTGGGATAGTATTTGAGCAGGCGGGATCGGGGCACAACTTTTTGGTCTTTGTGTTCACAGCCTCGTGATAATCTGGTCCCTGGGATGGGCCTGCTGGCGAATTCCTGACATTTTTGTTTGGTAACACTAAGAATTGCACCACTGCTGCAATATGATCATCTTGGCTTGAAATACTTCTCGTGCATCTGAACCCATTGGTTTTCTGCTCTCGGCCTGAAATATTTCTATGGGATGCCAAAGCTGCTTGTTTGGCTTGGATAAGTACAAAAACCAAACCACTCTTCTCTTTATGTAAAAAAAAAGAAATTTGAAGAGGAATTCTTTGGTTGTCAATTGATTGTTTGGGGGATAGTATTTTGAGTTGGGGTAATCGGGGCAAAATTTGTTGGTCTTTGTGTTCACAGCCTCGTGAGAATCTTGTCCCGATGACTGGTCTAACAATGCTACGCTGAAGTTTTGTTTGCTAATATTAAGAAATGCACCCATGCTGCAATATGATCTCCATGTTTGAGACCACTTGTCCTACAGCTGGACCATGGGTTACAGACACTCAGCCTAAGATATTGTCGAAGGGAAAGCGACGGTGCGTGGTTTAGATAAGTACAAAAAACAATATGATTTCTCTTTTGTTTGGTTGCCAATTACTGGAGAGCGTTTCTGAGTTGGGAGGTGTAGGGGCGAGACCTGTTGGTCGTTTGTTCTCACAGCCTTGTGAAATCTTGTTTGTTTTTGAAGAAGTTGCTTTCCATAAAATACCTACATTTTGTTTTCGGGCTGCTTTCTTTCCATTTTGCAAAATGTGAGTCATCTATTGCATTTGTCTGTACCTCTTTTGTATGTTTGGTGTGTCTCTTAGTTTTTCTAATTAGAAAATTGCACGCATCGATTAGTTTTGTCGTGGACAACAATGGAGTTCCGAGAGAAAATGATGAAATCAAACCGTTGATTTAGAGAGAGGTGGGATCGAAGTTGAAAGTGGGGAAGATGGGCAATCTTTTTTGTGTCTTTTTACAGACCAATCTGGCGTTTCAGTGGCAGCAAGCACCTGCAACATCAGCTAAGTGCAGTGACTGCCTTAAACCTATAATTTGCTTTATTCTCGTACTGCTTTCCTTTTTGCCAAATGTGCTTTTTCTGATCCGATGCAGCTAGACGTAGAGCATGTGTGTTTGGTATGCTTTACCCTTTTTTGTTTCAATAGAAAAGGAATTGGAAACTGCAATCAATCTATTGGTTTTGTGCTGGCCATAATTAAGAATCAGAATCCCTTTGAGAAATGAAAATCATTGTATATAAGTTACAACGCATGGTTTCGAATGGCTTGATCAAGCGCCACTGTATGAAAACAAATTGGAGAATGCGTTTCAAGTATAGATATCACAAAATCAAATAAACGCTTATTGCTGCAAGTTTGCTGAAAGCAGGCAAGTGAATTGTATATGTTGAATGGGAAATGCCAATGTCTGCTGAGTTAAGAATGATCAAAGGAACAAGCGATACCGGCTTTGAAAAGGAGTTTAGTGGAGAAGGCTTCATCAGTGGATTGTGTGGATACATAAATGGAAGGAAAAGTGGATGAGAACGAAGACAGTGAATAGATCAGAAAAGATGTGCTTGCAGTGCTCTTTGCCTCAGACGGACCTAGTTACTGTCAACAAGGCATCGTCCTAGCTCTTGGAATGTGAGGCCAGCAGTCATAACACAGGTAATGTACGCTTTTTGTCCCTACTGAAAATGCACAAAACGGTCTCTCACTATTGTGAAATATTGGGATATCTTAGCATGTAATGAGCCTCTTTGTTTTTCTGAACTGTATTAGTCAATAATCCAATGGGCTTTTATTATTTTATTTAAATCTTTGCATGCACTTGCATAGAGGCACAGCTTGTTGTTCTTATGTGTTCACAGCCTCGTGAGACTCGTGTACCTGCATGCTGCAATACGTTCTCTAGGTTTAAATCCTCCATCTTTGCTTGGTATATTTGTCATAACAGCTGGCGTAAGGCAGCCTAAAAAACATAATTAAAGGGAAAGCAACGCTTCAAAGCTACACGGTTAGATAAGTACATGCACAATACAATTTCTCGCTGTAAAAAAAGTGATGAGGTATTCTATTTGTCAATTGATTTCTTGGGGGGTACTTGATTTGGAGGGGGGTATGGTTGGGCTATGACTTGTTTTTGTTAATACAGCCTTGTGAAAATCTTGTTCCTGCGATTGGCCTGAACATTTCTTTGGTAACAGTAAGAATTGCATCCGTGCTGTGCTACGAATTCTAGGTTTGGGTCTTGCTTGGAACACTTGTCATACAGCCCGACCAGGAGTTTTACAGGCTCTCGGACTAAAGTTTGTAAAAAGTGAAGGCGATGCTGCTTATTTGGATAAGTACAAAAACAATACAATTTCTCTTTTTACGTTATTCTTTGAATGTCAATTGATTGCTTGGGATAGTATTTGAGCAGGCGGGATCGGGGCACAACTTTTTGGTCTTTGTGTTCACAGCCTCGTGATAATCTGGTCCCTGGGATGGGCCTGCTGGCGAATTCCTGACATTTTTGTTTGGTAACACTAAGAATTGCACCACTGCTGCAATATGATCATCTTGGCTTGAAATACTTCTCGTGCATCTGAACCCATTGGTTTTCTGCTCTCGGCCTGAAATATTTCTATGGGATGCCAAAGCTGCTTGTTTGGCTTGGATAAGTACAAAAACCAAACCACTCTTCTCTTTATGTAAAAAAAGAAATTTGAAGAGGAATTCTTTGGTTGTCAATTGATTGTTTGGGGGATAGTATTTTGAGTTGGGGTAATCGGGGCAAAATTTGTTGGTCTTTGTGTTCATGTTCACAGCCTCGTGAGAATCTTGTCCCGATGACAGGTCTAACAATGCTACGCTGAAGTTTTGTTTGCTAATATTAAGAAATGCACCCATGCTGCAATATGATCTCCATGTTTGAGACCACTTGTCCTACAGCTGGACCATGGGTTACAGACACTCAGCCTAAGATATTGTCGAAGGGAAAGCAACGGTGCGTGGTTAGATAAGTACAAAAAACAATATGATTTCTCTTTTGTTTGGTTGGCAATTACTCGGGAGCGTTTCTGAGTTGGGAGGTGTAGAGGCGAGACCTGTTGGTCGTTTGTTCTCACAGCCTTGTGAAATCTTGTTTGTTTTTGAAGAAGTTGCTTTCCATAAAATACCTACATTTTATTTTCGGGCTGCTTTCTTTCCATTTTGCAAAATGTGAGTCATCTATTGCATTTGTCTGTACCTCTTTTGTATGTTTGGTGTGTCTCTTAGTTTTTCTAATTAGAAAATTGCACGCATCGATTAGTTTTGTCGTGGACAACAATGGAGTTCCGAGAGAAAATGATGAAATCAAACCGTTGATTTAGAGACAGGTGGGATCGAAGTTGAAAGTGGGGAAGATGGGCAATCTTTTTTGTGTCTTTTTACAGACCAATCTGGCGTTTCAGTGGCAGCAAGCACCTGCAACATCAGCTAAGTGCAGTGACTGCCTTAAACCTATAATTTGCTTTATTCTCGTACTGCTTTCCTTTTTGCCAAATGTGCTTTTTCTGATCCGATGCAGCTAGACGTAGAGCATGTGTGTTTGGTATGCTTTACCCTTTTTTGTTTCAATAGAAAAGGAATTGGAAACTGCAATCATCTATTGGTTTTGTGCTGGCCATAATTAAGAATCAGAATCCCTTTGAGAAATTAAAATCAATTTAATATAAAATACAACGCATGGTTTCGAATGGCTTGATCAAGCGCCACTGTATGAAAACAAATTGGAGAATGCGTTTCAAGTACAGATATCACAAAATCAAATAAACGCTTATTGCTGCAAGTTTTCTGAAAGCAGGCAAGTGAATTGTATATGTTGAATGGGAAATGCCAATGTCTGCTGAGTTAAGAATGATCAAAGGAACAAGCGATACCGGCTTTGAAAAGGAGTTTAGTGGAGAAGGCTTCATCAGTGGATTGTGTGGATACATAAATGGAAGGAAAAGTGGATGAGAACGAAGACAGTGAATAGATCAGAAAAGATGTGCTTGCAGTGCTCTTTGCCTCAGACGGACCTAGTTACTGTCAACAAGGCATCGTCCTAGCTCTTGGAATGTGAGGCCAGCAGTCATAACACAGGTAATGTACGCTTTTTGTCCCTACTGAAAATGCACAAAACGGTCTCTCACTATTGTGAAATATTGGGATATCTTAGCATGTAATGAGCCACTTTGTTTTTCTGAACTGTATTAGTCAATAATCCAATGGGTTTTTATTATTTTATTTAAATCTTTGCATGCACTTGCATAGAGGCACAGCTTGTTGTTCTTATGTGTTCACAGCCTCGTGAGACTCGTGTACCTGCATGCTGCAATACGTTCTCTAGGTTTAAATCCTCCCTCTTTGCTTGGTATATTTGTCATAACAGCTGGCGTAAGGCAGCCTAAAAAACATAATTAAAGGGAAAGCAACGCTTCAAATCTACACGGCTAGATAAGTACATGCACAATACAATTTCTCGCTGTAAAAAAAGTGATGAGGTATTCTATTTGTCAATTGATTTCTTGGGGGGTACTTGATTTGGAGGGGGGTATGGTTAGGGTATGACTTGTTTTTGTTAACACAGCCTTGTGAAAATCTTGTTCCTGCGATTGGCCTGAACATTTCTTTGGTAACAGTAAGAATTGCACCCGTGCTGTACTACGAAGTCTAGGCTTGGGTCTTGCTTGGAACACTTGTCATACAGCCCGACCAGGAGTTTTACAGGCTCTCGGACTAATGTTTCTGACAAGTGAAGACGATGCTGCTTATTTGGATAAGTACAAAAACAATACAATTTCTGTTTTTACGTTATTCTTTGAATTCCAATTGATTGCTTGGGATAGTATTTGAGCAGGCGGGATCGGGGCACAACTTTTTGGTCTTTGTGTTCGCAACCTCGTGATAATCTGGTCCCTGGGATGGGCCTGCAGGCGAATTCCTGACATTTTTGTTTGGTAACACTAAGAATTGCACCACTGCTGCAATATGATCATCTTGGGTTGAAATACTTCTCGTGCACCTGAACCCATTGGTTTTCTGCTCTCGGCCTGAAATATTTCTATGGGATGCCAAAGCTGCTTGTTTGGCTTGGATAAGTACAAAAACCAAACCACTCTTCTCTTTATGTAAAAAAAGAAATTTGAAGAGGAATTATTTGGTTGTCAATTGATTGTTTGGGGGATAGTATTTTGAGTTGGGGTAATCGGGGCAAAATTTGTTGGTCTTTGTGTTCACAGCCTCGTGAGAATCTTGTCCCGATGACAGGTCTAACAATGCTACGCTGAAGTTTTGTTTGCTAATATTAAGAAATGCACCCATGCTGCAATATGATCTCCCATGTTTGAGACCACTTGTCCTACAGCTGGACCATGGGTTACAGACACTCAGCCTAAGATATTGTCGAAGGGAAAGCAACGGTGCGTGGTTAGATAAGTACAAAAAACAATATGATTTCTCTTTTGTTTGGTTGCCAATTACTCGGGAGCGTTTCTGAGTTGGGAGGTGTAGGGGCGAGACCTGTTGGTCGTTTGTTCTCACAGCCTTGTGAAATCTTGTTTGTTTTTGAAGAAGTTGCTTTCCATAAAATACCTACATTTTGTTTTCGGGCTGCTTTCTTTCCATTTTGCAAAATATGAGTCATCTATTGCATTTGTCTGTACCTCTTTTGTATGTTTGGTGTGTCTTAGTTTTTCTAATTAGAAAATTGCACGCATCGATTAGTTTTGTCGTGGACAACAATGGAGTTCCGAGAGAAAATGATGAAATCAAACCGTTGATTTAGAGAGAGGTGGGATTGAAGTTGAAAGTGGGGAAGATGGGCAATCTTTTTTGTGTCTTTTTACAGACCAATCTGGCGTTTCAGTGGCAGCAAGCACCTGCAACATCAGCTAAGTGCAGTGACTGCCTTAAACCTATAATTTGCTTTATTCTCGTACTGCTTTCCTTTTTGCCAAATGTGCTTTTTCTGATCCGATGCAGCTAGACGTAGAGCATGTGTGTTTGGTATGCTTTACCCTTTTTTGTTTCAATAGAAAAGGAATTGGAAACTGCAATCATCTATTGGTTTTGTGCTGGCCATAATTAAGAATCGGAATCCCTTTGAGAAATGAAAATCATTGTATATAAGTTACAACGCATGGTTTCGAATGGCTTGATCAAGCGCCACTGTATGAAAACAAATTGGAGAATGCGTTTCAAGTACAGATATCACAAAATCAAATAAACGCTTATTGCTGCAAGTTTGCTGAAAGCAGGCAAGTGAATTGTATATGTTGAATGGGAAATGCCAATGTCTGCTGAGTTAAGAATGATCAAAGGAACAAGCGATACCGGCTTTGAAAAGGAGTTTAGTGGAGAAGGCTTCATCAGTGGATTGTGTGGATACATAAATGGAAGGAAAAGTGGATGAGAGCGAAGACAGTGAATAGATCAGAAAAGATGTGCTTGCAGTGCTCTTTGCCTCAGACGGACCTAGTTACTGTCAACAAGGCATCGTCCTAGCTCTTGGAATGTGAGGCCAGCAGTCATAACACAGATAATGTATGTTTGTTGTCCCTACTGAAAATGCATAAAACGGTCTTGCACTATTGTGAAATATTGGGATGTCTTAGCATGTAATGAGCCAGTTTGTTTTTCTGAACTGTATAGTCAATATTCCAATGGGCTTTTATTATTTTATTTAAAGATGAAGCAGGCCCCCACTCAAGGCCACAGTCTGATCCAGTCTATGCCGGTCTCATGGTGGAACAGGTCGCCTTCCCCAATAGGTAGACTCCCAGCAGCCCTAGGCAGAGAATCTGAATTTTCCACAACCACTACTACAGCAACTTCCAAGATGGCTGCCACCATGCCCGAGTGCATACCTGTCTCCCAGGCTTCCCTGGGCCTGCTACAGACTGCTGGGGCAAAATCTGCATTGGAAGGAGTCAGCCCCCTGTGCCGGAAGGTAAAGCCCGCCCCCACCAAAGGCCATCACTCAAGGCCACTGTCTGATCCTGTCTCTGCCGGTCTCATGGTGGGGCAGATCCTCTTCCCCAACAGGGAGGCCCCAGGCAGACAATCCGAATTTTCCACATCCACTACTACAGCTACAGCAACTTCCAAAATGGCTGCTGCCATGCCCGAGTGCATACCTCTTCCTCGGGCAGAGATTCTGAATTTTCCACTATTACAGCAAATTCCAAGGTGGCTGCCACCATGCCAGAATGCATACCTTGCTTCCATGCTGCCCTGTGCCTGCTACAGCCTAATGGGGCAAAATCTGCATTTGAAGAAGCCAAGCCTCTGAGCTGGAAGGTGAAGCCGGACCCCACCAAAGGCCAACACTCAAGGCCACTGTCTGATCCAGTCTCTGCCAGTCTCATGGTGGGACAGGCCCCCTTTCCCAACCGGGAGACCCCCTGCAGCGCCAGGCAATCCAAATTTTCCACAACCACTACTACAGCTACAGAAACTTCCAAAATAGCTGCCGCCATGTCCAAGTGCATACCTGGCTCCCAGGCAGAGAATCCGAATTTTCCACAACCACTATTACAGCTACAGCAACTTCCAAAATGGCTGCCGCCATGCCCGAATGTATACCTGGCTCCCAGGCTGCCCTGGGCCTGCTACAGACTGCTGGGGCAAAATCTGCATTGGAAGGAGTCAGCCCCCTGTGCCGGAAGGTAAAGCCCGCCCCCACCAATGGCCAACACTCAAGGCCACTGTCTGATCCAGTCTCTGCCGGTCTCATGGTGGGGCAGGCCCTACCCCCACAGGAAGACTCCAAGCATCCCCAGGCAGAGAATCTGAATTTTCTACAACCACTACTACAGCAACTTCCAAAATGGCTAACGCCATGCCCAAGTGCATTCCTGGCTCCCGGGCAGAGAATCCAAATTTTCTACAACCACTACTACAGCTACAGCAACTTCCAAAATGGCTGCCGCCATGCCTGAGTGCATACCTGGCTCCCAGGCAGAGAATCCGAATTTTCCACATCCACTACTACAGCTACAGCAACTTCCAAAATGGCTGCTGCCATGCCCGAGTGCATACCTCTTCCTCAGGCAGAGATTCTGAATTTTCCACTATTACAGCAAATTCCAAGATGGCTGCCACCATGCCAGAATGCATACCTTGCTTCCATGCTGCTCTGTGCCTGCTACAGCCTAATGGGGCAAAATCTGCATTTGAAGGAGCCAAGCCTCTGAGCTGGAAGGTGAAGCCGGCCCCCACCAAAGGCCAACACTCAAGGCCACTGTCTGATCCAGTCTCTGCCGGTCTCATGGTGGGACAGGCCCCCTTTCCCAACATAGACCCCGAGCAGCCCCAGGCAGAGAATCCAAATTTTCCACAACCACTACTACAGCTACAGCAACTTCCAAAATGGCTGCCGCCACACCTGAGTGCATACCTGGCTCTCAGGCAGAGAATCTGAATTTTCCACAACCACTACTACAGCTACAGCAACTTCCAAGATGGCTGCCGCCATGCCTGAGTGCATACCTGGCTCTCAGGCAGAGAATCCGAATTTTCCACAACCACTACAACAGCAACTTCCAAGATGGCTGCCACCATGCCCAAGTGCATAACTGGCTCCCAGGCTGCCCTGTGCCTGCTACAGCCTAATGGGGCGAAATCTGCATTTGAAGGAGCCAAGCCTCTGAGATGGAAGGTGAAGCCGGCCTCCACCAAAGGCCAACACTCAAGGCCACTGTCTGATCCAGTCTATGCCAGTCTCATGGTGGGACAGGGCCTCTGCCCCAACAGGGAGACCCCCCAGGAGCCCTGCAGTCCCAGGCAGAGAATCGGAATTTTCCTCAAGCACTACTACAGCAACTTCCAAAATGGCTGCAGCCATGTCCGAGTGCATACCTGGCTCCCAGGCACAGAATCCGAATTGTCCACAACCACTACAACAACTTCTTCCAAGATGGATGCCACCATGCCCAAGTGCATACCTGGCTCCCAGGCTGCCCAGGGCCTGCTACAGCCTGATGAGGCGAAATCTGCAATTGAAGGAACCAAACCCCTACGCCTGAAGGTGAAGCCGGCTCCCACCAAAGGCTAACACTCAAGGCCACTTTCTGATCCAGTCTTTGCCGGTCTCATAATGGGACAGGCCCCCTTCCCTAATGGGGAGACCCCCAGCAGCCCTAGGCAAAGAATCTGAATTTTCCACAACCACTACTACAGCTGCCGCCATGCCCGAGTGCATACCTGACTCCCAAGCTGCCCTGGGCCTGTGACAGCCTCGTGGGACGAAATCCGCATTTGAAGGAGCCAACCCCCTGCACCGGAAGGTGAAGCCGGCCCCACCAAAGGCCAACACTCCAAGGCCACTGTCTGATCCAGTCTATGCCAGTCTCATGGTGGACAGGTCCCTGGCCCCAACAGGGAGACCCCACAGGAGCCCTGCAGCCCCAGGCAGAGAATACACATTTTCCACAACCACTACTACAGCAACTTTCAAAATGGCTGCCGCCATGCCCGAGTGCATACCTGGCTCCCAGGCTGAGAATCTGAATTTTCCACAACCACTACTACAGCAACTTCCAAAATGGCTGCAGCCATGTCCGAGTGCAGACCTGGCTCCCAGGCAGCAAATCCGAATTTTCCACAACCACTACAACAGCTACAGCAACTTCCAAGATGGCTACCACCATACCAGAGGGCATACCTGGCTCCCAGGCTGCCCAGGGCCTGCTACAGCCTGATGAGGCGAAATCTGCAATTGAAGGAGCCAAACCCCTACGCCTGAAGGTGAAGCCGGCTCCCACCAAAGGCTAACACTCAAGGCCACTTTCTGATCCAGTCTTTGCCGGTCTCATAATGGGACAGGCCCCCTTCCCTAATGGGGAGACCCCCAGCAGCCCCAGGCAAAGAATCTGAATTTTCCACAACCACTACTACAGCTGCCGCCATGCCCGAGTGCATACCTGACTCCCAAGCTGCCCTGGGCCTGTGACAGCCTTGTGGGACGAAATACGCATTTGAAGGAGCCAACCCCCTGCACCGGAAGGTGAAGCCGGCCCCACCAAAGGCCAACACTCCAAGGCCACTGTCTGATCCAGTCTCTGCCGGTCTCATGGTGGGACAGGCCCCCTTTCCCAACAGAGACCCCCAGCAGCCCCAGGCAGAGAATCCAAATTTTCCACAACCACTACTACAGCAACTTCCAAAATGGCTGCCGCCACGCCTGAGTGCATACCTGGCTCTCAGGCAGAGAATCTGAATTTTCCACAACCACTACTACAGCTACAGCAACTTCCAAGATGGCTGCCGCCATGCCTGAGTGCATACCTGGCTCTCAGGCAGAGAATCCAAATTTTCCACAACCACTACAACAGCAACTTCCAAGATGGCTGCCACCATGCCCAAGTGCATAACTGGCTCCCAGGCTGCCCTGTGCCTGCTACAGCCTAATGGGGCGAAATCTGCATTTGAAGGAGCCAAGCCTCTGAGATGGAAGGTGAAGCCGGCCTCCACCAAAGGCCAACACTCAAGGCCACTGTCTGATCCAGTCTATGCCAGTCTCATGGTGGGACAGGGCCCCTGCCCCAACAGGGAGACCCCCCAGGAGCCCTGCAGTCCCAGGCAGAGAATCTGAATTTTCCTCAAGCACTACTACAGCAACTTCCAAAATGGCTGCAGCCATGTCCGAGTGCATACCTGGCTCCCAGGCACAGAATCCGAATTGTCCACAACCACTACAACAACTTCTTCCAAGATGGATGCCACCATGGCCAAGTGCATATCTGGCTCCCAGGCTGCCCAGGGCCTGCTACAGCCTGATAAGGCGAAATCTGCATTTGAAGGAGCCAAACCCCTACGCCTGAAGGTGAAGCCGGCTCCCACCAAAGGCTAACACTCAAGGCCACTGTCTGATCCAGTCTTTGCCGGTCTCATAATGGGACAGGCCCCCTTCCCTAATGGGGAGACCCCCAGCAGCCCCAGGCAAAGAATCTGAATTTTCCACAACCACTACTACAGCTACAGCAACTTCCAAGATGGCTGCCGCCATGCACGAGTGCATACCTGACTCCCAAGCTGCCCTGGGCCTGTGACAGCCTCGTGGGACGAAATCCGCATTTGAAGGAGCCAACCCCCTGCACCGGAAGGTGAAGCCGGCCCCACCAAAGGCCAACACTCAAGGCCACTGTCTGATCCAGTCTATGCCAGTCTCATGGTGGACAGGTCCCTGGCCCCAACAGGGAGACCCCACAGGAGCCTGCAGCCCCAGGCAGAGAATACAAATTTTCCACAACCACTACTACAGCAACGTCCAAAATGGCTGCCGCCATGCCCGAGTGCATACCTGGCTCCCAGGCAGAGAATCTGAATTTTCCACAACCACTACGACAGCAACTTCCAAAATGGCTGCCGCCATGCCCGAGTGCATACCTGGCTCCCAGGCTGAGAATCTGAATTTTCCACAAGCACTACGACAGCAACTTCCAAAATAGCTTCTGCCATGCCCGAGTGCATACCTGGCTCCCAGGCAGCGAATCCGAATTTTCCACAACCACTACAACAGCTACAGCAAATTCCAAGATGGCTACCACCATACCAGAGTGCATACCTGGCTCTCAGGCTGCCCTGGGCCTGCTACAGCCTGATAGTGCGAAATCTGCATTTGAAGGAGCCAACCCCCTGCGCCGGGAGGTGAAGCCGGCCCCCTCCAAAGGCCAACACTCAAGGCCACTGTCTGATCCAGTCTGTGCTGGTGTCATGGTTGGACAGGTCCTCTTCCCCAACAGGGAGGCCCCAGGCAGACAATCCAAATTTTCCACATCCACTACTATAGCTACAGCAACTTCCAAAATGGCTGCTGCCATGCCCGAGTGCATACCTCTTCCTCAGGCAGAGATTCTGAATTTTCCACTATTACAGCAAATTCCAAGATGGCTGCCACCATGCCCGAGTGCATACCTGGCTCTCAGTCAGAGAATCCAAATTTTCCACAACCACTACAACAGCAACTTCCAAGATGGCTGCCACCATGCCCAAGTGCATAACTGGCTCCCAGGCTGCCCTGTGCCTGCTACAGCCTAATGGGGCGAAATCTGCATTTGAAGGAGCCAAGCCGCTGAGATGGAAGGTGAAGCCGGCCTCCACCAAAGGCCAATACTCAAGGCCACTGTCTGATCCAGTCTCTGCCGGTCTCGGGGTGGGACAGGCCCCATGCCCCAACAGGGAGACTCCCAGCAGCCCCAGACAGAGAATCTGAATTTTCCACAACCACTACTATAGCAACTTCCAAAATGGCTGACGCCATGCCAGAGTGCATACCTGGCTCCCAGGCAGAGGATAAAAATTTTCCACAACCACTACTAAAGCTACAGCAACTTCCAAAATGGCTGCCGCCATGCCCGAGTGCATACCTGGCTCCCAGGCAGAGAATCCGAATTTTCCAAAACCACTACTACAGCAACTTCCAAAATGGCTGCCACCATGCCCGAGTGCATACCTGGCTCCCAGGCAGAGAATCCGAATTTTCCACAACCACTACTACAGCAACTTCCAAAATGGCTGCCGCCACGCCTGAGTGCATACCTGGCTCTCAAGCAGAGAATCTGAATTTTCCACAACCACTACTACAGCAACTTCCAAGATGGCTGCCGCCATGCCCAAGTGCATACCTGACTCCCAGGCTGCCCTGGGCCTGCTACAGCCTGATGGGGCAAAATCTGCATTTGAAGGAGTCAATCCCATGTGCCGGACGGTGAAGCCAGCCCCCACCAATGGCCAACACTCAAGGCCACTGTCTAATCCAGTCTATGCCAGTCTCATGGTGGGACAGGCCCCCTCCCCAACAGGGAGACTCCCAGCAGCCCCAGGCAGAGAATCTGAATTTTCCACAACCACTACAACAGCTACAGCAACTTCCAAGATGGATACCACCATGCCAGAGTGCATACCTGGCTCCCAGGCTGCCCTGGACCTGCTAGAGCCTGATAGGGCAAAATCTGCATTTGAAGGAGCCAAACACCTGAGCCGGAAGGTGAAGCCGGCCCCCACCAAAGACCAACACTCAAGGTCACTGTCTGATACAGTCTCTGCCGGTCTCATGGCTGGACAGGTCTCTTTCCCCAACCGGGAGACCCCGAGCAGCCCTGCAGCACTGCAGCGCCAGGCAGAGACTCCGAATTTTCCACAACTACTACTACAACTACAGCAACTGCCAAGTTGGCTGCCGCCATACCCGAGTGCATACCTGGCTCCCAGGCTGCCCTGGGCCTGCGACAGCCTGATAGGGCAAAATCCGCATTTGAAGGAGCCAACCCCCTGCGTCGGAAGGTAAAGCCGGCCCCACCAAAGGCCAACACTCAAGGCCACTGCCTGATCCAGTCTATGCTGGTCTCATGGTTGGACAGGTCCTCTTCCCCAACAGGGAGGCCCCAGGCAGACAATCCGAATTTTCCACATCCACTACTACAGCAACTTCCAAAATGGCTGCTGCCATGCCCGAGTGCATACCTCTTCCTCAGGCAGAGATTCTGAATTTTCCACTATTACAGCAAATTCCAAGATGGCTGCCACCATGCCAGAATGCATACCTTGATTCCATGCTGCCCTGTGCCTGCTACAGCCTAATGGGGCGAAATCTGCATTTGAAGGAGCCAAGCCTCTGAGCTGGAAGGTGAAGCCGGCCCCCACCAAAGGCCAACACTCAAGGCCACTGTTGATCCAGTCTCTGCCGGTCTCATGGTGGGACAGGCCCCCTTTCCCAACCGGGAGACCTCCTGCAGCGCCAGGCAATCCAAATTTTCCACAACCACTACTACAGCTACAGAAACTTCCAAAAAAGCTGCCGCCATGCCCAAGTGCATACCTGGCTCCCAGGCTGCCTTGAGACTGCTACAGCCTGCTGGGGCAAAATCTGCATTGGAAGGAGTCAACCCCCTGTGCCGGAAGGTGAAGCCCGCCCCCACCAATGGCCAACACTCAAGGCCACAGTCTGATCAAGTCTCTGCCGGTCTCATGGTGGGGCAGGCCCCCTCCCCCTACAGGGAGACTCCAAGCAGCCCCAGGCAGAGAATCTGAATTTTCTACAACCACTACTACAGCTACAGCAACTTCCAAAATGGCTGCTGCCATGCCCGAGTGCATACCTCTTCCTCAGGCAGAGATTCAGAATTTTCCACTATTACAGCAAATTCCAAGATGGCTGCCGCCATGCCAGAGTGCACACCTGACTCCCAAGCTGCCCTGGGCCTGTGACAGCCTCATGGGATGAAATCCGCATTTGAAGGAGCCAACCCCCTGCGTCGGAAGGTAAAGCCGGCCCCACCAAAGGCCAACACTCAAGGCCACTGTCTGATCCAGTCTCTGCCGGTCTCATGTTGGGACAGGTCCCCTTCCCCAACTGGGAGACCCCCTACAGCGCCAGCCAATACATATTTTCCACAACCACTACTACAGCTACAGCAACTTCCAAGATGGCTGCCGCCATGCCCGAGTGCATACCTGGCTTCCAGGCAGAGAATCTGAATTTTCCACAACCACTACAACAGCTACAGCAACTTCCAAGATGGCTGCCACCATGCCAAAGTGCATACCTGGCTCCCAGGCTGCCCTGGGCCAGAACACCCTGATAGGGTGAAATCTGCATTTGAAGGAGCCAAGCCTCTGAGATGGAAGGTGAAGCCGGCCTCCACCAAAGGCCAACACTCAAGGCCACTGTCTGATCCAGTCTATGCCAGTCTCATGGTGGGACAGGTCCCCTGCCCCAACAGGGAGACCCCCCAGGAGCCCTGCAGCCCCAGGCAGAGAATCTGAATTTTCCTCAAGCACTACTACAGCAACTTCCAAAATGGCTGCAGCCATGTCCGAGTGCATACCTGGCTCCTAGGCAGAGAATCCAAATTTTCCACAACCACTACAACAGCTACAGCAACTTCCAAGATGGCTACCACCATACCAGAGTGCATACCTGGCTCTCAGGCTGCCCTGGGCCTTCTACAGCCTGATAGTGCGAAATCTGCATTTGAAGGAGCCAACCCCCTGCGCCGGGAGGTGTAGCCGGCCCCCACCAAAGGCCAACACTCAAGGCCACTGTCTGATCCAGTCTGTGCTGGTCTCATGGTTGGACAGATCCTCTTCCCCAACAGGGAGGCCCCAGGCAGACAATCCGAATTTTCCACATCCACTACTACAGCTACAGCAACTTCCAAAATGGCTGCTGCCATGCCCGAGTGCATACCTCTTCCTCAGGCAGAGATTCTGAATTTTCCACTATTACAGCAAATTCCAAGGTGGCTGCCACCATGCCAGAATGCATACCTTGCTTCCATGCTGCCCTGTGCCTGCTACAGCCTAATGGGGCAAAATCTGCATTTGAAGGAGCCAAACCCCTGCGCCGGGAGGTGAAGCCGGCCCCCACCGAAGGCCAACACTCAAGACCACTGCCTGATCCAGTCTATGCTGGTCTCATGGTTGGACAGGTCCTCTTCCCCAACAGGGAGGCCCCAGGCAGACAATCCGAATTTTCCACATCCACTACTACAGCAACTTCCAAAATGGCTGCTGCCATGCCCGAGTGCATACCTCTTCCTCAGGCAGAGATTCTGAATTTTCCACTATTACAGCAAATTCCAAGATGGCTGCCACCATGCCAGAATGCATACCTTGATTCCATGCTGCCCTGTGCCTGCTACAGCCTAATGGGGCAAAATCTGCATTTGAAGGAGCCACGCCTCTGAGCTGGAAGGTGAAGCCGGCCCCCACCAAAGGCCAACACTCAAGGCCACTGTTGATCCAGTCTCTGCCGGTCTCATGGTGGGACAGGCCCCCTTTCCCAAACGGGAAACTTCCTGCAGCGCCAGGCAATCCAAATTTTCCACAACCATTACTACAGCTACAGAAACTTCCAAAATAGCTGCCACCATGTCCAAGTGCATACCTGGCTCACAGGCAGAGAATCCGAATTTTCCACAACCACTATTGCAGCCACAGCAACTTCCAAAATGGCTGCCGCCATGCCCGAGTGCATACCTGGCTCCCAGGCTGCCTTGAGACTGCTACAGCCTGCTGGGGCAAAATCTGCATTGGAAGGAGTCAACCCCCTGTGCCGGAAGGTGAAGCCCGCCCCCACCAATGGCCAACACTCAAGGCCACAGTCTGATCAAGTCTCTGCCGGTCTCATGGTGGGGCAGGCCCCCTCCCCCTACAGGGAGACTCCAAGCAGCCCCAGGCAGAGAATCTGAATTTTCTACAACCACTACTACAGCAACTTCCAAAATGGCTAACGCCATGCCCAAGTGCATTCCTGGCTCCCGGGCAGAGAATCCAAATTTTCTACAACCACTACTACAGCTACAGCAACTTCCAAAATGGCTGCCGCCATGCCCGAGTGCATACCTGGCTCCCAGGCAGAGAATCCGAATTTTCCACATCCACTACTACAGCTACAGCAACTTCCAAAATGGCTGCTGCCATGCCCGAGTGCGTACCTGGCTCCCAGGCAGAGAATCTGAATTTTCCACAACCACTACGACAGCAACTTCCAAAATGGCTGCCGCCATGCCCGAGTGCATACCTGGCTCCCAGGCTGAGAATCTGAATTTTCCACAACCACTACGACAGCAACTTCCAAAATAGCTTCTGCCATGCCCGAGTGCGTACCTGGCTCCCAGGCAGAAAATCTGAATTTTCCACAACCACTACTACAGCAACTTCCAAAATGGCTGCAGCCATGTCGGAGTGCATACCTGGCTCCCAGGCAGCGAATCCGAATTTTCCACAACCACTACAACAGCTACAGCAACTTCCAAGATGGCTACCACCATACCAGAGTGCATACCTGGCTCTCAGGCTGCCCTGGGCCTGCTACAGCCTGATAGTGCGAAATCTGCATTTGAAGGAGCCAACCCCCTGCGCCGGGAGGTGAAGCCGGCCCCCACCAAAGGCCAACACTCAAGGCCACTGTCTGATCCAGTCTGTGCTGGTCTCATGGTTGGACAGGTCCTCTTCCCCAACAGGGAGGCCCCAGGCAGACAATCCGAATTTTCCACATCCACTACTATAGCTACAGCAACTTCCAAAATGGCTGCTGCCATGCCCGAGTGCATACCTCTTCCTCAGGCAGAGATTCTGAATTTTCCACTATTACAGCAAATTCCAAGATGGCTGCCACCATGCCCGAGTGCATACCTTGCTTCCATGCTGCCCTGTGCCTGCTGCAGCCTAATGGGGCGAAATCTGCATTTGAAGGAGCCAAGCCTCTGAGCTGGAAGGTGAAGCCGGCCCCCACCAAAGGCCAACACTCAAGGCCACTGTTGATCCAGTCTCTGCCGGTCTCATGGTGGGACAGGCCCCCTTTCCCAACCGGGAGACCTCCTGCAGCGCCAGGCAATCCAAATTTTCCACAACCACTACTACAGCTACAGAAACTTCCAAAAAAGCTGCCGCCATGCCCAAGTGCATACCTGGCTCCCAGGCTTCCTTGAGACTGCTACAGCCTGCTGGGGCAAAATCTGCATTGGAAGGAGTCAACCCCCTGTGCCGGAAGGTGAAGCCCGCCCCCACCAATGGCCAACACTCAAGGCCACAGTCTGATCAAGTCTCTGCCGGTCTCATGGTGGGGCAGGCCCCCTCCCCCTACAGGGAGACTCCAAGCAGCCCCAGGCAGAGAATCTGAATTTTCTACAACCACTACTACAGCTACAGCAACTTCCAAAATGGCTGCTGCCATGCCCGAGTGCATACCTCTTCCTCAGGCAGAGATTCAGAATTTTCCACTATTACAGCAAATTCCAAGATGGCTGCCGCCATGCCAGAGTGCACACCTGACTCCCAAGCTGCCCTGGGCCTGTGACAGCCTCATGGGACGAAATCCGCATTTGAAGGAGCCAACCCCCTGCGTCGGAAGGTAAAGCCGGCCCCACCAAAGGCCAACACTCAAGGCCACTGTCTGATCCAGTCTCTGCCGGTCTCATGTTGGGACAGGACCCTTCCCCAACTGGGAGACCCCCTGCAGCGCCAGCCAATACATATTTTCCACAACCACTACTACAGCTACAGCAACTTCCAAGATGGCTGCCGCCATGCCCGAGTGCATACCTGGCTTCCAGGCAGAGAATCTGAATTTTCCACAACCACTACAACAGCTACAGCAACTTCCAAGATGGCTGCCACCATGCCAAAGTGCATACCTGGCTCCCAGGCTGCCCTGGGCCAGAACACCCTGATAGGGTGAAATCTGCATTTGAAGGAGCCAAGCCTCTGAGATGGAAGGTGAAGCCGGCCTCCACCAAAGGCCAACACTCAAGGCCACTGTCTGATCCAGTCTATGCCAGTCTCATGGTGGGACAGGTCCCCTGCCCCAACAGGGAGACCCCCCAGGAGCCCTGCAGCCCCAGGCAGAGAATCTGAATTTTCCTCAAGCACTACTACAGCAACTTCCAAAATGGCTGCAGCCATGTCCGAGTGCATACCTGGCTCCTAGGCAGAGAATCCAAATTTTCCACAACCACTACAACAGCTACAGCAACTTCCAAGATGGCTACCACCATACCAGAGTGCATACCTGGCTCTCAGGCTGCCCTGGGCCTTCTACAGCCTGATAGTGCGAAATCTGCATTTGAAGGAGCCAACCCCCTGCGCCGGGAGGTGTAGCCGGCCCCCACCAAAGGCCAACACTCAAGGCCACTGTCTGATCCAGTCTGTGCTGGTCTCATGGTTGGACAGATCCTCTTCCCCAACAGGGAGGCCCCAGGCAGACAATCCGAATTTTCCACATCCACTACTACAGCTACAGCAACTTCCAAAATGGCTGCTGCCATGCCCGAGTGCATACCTCTTCCTCAGGCAGAGATTCTGAATTTTCCACTATTACAGCAAATTCCAAGGTGGCTGCCACCATGCCAGAATGCATACCTTGCTTCCATGCTGCCCTGTGCCTGCTACAGCCTAATGGGGCAAAATCTGCATTTGAAGGAGCCAAACCCCTGCGCCGGGAGGTGAAGCCGGCCCCCACCGAAGGCCAACACTCAAGGCCACTGCCTGATCCAGTCTATGCTGGTCTCATGGTTGGACAGGTCCTCTTCCCCAACAGGGAGGCCCCAGGCAGACAATCCGAATTTTCCACATCCACTACTACAGCAACTTCCAAAATGGCTGCTGCCATGCCCGAGTGCATACCTCTTCCTCAGGCAGAGATTCTGAATTTTCCACTATTACAGCAAATTCCAAGATGGCTGCCACCATGCCAGAATGCATACCTTGATTCCATGCTGCCCTGTGCCTGCTACAGCCTAATGGGGCAAAATCTGCATTTGAAGGAGCCACGCCTCTGAGCTGGAAGGTGAAGCCGGCCCCCACCAAAGGCCAACACTCAAGGCCACTGTTGATCCAGTCTCTGCCGGTCTCATGGTGGGACAGGCCCCCTTTCCCAAACGGGAAACTTCCTGCAGCGCCAGGCAATCCAAATTTTCCACAACCACTACTACAGCTACAGAAACTTCCAAAATAGCTGCCACCATGTCCAAGTGCATACCTGGCTCACAGGCAGAGAATCCGAATTTTCCACAACCACTATTGCAGCCACAGCAACTTCCAAAATGGCTGCCGCCATGCCCGAGTGCATACCTGGCTCCCAGGCTGCCTTGAGACTGCTACAGCCTGCTGGGGCAAAATCTGCATTGGAAGGAGTCAACCCCCTGTGCCGGAAGGTGAAGCCCGCCCCACCAATGGCCAACACTCAAGGCCACAGTCTGATCAAGTCTCTGCCGGTCTCATGGTGGGGCAGGCCCCCTCCCCCTACAGGGAGACTCCAAGCAGCCCCAGGCAGAGAATCTGAATTTTCTACAACCACTACTACAGCAACTTCCAAAATGGCTAACGCCATGCCCAAGTGCATTCCTGGCTCCCGGGCAGAGAATCCAAATTTTCTACAACCACTACTACAGCTACAGCAACTTCCAAAATGGCTGCCGCCATGCCCGAGTGCATACCTGGCTCCCAGGCAGAAAATCCGAATTTTCCACATCCACTACTACAGCTACAGCAACTTCCAAAATGGCTGCTGCCATGCCCGAGTGCGTACCTGGCTCCCAGGCAGAGAATCTGAATTTTCCACAACCACTACGACAGCAACTTCCAAAATGGCTGCCGCCAGGCCCGAGTGCATACCTGGCTCCCAGGCTGAGAATCTGAATTTTCCACAACCACTACGACAGCAACTTCCAAAATAGCTTCTGCCATGCCCGAGTGCGTACCTGGCTCCCAGGCAGAAAATCTGAATTTTCCACAACCACTACTACAGCAACTTCCAAAATGGCTGCAGCCATGTCCGAGTGCATACCTGGCTCCCAGGCAGCGAATACGAATTTTCCACAACCACTACTACAGCTACAGCAACTTCCAAGATGGCTACCACCATACCAGAGTGCATACCTGGCTCTCAGGCTGCCCTGGGCCTGCTACAGCCTGATAATGCGAAATCTGCATTTGAAGGAGCCAACCCCCTGCGCCGGGAGGTGAAGCCGGCCCCCACCAAAGGCCAACACTCAAGGCCACTGTCTGATCCAGTCTGTGCTGGTCTCATGGTTGGACAGGTCCTCTTCCCCAACAGGGAGGCCCCAGGCAGACAATCCGAATTTTCCACATCCACTACTATAGCTACAGCAACTTCCAAAATGGCTGCTGCCATGCCCGAGTGCATACCTCTTCCTCAGGCAGAGATTCTGAATTTTCCACTATTACAGCAAATTCCAAGATGGCTGCCACCATGCCCGAGTGCATACCTGGCTCTCAGGCAGAGAATCCGAATTTTCCACAACCACTACAACAGCAACTTCCAAGATGGCTGCCACCATGCCCAAGTGCATAACTGGCTCCCAGGCTGCCCTGTGCCTGCTACAGCCTAATGGGGCGAAATCTGGATTTGAAGGAGCCAAGCCTCTGAGATAGAAGGTGAAGCCGGCCTCCACCAAAGGCCAATACTCAAGGCCACTGTCTGATCCAGTCTCTGCCGGTCTCATGGTGGGACAGGCCCCATGCCCCAACAGGGAGACTCCCAGCAGCCCCAGGCAGAGAATCTAAATTTTCCACAACCACTACTATAGCAACTTCCAAAATGGCTGACGCCATGCCAGAGTGCATACCTGGCTCCCAGGCAGAGAATACAAATTTTCCAAAACCACTACTACAGCTACAGCAACTTCCAAGATGGCTGCCGCCATGCCCAAGTGCATACCTGACTCCCAGGCTGCCCTGGACCTGCTACAGCCTGATGGGGCAAAATCTGCATTTGAAGGAGTCAACCCCATGTGCCGGACGGTGAAGCCAGCCCCCACCAATGGCCAACACTCAAGGCCACTGTCTGATCCAGTCTATGCCAGTCTCATGGTGGGACAGGCCCCCTCCCCAACAGGGAGACTCCCAGCAGCCCCAGGCAGAGAATCCGAATTTTCCACAACCACTACAACAGCTACAGCAACTTCCAAGATGGATACCACCATGCCAGAGTGCATACCTGGCTCCCAGGCAGATAATCTGAATTTTCCACAACCACTACTACAGCTACAGCAACTTCCAAGATGGCTGCCGCCATGCCCAAGTGCATACCTGACTCCCAGGCTGCCCTGGGCCTGCTACAGCCTGATGGGGCAAAATCTGCATTTGAAGGAGCCACGCCTCTGAGCTGGAAGGTGAAGCCGGCCCCCACCAAAGGCCAACACTCAAGGCCACTGTTGATCCAGTCTCTGCCGGTCTCATGGTGGGACAGGCCCCCTTTCCCAACCGGGAGACCTCCTGCAGCGCCAGGCAATCCAAATTTTCCACAACCACTACTACAGCTACAGAAACTTCCAAAAAAGCTGCCGCCATGCCCAAGTGCATACCTGGCTCCCAGGCTGCCTTGAGACTGCTACAGCCTGCTGGGGCAAAATCTGCATTGGAAGGAGTCAACCCCCTGTGCCGGAAGGTGAAGCCCGCCCCCACCAATGGCCAACACTCAAGGCCACAGTCTGATCAAGTCTCTGCCGGTCTCATGGTGGGGCAGGCCCCCTCCCCCTACAGGGAGACTCCAAGCAGCCCCAGGCAGAGAATCTGAATTTTCTACAACCACTACGACAGCAACTTCCAAAATGGCTGCCGCCATGCCCGAGTGCATACCTGGCTCCCAGGCTGAGAATCTGAATTTTCCACAACCACTACGACAGCAACTTCCAAAATAGCTTCTGCCATGCCCGAGTGCGTACCTGTCTCCCAGGCAGAAAATCTGAATTTTCCACAACCACTACTACAGCAACTTCCAAAATGGCTGCAGCCATGTCGGAGTGCATACCTGGCTCCCAGGCAGCGAATCCGAATTTTCCACAACCACTACAACAGCTACAGCAACTTCCAAGATGGCTACCACCATACCAGAGTGCATACCTGGCTCTCAGGCTGCCCTGGGCCTGCTACAGCCTGATAATGCGAAATCTGCATTTGAAGGAGCCAACCCCCTGCGCCGGGAGATGAAGCCGGCCCCCACCAAAGGCCAACACTCAAGGCCACTGTCTGATCCAGTCTGTGCTGGTCTCATGGTTGGACAGGTCCTCTTCCCCAACAGGGAGGCCCCAGGCAGACAATCCGAATTTTCCACATCCACTACTATAGCTACAGCAACTTCCAAAATGGCTGCTGCCATGCCCGAGTGCATACCTCTTCCTCAGGCAGAGATTCAGAATTTTCCACTATTACAGCAAATTCCAAGATGGCTGCTGCCATGCCAGAGTGCACACCTGACTCCCAAGCTGCCCTGGGCCTGTGACAGCCTCATGGGACGAAATCCGCATTTGAAGGAGCCAACCCCCTGCGTCGGAAGGTAAAGCCGGCCCCACCAAAGGCCAACACTCAAGGCCACTGCCTGATCCAGTCTATGCTGGTCTCATGGTTGGACAGGTCCTCTTCCCCAACAGGGAGGCCCCAGGCAGACAATCCGAATTTTCCACATCCACTACTACAGCAACTTCCAAAATGGCTGCTGCCATGCCCGAGTGCATACCTCTTCCTCAGGCAGAGATTCTGAATTTTCCACTATTACAGCAAATTCCAAAATGGCTGCCACCATGCCAGAATGCATACCTTGATTCCATGCTGCCCTGTGCCTGCTACAGCCTAATGGGGCAAAATCTGCATTTGAAGGAGCCACGCCTCTGAGCTGGAAGGTGAAGCCGGCCCCCACCAAAGGCCAACACTCAAGGCCACTGTTGATCCAGTCTCTGCCGGTCTCATGGTGGGACAGGCCCCCTTTCCCAAACGGGAAACTTCCTGCAGCGCCAGGCAATCCAAATTTTCCACAACCATTACTACAGCTACAGAAACTTCCAAAATAGCTGCCACCATGTCCAAGTGCATACCTGGCTCACAGGCAGAGAATCCGAATTTTCCACAACCACTATTGCAGCCACAGCAACTTCCAAAATGGCTGCCGCCATGCCCGAGTGCATACCTGGCTCCCAGGCTGCCTTGAGACTGCTACAGCCTGCTGGGGCAAAATCTGCATTGGAAGGAGTCAACCCCCTGTGCCGGAAGGTGAAGCCCGCCCCCACCAATGGCCAACACTCAAGGCCACAGTCTGATCAAGTCTCTGCCGGTCTCATGGTGGGGCAGGCCCCCTCCCCCTACAGGGAGACTCCAAGCAGCCCCAGGCAGAGAATCTGAATTTTCTACAACCACTACTACAGCAACTTCCAAAATGGCTAACGCCATGCCCAAGTGCATTCCTGGCTCCCGGGCAGAGAATCCAAATTTTCTACAACCACTACTACAGCTACAGCAACTTCCAAAATGGCTGCCGCCATGCCCGAGTGCATACCTGGCTCCCAGGCAGAGAATCCGAATTTTCCACATCCACTACTACAGCTACAGCAACTTCCAAAATGGCTGCTGCCATGCCCGAGTGCGTACCTGGCTCCCAGGCAGAGAATCTGAATTTTCCACAACCACTACGACAGCAACTTCCAAAATGGCTGCCGCCATGCCCGAGTGCATACCTGGCTCCCAGGCTGAGAATCTGAATTTTCCACAACCACTACGACAGCAACTTCCAAAATAGCTTCTGCCATGCCCGAGTGCGTACCTGGCTCCCAGGCAGAAAATCTGAATTTTCCACAACCACTACTACAGCAACTTCCAAAATGGCTGCAGCCATGTCGGAGTGCATACCTGGCTCCCAGGCAGCGAATCCGAATTTTCCACAACCACTACAACAGCTACAGCAACTTCCAAGATGGCTACCACCATACCAGAGTGCATACCTGGCTCTCAGGCTGCCCTGGGCCTGCTACAGCCTGATAATGCGAAATCTGCATTTGAAGGAGCCAACCCCCTGCGCCGGGAGGTGAAGCCGGCCCCCACCAAAGGCCAACACTCAAGGCCACTGTCTGATCCAGTCTGTGCTGGTCTCATGGTTGGACAGGTCCTCTTCCCCAACAGGGAGGCCCCAGGCAGACAATCCGAATTTTCCACATCCACTACTATAGCTACAGCAACTTCCAAAATGGCTGCTGCCATGCCCGAGTGCATACCTCTTCCTCAGGCAGAGATTCTGAATTTTCCACTATTACAGCAAATTCCAAGATGGCTGCCACCATGCCCGAGTGCATACCTTGCTTCCATGCTGCCCTGTGCCTGCTACAGCCTAATGGGGCGAAATCTGCATTTGAAGGAGCCAAGCCTCTGAGCTGGAAGGTGAAGCCGGCCCCCACCAAAGGCCAACACTCAAGGCCACTGTTGATCCAGTCTCTGCCGGTCTCATGGTGGGACAGGCCCCCTTTCCCAACCGGGAGACCTCCTGCAGCGCCAGGCAATCCAAATTTTCCACAACCACTACTACAGCTACAGAAACTTGCAAAAAAGCTGCCGCCATGCCCAAGTGCATACCTGGCTCCCAGGCTGCCTTGAGACTGCTACAGCCTGCTGGGGCAAAATCTGCATTGGAAGGAGTCAACCCCCTGTGCCGGAAGGTGAAGCCCGCCCCCACCAATGGCCAACACTCAAGGCCACAGTCTGATCAAGTCTCTGCCGGTCTCATGGTGGGGCAGGCCACCTCCCCCTACAGGGAGACTCCAAGCAGCCCCAGGCAGAGAATCTGAATTTTCTACAACCACTACTACAGCTACAGCAACTTCCAAAATGGCTGCTGCCATGCCCGAGTGCATACCTCTTCCTCAGGCAGAGATTCAGAATTTTCCACTATTACAGCAAATTCCAAGATGGCTGCCGCCATGCCAGAGTGCACACCTGACTCCCAAGCTGCCCTGGGCCTGTGACAGCCTTATGGGACGAAATCCGCATTTGAAGGAGCCAACCCCCTGCGTCGGAAGGTAAAGCCGGCCCCACCAAAGGCCAACACTCAAGGCCACTGTCTGATCCAGTCTCTGCCGGTCTCATGTTGGGACAGGTCCCCTTCCCCAACTGGGAGACCCCCTGCAGCGCCAGCCAATACATATTTTCCACAACCACTACTACAGCTACAGCAACTTCCAAGATGGCTGCCGCCATGCCCGAGTGCATACCTGGCTTCCAGGCAGAGAATCTGAATTTTCCACAACCACTACAACAGCTACAGCAACTTCCAAGATGGCTGCCACCATGCCAAAGTGCATACCTGGCTCCCAGGCTGCCCTGGGCCAGAACACCCTGATAGGGTGAAATCTGCATTTGAAGGAGCCAAGCCTCTGAGATGGAAGGTGAAGCCGGCCTCCACCAAAGGCCAACACTCAAGGCCACTGTCTGATCCAGTCTATGCCAGTCTCATGGTGGGACAGGTCCCCTGCCCCAACAGGGAGACCCCCCAGGAGCCCTGCAGCCCCAGGCAGAGAATCTGAATTTTCCTCAAGCACTACTACAGCAACTTCCAAAATGGCTGCAGCCATGTCCGAGTGCATACCTGGCTCCTAGGCAGAGAATCCAAATTTTCCACAACCACTACAACAGCTACAGCAACTTCCAAGATGGCTACCACCATACCAGAGTGCATACCTGGCTCTCAGGCTGCCCTGGGCCTTCTACAGCCTGATAGTGCGAAATCTGCATTTGAAGGAGCCAACCCCCTGCGCCGGGAGGTGTAGCCGGCCCCCACCAAAGGCCAACACTCAAGGCCACTGTCTGATCCAGTCTGTGCTGGTCTCATGGTTGGACAGATCCTCTTCCCCAACAGGGAGGCCCCAGGCAGACAATCCGAATTTTCCACATCCACTACTACAGCTACAGCAACTTCCAAAATGGCTGCTGCCATGCCCGAGTGCATACCTCTTCCTCAGGCAGAGATTCTGAATTTTCCACTATTACAGCAAATTCCAAGGTGGCTGCCACCATGCCAGAATGCATACCTTGCTTCCATGCTGCCCTGGGCCTGCTACAGCCTGATAATGCGAAATCTGCATTTGAAGGAGCCAACCCCCTGCGCCGGGAGATGAAGCCGGCCCCCACCAAAGGCCAACACTCAAGGCCACTGTCTGATCCAGTCTGTGCTGGTCTCATGGTTGGACAGGTCCTCTTCCCCAACAGGGAGGCCCCAGGCAGACAATCCGAATTTTCCACATCCACTACTATAGCTACAGCAACTTCCAAAATGGCTGCTGCCATGCCCGAGTGCATACCTCTTCCTCAGGCAGAGATTCTGAATTTTCCACTATTACAGCAAATTCCAAGATGGCTGCCACCATGCCCGAGTGCATACCTTGCTTCCATGCTGCCCTGTGCCTGCTACAGCCTAATGGGGCGAAATCTGCATTTGAAGGAGCCAAGCCTCTGAGCTGGAAGGTGAAGCCGGCCCCCACCAAAGGCCAACACTCAAGGCCACTGTTGATCCAGTCTCTGCCGGTCTCATGGTGGGACAGGCCCCCTTTCCCAACCGGGAGACCTCCTGCAGCGCCAGGCAATCCAAATTTTCCACAACCACTACTACAGCTACAGAAACTTCCAAAAAAGCTGCCGCCATGCCCAAGTGCATACCTGGCTCCCAGGCTGCCTTGAGACTGCTACAGCCTGCTGGGGCAAAATCTGCATTGGAAGGAGTCAACCCCCTGTGCCGGAAGGTGAAGCCCGCCCCCACCAATGGCCAACACTCAAGGCCACAGTCTGATCAAGTCTCTGCCGGTCTCATGGTGGGGCAGGCCCCCTCCCCCTACAGGGAGACTCCAAGCAGCCCCAGGCAGAGAATCTGAATTTTCTACAACCACTACTACAGCTACAGCAACTTCCAAAATGGCTGCTGCCATGCCCGAGTGCATACCTCTTCCTCAGGCAGAGATTCAGAATTTTCCACTATTACAGCAAATTCCAAGATGGCTGCCGCCATGCCAGAGTGCACACCTGACTCCCAAGCTGCCCTGGGCCTGTGACAGCCTCATGGGACGAAATCCGCATTTGAAGGAGCCAACCCCCTGCGTCGGAAGGTAAAGCCGGCCCCACCAAAGGCCAACACTCAAGGCCACTGTCTGATCCAGTCTCTGCCGGTCTCATGTTGGGACAGGTCCCCTTCCCCAACTGGGAGACCCCCTGCAGCGCCAGCCAATACATATTTTCCACAACCACTACTACAGCTACAGCAACTTCCAAGATGGCTGCCGCCATGCCCGAGTGCATACCTGGCTTCCAGGCAGAGAATCTGAATTTTCCACAACCACTACAACAGCTACAGCAACTTCCAAGATGGCTGCCACCATGCCAAAGTGCATACCTGGCTCCCAGGCTGCCCTGGGCCAGAACACCCTGATAGGGTGAAATCTGCATTTGAAGGAGCCAAGCCTCTGAGATGGAAGGTGAAGCCGGCCTCCACCAAAGGCCAACACTCAAGGCCACTGTCTGATCCAGTCTATGCCAGTCTCATGGTGGGACAGGTCCCCTGCCCCAACAGGGAGACCCCCCAGGAGCCCTGCAGCCCCAGGCAGAGAATCTGAATTTTCCTCAAGCACTACTACAGCAACTTCCAAAATGGCTGCAGCCATGTCCGAGTGCATACCTGGCTCCTAGGCAGAGAATCCAAATTTTCCACAACCACTACAACAGCTACAGCAACTTCCAAGATGGCTACCACCATACCAGAGTGCATACCTGGCTCTCAGGCTGCCCTGGGCCTTCTACAGCCTGATAGTGCGAAATCTGCATTTGAAGGAGCCAACCCCCTGCGCCGGGAGGTGTAGCCGGCCCCCACCAAAGGCCAACACTCAAGGCCACTGTCTGATCCAGTCTGTGCTGGTCTCATGGTTGGACAGATCCTCTTCCCCAACAGGGAGGCCCCAGGCAGACAATCCGAATTTTCCACATCCACTACTACAGCTACAGCAACTTCCAAAATGGCTGCTGCCATGCCCGAGTGCATACCTCTTCCTCAGGCAGAGATTCTGAATTTTCCACTATTACAGCAAATTCCAAGGTGGCTGCCACCATGCCAGAATGCATACCTTGCTTCCATGCTGCCCTGTGCCTGCTACAGCCTAATGGGGCAAAATCTGCATTTGAAGGAGCCAAACCCCTGCGCCGGGAGGTGAAGCCGGCCCCCACCGAAGGCCAACACTCAAGGCCACTGCCTGATCCAGTCTATGCTGGTCTCATGGTTGGACAGGTCCTCTTCCCCAACAGGGAGGCCCCAGGCAGACAATCCGAATTTTCCACATCCACTACTACAGCAACTTCCAAAATGGCTGCTGCCATGCCCGAGTGCATACCTCTTCCTCAGGCAGAGATTCTGAATTTTCCACTATTACAGCAAATTCCAAGATGGCTGCCACCATGCCAGAATGCATACCTTGATTCCATGCTGCCCTGTGCCTGCTACAGCCTAATGGGGCAAAATCTGCATTTGAAGGAGCCACGCCTCTGAGCTGGAAGGTGAAGCCGGCCCCCACCAAAGGCCAACACTCAAGGCCACTGTTGATCCAGTCTCTGCCGGTCTCATGGTGGGACAGGCCCCCTTTCCCAAACGGGAAACTTCCTGCAGCGCCAGGCAATCCAAATTTTCCACAACCACTACTACAGCTACAGAAACTTCCAAAATAGCTGCCACCATGTCCAAGTGCATACCTGGCTCACAGGCAGAGAATCCGAATTTTCCACAACCACTATTGCAGCCACAGCAACTTCCAAAATGGCTGCCGCCATGCCCGAGTGCATACCTGGCTCCCAGGCTGCCTTGAGACTGCTACAGCCTGCTGGGGCAAAATCTGCATTGGAAGGAGTCAACCCCCTGTGCCGGAAGGTGAAGCCCGCCCCCACCAATGGCCAACACTCAAGGCCACAGTCTGATCAAGTCTCTGCCGGTCTCATGGTGGGGCAGGCCCCCTCCCCCTACAGGGAGACTCCAAGCAGCCCCAGGCAGAGAATCTGAATTTTCTACAACCACTACTACAGCAACTTCCAAAATGGCTAACGCCATGCCCAAGTGCATTCCTGGCTCCCGGGCAGAGAATCCAAATTTTCTACAACCACTACTACAGCTACAGCAACTTCCAAAATGGCTGCCGCCATGCCCGAGTGCATACCTGGCTCCCAGGCAGAGAATCCGAATTTTCCACATCCACTACTACAGCTACAGCAACTTCCAAAATGGCTGCTGCCATGCCCGAGTGCGTACCTGGCTCCCAGGCAGAGAATCTGAATTTTCCACAACCACTACGACAGCAACTTCCAAAATGGCTGCCGCCATGCCCGAGTGCATACCTGGCTCCCAGGCTGAGAATCTGAATTTTCCACAACCACTACGACAGCAACTTCCAAAATAGCTTCTGCCATGCCCGAGTGCGTACCTGGCTCCCAGGCAGAAAATCTGAATTTTCCACAACCACTACTACAGCAACTTCCAAAATGGCTGCAGCCATGTCCGAGTGCATACCTGGCTCCCAGGCAGCGAATACGAATTTTCCACAACCACTACAACAGCTACAGCAACTTCCAAGATGGCTACCACCATACCAGAGTGCATACCTGGCTCTCAGGCTGCCCTGGGCCTGCTACAGCCTGATAATGCGAAATCTGCATTTGAAGGAGCCAACCCCCTGCGCCGGGAGGTGAAGCCGGCCCCCACCAAAGGCCAACACTCAAGGCCACTGTCTGATCCAGTCTGTGCTGGTCTCATGGTTGGACAGGTCCTCTTCCCCAACAGGGAGGCCCCAGGCAGACAATCCGAATTTTCCACATCCACTACTATAGCTACAGCAACTTCCAAAATGGCTGCTGCCATGCCCGAGTGCATACCTCTTCCTCAGGCAGAGATTCTGAATTTTCCACTATTACAGCAAATTCCAAGATGGCTGCCACCATGCCCGAGTGCATACCTGGCTCTCAGGCAGAGAATCCGAATTTTCCACAACCACTACAACAGCAACTTCCAAGATGGCTGCCACCATGCCCAAGTGCATAACTGGCTCCCAGGCTGCCCTGTGCCTGCTACAGCCTAATGGGGCGAAATCTGCATTTGAAGGAGCCAAGCCTCTGAGATGGAAGGTGAAGCCGGCCTCCACCAAAGGCCAATACTCAAGGCCACTGTCTGATCCAGTCTCTGCCGGTCTCAGGGTGGGACAGGCCCCATGCCCCAACAGGGAGACTCCCAGCAGCCCCAGGCAGAGAATCTAAATTTTCCACAACCACTACTATAGCAACTTCCAAAATTGCTGACGCCATGCCAGAGTGCATACCTGGCTCCCAGGCAGAGAATACAAATTTTCCAAAACCACTACTACAGCTACAGCAACTTCCAAGATGGCTGCCGCCATGCCCAAGTGCATACCTGACTCCCAGGCTGCCCTGGGCCTGCTACAGCCTGATGGGGCAAAATCTGCATTTGAAGGAGTCAACCCCATGTGCCGGACGGTGAAGCCAGCCCCCACCAATGGCCAACACTCAAGGCCACTGTCTGATCCAGTCTATGCCAGTCTCATGGTGGGACAGGCCCCCTCCACAACAGGGAGACTCCCAGCAGCCCCAGGCAGGGAATCCGAATTTTCCACAACCACTACAACAGCTACAGCAACTTCCAAGATGGATACCACCATGCCAGAGTGCATACCTGGCTCCCAGGCAGATAATCTGAATTTTCTACAACCACTACTACAGCTACAGCAGCTTCCAAGATGGCTGCCGCCATGCCCAAGTGCATACCTGACTCCCAGGCTGCCCTGGGCCTGCTACAGCCTGATGGGGCAAAATCTGCATTTGAAGGAGCCACGCCTCTGAGCTGGAAGGTGAAGCCGGCCCCCACCAAAGGCCAACACTCAAGGCCACTGTTGATCCAGTCTCTGCCGGTCTCATGGTGGGACAGGCCCCCTTTCCCAACCGGGAGACCACCTGCAGCGCCAGGCAATCCAAATTTTCCACAACCACTACTACAGCTACAGAAACTTCCAAAAAAGCTGCCGCCATGCCCAAGTGCATACCTGGCTCCCAGGCTGCCTTGAGACTGCTACAGCCTGCTGGGGCAAAATCTGCATTGGAAGGAGTCAACCCCCTGTGCCGGAAGGTGAAGCCCGCCCCCACCAATGGCCAACACTCAAGGCCACAGTCTGATCAAGTCTCTGCCGGTCTCATGGTGGGGCAGGCCCCCTCCCCCTACAGGGAGACTCCAAGCAGCCCCAGGCAGAGAATCTGAATTTTCTACAACCACTACTACAGCTACAGCAACTTCCAAAATGGCTGCTGCCATGCCCGAGTGCATACCTCTTCCTCAGGCAGAGATTCAGAATTTTCCACTATTACAGCAAATTCCAAGATGGCTGCCGCCATGCCAGAGTGCACACCTGACTCCCAAGCTGCCCTGGGCCTGTGACAGCCTCATGGGACGAAATCCGCATTTGAAGGAGCCAACCCCCTGCGTCGGAAGGTAAAGCCGGCCCCACCAAAGGCCAACACTCAAGGCCACTGTCTGATCCAGTCTCTGCCGGTCTCATGTTGGGACAGGTCCCCTTCCCCAACTGGGAGACCCCCTGCAGCGCCAGCCAATACATATTTTCCACAACCACTACTACAGCTACAGCAACTTCCAAGATGGCTGCCGCCATGCCCGAGTGCATACCTGGCTTCCAGGCAGAGAATCTGAATTTTCCACAACCACTACAACAGCTACAGCAACTTCCAAGATGGCTGCCACCATGCCAAAGTGCATACCTGGCTCCCAGGCTGCCCTGGGCCAGAACACCCTGATAGGGTGAAATCTGCATTTGAAGGAGCCAAGCCTCTGAGATGGAAGGTGAAGCCGGCCTCCACCAAAGGCCAACACTCAAGGCCACTGTCTGATCCAGTCTATGCCAGTCTCATGGTGGGACAGGTCCCCTGCCCCAACAGGGAGACCCCCCAGGAGCCCTGCAGCCCCAGGCAGAGAATCTGAATTTTCCTCAAGCACTACTACAGCAACTTCCAAAATGGCTGCAGCCATGTCCGAGTGCATACCTGGCTCCTAGGCAGAGAATCCAAATTTTCCACAACCACTACAACAGCTACAGCAACTTCCAAGATGGCTACCACCATACCAGAGTGCATACCTGGCTCTCAGGCTGCCCTGGGCCTTCTACAGCCTGATAGTGCGAAATCTGCATTTGAAGGAGCCAACCCCCTGCGCCGGGAGGTGTAGCCGGCCCCCACCAAAGGCCAACACTCAAGGCCACTGTCTGATCCAGTCTGTGCTGGTCTCATGGTTGGACAGATCCTCTTCCCCAACAGGGAGGCCCCAGGCAGACAATCCGAATTTTCCACATCCACTACTACAGCTACAGCAACTTCCAAAATGGCTGCTGCCATGCCCGAGTGCATACCTCTTCCTCAGGCAGAGATTCTGAATTTTCCACTATTACAGCAAATTCCAAGGTGGCTGCCACCATGCCAGAATGCATACCTTGCTTCCATGCTGCCCTGTGCCTGCTACAGCCTAATGGGGCAAAATCTGCATTTGAAGGAGCCAAACCCCTGCGCCGGGAGGTGAAGCCGGCCCCCACCGAAGGCCAACACTCAAGGCCACTGCCTGATCCAGTCTATGCTGGTCTCATGGTTGGACAGGTCCTCTTCCCCAACAGGGAGGCCCCAGGCAGACAATCCGAATTTTCCACATCCACTACTATAGCAACTTCCAAAATGGCTGCTGCCATGCCCGAGTGCATACCTCTTCCTCAGGCAGAGATTCTGAATTTTCCACTATTACAGCAAATTCCAAGATGGCTGCCACCATGCCAGAATGCATACCTTGATTCCATGCTGCCCTGTGCCTGCTACAGCCTAATGGGGCAAAATCTGCATTTGAAGGAGCCACGCCTCTGAGCTGGAAGGTGAAGCCGGCCCCCACCAAAGGCCAACACTCAAGGCCACTGTTGATCCAGTCTCTGCCGGTCTCATGGTGGGACAGGCCCCCTTTCCCAAACGGGAAACTTCCTGCAGCGCCAGGCAATCCAAATTTTCCACAACCACTACTACAGCTACAGAAACTTCCAAAATAGCTGCCACCATGTCCAAGTGCATACCTGGCTCACAGGCAGAGAATCCGAATTTTCCACAACCACTATTGCAGCCACAGCAACTTCCAAAATGGCTGCCGCCATGCCCGAGTGCATACCTGGCTCCCAGGCTGCCTTGAGACTGCTACAGCCTGCTGGGGCAAAATCTGCATTGGAAGGAGTCAACCCCCTGTGCCGGAAGGTGAAGCCCGCCCCCACCAATGGCCAACACTCAAGGCCACAGTCTGATCAAGTCTCTGCCGGTCTCATGGTGGGGCAGGCCCCCTCCCCCTACAGGGAGACTCCAAGCAGCCCCAGGCAGAGAATCTGAATTTTCTACAACCACTACTACAGCAACTTCCAAAATGGCTAACGCCATGCCCAAGTGCATTCCTGGCTCCCGGGCAGAGAATCCAAATTTTCTACAACCACTACTACAGCTACAGCAACTTCCAAAATGGCTGCCGCCATGCCCGAGTGCATACCTGGCTCCCAGGCAGAGAATCCGAATTTTCCACATCCACTACTACAGCTACAGCAACTTCCAAAATGGCTGCTGCCATGCCCGAGTGCGTACCTGGCTCCCAGGCAGAGAATCTGAATTTTCCACAACCACTACGACAGCAACTTCCAAAATGGCTGCCGCCATGCCCGAGTGCATACCTGGCTCCCAGGCTGAGAATCGGAATTTTCCACAACCACTACGACAGCAACTTCCAAAATAGCTTCTGCCATGCCCGAGTGCGTACCTGGCTCCCAGGCAGAAAATCTGAATTTTCCACAACCACTACTACAGCAACTTCCAAAATGGCTGCAGCCATGTCCGAGTGCATACCTGGCTCCCAGGCAGCGAATCCGAATTTTCCACAACCACTACAACAGCTACAGCAACTTCCAAGATGGCTACCACCATACCAGAGTGCATACCTGGCTCTCAGGCTGCCCTGGGCCTGCTACAGCCTGATAATGCGAAATCTGCATTTGAAGGAGCCAACCCCCTGCGCCGGGAGGTGAAGCCGGCCCCCACCAAAGGCCAACACTCAAGGCCACTGTCTGATCCAGTCTGTGCTGGTCTCATGGTTGGACAGGTCCTCTTCCCCAACAGGGAGGCCCCAGGCAGACAATCCGAATTTTCCACATCCACTACTATAGCTACAGCAACTTCCAAAATGGCTGCTGCCATGCCCGAGTGCATACCTCTTCCTCAGGCAGAGATTCTGAATTTTCCACTATTACAGCAAATTCCAAGATGGCTGCCACCATGCCCGAGTGCATACCTGGCTCTCAGGCAGAGAATCCGAATTTTCCACAACCACTACAACAGCAACTTCTAAGATGGCTGCCACCATGCCCAAGTGCATAACTGGCTCCCAGGCTGCCCTGTGCCTGCTACAGCCTAATGGGGCGAAATCTGCATTTGAAGGAGCCAAGCCTCTGAGATGGAAGGTGAAGCCGGCCTCCACCAAAGGCCAATACTCAAGGCCACTGTCTGATCTAGTCTCTGCCGGTCTCAGGGTGGGACAGGCCCCATGCCCCAACAGGGAGACTCCCAGCAGCCCCAGGCAGAGAATCTAAATTTTCCACAACCACTACTATAGCAACTTCCAAAATGGCTGACGCCATGCCAGAGTGCATACCTGGCTCCCAGGCAGAGAATAAAAATTTTCCACAACCACTACTACAGCTACAGCAACTTCCAAGATGGCTGCCGCCATGCCCAAGTGCATACCTGACTCCCAGGCTGCCCTGGGCCTGCTACAGCCTGATGGGGCAAAATCTGCATTTGAAGGAGTCAACCCCATGTGCCGGACGGTGAAGCCAGCCCCCACCAATGGCCAACACTCAAGGCCACTGTCTGATCCAGTCTATGCCAGTCTCATGGTGGGACAGGCCCCCTCCCCAACAGGGAGACTCCCAGCAGCCCCAGGCAGAGAATCCGAATTTTCCACAACCACTACAACAGCTACAGCAACTTCCAAGATGGATACCACCATGCCAGAGTGCATACCTGGCTCCCAGGCAGATAATCTTAATTTTCCACAACCACTACAGCAGAAACTTCCAAGATGGCTACCACCATGCGCAAGTGCATGCCTGGCTCCCAGGCTGCCCTGGAACTGCTAGAGCCTGATAGGGCAAAATCTGCATTTGAAGGAGCCAAACCCCTGAGCCGGAAGGTGAAGCCGGCCCCCACCAAAGACCAACACTCAAGGTCACTGTCTGATACAGTCTCTGCCGGTCTCATGGCTGGACAGGTCTCTTTCCCCAACCGGGAGACCCCGAGCAGCCCTGCAGCACTGCAGCGCCAGGCAGAGACTCCGAATTTTCCACAACTACTACTACAGCTACAGCAACTGCCAAGTTGGCTGCCGCCATGCCCGAGTGCATACCTGGCTCCCAGGCTGCCCTGGGCCTGCGACAGCCTGATGGGGCAAACTCTGCATTTGAAGGAGCCAACCCCCTGCACCTGAAGGTGAAGCCGGCTTCCACCAAAGGCTAACACTCAAGGCCACTGTCTGATCCAGTCTATGCCAGTCTCATGGTGGGACAGGTCCCCTGCCCCAACAGGGAGACCCCCCAGGAGCCCTGCAGTCCCAGGCAGAGAATCTGAATTTTCTTCAAGCACTACTACAGCAACTTCCAAAATGGCTGCAGCCATGTCCGAGTGCATACCTGGCTCCCAGGCAGAGAATCCAAATTTTCCACAACCACTACAACAGCTACAGCAACTTCCAAGATGGCTACCACCATACCAGAGTGCATACCTGGCTCTCAGGCTGCCCTGGGCCTTCTACAGCCTGATAGTGCGAAATCTGCATTTGAAGGAGCCAACCCCCTGCGCCGGGAGGTGAAGCCGGCCCCCACCGAAGGCCAACACTCAAGGCCACTGTCTGATCCAGTCTATGCTGGTCTCATGGTTGAACAGGTCCTCTTCCCCAACAGGGAGGTCCCAGGCAGACAATCCGAATTTTCCACATCCACTACTACAGCAACTTCCAAAATGGCTGCTGCCATGCCCGAGTGCATACCTCTTCCTCAGGCAGAGATTCTGAATTTTCCACTATTACAGCAAATTCCAAGATGGCTGCCACCATGCCAGAATGCATACCTTGATTCCATGCTACCCTGTGCCTGCTACAGCCTAATGGGGCAAAATCTGCATTTGAAGGAGCCAAGCCTCTGAGCTGGAAGGTGAAGCCGGCCCCCACCAAAGGCCAACACTCAAGGCCACTGTCTGATCCAGTCTCTGCCGGGCTCATGGTGGGACAGGCGCCCTTTCCCAACAGAGACCCCCAGCAGCCCCAGGCAGAGAATCCAAATTTTCCACAACCACTACTAACCACTACTACATCAACTTCCAAAATGGCTGCCGCCACGCCTGAGTGCATACCTGGCTCTCAGGCAGAGAATCCGAATTTTCCACAACCACTACTACAGCAACTTCCAAAATGGCTGTCACCATGCCCGAGTGCATACCTGGCTCCCAGGCAGAGAATCCGAATTTTCCACAACCACTACTACAGCAACTTCCAAAATGGCTGCCACCATGCCCGAGTGCATACCTGGCTCCCAGGCAGAGAATCTGAATTTTCCACAACCACTACTACAGCAACTTCCAAAATGGCTGCCGCCACGCCTGAGTGCATACCTGGCTCTCAAGCAGAGAATCTGAATTTTCCACTACTACAGCTACATTAACTTCCAAGGTGGCTGCCGCCATGCCCGAGTGCATACCTGGCTCTCAAGCAGAGAATCTGAATTTTCCACAACCACTACTACAGCTACAGCAACTTCCAAGATGGCTGCCGCCATGCCCAAGTGCATACCTGACTCCCAGGCTGCCCTGGGCCTGCTACAGCCTGATGGGGCAAAATCTGCATTTGAAGGAGTCAACCCCATGTGCCGGACGGTGAAGCCAGCCCCCACCAATGGCCAACACTCAAGGCCACTGTCTGATCCAGTCTATGCCAGTCTCATGGTGGGACATTCCCCCTCCCCAACAGGGAGACTCCCAGCAGCCCCAGGCAGAGAATCTGAATTTTCCACAACCACTACAACAGCTAAAGCAACTTCCAAGATGGATACCACCATGCCAGAGTGCATACCTGGCTCCCAGGCAGATAATATTAATTTTCCACAACCACTACAGCAGAAACTTCCAAGATGGCTACCACCATGCGCAAGTGCATGCCTGGCTCCCAGGCTGCCCTGGACCTGCTAGAGCCTGATAGGGCAAAATCTGCATTAGAAGAAGCCAAACCCCTGAGCCGGAAGGTGAAGCCGGCCCCCACCAAAGACCAACACTCAAGGTCACTGTCTGATACAGTCTCTGCCGGTCTCATGGCTGGACAGGTCTCTTTCCCCAACCGGGAGACCCCGAGCAGCCCTGCAGCACTGCAGCGCCAGGCAGAGACTCCGAATTTTCCACAACTACTACTACAGCTACAGCAACTGCCAAGTTGGCTGCCGCCATGCCCGAGTGCATACCTGGCTCCCAGGCTGCCCTGGGCCTGCGACAGCCTGATGGGGCAAAATCTGCATTTGAAGGAGCCAACCCCCTGGCACCTGAAGGTGAAGCCGGCTTCCACCAAAGGCTAACACTCAAGACCACTGTCTGATCCAGTCTCTGCCGGTCTCATGGCTGGACAGGTCTCTTTCCCCAACCGGGAGACCCCGAGCAGCCCTGCAGCACTGCAGCGCCAGGCAGAGACTCCGAATTTTCCACAACTACTACTACAGCTACAGCAACTGCCAAGTTGGCTGCCGCCATACCCGAGTGCATACCTGGCTCCCAGGCTGCCCTGGGCCTGCGACAGCCTGATAGGGCAAAATCTGCATTTGAAGGAGCCAACCCCCTGCACCTGAAGGTGAAGCCGGCTTCCACCAAAGGCTAACACTCAAGACCACTGTCTGATCCAGTCTATGCTGGTCTCATGGTTGGACAGGTCCTCTTCCCCAACAGGGAGGCCCCAGGCAGACAATCCAAATTTTCCACATCCACTACTACAGCAACTTCCAAAATGGCTGCTGCCATGCCCGAGTGCATACCTCTTCCTCAGGCAGAGATTCTGAATTTTCCACTATTACAGCAAATTCCAAGATGGCTGCCACCATGCCAGAATGCATACCTTGATTCCATGCTGCCCTGTGCCTGCTACAGCCTAATGGGGCAAAATCTGCATTTGAAGGAGCCACGCCTCTGAGCTGGAAGGTGAAGCCGGCCCCCACCAAAGGCCAACACTCAAGGCCACTGTTGATCCAGTCTCTGCCGGTCTCATGGTGGGACAGACCCCCAGCAGCCCCAGGCAGAGAATCCAAATTTTCCACAACCACTACTAACCACTACTACATCAACTTCCAAAATGGCTGCCGCCACGCCTGAGTGCATACCTGGCTCTCAGGCAGAGAATCTGAATGTTCCACTACTACAGCTACAGCAACTTCCAAGATGGCTGCCGCCATGCCCGAGTGCATACCTGGCTCTCAAGCAGAGAATCTGAATTTTCCACAACCACTACTACAGCTACAGCAACTTCCAAGATGGCTGCCGCCATGCCCAAGTGCATACCTTGCTTCCATGCTGCCCTGTGCCTGCTACAGCCTAATGGGGCGAAATCTGCATTTGAAGGAGCCAAGCCTCTGAGCTGGAAGGTGAAGCCGGCCCCCACCAAAGGCCAACACTCAAGGCCACTGTTGATCCAGTCTCTGCTGGTCTCATGGTGGGAGAGGCCCCCTTTCCCAACCGGGAGACCTCCTGCAGCGCCAGGCAATCCAAATATTCCACAACCACTACTACAGCTACAGAAACGTCCAAAATAGCTGCCGCCATGCCCAAGTGCATACCTGGCTCCCAGGCTGCCTTGAGACTGCTACAGCCTGCTGGGGCAAAATCTGCATTGGAAGGAGTCAACCCCCTGTGCCGGAAGGTGAAGCCCGCCCCCACCAATGGCCAACACTCAAGGCCACAGTCTGATCAAGTCTCTGCCGGTCTCATGGTGGGGCAGGCCCCCTCCCCCTACAGGGAGACTCCAAGCAGCCCCAGGCAGAGAATCTGAATTTTCTACAACCACTACTACAGCTACAGCAACTTCCAAAATGGCTGCTGCCATGCCCGAGTGCATACCTCTTCCTCAGGCAGAGATTCAGAATTTTCCACTATTACAGCAAATTCCAAGATGGCTGCCGCCATGCCAGAGTGCACACCTGACTCCCAAGCTGCCCTGGGCCTGTGACAGCCTCATGGGACGAAATCCGCATTTGAAGGAGCCAACCCCCTGCGTCGGAAGGTAAAGCCGGCCTCACCAAAGGCCAACACTCAAGGCCACTGTCTGATCCAGTCTCTGCCGGTCTCATGTTGGGACAGGTCCCCTTCCCCAACTGGGAGACCCCCTGCAGCGCCAGCCAATACATATTTTCCACAACCACTACTACAGCTACAGCAACTTCCAAGATGGCTGCCACCATGCCAAAGTGCATACCTGGCTCCCAGGCTGCCCTGGGCCAGAACACCCTGATAGGGTGAAATCTGCATTTGAAGGAGCCAAGCCTCTGAGATGGAAGGTGAAGCCGGCCTCCACCAAAGGCCAACACTCAAGGCCACTGTCTGATCCAGTCTATGCCAGTCTCATGGTGGGACAGGTCCCCTGCCCCAACAGGGAGACCCCCTAGGAGCCCTGCAGCCCCAGGCAGAGAATCTGAATTTTCCTCAAGCACTACTACAGCAACTTCCAAAATGGCTGCAGCCATGTCCGAGTGCATACCTGGCTCCTAGGCAGAGAATCCAAATTTTCCACAACCACTACAACAGCTACAGCAACTTCCAAGATGGCTACCACCATACCAGAGTGCATACCTGGCTCTCAGGCTGCCCTGGGCCTTCTACAGCCTGATAGTGCGAAATCTGCATTTGAAGGAGCCAACCCCCTGCGCCGGGAGGTGTAGCCGGCCCCCACCAAAGGCCAACACTCAAGGCCACTGTCTGATCCAGTCTGTGCTGGTCTCATGGTTGGACAGATCCTCTTCCCCAACAGGGAGGCCCCAGGCAGACAATCCGAATTTTCCACATCCACTACTACAGCTACAGCAACTTCCAAAATGGCTGCTGCCATGCCCGAGTGCATACCTCTTCCTCAGGCAGAGATTCTGAATTTTCCACTATTACAGCAAATTCCAAGGTGGCTGCCACCATGCCAGAATGCATACCTTGCTTCCATGCTGCCCTGTGCCTGCTACAGCCTAATGGGGCAAAATCTGCATTTGAAGGAGCCAAACCCCTGCGCCGGGAGGTGAAGCCGGCCCCCACCGAAGGCCAACACTCAAGGCCACTGCCTGATCCAGTCTATGCTGGTCTCATGGTTGGACAGGTCCACTTCCCCAACAGGGAGGCCCCAGGCAGACAATCCGAATTTTCCACATCCACTACTACAGCAACTTCCAAAATGGCTGCTGCCATGCCCGAGTGCATACCTCTTCCTCAGGCAGAGATTCTGAATTTTCCACTATTACAGCAAATTCCAAGATGGCTGCCACCATGCCAGAATGCATACCTTGATTCCATGCTGCCCTGTGCCTGCTACAGCCTAATGGGGCAAAATCTGCATTTGAAGGAGCCACGCCTCTGAGCTGGAAGGTGAAGCCGGCCCCCACCAAAGGCCAACACTCAAGGCCACTGTTGATCCAGTCTCTGCCGGTCTCATGGTGGGACAGGCCCCCTTTCCCAAACGGGAAACTTCCTGCAGCGCCAGGCATTCCAAATTTTCCACAACCACTACAACAGCTACAGCAACTTCCAAGATGGATACCACCATGCCAGAGTGCATACCTGGCTCCCAAGCAGATAATCTTAATTTTCCACAACCACTACAGCAGAAACTTCCAAGATGGCTACCACCATGCGCAAGTGCATGCCTGGCTCCCAGGCTGCCCTGGACCTGCTAGAGCCTGATAGGGCAAAATCTGCATTAGAAGGAGCCAAACCCCTGAGCCGGAAGGTGAAGCCGGCCCCACCAAAGACCAACACTCAAGGTCACTGTCTGATACAGTCTCTGCCGGTCTCATGGCTGGACAGGTCTCTTTCCCCAACCGGGAGACCCCGAGCAGCCCTGCAGCACTGCAGCGCCAGGCAGAGACTCCGAATTTTACACAACTACTACTACAGCTACAGCAACTGCCAAGTTGGCTGCCGCCATGCCCGAGTGCATACCTGGCTCCCAGGCTGCCCTGGGCCTGCGACAGCCTGATAGGGCAAAATCTGCATTTGAAGGAGCCAACCCCCTGCACCTGAAGGTGAAGCCGGCTTCCACCAAAGGCTAACACTCAAGACCACTGTCTGATCCAGTCTATGCTGGTCTCATGGTTGGACAGGTCCTCTTCCCCAACAGGGAGGCCCCAGGCAGACAATCCAAATTTTCCACATCCACTACTACAGCAACTTCCAAAATGGCTGCTGCCATGCCCGAGTGCATACCTCTTCCTCAGGCAGAGATTCTGAATTTTCCACTATTACAGCAAATTCCAAGATGGCTGCCACCATGCCAGAATGCATACCTTGATTCCATGCTGCCCTGTGCCTGCTACAGCCTAATGGGGCAAAATCTGCATTTGAAGGAGCCAATCCCCTGCGCCGGGAGGTGAAGCCGGCCCCCACCGAAGGCCAACACTCAAGGCCACTGTCTGATCCAGTCTATGCCAGTCTCATGGTGGGACTGGTCCCCTGCCCCAACAGGGAGACCCCCCAGGAGCCCTGCAGCCCCAGGCAGAGAATCTGAATTTTCCTCAAGCACTACTACAGCAACTTCCAAAAGGGCTGCAGCCATGTCCGAGTGCATACCTGGCTCCCAGGCACAGAATCCGAATTGTCCACAACCACTACAACAGCTACAGCAACTTTCAAGATGGCTGCCACCATGCCCAAGTGCATAACTGGCTCCCAGGCTGCCCTGTGCCTGCTACAGCCTAATGGGGCGAAATCTGCATTTGAAGGAGCCAAGCCTCTGAGATGGAAGGTGAAGCCGGCCTCCACCAAAGGCCAATACTCAAGGCCACTGTCTGATCCAGTCATTGCCGGTCTCAGGGTGGGACAGGCCCCATGCCCCAACAGGGAGACTCCCAGGAGCCCCAGGCAGAGAATCTGAATTTTCCACAACCACTACTATAGCAACTTCCAAAATGGCTGACGCCATGCCAGAGTGCATACCTGGCTCCCAGGCAGAGAATAAAAAATGTCCACAACCACTACTAAAGCTACAGCAACTTCCAAAATGGCTGCCGCCATGCCCAAGTGCATACCTGGCTCCCAGGCAGAGAATCCGAATTTTCCACAACCACTACTACAGCAACTTCCAAAATGGCTGTGAACATGCCCGAGTGCATACCTGGCTCCCAGGCAGAGAATCCGAATTTTCCACAACCACTACTACAGCAACTTCCAAAATGGCTGTCACCATGCCCGAGTGCATACCTGGCTCTCAAGCAGAGAATCTGAATTTTCCACAACCACTACAGCAGAAACTTCCAAGATGGCTACCACCATGCGCAAGTGCATGCCTGGCTCCCAGGCTGCCCTGGACCTGCTAGAGCCTGATAGGGCAAAATCTGCATTTGAAGGAGCCAAACCCCTGAGCCTCACCAAAGACCAACTCTCAAGGTCACTGTCTGATACAGTCTCTGCCGGTCTCATGGCTGGACAGGTCTCTTTCCCCAACCGGGAGACCCCGAGCAGCAGGCCTGCAGCACTGCAGCGCCAGGCAGAGACTCCGAATTTTCCACAACTACCACTACAGCTACAGCAACTGCCAAGTTGGCTGCCGCCATGCCCGAGTGCATACCTGGCTCCCAGGCTGCCCTGGGCCTGCGACAGCCTAATAGGGCAAAATCTGCATTTGAAGGAGCCAACCCCCTGCACCTGAAGGTGAAGCCGGCTTCCACCAAAGGCTAACACTCAAGGCCACTGTCTGATCTAGTCTCTGCCGGTCCCATAATGGGACAGGCCCCCTTCCCAAACAAGGAGACTCCCAGCAGCCCCAAGCAGAGAATCTGAATTTTCCACTACTACAGCTACAGCAACTTCCAAAATGGCTGCCACCATGCCCGAGTGCATAACTAACTCCCAGGCAGAGAATCCGAATTTTCCACAACCACTACTATAGCTACAGTAACTACCAAAATAGCTGCCACCATGCCCGAGTGCATAACTAACTCCCAGGCAGAGAATCCGAATTTTCCACAACCACTACTACAGCTACAGTAACTTCCAAAATGGCTGCCGCCACGCCTGAGTGCATACCTGGCTCTCAAGCAGAGAATCTGAATTTTCCACAACCACTACTACAGCTACAGCAACTTCCAAGATGGCTGCCGCCATGCCCAAGTGCATACCTGGCTCCCAGGCTGCCTTGAGACTGCTACAGCCTGCTGGGGCAAAATCTGCATTGGAAGGAGTCAACCCCCTGTGCCGGAAGGTGAAGCCCGCCCCCACCAATGGCCAACACTCAAGGCCACAGTCTGATCAAGTCTCTGCCGGTCTCATGGTGGGGCAGGCCCCCTCCCCCTACAGGGAGACTCCAAGCAGCCCCAGGCAGAGAATCTGAATTTTCTACAACCACTACTACAGCAACTTCCAAAATGGCTAACGCCATGCCCAAGTGCATTCCTGGCTCCCGGGCAGAGAATCCAAATTTTCTACAACCACTACTACAGCTACAGCAACTTCCAAAATGGCTGCCGCCATGCTCGAGTGCATACCTGGCTCCCAGGCAGAGAATCCGAATTTTCCACATCCACTACTACAGCTACAGCAACTTCCAAAATGGCTGCTGCCATGCCCGAGTGCATACCTCTTCCTCAGGCAGAGATTCAGAATTTTCCACTATTACAGCAAATTCCAAGATGGCTGCCGCCATGCCCGAGTGCATACCTGGCTCCCAGGCAGAGAATCCGAATTTTCCACATCCACTACTACAGCTACAGCAACTTCCAAAATGGCTGCCTCCATGCCCGAGTGCATACCTGACTCCCAAGCTGCCCTGGGCCTGTGACAGCCTCATGGGACGAAATCCGCATTTGAAGGAGCCAACCCCCTGCGTCGGAAGGTGAAGCCGGCCCCACCAAAGGCCAACACTCAAGGCCACTGTCTGATCCAGTCTCTGCCGGTCTCATGTTGGGACAGGTCCCCTTCCCCAACTGGGAGACCCCCTGCAGCGCCAGCCACTACAAATTTTCCACAACCACTACTACAGCTACAGCAACTTCCAAGATGGCTGCCGCCATGCCCGAGTGCATACCTGGCATCCAGGCAGAGAATCTGAATTTTCCACAACCACTACAACAGCTACAGCAACTTCCAAGATGGCTGCCACCATGCCAAAGTGCATACCTGGCTCCCAGGCTGCCCTAGGCCTGAACACCCTGATAGGGTGAAATCTGCATTTGAAGGAGCCAAGCCTCTGAGATGGAAGGTGAAGCCGGCCTCCACCAAAGGCCAACACTCAAGGCCACTGTCTGATCCAGTCTATGCCAGTCTCATGGTGGGACAGGTCCCCTGCCCCAACAGGGAGACCCCCAGGAGCCCTGCAGCCCCAGGCAGAGAATCTGAATTTTCCTCCAGCACTACTACAGCAACTTCCAAAATGGCTGCAGCCATGTCCGAGTGCATACCTGGCTCCTAGGCAGAGAATCCAAATTTTCCACAACCACTACAGCAACTTCCAAGATGGCTACCACCATACCAGAGTGCATACCTGGCTCTCAGGCTGCCCTGGGCCTTCTACAGCCTGATAGTGCAAAATCTGCATTTGAAGGAGCCAACCCCCTGCGCCGGGAGGTGTAGCCGGCCCCAACCAAAGGCCAACACTCAAGGCCACTGTCTGATCCAGTCTGTGCTGGTCTCATGGTTGGACAGGCCCCCTTTCCCAACCGGGAGACCTCCTGCAGCGCCAGGCAATCCAAATTTTCCACAACCACTACTACAGCTACAGAAACTTCCAAAATAGCTGCCGCCATGCCCAAGTGCATACCTGGCTCCCAGGCTGCCTTGAGACTGCTACAGCCTGCTGGGGCAAAATCTGCATTGGAAGGAGTCAACCCCCTGTGCCGGAAGGTGAAGCCCGCCCCCACCAATGGCCAACACTCAAGGCCACAGTCTGATCAAGTCTCTGCCGGTCTCATGGCGGGGCAGGCCCCCTCCCCCTACAGGGAGACTCCAAGCAGCCCCAGGCAGAGAATCTGAATTTTCTACAACCACTACTACAGCAACTTCCAAAATGGCTAACGCCATGCCCAAGTGCATTCCTGGCTCCCGGGCAGAGAATCCAAATTTTCTACAACCACTACTACAGCTACAGCAACTTCCAAAATGGCTGCCGCCATGCCCGAGTGCATTCCTGGCTCCCGGGCAGAGAATCCGAATTTTCCACATCCACTACTACAGCTACAGAAACTTCCAAAATAGCTGCCGCCATGCCCAAGTGCATACCTGGCTCTCAGGCTGCCCTGGGCCTGAACACCCTGATAGGGTGAAATCTGCATTTGAAGGAGCCAAGCCTCTGAGATGGAAGGTGAAGCCGGCCCCCACCGAAGGCCAACACTCAAGGCCACTGTCTGATCCAGTCTATGCTGATCTCATGGTTGGACAGGTCCTCTTCCCCAACAGGGAGGCCCCAGGCAGACAATCCGAATTTTCCACATCCACTACTACAGCAACTTCCAAAATGGCTGCTGCCATGCCCGAGTGCATACCTCTTCCTCAGGCAGAGATTCTGAATTTTCCACTATTACAGCAAATTCCAAGATGGCTGCCACCATGCCAGAATGCATACCTTGATTCCATGCTGCCCTGTGCCTGCTACAGCCTAATAGGGCAAAATCTGCATTTGAAGGAGCCAAGCCTCTGAGCTGGAAGGTGAAGCCGGCCCCCACCAAAGGCCAACACTCAAGGCCACTGTCTGATCCAGTCTCTGCCGGGCTCATGGTGGGACAGGCCCCCTTTCCCAACAGAGAGACCCCCAGCAGCCCCAGGCAGAGAATCCAAATTTTCCACAACCACTACTAACCACTACTACGTCAACTTCCAAAATGGCTGCCGCCACGCCTGAGTGCATACCTGGCTCTCAGGCAGAGAATCTGAATTTTCCACAACCACTACTACAGCTACAGCAACTTCCAAGATGGCTGCTGCCATGCTCGAGTGCATACCTGGCTCCCAGGCAGAGAATCTGAATTTTCCACAACCACTATGACAGCAACTTCCAAAATAGCTTCTGCCATGCCCGAGTGGCTACCTGGCTCCCAGGCAGAGAATCTGAATTTTCCACAACAGCTACAGCAACTTCCAAGATGGCTGCCACCATGCCCAAGTGCATAACTGGCTCTCAGGCTGCCCTGGGCCTGCTACAGCCTGATAGTGCGAAATCTGCATTTGAAGGAGCCAACCCCCTGCGCCGGGAGGTGAAGCCGGCCCCCACCAAAGGCCAACACTCAAGGCCACTGTCTGATCCAGTCTCTGCTGGTCTCATGGTTGGACACGTCCTCTTCCCCAACAGGGAGGCCCCAGGCAGACAATCCGAATTTTCCACATCCACTACTATAGCTACAGCAACTTCCAAAATGGCTGCTGCCATGCCCGAGTGCATACCTCTTCCTCAGGCAGAGATTCTGAATTTTCCACTATTACAGCAAATTCCAAGATGGCTGCCACCATGCCCGAGTGCATACCTGGCTCTCAGGCAGAGAATCCAAATTTTCCACAACCACTACAACAGCAACTTCCAAGATGGCTGCCACCATGCCCAAGTGCATAACTGGCTCCCAGGCTGCCCTGTGCCTGCTACAGCCTAATGGGGCGAAATCTGCATTTGAAGGAGCCAAGCCTCTGAGATGGAAGGTGAAGCCGGCCAACACTCAAGGCCACTGTCTGATCCAGTCTATGCCAGTCTCATGGTGGGACTGGTCCCCTGCCCCAACAGTGAGACCCCCCAGGAGCCCTGCAGCCCCAGGCAGAGAATCTGAATTTTCCTCAAGCACTACTACAGCAACTTCCAAAATGGCTGCAGCCATGTCCGAGTGCATACCTGGCTCCCAGGCACAGAATCCGAATTGTCCACAACCACTACAACAGCTACAGCAACTTTCAAGATGGCTGCCACCATGCCCAAGTGCATAACTGGCTCCCAGGCTGCCCTGTGCCTGCTACAGCCTAATGGGGCGAAATCTGCATTTGAAGGAGCCAAGCCTCTGAGATGGAAGGTGAAGCCGGCCTCCACCAAAGGCCAATACTCAAGGCCACTGTCTGATCCAGTCATTGCCGGTCTCAGGGTGGGACAGGCCCCATGCCCCAACAGGGAGACTCCCAGGAGCCCCAGGCAGAGAATCTGAATTTTCCACAACCACTACTATAGCAACTTCCAAAATGGCTGACGCCATGCCAGAGTGCATACCTGGCTCCCAGGCAGAGAATAAAAAATGTCCACAACCACTACTAAAGCTACAGCAACTTCCAAAATGGCTGCCGCCATGCCCAAGTGCATACCTGGCTCCCAGGCAGAGAATCCGAATTTTCCACAACCACTACTACAGCAACTTCCAAAATGGCTGTGAACATGCCCGAGTGCATACCTGGCTCCCAGGCAGAGAATCCGAATTTTCCACAACCACTACTACAGCAACTTCCAAAATGGCTGTCACCATGCCCGAGTGCATACCTGGCTCTCGAGCAGAGAATCTGAATTTTCCACAACCACTACAGCAGAAACTTCCAAGATGGCTACCACCATGCGCAAGTGCATGCCTGGCTCCCAGGCTGCCCTGGACCTGCTAGAGCCTGATAGGGCAAAATCTGCATTTGAAGGAGCCAAACCCCTGAGCCCCACCAAAGACCAACTCTCAAGGTCACTGTCTGATACAGTCTCTGCCGGTCTCATGGCTGGACAGGTCTCTTTCCCCAACCGGGAGACCCCGAGCAGCAGGCCTGCAGCACTGCAGCGCCAGGCAGAGACTCCGAATTTTCCACAACTACCACTACAGCTACAGCAACTGCCAAGTTGGCTGCCGCCATGCCCGAGTGCATACCTGGCTCCCAGGCTGCCCTGGGCCTGCGACAGCCTAATAGGGCAAAATCTGCATTTGAAGGAGCCAACCCCCTGCACCTGAAGGTGAAGCCGGCTTCCACCAAAGGCTAACACTCAAGGCCACTGTCTGATCTAGTCTCTGCCGGTCCCATAATGGGACAGGCCCCCTTCCCAAACAAGGAGACTCCCAGCAGCCCCAAGCAGAGAATCTGAATTTTCCACTACTACAGCTACAGCAACTTCCAAAATGGCTGCCACCATGCCCGAGTGCATAACTAACTCCCAGGCAGAGAATCCGAATTTTCCACAACCACTACTATAGCTACAGTAACTTCCAAAATAGCTGCCACCATGCCCGAGTGCATAACTAACTCCCAGGCAGAGAATCCGAATTTTCCACAACCACTACTACAGCTACAGTAACTTCCAAAATGGCTGCCGCCACGCCTGAGTGCATACCTGGCTCTCAAGCAGAGAATCTGAATTTCCCACAACCAATACTACAGCTACAGAAACTTCCAAAATAGTTGCCGCCATGTCCAAGTGCATACCTGGCTCACAGGCAGAGAATCTGAATTTTCCACAACCACTATTACAGCCACAGCAACTTCCAAAATATCTGCCGCCATGCCCAAGTGCATACCTGGCTCCCAGGCTGCCCTGAGACTGCTACAGCCTGCTGGGGCAAAATCTGCATTGGAAGGAGTCAACCCCCTGTGCCGGAAGGTGAAGCCCGCCCCCACCAATGGCCAACACTCAAGGCCACAGTCTGATCAAGTCTCTGCCGGTCTCATGTGGGGGAGGCCCCCTCCCCCAACAGGGAGACCCCCCAGGAGCCCTGCAGCCCCAGGCAGAGAATCTGAATTTTCCTCAAGCACTACTACAGCAACTTCCAAAATGGCTGCAGCCATGTCCGAGTGCATACCTGGCTCCCAGGCAGAGAATCCGAATTTTCCACAACCACTACAACAGCTACAGCAACTTCCAAGATGGCTACCACCATACCTGAGTGCATACCTGGCTCTCAGGCTGCCCTGGGCCTGCTACAGCCTGATAGTGCGAAATCTGCATTTGAAGGAGCCAACCCCCTGCGCCGGGAGGTGTAGCTGGCCCCCACCAAAGGCCAACACTCAAGGCCACTGTCTGATCCAGTCTATGCTGGTCTCATGGTTGGACAGGTCCTCTTCCCCAACAGGGAGGCCCCAGGCAGACAATCCGAATTTTCCACATCCACTACTACAGCAACTTCCAAAATGGCTGCTGCCATGCCCGAGTGCATACCTCTTCCTCAGGCAGAGATTCTGAATTTTCCACTATTACAGCAAATTCCAAGATGGCTGCCACCATGCCAGAATGCATACCTTGATTCCATGCTACCCTGTGCCTGCTACAGCCTAATGGGGCGAAATCTGCATTTGAAGGAGCCAAGCCTCTGAGCTGGAAGGTGAAGCCGGCCCCCACCAAAGGCCAACACTCAAGGCCACTGTTGATCCAGTCTCTGCCGGTCTCATGGTGGGACAGGCCCCCTTTCCCAAACGGGAGACCTCCTGCAGCGCCAGGCAATCCAAATTTTCCACAACCATTACTACAGCTACAGAAACTTCCAAAATAGCTGCCACCATGTCCAAGTGCATACCTGGCTCACAGGCAGAGAATCCGAATTTTCCACAACCACTATTACAGCCACAGCAACTTCCAAAATGGCTGCCGCCATGCCCGAGTGCATACCTGGCTCCCAGGCTGCCTTGAGACTGCTACAGCCTGCTGGGGCAAAATCTGCATTGGAAGGAGTCAACCCCCTGTGCCGGAAGGTGAAGCCTGCCCCCACCAATGGCCAACACTCAAGGCCACAGTCTGATCAAATCTCTGCCGGTCTCATGGTGGGGCAGGCCCCCTCCCCCTACAGGGAGACTCCAAGCAGCCCCAGGCAGAGAATCTGAATTTTCTACAACCACTACTACAGCAACTTCCAAAATGGCTAACGCCATGCCCAAGTGCATTCCTGGCTCCCGGGCAGAGAATCCAAATTTTCTACAACCACTACTACAGCTACAGCAACTTCCAAGATGGCTACCACCATACCTGAGTGCATACCTGGCTCTCAGGCTGCCCTGGGCCTGCTACAGCCTGATAGTGCGAAATCTGCATTTGAAGGAGCCAGCCAGTGTGTATATTTAGAAGTTGTGCCCAATAGCCTCTCTGAGAAAGGTTGCATTTAGAAGTGTACCCACTAGCCAATGTGTATATTTTGAAGTTGCATTCAGAAGTTGTGCCCAATAGCCTCTCTGAGAAAAGTTGCATTTAGAAGTTGTGCCCAATAGCCGCTCTGAGAAAAGTTGCATTTAGAAGTGTACCCACTAGCCAATGTGTATATTTAGAAGTTGCATTTAGAAGCTGTGCCCAATAGCCTATGTGTATATTTAGAAGCTATGCCCAATAACACCTCAGAGAAAAGCTGCATTTAGAAGTTGTGCCCAATAGCCTCCCTCAGGAAAAGTTGCATTCAGAAGTGTACCGAATAGCCTATGGGTACATTTAGAAGCTGTGCCCAATAACCCCTCAGAGAAAAGCTGCATTTAGAAGTTGTGCCCAATAGCCTCAATGAGAGAGTTGCATTTAGAAGTAATGCCTAATAGCCAGTGTGTATATTTAGAAGTTGTGCCCAATAGCCTCTCTGAGAAAGGTTGCATTTAGAAGTGTACCCACTAGCCAATGTGTATATTTAGAAGTTGCATTTAGAAGCTGTGCCCAATAGCCTATGTGTATATTTAGAAGTTGTGCACAATATCCTCTCTGAGAAAGTTGCATTTAGAAGTGTACCCAATAACCTATGTGTGGATTTAGAAAATAAACAAAGTATCTGGAGCGTATATAGTACAATCTGGAATCCAGAGAACGTTTCGAAAGAGCATATAACCCATCCTATCACACCACCACGCTTACTCTCTCCTTTACATCACCACTCAACTAGAACGCAGAGATACTATGACACCATTCGGTATAACTGTTCTCATACCAACATCGGCCGCTTACTCCACATCACTCTAAGTAAATCTGCTGGTTTCACACCCCCCAGCCAGGCGTTCTCCTCAGGCCTAACGCAGCCACATCCGTTCTGGATAAATCCTGCCAGAACGAACACATTCTCCTGATCTCTCAACCACCACACCTATCGCTAAGAAGCAGCTATCACACGTATACCGCACGAGCTGCACACATATCCGGTGCTCACACGCACCTCTTTGACTCTCTCTACTCTCTCTACTGATCTGAACTTCGGTTCAACCTACCAGCGCCTTCAGACCATACCAATGGTATATAAGGCGCTATATAAGTGCAAAATAACATAACATAACATACCTGGCTCCCAGGCAGAGAATCCGAATTTTCCACAACCACTACAACAGCTACAGCAACTTCCAAGATGGCTACCACCATACCAGAGTGCATACCTGGCTCTCAGGCTGCCCTGGGCCTTCTACAGCCTGATAGTGCGAAATATGCATTTGAAGGAGCCAACCCCCTGCGCCGGGAGGTGAAGCCGGCCCCCACTGAAGGCCAACACTCAAGGCCACTGTCTGATCCAGTCTATGCTGGTCTCATGGTTGGACAGGTCCTCTTCCCCAACAGGGAGGCCCCAGGCAGACAATCCGAATTTTCCACATCCACTACTACAGCAACTTCCAAAATGGCTGCTGCCATGCCCGAGTGCATACCTCTTCCTCAGGCAGAGATTCTGAATTTTCCACTATTACAGCAAATTCCAAGATGGCTGCCACCATGCCAGAATGCATACCTTGATTCCATGCTGCCCTGTGCCTGCTACAGCCTAATGGGGCAAAATCTGCATTTGAAGGAGCCAAGCCTCTGAGCTGGAAGGTGAAGCCGGCCCCCACCAAAGGCCAACACTTAAGGCCACTGTCTGATCCAGTCTCTGCCGGGCTCATGGTGGGACAGGCCCCCTTTCCCAACAGAGAGACCCCCAGCAGCCCCAGGCAGAGAATCCAAATTTTCCACAACCACTACTACATCAACTTCCAAAATGGCTGCCGCCACGCCTGAGTGCATACCTGGCTCTCAGGCAGAGAATCCGAATTTTCCACAACCACTACTACAGCAACTTCCAAAATGGCTGTCACCATGCCCGAGTGCATACCTGGCTCCCAGGCAGAGAATCCGAATTTTCCACAACCACTACTACAGCAACTTCCAAAATGGCTGCCACCATGCCCGAGTGCATACCTGGCTCCCAGGCAGAGAATCCAAATTTTCCACAACCACTACTACAGCAACTTCCAAAATGGCTGCCGCCACGACTGAGTGCATACCTGGCTCTCAAGCAGAGAATCTGAATTTTCCACTACTACAACTACATTAACTTCCAAGGTGGCTACCGCCATGCCCGAGTGCATACCTGGCTCTCAAGCAGAGAATCTGAATTTTCCACAACCACTACTACAGCTACAGCAACTTCCAAGATGGCTGCCGCCATGCCCAAGTGCATACCTGACTCCCAGGCTGCCCTGGGCCTGCTACAGCCTGATGGGGCAAAATCTGCATTTGAAGGAGTCAACCCCATGTGCCGGACGGTGAAGCCAGCCCCCACCAATGGCCAACACTCAAGGCCACTGTCTGATCCAGTCTATGCCAGTCTCATGGTGGGACAGGCCCCCTCCCCAACAGGGAGACTCCCAGCAGCCCCAGGCAGAGAATCTGAATTTTCCACAACCGCTACAGCAACTTCCAAGATGGATACCACCATGCCCGAGTGCATACCTGGCTCCCAGGCAGATAATCTTAATTTTCCACAACCACTACAGCAGAAACTTCCAAGATGGCTACCACCATGCGCAAGTGCATGCCTGGCTCCCAGGCTGCCCTGGACCTGTTAGAGCCTGATAGGGCAAAATCTGCATTTGAAGGAGCCAAACCCCTGAGCCGGAAGGTGAAGCCGGCCCCCACCAAAGACCAATACTCAAGGTCACTGTCTGATACAGTCTCTGCCGGTCTCATGGCTGGACAGGTCTCTTTCCCCAACCGGGAGACCCCGAGCAGCCCTGCAGCACTGCAGCGCCAGGCAGAGACTCCGAATTTTCCACAACTACTACTACAGCTACAGCAACTGCCAAGTTGGCTGCCGCCATGCCTGAGTGCATACCTGGCTCCCAGGCTGCCCTGGGCCTGCGACAGCCTGATGGGGCAAAATCTGCATTTGAAGGAGCCAACCCCCTGCACCTGAAGGTGAAGCCGGCTTCCACCAAAGGCTAACACTCAAGACCACTGTCTGATCCAGTCTATGCTGGTCTCATGGTTGGACAGGTCCTCTTCCCCAACAGGGAGGCCCCAGGCAGACAATCCGAATTTTCCACATCCACTACTACAGCAACTTCCAAAATGGCTGCTGCCATGCCCGAGTGCATACCTCTTCCTCAGGCAGAGATTCTGAATTTTCCACTATTACAGCAAATTCCAAGATGGCTGCCACCATGCCAGAATGCATACCTTGATTCCATGCTGCCCTGTGCCTGCTACAGCCTAATGGGGCAAAATCTGCATTTGAAGGAGCCAAGCCTCTGAGCTGGAAGGTGAAGCCGGCCCCCACCAAAGGCCAACACTTAAGGCCACTGTCTGATCCAGTCTCTGCCGGGCTCATGGTGGGACAGGCCCCCTTTCCCAACAGAGAGACCCCCAGCAGCCCCAGGCAGAGAATCCAAATTTTCCACAACCACTACTACATCAACTTCCAAAATGGCTGCCGCCACGCCTGAGTGCATACCTGGCTCTCAGGCAGAGAATCCGAATTTTCCACAACCACTACTACAGCAACTTCCAAAATGGCTGTCACCATGCCCGAGTGCATACCTGGCTCCCAGGCAGAGAATCCGAATTTTCCACAACCACTACTACAGCAACTTCCAAAATGGCTGCCACCATGCCCGAGTGCATACCTGGCTCCCAGGCAGAGAATCCAAATTTTCCACAACCACTACTACAGCAACTTCCAAAATGGCTGCCGCCACGACTGAGTGCATACCTGGCTCTCAAGCAGAGAATCTGAATTTTCCACTACTACAACTACATTAACTTCCAAGGTGGCTACCGCCATGCCCGAGTGCATACCTGGCTCTCAAGCAGAGAATCTGAATTTTCCACAACCACTACTACAGCTACAGCAACTTCCAAGATGGCTGCCGCCATGCCCAAGTGCATACCTGACTCCCAGGCTGCCCTGGGCCTGCTACAGCCTGATGGGGCAAAATCTGCATTTGAAGGAGTCAACCCCATGTGCCGGACGGTGAAGCCAGCCCCCACCAATGGCCAACACTCAAGGCCACTGTCTGATCCAGTCTATGCCAGTCTCATGGTGGGACAGGCCCCCTCCCCAACAGGGAGACTCCCAGCAGCCCCAGGCAGAGAATCTGAATTTTCCACAACCACTACAACAGCTACAGCAACTTCCAAGATGGCTACCACCATACCAGAGTGCATACCTGGCTCTCAGGCTGCCCTGGGCCTTCTACAGCCTGATAGTGCGAAATCTGCATTTGAAGGAGCCAACCCCCTGCGCCGGGAGGTGTAGCCGGCCCCCACCAAAGGCCAACACTCAAGGCCACTGTCTGATACAGTCTCTGCCGGTCTCATGGCTGGACAGGTCTCTTTCCCCAACCGGGAGACCCCGAGCAGCCCTGCAGCACTGCAGCGCCAGGCAGAGACTCCGAATTTTCCACAACTACTACTACAGCTACAGCAACTGCCAAGTTGGCTGCCGCCATGCCTGAGTGCATACCTGGCTCCCAGGCTGCCCTGGGCCTGCGACAGCCTGATGGGGCAAAATCTGCATTTGAAGGAGCCAACCCCCTGCACCTGAAGGTGAAGCCGGCTTCCACCAAAGGCTAACACTCAAGACCACTGTCTGATCCAGTCTATGCTGGTCTCATGGTTGGACAGGTCCTCTTCCCCAACAGGGAGGCCCCAGGCAGACAATCCGAATTTTCCACATCCACTACTACAGCAACTTCCAAAATGGCTGCTGCCATGCCCGAGTGCATACCTCTTCCTCAGGCAGAGATTCTGAATTTTCCACTATTACAGCAAATTCCAAGATGGCTGCCACCATGCCAGAATGCATACCTTGATTCCATGCTGCCCTGTGCCTGCTACAGCCTAATGGGGCAAAATCTGCATTTGAAGGAGCCAAGCCTCTGAGCTGGAAGGTGAAGCCGGCCCCCACCAAAGGCCAACACTTAAGGCCACTGTCTGATCCAGTCTCTGCCGGGCTCATGGTGGGACAGGCCCCCTTTCCCAACAGAGAGACCCCCAGCAGCCCCAGGCAGAGAATCCAAATTTTCCACAACCACTACTACATCAACTTCCAAAATGGCTGCCGCCACGCCTGAGTGCATACCTGGCTCTCAGGCAGAGAATCCGAATTTTCCACAACCACTACTACAGCAACTTCCAAAATGGCTGTCACCATGCCCGAGTGCATACCTGGCTCCCAGGCAGAGAATCCGAATTTTCCACAACCACTACTACAGCAACTTCCAAAATGGCTGCCACCATGCCCGAGTGCATACCTGGCTCCCAGGCAGAGAATCCAAATTTTCCACAACCACTACTACAGCAACTTCCAAAATGGCTGCCGCCACGACTGAGTGCATACCTGGCTCTCAAGCAGAGAATCTGAATTTTCCACTACTACAACTACATTAACTTCCAAGGTGGCTACCGCCATGCCCGAGTGCATACCTGGCTCTCAAGCAGAGAATCTGAATTTTCCACAACCACTACTACAGCTACAGCAACTTCCAAGATGGCTGCCGCCATGCCCAAGTGCATACCTGACTCCCAGGCTGCCCTGGGCCTGCTACAGCCTGATGGGGCAAAATCTGCATTTGAAGGAGTCAACCCCATGTGCCGGACGGTGAAGCCAGCCCCCACCAATGGCCAACACTCAAGGCCACTGTCTGATCCAGTCTATGCCAGTCTCATGGTGGGACAGGCCCCCTCCCCAACAGGGAGACTCCCAGCAGCCCCAGGCAGAGAATCTGAATTTTCCACAACCACTACAACAGCTACAGCAACTTCCAAGATGGATACCACCATGCCCGAGTGCATACCTGGCTCCCAGGCAGATAATCTTAATTTTCCACAACCACTACAGCAGAAACTTCCAAGATGGCTACCACCATGCGCAAGTGCATGCCTGGCTCCCAGGCTGCCCTGGACCTGTTAGAGCCTGATAGGGCAAAATCTGCATTTGAAGGAGCCAAACCCCTGAGCCGGAAGGTGAAGCCGGCCCCCACCAAAGACCAATACTCAAGGTCACTGTCTGATACAGTCTCTGCCGGTCTCATGGCTGGACAGGTCTCTTTCCCCAACCGGGAGACCCCGAGCAGCCCTGCAGCACTGCAGCGCCAGGCAGAGACTCCGAATTTTCCACAACTACTACTACAGCTACAGCAACTGCCAAGTTGGCTGCCGCCATGCCTGAGTGCATACCTGGCTCCCAGGCTGCCCTGGGCCTGCGACAGCCTGATGGGGCAAAATCTGCATTTGAAGGAGCCAACCCCCTGCACCTGAAGGTGAAGCCGGCTTCCACCAAAGGCTAACACTCAAGACCACTGTCTGATCCAGTCTATGCTGGTCTCATGGTTGGACAGGTCCTCTTCCCCAACAGGGAGGCCCCAGGCAGACAATCCGAATTTTCCACATCCACTACTACAGCAACTTCCAAAATGGCTGCTGCCATGCCCGAGTGCATACCTCTTCCTCAGGCAGAGATTCTGAATTTTCCACTATTACAGCAAATTCCAAGATGGCTGCCACCATGCCAGAATGCATACCTTGATTCCATGCTGCCCTGTGCCTGCTACAGCCTAATGGGGCAAAATCTGCATTTGAAGGAGCCAAGCCTCTGAGCTGGAAGGTGAAGCCGGCCCCCACCAAAGGCCAACACTTAAGGCCACTGTCTGATCCAGTCTCTGCCGGGCTCATGGTGGGACAGGCCCCCTTTCCCAACAGAGACCCCCAGCAGCCCCAGGCAGAGAATCCAAATTTTCCACAACCACTACTACATCAACTTCCAAAATGGCTGCCGCCACGCCTGAGTGCATACCTGGCTCTCAGGCAGAGAATCCGAATTTTCCACAACCACTACTACAGCAACTTCCAAAATGGCTGTCACCATGCCCGAGTGCATACCTGGCTCCCAGGCAGAGAATCCGAATTTTCCACAACCACTACTACAGCAACTTCCAAAATGGCTGCCACCATGCCCGAGTGCATACCTGGCTCCCAGGCAGAGAATCCAAATTTTCCACAACCACTACTACAGCAACTTCCAAAATGGCTGCCGCCACGACTGAGTGCATACCTGGCTCTCAAGCAGAGAATCTGAATTTTCCACTACTACAACTACATTAACTTCCAAGGTGGCTACCGCCATGCCCGAGTGCATACCTGGCTCTCAAGCAGAGAATCTGAATTTTCCACAACCACTACTACAGCTACAGCAACTTCCAAGATGGCTGCCGCCATGCCCAAGTGCATACCTGACTCCCAGGCTGCCCTGGGCCTGCTACAGCCTGATGGGGCAAAATCTGCATTTGAAGGAGTCAACCCCATGTGCCGGACGGTGAAGCCAGCCCCCACCAATGGCCAACACTCAAGGCCACTGTCTGATCCAGTCTATGCCAGTCTCATGGTGGGACAGGCCCCCTCCCCAACAGGGAGACTCCCAGCAGCCCCAGGCAGAGAATCTGAATTTTCCACAACCACTACAACAGCTACAGCAACTTCCAAGATGGATACCACCATGCCCGAGTGCATACCTGGCTCCCAGGCAGATAATCTTAATTTTCCACAACCACTACAGCAGAAACTTCCAAGATGGCTACCACCATGCGCAAGTGCATGCCTGGCTCCCAGGCTGCCCTGGACCTGTTAGAGCCTGATAGGGCAAAATCTGCATTTGAAGGAGCCAAACCCCTGAGCCGGAAGGTGAAGCCGGCCCCCACCAAAGACCAATACTCAAGGTCACTGTCTGATACAGTCTCTGCCGGTCTCATGGCTGGACAGGTCTCTTTCCCCAACCGGGAGACCCCGAGCAGCCCTGCAGCACTGCAGCGCCAGGCAGAGACTCCGAATTTTCCACAACTACTACTACAGCTACAGCAACTGCCAAGTTGGCTGCCGCCATGCCTGAGTGCATACCTGGCTCCCAGGCTGCCCTGGGCCTGCGACAGCCTGATGGGGCAAAATCTGCATTTGAAGGAGCCAACCCCCTGCACCTGAAGGTGAAGCCGGCTTCCACCAAAGGCTAACACTCAAGACCACTGTCTGATCCAGTCTATGCTGGTCTCATGGTTGGACAGGTCCTCTTCCCCAACAGGGAGGCCCCAGGCAGACAATCCGAATTTTCCACATCCACTACTACAGCAACTTCCAAAATGGCTGCTGCCATGCCAGAGTGCATACCTCTTCCTCAGGCAGAGATTCTGAATTTTCCACTATTACAGCAAATTCCAAGATGGCTGCCACCATGCCAGAATGCATACTTTGATTCCATGCTGCCCTGTGCCTGCTACAGCCTAATGGGGCAAAATCTGCATTTGAAGGAGCCAAGCCTCTGAGCTGGAAGGTGAAGCCGGCCCCCACCAAAGGCCAACACTCAAGGCCACAGTCTGATACAGTCTGTGCTGGTCTCATGGCGGGGCAGGCCCCCTCCCCCTACAGGGAGACTCCAAGCAGCCCCAGGCAGAGAATCTGAATTTTCTACAACCACTACTACAGCAACTTCCAAAATGGCTAACGCCATGCCCAAGTGCATTCCTGGCTCCCGGGCAGAGAATCCAAATCTTCTACAACCACTACTACAGCTACAGCAACTTCCAAAATGGCTGCCGCCATGCCCGAGTGCATACCTGGCTCCCAGGCAGAGAATCAGAATTTTCCACATCCACTACTACAGCTACAGCAACTTCCAAAATGGCTGCCTCCATGCTCGAGTGCATACCTGACTCCCAAGCTGCCCTGGGCCTGTGACAGCCTCATGGGACGAAATCCGCATTTGAAGGAGCCAACCCCCTGCGTCGGAAGGTGAAGCCGGCCCCACCAAAGGCCAACACTCAAGGCCACTGTCTGATCCAGTCTCTGCCGGTCTCATGTTGGGACAGGTCCCCTTCCCCAACTGGGAGACCCCCTGCAGCGCCAGCCAATACAAATTTTCCACAACCACTACTACAGCTACAGCAACTTCCAAGATGGCTGCCGCCATGCCGAGTGCATACCTGGCTTCCAGGCAGAGAATCTGAATTTTCCACAACCACTACAACAGCTACAGCAACTTCCAAGATGGCTGCCACCATGCCAAAGTGCATACCTGGCTCCCAGGCTGCCCTGGGCCTGAACACCCTGATAGGGTGAAATCTGCATTTGAAGGAGCCAAGCCTCTGAGATGGAAGGTGAAGCCGGCCTCCACCAAAGGCCAACACTCAAGGCCACTGTCTGATCCAGTCTATGCCAGTCTCATGGTGGGACAGGTCCCCTGCCCCAACAGGGAGACCCCCCAGGAGCCCTGCAGCCCCAGGCAGAGAATCTGAATTTTCCTCAAGCAGTACTACAGCAACTTCCAAAATGGCTGCCGCCATGCCCGAGTGCATACCTGGCTTCCAGGCAGAGAATCTGAATTTTCCACAACCACTACAACAGCTACAGCAACTTCCAAGATGGCTGCCACCATGCCAAAGTGCATACCTGGCTCCCAGGCTGCCCTGGGCCTGAACACCCTGATAGGGTGAAATCTGCATTTGAAGGAGCCAAGCCTCTGAGATGGAAGGTGAAGCCGGCCTCCACCAAAGGCCAACACTCAAGGCCACTGTCTGATCCAGTCTGCCAGTCTCATGGTGGGACAGGTCCCCTGCCTCAACAGGGAGACCCCCCAGGAGCCCTGCAGCCCCAGGCAGAGAATCTGAATTTTCCTCAAGCACTACTACAGCAACTTCCAGAATGGCTGCAGCCATGTCCGAGTGCATACCTGGCTCCTAGGCAGAGAATCCAAATTTTCCACAACCACTACAACAGCTACAGCAACTTCCAAGATGGCTACCACCATACCAGAGTGCATACCTGGCTCTCAGGCTGCCCTGGGCCTTCTACAGCCTGATAGTGCGAAATCTGCATTTGAAGGAGCCAACCCCCTGCGCCGGGAGGTGTAGCCGGCCCCCACCAAAGGCCAACACTCAAGGCCACTGTCTGATCCAGTCTGTGCTGGTCTCATGGTTGGACAGATCCTCTTCCCCCAACAGGGAGGCCCCAGGCAGACAATCCGAATTTTCCACATCCACTACTACAGCTACAGCAACTTCCAAGATGGCTGCCGCCATGCCCGAGTGCATACCTGGCTCTCAAGCAGAGAATCTGAATTTTCCACAACCACTACTACAGCTACAGCAACTTCCAAGATGGCTGCCGCCATGCCCAAGTGCATACCTTGCTTCCATGCTGCCCTATGCCTGCTACAGCCTAATGGGGCGAAATCTGCATTTGAAGGAGCCAAGCCTCTGAGCTGGAAGGTGAAGCCGGCCCCCACCAAAGGCCAACACTCAAGGCCACTGTTGATCCAGTCTCTGCCGGTCTCATGGTGGGACAGGCCCCCTTTCCCAACCGGGAGACCTCCTGCAGCGCCAGGCAATCCAAATTTTCCACAACCACTACTACAGCTACAGAAACTTCCAAAATATCTGCCGCCATGCCCAAGTGCATACCTGGCTCCCAGGCTGCCTTGAGACTGCTACAGCCTGCTGGGGCAAAATCTGCATTGGAAGGAGTCAACCCCCTGTGCCGGAAGGTGAAGCCCGCCCCCACCAATGGCCAACACTCAAGGCCACAGTCTGATCAAGTCTCTGCCGGTCTCATGGCGGGGCAGGCCCCCTCCCCCTACAGGGAGACTCCAAGCAGCCCCAGGCAGAGAATCTGAATTTTCTACAACCACTACTACAGCAACTTCCAAAATGGCTAACGCCATGCCCAAGTGCATTCCTGGCTCCCGGGCAGAGAATCCAAATCTTCTACAACCACTACTACAGCTACAGCAACTTCCAAAATGGCTGCCGCCATGCTCGAGTGCATACCTGGCTCCCAGGCAGAGAATCCGAATTTTCCACATCCACTACTACAGCTACAGCAACTTCCAAAATGGCTGCTGTCATGCCCGAGTGCATACCTCTTCCTCAGGCAGAGATTCAGAATTTTCCACTATTACAGCAAATTCCAAGATGGCTGCCGCCATGCCCGAGTGCATACCTGGCTCCCAGGCAGAGAATCCGAATTTTCCACATCCACTACTACAGCTACAGCAACTTCCAAAATGGCTGCCTCCATGCCCGAGTGCATACCTGACTCCCAAGCTGCCCTGGGCCTGTGACAGCCTCATGGGACGAAATCTGCATTTGAAGGAGCCAACCCCCTGCGTCGGAAGGTGAAGGCGGCCCCACCAAAGGCCAACACTCAAGGCCACTGTCTGATCCAGTCTCTGCCGGTCTCATGTTGGGACAGGTCCCCTTCCCCAACTGGGAGACCCCCTGCAGCGCCAGCCAATACATATTTTCCACAACCACTACTACAGCTACAGTAACTTCCAAGATGGCTGCCGCCATGCCCGAGTGCATACCTGGCTTCCAGGCAGAGAATCTGAATTTTCCACAACCACTACAACAGCTACAGCAACTTCCAAGATGGCTTCCACCATGCCAAAGTGCATACCTGGCTCCCAGGCTGCCCTGGGCCTGAACACCCTGATAGGGTGAAATCTGCATTTGAAGGAGCCAAGCCTCTGAGATGGAAGGTGAAGCCGGCCTCCACCAAAGGCCAACACTCAAGGCCACTGTCTGATCCAGTCTATGCCAGTCTCATGGTGGGACAGGTCCCCTGCCCCAACAGGGAGACCCCCCAGGAGCCCTGCAGCCCCAGGCAGAGAATCTGAATTTTCCTCAAGCACTACTACAGCAACTTCCAAAATGGCTTCCGCCATGCCCGAGTGCATACCTGGCTTCCAGGCAGAGAATCTGAATTTTCCACAACCACTACAACAGCTACAGCAACTTCCAAGATGGCTGCCACCATGCCAAAGTGCATACCTGGCTCCCAGGCTGCCCTGGGCCTGAACACCCTGATAGGGTGAAATCTGCATTTGAAGGAGCCAAGCCTCTGAGATGGAAGGTGAAGCCGGCCTCCACCAAAGGCCAACACTCAAGGCCACTGTCTGATCCAGTCTATGCCAGTCTCATGGTGGGACAGGTCCCCTGCCCCAACAGGGAGACCCCCCAGGAGCCCTGCAGCCCCAGGCAGAGAATCTGAATTTTCCTCAAGCACTACTACAGCAACTTCCAAAATGGCTGCACCCATGTCCGAGTGCATACCTGGCTCCTAGGCAGAGAATCCAAATTTTCCACAACCACTACAACAGCTACAGCAACTTCCAAGATGGCTACCACCATACCAGAGTGCAAACCTGGCTCTCAGGCTGCCCTGGGCCTGAACACCCTGATAGGGTGAAATCTGCATTTGAAGGAGCCAAGCCTCTGAGATGGAAGGTGAAGCCGGCCCCCACCGAAGGCCAACACTCAAGGCCACTGTCTGATCCAGTCTATGCTGGTCTCATGGTTGGACAGGTCCTCTTCCCCAACAGGGAGGCCCCAGGCAGACAATCCGAATTTTCCACATCCACTACTACAGCAACTTCCAAAATGGCTGCTGCCATGCCCGAGTGCATACCTCTTCCTCAGGCAGAGATTCTGAATTTTCCACTATTACAGCAAATTCCAAGATGGCTGCCACCATGCCAGAATGCATACCTTGATTCCATGCTGCCCTGTGCCTGCTACAGCCTAATGGGGCAAAATCTGCATTTGAAGGAGCCAAGCCTCTGAGCTGGAAGGTGAAGCCGGCCCCCACCAAAGGCCAACACTCAAGGCCACTGTCTGATCCCGTCTCTGCCGGGCTCATGGTGGGACAGGCCCCCTTTCCCAACAGAGAGAGCCCCAGGCAGAGAATCCAAATTTTCCACAACCACTACTAACCACTACTACATCAACTTCCAAAATGGCTGCCGCCACGCCTGAGTGCATACCTGGCTCTCAGGCAGAGAATCCGAATTTTCCACAACCACTACTACAGCAACTTCCAAAATGGCTGTCACCATGCCCGAGTGCATACCTGGCTCCCAGGCAGAGAATCCGAATTTTCCACAACCACTACTACAGCAACTTCCAAAATGGCTGCCACCATGCCCGAGTGCATACCTGGCTCCCAGGCAGAGAATCCGAATTTTCCACAACCACTACTACAGCAACTTCCAAAATGGCTGCCGCCACGCCTGAGTGCATACCTGGCTCTCAAGCAGAGAATCTGAATTTTCCACTACTACAGCTACATTAACTTCCAAGGTGGCTGCCGCCATGCCCGAGTGCATACCTGGCTCTCAAGCAGAGAATCTGAATTTTCCACAACCACTACTACAGCTACAGCAACTTCCAAGCTGGCTGCCGCCATGCCCGAGTGCATACCTGGCTCTCAAGCAGAGAATCTGAATTTTCCACAACCACTACTACAGCTACAGCAACTTCCAAGATGGCTGCCGCCATGCCCAAGTGCATACCTTGCTTCCATGCTGCCCTGTGCCTGCTACAGCCTAATGGGGCGAAATCTGCATTTGAAGGAGCCAAGCCTCTGAGCTGGAAGGTGAAGCCGGCCCCCACCAAAGGCCAACACTCAAGGCCACTGTTGATCCAGTCTCTGCCGGTCTCATGGTGGGACAGGCCCCCTTTCCCAACCGGGAGACCTCCTGCAGCGCCAGGCAATCCGAATTTTCCACAACCACTACTACAGCTACAGAAACTTCCAAAATAGCTGCCGCCATGCCCAAGTGCATACCTGCCTCCCAGGCTGCCTTGAGACTGCTACAGCCTGCTGGGGCAAAATCTGCATTGGAAGGAGTCAACCCCCTGTGCCGGAAGGTGAAGCCCGCCCCCACCAATGGCCAACACTCAAGGCCACTGTCTGATCCAGTCTATGCTGGTCTCATGGTTGGACAGGTCCTCTTCCCCAACAGGGAGGCCCCAGGCAGACAATCCGAATTTTCCACATCCACTACTACAGCAACTTCCAAAATGGCTGCTGCCATGCCCGAGTGCATACCTCTTCCTCGGGCAGAGATTCTGAATTTTCCACTATTACAGCAAATTCCAAGATGGCTGCCACCATGCCAGAATGCATACCTTGATTCCATGCTGCCCTGTGCCTACTACAGCCTAATGGGGCAAAATCTGCATTTGAAGGAGCCAAGCCTCTGAGCTGGAAGGTGAAGCCGGCCCCCACCAAAGGCCAACACTCAAGGCCACTGTCTGATCCAGTCTCTGCCGGGCTCATGGTGGGACAGGCCCCCTTTCCCATCAGAGAGACCCCCAGCAGCCCCAGGCAGAGAATCCAAATTTTCCACAACCACTACTACATCAACTTCCAAAATGGCTGCCGCCACGCCTGTTTGCATACCTGGCTCTCAGGCAGAGAATCTGAATTTTCCACAACCACTACTACAGCTACAGCAACTTCCAAGATGGCTGCCGCCATGCCCGAGTGCATACCTGGCTCTCAAGCAGAGAATCTGAATTTTCCACAACCACTACTACAGCTACAGCAACTTCCAAGATGGCTGCCGCCATGCCCAAGTGCATACCTTGCTTCCATGCTGCCCTGTGCCTGCTACAGCCTAATGGGGCGAAATCTGCATTTGAAGGAGCCAAGCCTCTGAGCTGGAAGGTGAAGCCGGCCCCCACCAAAGGCCAACACTCAAGGCCACTGTTGATCCAGTCTTTGCCGGTCTCATGGTGGGACAGGCCCCCTTTCCCAACCGGGAGACCTCCTGCAGCGCCAGGCAATCCAAATTTTCCACAACCACTACTACAGCTACAGAAACTTCCAAAATAGCTGCCGCCATGTCCAAGTGCATACCTGGCTCACAGGCAGAGAATCCGAATTTTCCACAACCACTATTACAGCCACAGCAACTTCCAAAATGGCTGCCGCCATGCCCGAGTGCATACCTGGCTCCCAGGCTGCCTTGAGACTGCTACAGCCTGCTGGGGCAAAATCTGCATTGGAAGGAGTCAACCCCCTGTGCCGGAAGGTGAAGCCCGCCCCCACCAATGGCCAACACTCAAGGCCACAGTCTGATCAAGTCTCTGCCGGTCTCATGGTGGGGCAGTGCCCCTCCCCCTACAGGGAGACTCCAAGCAGCCCCAGGCAGAGAATCTGAATTTTCTACAACCACTACTACAGCAACTTCCAAAATGGCTAACGCCATGCCCAAGTGCATTCCTGGCTCCCGGGCAGAGAATCCAAATTTTCTACAACCACTACTACAGCCACAGCAACTTCCAAAATGTCTGCCGCCATGCCCGAGTGCATACCTGGCTCCCAGGCAGAGAATCCGAATTTTCCACTTACAGCAAATTCCAAGATGGCTGCCGCCATGCCCGAGTGCATACCTGGCTCCCAGGCAGAGAATCCGAATTTTCCACATCCACTACTACAGCTACAGCAACTTCCAAAATGGCTGCCTCCATGCCCGAGTGCATACCTGACTCCCAGGCTGCCCTGGGCCTGCTACAGCCTGATGGGGCAAAATCTGCATTTGAAGGAGTCAACCCCATGTGCCGGACGGTGAAGCCAGCCCCCACCAATGGCCAACACTCAAGGCCACTGTCTGATCCAGTCTATGCCAGTCTCATGGTGGGACAGGCCCCCTCCCCAACAGGAAGACTCCCAGCAGCCCCAGGCAGAGAATCCGAATTTTCCACAACCACTACAACAGCTACAGCAACTTCCAAGATGGATACCACCATGCCAGAGTGCATACCTGGCTCCCAGGCAGATAATCTTAATTTTCCACAACCACTACAGCAGAAACTTCCAAGATGGCTACCACCATGCGCAAGTGCATGCCTGGCTCCCAGGCTGCCCTGGACCTGCTAGAGCCTGATAGGGCAAAATCTGCATTTGAAGGAGCCAAACCCCTGAGCCGGAAGGTGAAGCCGGCCCCCACCAAAGACCAACACTCAAGGTCACTGTCTGATACAGTCTCTGCCGGTCTCATGGCTGGACAGGTCTCTTTCCCCAACCGGGAGACCCCGATCAGCCCTGCAGCACTGCAGCGCCAGGCAGAGACTCCGAATTTTCCACAACTACCACTACAGCAACTGCCAAGTTGGCTGCCGCCATGCCCAAGTGCATATCTGGCTCCCAGGCTGCCCTGGGCCTGCGACAGCCTGATAGGGCAAAATCTGCATTTGAAGGAGCCAACCCCCTGCACCTGAAGGTGAAGCCGGCTTCCACCAAAGGCTAACACTCAAGACCACTGTCTGATCCAGTCTATGCTGGTCTCATAGTTGGACAGGTCCTCTTCCCCAACAGGGAGGCCCCAGGCAGATAATACGAATTTTCCACATCCACTACTACAGCAACTTCCAAAATGGCTGCTGCCATGCCCGAGTGCATACCTCTTCCTCAGGCAGAGATTCTGAATTTTCCACTATTACAGCAAATTCCAAGGTGGCTGCCACCATGCCAGAATGCATACCTTGCTCCCAGGCTGCCCTGTGCCTGCTACAGCCTAATGGGGCAAAATCTGCATTTGAAGGAGCCAAACCCCTGCGCCGGGAGGTGAAGCCGGCCCCCACCGAAGGCCAACACTCAAGGCCACTGTCTGATCTAGTCTCTGCCGGTCTCATAATGGCACAGGCCCCCTTCCCAAACAGGGAGATTCCCAGCAGCCCCAAGCAGAGAATCTGAATTTTCCACAACCACTACTACAGCTACATCAACTTCCAAAATGGCTGCCGCCATGCCCGAATGCATACCTGGCTCCGAGGCAGAGAATCCGAATTTTCCACAACCACTACTACAGCAACTTCCAAAATGGCTGCTGCCATGCCTGAGTGAGTACCTGGCTCCCAGGCAGAGAATCTGAATTTTCCACAACCACTACTATAGCTACAGCAACTTCCAAAATAGCTGCCACCATGCCCGAGTGCATAACTGGCTCCCAGGCAGAGAATCCGAATTTTCCACAACCACTACTACAGCTACAGCAACTTCCAAAATGGCTGCCGCCACGCCTGAGTGCATACCTGGCTCTCAGGCAGAGAATCTGAATTTTCCACAACCACTACTACAGCTACAGCAACTTCCAAGATGGCTGCCGCCATGCCCGAGTGCATACCTGGCTCTCAAGCAGAGAATCTGAATTTTCCACAACCACTACTACAGCTACAGAAACTTCCAAAATAGCTGCCGCCATGCCCAAGTGCATACCTGGCTCCCAGGCTGCCTTGAGACTGCTACAGCCTGCTGGGGCAAAATCTGCATTGGAAGGAGTCAACCCCCTGTGCCGGAAGGTGAAGCCCGCCCCCACCAATGGCCAACACTCAAGGCCACAGTCTGATCAAGTCTCTGCCGGTCTCATGGTGGGGCAGGCCCCCTCCCCCTACAGGGAGACTCCAAGCAGCCCCAGGCAGAGAATCTGAATTTTCTACAACCACTACTACAGCAACTTCCAAAATGGCTAACGCCATGCCCAAGTGCATTCCTGGCTCCCGGGCAGAGAATCCAAATTTTCTACAACCACTACTACAGCTACAGCAACTTCCAAAATGGCTGCCGCCATGCTCGAGTGCATACCTGGCTCCCAGGCAGAGAATCCGAATTTTCCACATCCACTACTACAGCTACAGCAACTTCCAAAATGGCTGCTGCCATGCCCGAGTGCATACCTCTTCCTCAGGCAGAGATTCTGAATTTTCCACTATTACAGCAAATTCCAAGATGGCTGCCACCATGCCAGAATGCATACCTTGATTCCATGCTGCCCTGTGCCTGCTACAGCCTGATAGTGCGAAATCTGCATTTGAAGGAGCCAACCCCCTGCGCCGGGAGGTGTAGCCGGCCCCCACCAAAGGCCAACACTCAAGGCCACTGTCTGATCCAGTCTGTGCTGGTGTCATGGTTGGACAGATCCTCTTCCCCAACAGGGAGGCCCCAGGCAGACAATCCGAATTTTCCACATCCACTACTACAGCTACAGCAACTTCCAAGATGGCTGCCGCCATGCCCGAGTGCATACCTGGCTCTCAAGCAGAGAATCTGAATTTTCCACAACCACTACTACAGCTACAGCAACTTCCAAGATGGCTGCCGCCATGCCCAAGTGCATACCTTGCTTCCATGCTGCCCTGTGCCTGCTACAGCCTAATGGGGCGAAATCTGCATTTGAAGGAGCCAAGCCTCTGAGCTGGAAGGTGAAGCCGGCCCCCACCAAAGGCCAACACTCAAGGCCACTGTTGATCCAGTCTCTGCCGGTCTCATGGTGGGACAGGTCCCCTGCCCCAACAGGGAGACCCCCCAGGAGCCCTGCAGCCCCAGGCAGAGAATCTGAATTTTCCTCAAGCACTACTACAGCAACTTCCAAAATGGCTGCACCCATGTCCGAGTGCATACCTGGCTCCTAGGCAGAGAATCCAAATTTTCCACAACCACTACAACAGCTACAGCAACTTCCAAGATGGCTACCACCATACCAGAGTGCATACCTGGCTCTCAGGCTGCCCTGGGCCTGAACACCCTGATAGGGTGAAATCTGCATTTGAAGGAGCCAAGCCTCTGAGATGGAAGGTGAAGCCGGCCCCCACCGAAGGCCAACACTCAAGGCCACTGTCTGATCCAGTCTATGCTGATCTCATGGTTGGACAGGTCCTCTTCCCCAACAGGGAGGCCCCAGGCGGACAATCCGAATTTTCCACATCCACTACTACAGCAACTTCCAAAATGGCTGCTGCCATGCCCGAGTGCATACCTCTTCCTCAGGCAGAGATTCTGAATTTTCCACTATTACAGCAAATTCCAAGATGGCTGCCACCATGCCAGAATGCATACCTTGATTCCATGCTGCCCTGTGCCTGCTACAGCCTAATGGGGCAAAATCTGCATTTGAAGGAGCCAAGCCTCTGAGCTGGAAGGTGAAGCCGGCCCCCACCAAAGGCCAACACTCAAGGCCACTGTCTGATCCAGTCTCTGCCGGTCTCATGGTGGGACAGGCCCCCTTTCCCAACCGGGAGACCTCCTGCAGCGCCAGGCAATCCAAATTTTCCACAACCACTACTACAGCTACACAAACTTCCAAAATAGCTGCCGCCACGCCCAAGTGCATACCTGGCTCCCAGGCTGCCTTGAGACTGCTACAGCCTGCTGGGGCAAAATCTGCATTGGAAGGAGTCAACCCCCTGTGCCGGAAGGTGAAGCCCGCCCCCACCAATGGCCAACACTCAAGGCCACAGTCTGATCAAGTCTCTGCCGGTCTCATGGCGGGGCAGGCCCCCTCCCCCTACAGGGAGACTCCAAGCAGCCCCAGGCAGAGAATCTGAATTTTCTACAACCACTACTACAGCAACTTCCAAAATGGCTAACGCCATGCCCAAGTGCATTCCTGGCTCCCGGGCAGAGAATCCAAATTTTCTACAACCACTACTACAGCTACAGCAACTTCCAAAATGGCTGCCGCCATGCTCGAGTGCATACCTGGCTCCCAGGCAGAGAATCCAAATTTTCCACATCCACTACTACAGCTACAGCAACTTCCAAAATGGCTGCTGCCATGCCCGAGTGCATACCTCTTCCTCAGGCAGAGATTCAGAATTTTCCACTATTACAGCAAATTCCAAGATGGCTGCCGCCATGCCCGAGTGCATACCTGGCTCCCAGGCAGAGAATCCGAATTTTCCACATCCACTACTACAGCTACAGCTACAGCAACTTCCAAAATGGCTGCCTCCATGCCCGAGTGCATACCTGACTCCCAAGCTGCCCTGGGCCTGTGACAGCCTCATGGGACGAAATCCGCATTTGAAGGAGCCAACCCCCTGCGTCGGAAGGTGAAGCCGGCCCCACCAAAGGCCAACACTCAAGGCCACTGTCTGATCCAGTCTATGCCAGTCTCATGGTGGGACAGGTCCCCTGCCCCAACAGGGAGACCCCCCAGGAGCCCTGCAGCCCCAGGCAGAGAATCTGAATTTTCCTCAAGCACTACTACAGCAATTTCCAAAATGGCTGCCGCCATGCCCGAGTGCATACCTGGCTTCCAGGCAGAGAATCTGAATTTTCCACAACCACTACAACAGCTACAGCAACTTCCAAGATGGCTGCCACCATGCCAAAGTGCATACCTGGCTCCCAGGCTGCCCTGGGCCTGAACACCCTGATAGGGTGAAATCTGCATTTGAAGGAGCCAAGCCTCTGAGATGGAAGGTGAAGCCGGCCTCCACCAAAGGCCAACACTCAAGGCCACTGTCTGATCCAGTCTATGCCAGTCTCATGGTGGGACAGGTCCCCTGCCCCAACAGGGAGACCCCCCAGGAGCCCTGCAGCCCCAGGCAGAGAATCTGAATTTTCCTCAAGCACTACTACAGCAACTTCCAAAATGGCTGCAGCCATGTCCGAGTGCATACCTGGCTCCTAGGCAGAGAATCCAAATTTTCCACAACCACTACAACAGCTACAGCAACTTCCAAGATGGCTACCACCATACCAGAGTGCATACCTGGCTCTCAGGCTGCCCTGGGCCTTCTACAGCCTGATAGTGCGAAATCTGCATTTGAAGGAGCCAACCCCCTGCGCCGGGAGGTGTAGCCGGCCCCCACCAAAGGCCAACACTCAAGGCCACTGTCTGATCCAGTCTGTGCTGGTCTCATGGTTGGACAGATCCTCTTCCCCAACAGGGAGGCCCCAGGCAGACAATCCGAATTTTCCACATCCACTACTACAGCTACAGCAACTTCCAAAATGGCTGCTGCCATGCCCGAGTACATACCTCTTCCTCAGGCAGAGATTCTGAATTTTCCACTATTACAGCAAATTCCAAGGTGGCTGCCACCATGCCAGAATGCATACCTTGCTTCCATGCTGCCCTGCTACAGCCTAATGGGGCAAAATCTGCATTTGAAGGAGCCAACCCCCTGCGCCTGGAGGTGAAGCCGGCCCCCACCGAAGGCCAACACTCAAGGCCATTGTCTGATCCAGTCTATGCTGGTCTCATGGTTGGACAGGTCCTCTTCCCCAACAGGGAGGCCCCAGGCAGACAATCCGAATTTTCCACATCCACTACTACAGCAACTTCCAAAATGGCTGCTGCCATGCCCGAGTGCATACCTCTTCCTCAGGCAGAGATTCTGAATTTTCCACTATTACAGCAAATTCCAAGATGGCTGCCACCATGCCAGAATGCATACCTTGATTCCCTGCTGCCCTGTGCCTACTACAGCCTAATGGGGCAAAATCTGCATTTGAAGGAGCCAAGCCTCTGAGCTGGAAGGTGAAGCCGGCCCCCACCAAAGGCCAACACTCAAGGCCACTGTCTGATCCAGTCTCTGCCGGGCTCATGGTGGGACAGGCCCCCTTTCCCATCAGAGAGACCCCCAGCAGCCCCAGGCAGAGAATCCAAATTTTCCACAACCACTACTACATCAACTTCCAAAATGGCTGCCGCCACGCCTGAGTGCATACCTGGCTCTCAGGCAGAGAATCTGAATTTTCCACAACCACTACTACAGCTACAGCAACTTCCAAGATGGCTGCCGCCATGCCCGAGTGCATACCTGGCTTCCAGGCAGAGAATCTGAATTTTCCACAACCACTACAACAGCTACAGCAACTTCCAAGATGGCTGCCACCATGCCAAAGTGCATACCTGGCTCCCAGGCTGCCCTGGGCCTGAACACCCTGATAGGGTGAAATCTGCATTTGAAGGAGCCAAGCCTCTGAGATGGAAGGTGAAGCCGGCCTCCACCAAAGGCCAACACTCAAGGCCACTGTCTGATCCAGTCTATGCCAGTCTCATGGTGGGACAGGTCCCCTGCCCCAACAGGGAGACCCCCCAGGAGCCCTGCAGCCCCAGGCAGAGAATCTGAATTTTCCTCAAGCACTACTACAGCAACTTCCAAAATGGCTGCAGCCATGTCCGAGTGCATACCTGGCTCCTAGGCAGAGAATCCAAATTTTCCACAACCACTACAACAGCTACAGCAACTTCCAAGATGGCTACCACCATACCAGAGTGCATACCTGGCTCTCAGGCTGCCCTGGGCCTTCTACAGCCTGATAGTGCGAAATCTGCATTTGAAGGAGCCAACCCCCTGCGCCGGGAGGTGTAGCCGGCCCCCACCAAAGGCCAACACTCAAGGCCACTGTCTGATCCAGTCTGTGCTGGTCTCATGGTTGGACAGATCCTCTTCCCCAACAGGGAGGCCCCAGGCAGACAATCCGAATTTTCCACATCCACTACTACAGCTACAGCAACTTCCAAAATGGCTGCTGCCATGCCCGAGTACATACCTCTTCCTCAGGCAGAGATTCTGAATTTTCCACTATTACAGCAAATTCCAAGGTGGCTGCCACCATGCCAGAATGCATACCTTGCTTCCATGCTGCCCTGCTACAGCCTAATGGGGCAAAATCTGCATTTGAAGGAGCCAACCCCCTGCGCCTGGAGGTGAAGCCGGCCCCCACCGAAGGCCAACACTCAAGGCCATTGTCTGATCCAGTCTATGCTGGTCTCATGGTTGGACAGGTCCTCTTCCCCAACAGGGAGGCCCCAGGCAGACAATCCGAATTTTCCACATCCACTACTACAGCAACTTCCAAAATGGCTGCTGCCATGCCCGAGTGCATACCTCTTCCTCAGGCAGAGATTCTGAATTTTCCACTATTACAGCAAATTCCAAGATGGCTGCCACCATGCCAGAATGCATACCTTGATTCCCTGCTGCCCTGTGCCTACTACAGCCTAATGGGGCAAAATCTGCATTTGAAGGAGCCAAGCCTCTGAGCTGGAAGGTGAAGCCGGCCCCCACCAAAGGCCAACACTCAAGGCCACTGTCTGATCCAGTCTCTGCCGGGCTCATGGTGGGACAGGCCCCCTTTCCCATCAGAGAGACCCCCAGCAGCCCCAGGCAGAGAATCCAAATTTTCCACAACCACTACTACATCAACTTCCAAAATGGCAGCCGCCACGCCTGAGTGCATACCTGGCTCTCAGGCAGAGAATCTGAATTTTCCACAACCACTACTACAGCTACAGCAACTTCCAAGATGGCTGCCGCCATGCCCGAGTGCATACCTGGCTCTCAAGCAGAGAATCTGAATTTTCCACAACCACTACTACAGCTACAGCAACTTCCAAGATGGCTGCCGCCATGCCCAAGTGCATACCTTGCTTCCATGCTGCCCTGTGCCTGCTACAGCCTAATGGGGCGAAATCTGCATTTGAAGGAGCCAAGCCTCTGAGCTGGAAGGTGAAGCCGGCCCCCACCAAAGGCCAACACTCAAGGCCACTGTTGATCCAGTCTCTGCCGGTCTCATGGTGGGGCAGGACCCCTCCCCCTACAGGGAGACTCCAAGCAGCCCCAGGCAGAGAAACTGAATTTTCTACAACCACTACTACAGCAACTTCCAAAATGGCTAACGCCATGCCCAAGTGCATTCCTGGCTCCCGGGCAGAGAATCCAAATTTTCTACAACCACTACTACAGCTACAGCAACTTCCAAAATGTCTGCCGCCATGCCCGAGTGCATACCTGGCTCCCAGGCAGAGAATCCGAATTTTCCACTTACAGCAAATTCCAAGATGGCTGCCGCCATGCCCGAGTGCATACCTGGCTCCCAGGCAGAGAATCCGAATTTTCCACATCCACTACTACAGCTACAGCAACTTCCAAAATGGCTGCCTCCATGCCCGAGTGCATACCTGACTCCCAGGCTGCCCTGGGCCTGCTACAGCCTGATGGGGCAAAATCTGCATTTGAAGGAGTCAACCCCATGTGCCGGACGGTGAAGCCAGCCCCCACCAATGGCCAACACTCAAGGCCACTGTCTGATCCAGTCTATGCCAGTCTCATGGTGGGACAGGCCCCCTCCCCAACAGGGAGACTCCCAGCAGCCCCAGGCAGAGAATCCGAATTTTCCACAACCACTACAACAGCTACAGCAACTTCCAAGATGGATACCACCATGCCAGAGTGCATACCTGGCTCCCAGGCAGATAATCTTAATTTTCCACAACCACTACAGCAGAAACTTCCAAGATGGCTACCACCATGCGCAAGTGCATGCCTGGCTCCCAGGCTGCCCTGGACCTGCTAGAGCCTGATGGGGCAAAATCTGCATTTGAAGGAGCCAAACCCCTGAGCCGGAAGGTGAAGCCGGCCCCCACCAAAGATCAACACTCAAGGTCACTGTCTGATACAGTCTCTGCCGGTCTCATGGCTGGACAGGTCTCTTTCCCCAACCGGGAGACCCCGAGCAGCCCTGCAGCACTGCAGCGCCAGGCAGAGACTCTGAATTTTCCACAACTACCACTACAGCAACTGCCAAGTTGGCTGCCGCCATGCCCGAGTGCATATCTGGCTCCCAGGCTGCCCTGGGCCTGCGACAGCCTGATAGGGCAAAATCTGCATTTGAAGGAGCCAACCCCCTGCACCTGAAGGTGAAGCCAGCTTCCACCAAAGGCTAACACTCAAGACCACTGTCTGATCCAGTCTATGCTGGTCTCATAGTTGGACAGGTCCTCTTCCCCAACAGGGAGGCCCCAGGCAGATAATCCGAATTTTCCACATCCACTACTACAGCAACTTCCAAAATGGCTGCTGCCATGCCCGAGTGCATACCTCTTCCTCAGGCAGAGATTCTGAATTTTCCACTATTACAGCAAATTCCAAGGTGGCTGCCACCATGCCAGAATGCATACCTTGCTTCCATGCTGCCCTGTGCCTGCTACAGCCTAATGGGGCAAAATCTGCATTTGAAGGAGCCAAACCCCTGCGCCGGGAGGTGAAGCCGGCCCCCACCGAAGGCCAACACTCAAGGCCACTGTCTGATCTAGTCTCTGCCGGTCTCATAATGGCACAGGCCCCCTTCCCAAACAGGGAGACTCCCAGCAGCCCCAAGCAGAGAATCTGAATTTTCCACAACCACTACTACAGCTACATCAACTTCCAAAATGGCTGCCGCCATGCCCGAATGCATACCTGGCTCCGAGGCAGAGAATCCGAATTTTCCACAACCACTACTACAGCAACTTCCAAAATGGCTGCTGCCATGCCTGAGTGAGTACCTGGCTCCCAGGCAGAGAATCTGAATTTTCCACAACCACTACTATAGCTACAGCAACTTCCAAAATAGCTGCCACCATGCCCGAGTGCATAACTGGCTCCCAGGCAGAGAATCCGAATTTTCCACAACCACTACTACAGCTACAGCAACTTCCAAAATGGCTGCCGCCACGCCTGAGTGCATACCTGGCTCTCAAGCAGAGAATCTGAATTTTCCACAACCACTACTACAGCTACAGAAACTTCCAAAATAGCTGCCGCCATGTACAAGTGCATACCTGGCTCACAGGCACAGAATCCGAATTTTCCACAACCACTATTACAGCCACAGCAACTTCCAAAATGGCTGCCGCCATGCCCGAGTGCATACCTGGCTCCCAGGCTGCCCTGAAACTGCTACAGCTTGCTGGGGAAAAAATCTGCATTGGAAGGAGTCAACCCCCTGTGCCGGAAGGTGAAGCCCGCCCCCACCAATGGCCAACACTCAAGGCCACAGTCTGATCAAGTCTCTGCCGGTCTCATGGTGGGGCAGGCCCTCTCCCCCAACAGGGAGACCCCCCAGGAGCCCTGCAGCCCCAGGCAGAGAATCTGAATTTTCCTCAAGCACTACTACAGCAACTTCCAAAATGGCTGCAGCCATGTCCGAGTGCATACCTGGCTCCCAGGCAGAGAATCCGAATTTTCCACAACCACTACAACAGCTATAGCAACTTCCGAGATGGCTACCACCATACCTGAGTGCATAGCTGGCTCTCAGGCTGCCCTGGGCCTGCTACAGCCTGATAGTGCGAAATCTGCATTTGAAGGAGCCAACCCCCTGCGCCGGGAGGTGTAGCCGGCCCCCTCCAAAGGCCAACACTCAAGGCCACTGTCTAATCCAGTCTGTGCTGGTCTCATGGTTGGACAGATCCTCTTCCCCAACAGGGAGGCCCCAGGCAGACAATCCAAATTTTCCACATCCACTACTACAGCTACAGCAACTTCCAAAATGGCTGCCGCCATGCCCGAGTGCATACCTCTTCCTCAGGCAGAGATTCTGAATTTTCCACTATTACAGCAAATTCCAAGGTGGCTGCCACCATGCCTGAATGCATACCTTGCTTCCATGCTGCCCTGTGCCTGCTACAGCCTAATGGGGCAAAATCTGCATTTGAAGGAGCGAAACCCCTGCGCCGGGAGGTGAAGCCGGCCCCCACCAAAGGCCAACACTCAAGGCCACTGTCTGATCCAGTCTATGCTGGTCTCATGGTTGGACAGGTCCTCTTCCCCAACAGGGAGGCCCCAGGCAGACAATCCGAATTTTCCACATCACTACTACAGCAACTTCCAAAATGGCTGCTGCCATGCCCGAGTGCATACCTCTTCCTCAGGCAGAGATTCTGAATTTTCCACTATTACAGCAAATTCCAAGATGGCTGCCACCATGACAGAATGCATACCTTGATTCCATGCTGCCCTGTGCCTGCTACAGCCTAATGGGGCAAAATCTGCATTTGAAGGAGCCAAGCATCTGAGCTGGAAGGTGAAGCCGGCCCCCACCAAAGGCCAACACTCAAGGCCACTGTCTGAACCAGTCTCTGCCGGGCTCATGGTGGGACAGGCCCCCTTTCCCAACAGAGAGACCCCCAGCAGCCCCAGGCAGAGAATCCAAATTTTCCACAACCACTACTACATCAACTTCCAAAATGGCTGCCGCCACGCCTGAGTGCATACCTGGCTCTCAGGCAGAGAATCTGAATTTTCCACAACCACTACTACAGCTACAGCAACTTCCAAGATGGCTGCCGCCATGCCCGAGTGCATACCTGGCTCTCAAGCAGAGAATCTGAATTTTCCACAACCACTACTACAGCTACAGAAACTTCCAAAATAGCTGCCGCCATGCCCAAGTGCATACCTGGCTCCCAGGCTGCCTTGAGACTGCTACAGCCTGCTGGGGCAAAATCTGCATTGGAAGGAGTCAACCCCCTGTGCCGGAAGGTGAAGCCCGCCCCCACCAATGGCCAACACTCAAGGCCACAGTCTGATCAAGTCTCTGCCGGTCTCATGGTGGGGCAGGCCCCCTCCCCCTACAGGGAGACTCCAAGCAGCCCCAGGCAGAGAATCTGAATTTTCTACAAGCACTACTACAGCAACTTCCAAAATGGCTAACGCCATGCCCAAGTGCATTCCTGGCTCCCGGGCAGAGAATCCAAATTTTCTACAACCACTACTACAGCTACAGCAACTTCCAAAATGGCTGTCGCCATGCTCGAGTGCATACCTGGCTCCCAGGCAGAGAATCCAAATTTTCCACATCCACTACTACAGCTACAGCAACTTCCAAAATGGCTGCTGCCATGCCCGAGTGCATACCTCTTCCTCAGGCAGAGATTCTGAATTTTCCACTATTACAGCAAATTCCAAGATGGCTGCCACCATGCCAGAATGCATACCTTGATTCCATGCTGCCCTGTGCCTGCTACAGCCTAATGGGGCGAAATCTGCATTTGAAGGAGCCAACCCCCTGCGCCGGGAGGTGTAGCCGGCCCCCACCAAAGGCCAACACTCAAGGCCACTGTCTGATCCAGTCTGTGCTGGTGTCATGGTTGGACAGATCCTCTTCCCCAACAGGGAGGCCCCAGGCAGACAATCCGAATTTTCCACATCCACTACTACAGCTACAGCAACTTCCAAGATGGCTGCCGCCATGCCCGAGTGCATACCTGGCTCTCAAGCAGAGAATCTGAATTTTCCACAACCACTACTACAGCTACAGCAACTTCCAAGATGGCTGCCGCCATGCCCAAGTGCATACCTTGCTTCCATGCTGCCCTGTGCCTGCTACAGCCTAATGGGGCGAAATCTGCATTTGAAGGAGCCAAGCCTCTGAGCTGGAAGGTGAAGCCGGCCCCCACCAAAGGCCAACACTCAAGGCCACTGTTGATCCAGTCTCTGCCGGTCTCATGGTGGGACAGGCCCCCTTTCCCAACCGGGAGACCTCCTGCAGCGCCAGGCAATCCAAATTTTCCACAACCACTACTACAGCTACACAAACTTCCAAAATAGCTGCCGCCATGCCCAAGTGCATACCTGGCTCCCAGGCTGCCTTGAGACTGCTACAGCCTGCTGGGGCAAAATCTGCATTGGAAGGAGTCAACCCCCTGTGCCGGAAGGTGAAGCCCGCCCCCACCAATGGCCAACACTCAAGGCCACAGTCTGATCAAGTCTCTGCCGGTCTCATGGCGGGGCAGGCCCCCTCCCCCTACAAGGAGACTCCAAGCAGCCCCAGGCAGAGAATCTGAATTTTCTACAACCACTACTACAGCAACTTCCAAAATGGCTAACGCCATGCCCAAGTGCATTCCTTCCTGGCTCCCGGGCAGAGAATCCAAATTTTCTACTACTACAGCTACAGCAACTTCCAAAATGGCTGCCGCCATGCTCGAGTGCATACCTGGCTCCCAGGCAGAGAATCCGAATTTTCCACATCCGCTACTACAGCTACAGCAACTTCCAAAATGGCTGCTGCCATGCCCGAGTGCATACCTCTTCCTCAGGCAGAGATTCAGAATTTTCCACTATTACAGCAAATTCCAAGATGGCTGCCGCCATGCCCGAGTGCATACCTGGCTCCCAGGCAGAGAATCCGAATTTTCCACATCCACTACTACAGCTACAGCTACAGCAACTTCCAAAATGGCTGCCTCCATGCCCGAGTGCATACCTGACTCCCAAGCTGCCCTGGGCCTGTGGCAGCCTCATGGGACGAAATCTGCATTTGAAGGAGCCAACCCCCTGCGTCGGAAGGTGAAGCCGGCCCCACCAAAGGCCAACACTCAAGGCCACTGTCTGATCCAGTCTCTGCCGGTCTCATGTTGGGACAGGTCCCCTTCCCCAACTGGGAGACCCCCTGCAGCGCCAGCCAATACATATTTTCCACAACCACTACTACAGCTACAGTAACTTCCAAGATGGCTGCCGCCATGCCCGAGTGCATACCTGGCTTCCAGGCAGAGAATCTGAATTTTCCACAACCACTACAACAGCTACAGCAACTTCCAAGATGGCTGCCACCATGCCAAAGTGCATACCTGGCTCCCAGGCTGCCCTGGGCCTGAACACCCTGATAGGGTGAAATCTGCATTTGAAGGAGCCAAGCCTCTGAGATGGAAGGTGAAGGCGGCCTCCACCAAAGGCCAACACTCAAGGCCACTGTCTGATCCAGTCTATGCCAGTCTCATGGTGGGACAGGTCCCCTGCCCCAACAGGGAGACCCCCCAGGAGCCCTGCAGCCCCAGGCAGAGAATCTGAATTTTCCTCAAGCACTACTACAGCAACTTCCAAAATGGCTGCCGCCATGCCCGAGTGCATACCTGGCTTCCAGGCAGAGAATCTGAATTTTCCACAACCACTACAACAGCTACAGCAACTTCCAAGATGGCTGCCACCATGCCAAAGTGCATACCTGGCTCCCAGGCTGCCCTGGGCCTGAACACCCTGATGGGGTGAAATCTGCATTTGAAGGAGCCAAGCCTCTGAGATGGAAGGTGAAGCCGGCCTCCACCAAAGGCCAACACTCAAGGCCACTGTCTGATCCAGTCTATGCCAGTCTCATGGTGGGACAGGTCCCCTGCCCCAACAGGGAGACCCCCCAGGAGCCCTGCAGCCCCAGGCAGAGAATCTGAATTTTCCTCAAGCACTACTACAGCAACTTCCAAAATGGCTGCCGCCATGCCCGAGTGCATACCTGGCTTCCAGGCAGAGAATCTGAATTTTCCACAACCACTACAACAGCTACAGCAACTTCCAAGATGGCTGCCACCATGCCAAAGTGCATACCTGGCTCCCAGGCTGCCCTGGGCCTGAACACCCTGATGGGGTGAAATCTGCATTTGAAGGAGCCAAGCCTCTGAGATGGAAGGTGAAGCCGGCCTCCACCAAAGGCCAACACTCAAGGCCACTGTCTGATCCAGTCTATGCCAGTCTCATGGTGGGACAGGTCCCCTGCCCCAACAGGGAGACCCCCCAGGAGCCCTGCAGCCCCAGGCAGAGAATCTGAATTTTCCTCAAGCACTACTACAGCAACTTCCAAAATGGCTGCACCCATGTCCGAGTGCATACCTGTCTCTTAGGCAGAGAATCCAAATTTTCCACAACCACTACAACAGCTACAGCAACTTCCAAGATGGGCTACCACCATACCAGAGTGCATACCTGGCTCTCAGGCTGCCCTGGGCCTGAACACCCTGATAGGGTGAAATCTGCATTTGAAGGAGCCAAGCCTCTGAGATGGAAGGTGAAGCCGGCCCCCACCGAAGGCCAACACTCAAGGCCACTGACTGATCCAGTCTATGCTGGTCTCATGGTTGGACAGGTCCTCTTCCCCAACAGGGAGGCCCCAGGCAGACAATCCGAATTTTCCACATCCACTACTACAGCAACTTCCAAAATGGCTGCTGCCATGCCCGAGTGCATACCTCTTCCTCAGGCAGAGATTCTGAATTTTCCACTATTACAGCAAATTCCAAGATGGCTGCCACCATGCCAGAATGCATACCTTGATTCCATGCTGCCCTGTGCCTGCTACAGCCTAATGGGGCAAAATCTGCATTTGAAGGAGCCAAGCCTCTGAGCTGGAAGGTGAAGCCGGCCCCCACCAAAGGCCAACACTCAAGGCCACTGTCTGATCCAGTCTCTGCCGGGCTCATGGTGGGACAGGCCCCCTTTCCCAACAGAGAGACCCCCAGCAGCCCCTGGCAGAGAATCCACATTTTCCACAACCACTACTAACCACTACTACATCAACTTCCAAAATGGCTGCCGCCACGCCTGAGTGCATACCTGGCTCTCAGGCAGAGAATCTGAATTTTCCACAACCACTACTACATCAACTTCCAAAATGGCTGCCGCCACGCCTCAGTGCATACCTGGCTCTCAGGCAGAGAATCTGAATTTTCCACAACCACTACTACAGCTACAGCAACTTCCAAGATGGCTGCCGCCATGCCCGAGTGCATACCTGGCTCTCAAGCAGAGAATCTGAATTTTCCACAACCACTACTACAGCTACAGCAACTTCCAAGATGGCTGCCGCCATGCCCAAGTGCATACCTTGCTTCCATGCTGCCCTGTGCCTGCTACAGCCTAATGGGGCGAAATCTGCATTTGAAGGAGCCAAGCCTCTGAGCTGGAAGGTGAAGCCGGCCCCCACCAAAGGCCAACACTCAAGGCCACTGTTGATCCAGTCTCTGCCGGTCTCATGGTGGGACAGGCCCCCTTTCCCAACCGGGAGACCTCCTGCAGCGCCAGGCAATCCAAATTTTCCACAACCACTACTACAGCTACAGAAACTTCCAAAATAGCTGCCGCCATGCCCAAGTGCATACCTGGCTCCCAGGCTGCCTTGAGACTGCTACAGCCTGCTGTGGCAAAATCTGCATTGGAAGGAGTCAACCCCCTGTGCCGGAAGGTGAAGCCCGCCCCCACCAATGGCCAACACTCAAGGCCACAGTCTGATCAAGTCTCTGCCGGTCTCATGGTGGGGCAGGCTCCCTCCCCCTACAGGGAGACTCCAAGCAGCCCAGGCAGATAATCTGAATTTTCTACAACCACTACTACAGCAACTTCCAAAATGGCTAACGCCATACCCAAGTGCATTCCTGGCTCCCGGGCAGAGAATCCAAATTTTCTACAACCACTACTACAGCTACAGCAACTTCCAAAATGGCTGCCGCCATGCTCGAGTGCATACCTGGCTCCCAGGCAGAGAATCCGAATTTTCCACATCCACTACTACAGCTACAGCAACTTCCAAAATGGCTGCTGCCATGCCCGAGTGCATACCTCTTCCTCAGGCAGCGATTCAGAATTTTCCACTATTACAGCAAATTCCAAGATGGCTGCCGCCATGCCCGAGTGCATACCTGGCTCCCAGGCAGAGAATCCGAATTTTCCACATCCACTACTACAGCTACAGCAACTTCCAAAATGGCTGCCTCCATGCCCGAGTGCATACCTGACTCCCAAGCTGCCCTGGGCCTGTGACAGCCTCATGGGACGAAATCCGCATTTGAAGGAGCCAACCCCCTGCGTCGGAAGGTGAAGCCGGCCCCACCAAAGGCCAACACTCAAGGCCACTGTCTGATCCAGTCTCTGCCGGTCTCATGTTGGGACAGGTCCCCTTCCCCAACTGGGAGACCCCCTGCAGCGCCAGCCAATACAAATTTTCCACAACCACTACTACAGCTACAGCAACTTCCAAGATGGCTGCCGCCATGCCCGAGTGCATACCTGGCTTCCAGGCAGAGAATCTGAATTTTCCACAACCACTACAACAGCTACAGCAACTTCCAAGATGGCTGCCACCATGCCAAAGTGCATACCTGGCTCCCAGGCTGCCCTGGGCCTGAACACCCTGATAGGGTGAAATCTGCATTTGAAGGAGCCAAGCCTCTGAGATGGAAGGTGAAGCCGGCCTCCACCAAAGGCCAACACTCAAGGCCACTGTCTGATCCAGTCTATGCCAGTCTCATGGTGGGACAGGTCCCCTGCCCCAACAGGGAGACCCCCCAGGAGCCCTGCAGCCCCAGGCAGAGAATCTGAATTTTCCTCAAGCACTACTACAGCAACTTCCAAAATGGCTGCCGCCATGCCCGAGTGCATACCTGGCTTCCAGGCAGAGAATCTGAATTTTCCACAACCACTACAACAGCTACAGCAACTTCCAAGATGGCTGCCACCATGCCAAAGTGCATACCTGGCTCCCAGGCTGCCCTGGGCCTGAACACCCTGATAGGGTGAAATCTGCATTTGAAGGAGCCAAGCCTCTGAGATGGAAGGTGAAGCCGGCCTCCACCAAAGGCCAACACTCAAGGCCACTGTCTGATCCAGTCTATGCCAGTCTCATGGTGGGACAGGTCCCCTGCCCCAACAGGGAGACCCCCCAGGAGCCCTGCAGCCCCAGGCAGAGAATCTGAATTTTCCTCAAGCACTACTACAGCAACTTCCAAAATGGCTGCAGCCATGTCCGAGTGCATACCTGGCTCCTAGGCAGAGAATCCAAATTTTCCACAACCACTACAACAGCTACAGCAACTTCCAAGATGGCTACCACCATACCAGAGTGCATACCTGGCTCTCAGGCTGCCCTGGGCCTTCTACAGCCTGATAGTGCGAAATCTGCATTTGAAGGAGCCAACCCCCTGCGCCGGGAGGTGTAGCCGGCCCCCACCAAAGGCCAACACTCAAGGCCACTGTCTGATCCAGTCTGTGCTGGTCTCATGGTTGGACAGATCCTCTTCCCCAACAGGGAGGCCCCAGGCAGACAATCCGAATTTTCCACATCCACTACTACAGCTACAGCAACTTCCAAAATGGCTGCTGCCATGCCCGAGTGCATACCTCTTCCTCAGGCAGAGATTCTGAATTTTCCGCTATTACAGCAAATTCCAAGGTGGCTGCCACCATGCCAGAATGCATACCTTGCTTCCATGCTGCCCTGCTACAGCCTAATGGGGCAAAATCTGCATTTGAAGGAGCCAACCCCCTGCGCCGGGAGGTGAAGCCGGCCCCCACCGAAGGCCAACACTCAAGGCCATTGTCTGATCCAGTCTATGCTGGTCTCATGGTTGGACAGGTCCTCTTCCCCAACAGGGAGGCCCCAGGCAGACAATCCGAATTTTCCACATCCACTACTACAGCAACTTCCAAAATGGCTGCTGCCATGCCCGAGTGCATACCTCTTCCTCAGGCAGAGATTCTGAATTTTCCACTATTACAGCAAATTCCAAGATGGCTGCCACCATGCCAGAATGCATACCTTGATTCCATGCTGCCCTGTGCCTACTACAGCCTAATGGGGCAAAATCTGCATTTGAAGGAGCCAAGCCTCTGAGCTGGAAGGTGAAGCCGGCCCCCACCAAAGGCCAACACTCAAGGCCACTGTCTGATCCAGTCTCTGCCGGGCTCATGGTGGGACAGGCCCCCTTTCCCATCAGAGAGACCCCCAGCAGCCCCAGGCAGAGAATCCAAATTTTCCACAACCACTACTACATCAACTTCCAAAATGGCTGCCGCCACGCCTGAGTGCATACCTGGCTCTCAGGCAGAGAATCTGAATTTTCCACAACCACTACTACAGCTACAGCAACTTCCAAGATGGCTGCCGCCATGCCCGAGTGCATACCTGGCTCTCAAGCAGAGAATCTGAATTTTCCACAACCACTACTACAGCTACAGCAACTTCCAAGATGGCTGCCGCCATGCCCAAGTGCATACCTTGCTTCCATGCTGCCCTGTGCCTGCTACAGCCTAATGGGGCGAAATCTGCATTTGAAGGAGCCAAGCCTCTGAGCTGGAAGGTGAAGCCGGCCCCCACCAAAGGCCAACACTCAAGGCCACTGTTGATCCAGTCTCTGCCGGTCTCATGGTGGGACAGGCCCCCTTTCCCAACCGGGAGACCTCCTGCAGCGCCAGGCAATCCAAATTTTCCACAACCACTACTACAGCTACAGAAACTTCCAAAATAGCTGCCGCCATGTCCAAGTGCATACCTGGCTCACAGGCAGAGAATCCGAATTTTCCACAACCACTATTACAGCCACAGCAACTTCCAAAATGGCTGCCGCCATGCCCGAGTGCATACCTGGCTCCCAGGCTGCCTTGAGACTGCTACAGCCTGCTGGGGCAAAATCTGCATTGGAAGGAGTCAACCCCCTGTGCCGGAAGGTGAAGCCCGCCCCCACCAATGGCCAACACTCAAGGCCACAGTCTGATCAAGTCTCTGCCGGTCTCATGGTGGGGCAGGACCCCTCCCCCTACAGGGAGACTCCAAGCAGCCCCAGGCAGAGAATCTGAATTTTCTACAACCACTACTACAGCAACTTCCAAAATGGCTAACGCCATGCCCAAGTGCATTCCTGGCTCCCGGGCAGAGAATCCAAATTTTCTACAACCACTACTACAGCTACAGCAACTTCCAAAATGTCTGCCGCCATGCCCGAGTGCATACCTGGCTCCCAGGCAGAGAATCCGAATTTTCCACTTACAGCAAATTCCAAGATGGCTGCCGCCATGCCCGAGTGCATACCTGGCTCCCAGGCAGAGAATCCGAATTTTCCACATCCACTACTACAGCTACAGCAACTTCCAAAATGGCTGCCTCCATGCCCGAGTGCATACCTGACTCCCAGGCTGCCCTGGGCCTGCTACAGCCTGATGGGGCAAAATCTGCATTTGAAGGAGTCAACCCCATGTGCCGGACGGTGAAGCCAGCCCCCACCAATGGCCAACACTCAAGGCCACTGTCTGATCCAGTCTATGCCAGTCTCATGGTGGGACAGGCCCCCTCCCCAACAGGGAGACTCCCAGCAGCCCCAGGCAGAGAATCCGAATTTTCCACAACCACTACAACAGCTACAGCAACTTCCAAGATGGATACCACCATGCCAGAGTGCATACCTGGCTCCCAGGCAGATAATCTTAATTTTCCACAACCACTACAGCAGAAACTTCCAAGATGGCTACCACCATGCGCAAGTGCATGCCTGGCTCCCAGGCTGCCCTGGACCTGCTAGAGCCTGATAGGGCAAAATCTGCATTTGAAGGAGCCAAACCCCTGAGCCGGAAGGTGAAGCCGGCCCCCACCAAAGACCAACACTCAAGGTCACTGTCTGATACAGTCTCTGCCGGTCTCATGGCTGGACAGGTCTCTTTCCCCAACCGGGAGACCCCGAGCAGCCCTGCAGCACTGCAGCGCCAGGCAGAGACTCCGAATTTTCCACAACTACCACTACAGCAACTGCCAAGTTGGCTGCCGCCATGCCCGAGTGCATATCTGGCTCCCAGGCTGCCCTGGGCCTGCGACAGCCTGATAGGGCAAAATCTGCATTTGAAGGAGCCAACCCCCTGCACCTGAAGGTGAAGCCGGCTTCCACCAAAGGCTAACACTCAAGACCACTGTCTGATCCAGTCTATGCTGGTCTCATAGTTGGACAGGTCCTCTTCCCCAACAGGGAGGCCCCAGGCAGATAATCCGAATTTTCCACATCCACTACTACAGCAACTTCCAAAATGGCTGCTGCCATGCCCGAGTGCATACCTCTTCCTCAGGCAGAGATTCTGAATTTTCCACTATTACAGCAAATTCCAAGGTGGCTGCCACCATGCCAGAATGCATACCTTGCTTCCATGCTGCCCTGTGCCTGCTACAGCCTAATGGGGCAAAATCTGCATTTGAAGGAGCCAACCCCCTGCGCTGGGAGGTGAAGCCGGCCCCCACCGAAGGCCAACACTCAAGGCCACTGTCTGATCTAGTCTCTGCCGGTCTCATAATGGCACAGGCCCCCTTCCCAAACAGGGAGACTCCCAGCAGCCCCAAGCAGAGAATCTGAATTTTCCACAAGCACTACTACAGCTACATCAACTTCCAAAATGGCTGCCGCCATGCCCGAATGCATACCTGGCTCCGAGGCAGAGAATCCGAATTTTCCACAACCACTACTATAGCTACAGCAACTTCCAAAATAGCTGCCACCATGCCCGAGTGCATAACTGGCTCCCAGGCAGAGAATCCGAATTTTCCACAACCACTACTACAGCTACAGCAACTTCCAAAATGGCTGCCGCCACGCCTGAGTGCATACCTGGCTCTCAAGCAGAGAATCTGAATTTTCCACAACCACTACTACAGCTACAGAAACTTCCAAAATAGCTGCCGCCATGTCCAAGTGCATACCTGGCTCACAGGCACAGAATCCGAATTTTCCACAACCACTATTACAGCCACAGCAACTTCCAAAATGGCTGCCGCCAAGCCCGAGTGCATACCTGGCTCCCAGGCTGCCCTGAGACTGCTACAGCTTGCTGGGGAAAAAATCTGCATTGGAAGGAGTCAACCCCCTGTGCCGGAAGGTGAAGCCTGCCCCCACCAATGGCCAACACTCAAGGCCACAGTCTGATCAAGTCTCTGCCGGTCTCATGGTGGGGCAGGCCCTCTCCCCCAACAGGGAGACCCCCCAGGAGCCCTGCAGCCCAAGGCAGAGAATCTGAATTTTCCTCAAGCACTACTACAGCAACTTCCAAAATGGCTGCAGCCATGTCCGAGTGCATACCTGGCTCCCAGGCAGAGAATCCGAATTTTCCACAACCACTACAACAGCTATAGCAACTTCCAAGATGGCTACCACCATACCTGAGTGCATAGCTGGCTCTCAGGCTGCCCTGGGCCTGCTACAGCCTGATAGTGCGAAATTTGCATTTGAAGGAGCCAACCCCCTGCGCCGGGAGGTGTAGCCGGCCCCCACTAAAGGCCAACACTCAAGGCCACTGTCTAATCCAGTCTGTGCTGGTCTCATGGTTGGACAGATCCTCTTCCCCAACAGGGAGGCCCCAGGCAGACAATCCAAATTTTCCACATCCACTACTACAGCTACAGCAACTTCCAAAATGGCTGCCGCCATGCCCGAGTGCATACCTCTTCCTCAGGCAGAGATTCTGAATTTTCCACTATTACAGCAAATTCCAAGGTGGCTGCCACCATGCCAGAATGCATACCTTGCTTCCATGCTGCCCTGTGCCTGCTACAGCCTAATGGGGCAAAATCTGCATTTGAAGGAGCGAAACCCCTGCGCCGGGAGGTGAAGCCGGCCCCCACCAAAGGCCAACACTCAAGGCCACTGTCTGATCCAGTCTATGCTGGTCTCATGGTTGGACAGGTCCTCTTCCCCAACAGGGAGGCCCCAGGCAGACAATCCGAATTTTCCACATCCACTACTACAGCAACTTCCAAAATGGCTGCTGCCATGCCCGAGTGCATACCTCTTCCTCAGGCAGAGATACTGAATTTTCCACTATTACAGCAAATTCCAAGATGGCTGCCACCATGACAGAATGCATACCTTGATTCCATGCTGCCCTGTGCCTGCTACAGCCTAATGGGGCAAAATCTGCATTTGAAGGAGCCAAGCATCTGAGCTGGAAGGTGAAGCCGGCCCCCACCAAAGGCCAACACTCAAGGCCACTGTCTGATCCAGTCTCTGCCGGGCTCATGGTGGGACAGGCCCCCTTTCCCAACAGAGAGACCCCCAGCAGCCCCAGGCAGAGAATCCAAATTTTCCACAACCACTACTAACCACTACTACATCAACTTCCAAAATGGCTGCCGCCACGCCTGAGTGCATACCTGGCTCTCAGGCAGAGAATCTGAATTTTCCACAACCACTACTACAGCTACAGCAACTTCCAAGATGGCTGTCGCCATGCCCGAGTGCATACCTGGCTCTCAAGCAGAGAATCTGAATTTTCCACAACCACTACTACAGCTACAGAAACTTCCAAAATAGCTGCCGCCATGCCCAAGTGCATACCTGGCTCCCAGGCTGCCTTGAGACTGCTACAGCCTGCTGGGGCAAAATCTGCATTGGAAGGAGTCAACCCCCTGTGCCGGAAGGTGAAACCCGCCCCCACCAATGGCCAACACTCAAGGCCACAGTCTGATCAAGTCTCTGCCGGTCTCATGGTGGGGCAGGCCCCCTCCCCCTACAGGGAGACTCCAAGCAGCCCCAGGCAGAGAATCTGAATTTTCTACAACCACTACTACAGCAACTTCCAAAATGGCTAACGCCATGCCCAAGTGCATTCCTGGCTCCGAGGCAGAGAATCCAAATTTTCTACAACCACTACTACAGCTACAGCAACTTCCAAAATGGCTGCCGCCATGCTCGAGTGCATACCTGGCTCCCAGGCAGAGAATCCGAATTTTCCACATCCACTACTTACAGCTACAGCAACTTCCAAAATGGCTGCTGCCATGCCCGAGTGCATACCTTTTCCTCAGGCAGAGATTCTGAATTTTCCACTATTACAGCAAATTCCAAGATGGCTGCCACCATGCCAGAATGCATACCTTGATTCCATGCTGCCCTGTGCCTGCTACAGCCTGATAGTGCGAAATCTGCATTTGAAGGAGCCAACCCCCTGCGCCGGGAGGTATTGCCGGCCCCCACCAAAGGCCAACACTCAAGGCCACTGTCTGATCCAGTCTGTGCTGGTGTCATGGTTGGACAGATCCTCTTCCCCAACAGGGAGGCCCCAGGCAGACAATCCGAATTTTCCACATCCACTACTACAGCTACAGCAACTTCCAAGATGGCTGCCGCCATGCCCGAGTGCATACCTGGCTCTCAAGCAGAGAATCTGAATTTTCCACAACCACTACTACAGCTACAGCAACTTCCAAGATGGCTGCCGCCATGCCAAAGTGCATACCTTGCTTCCATGCTGCCCTGTGCCTGCTACAGCCTAATGGGGCGAAATCTGCATTTGAAGGAGCCAAGCCTCTGTGCTGGAAGGTGAAGCCGGCCCCCACCAAAGGCCAACACTCAAGGCCACTGTTGATCCAGTCTCTGCCGGTCTCATGGTGGGACAGGCCCCCTTTCCCAACCGGGAGACCTCCTGCAGCGCCAGGCAATCCGAATTTTCCACAACCACTATTACAGCCACAGCAACTTCCAAAATGGCTGCTGCCATGCCCGAGTGCATACCTCTTCCTCAGGCAGAGATTCAGAATTTTCCACTATTACAGCAAATTCCAAGATGGCTGCCGCCATGCCCGAGTGCATACCTGGCTCCCAGGCAGAGAATCCGAATTTTCCACATCCACTACTAGAGCTACAGCAACTTCCAAAATGGCTGCCTCCATGCCCGAGTGCATACCTGACTCCCAAGCTGCCCTGGGCCTGTGACAGCCTCATGGGACGAAATCTGCATTTGAAGGAGCCAACCCCCTGCGTCGGAAGGTGAAGCCGGCCCCACCAAAGGCCAACACTCAAGACCACTGTCTGATCCAGTCTATGCTGGTCTCATGGTTGGACAGGTCCTCTTCCCCAACAGGGAGGCCCCAGGCGGACAATCCGAATTTTCCACATCCACTACTACAGCAACTTCCAAAATGGCTGCTGCCATGCCCGAGTGCATACCTCTTCCTCAGGCAGAGATTCTGAATTTTCCACTATTACAGCAAATTCCAAGATGGCTGCCACCATGCCAGAATGCATACCTTGATTCCATGCTGCCCTGTGCCTGCTACAGCCTAATGGGGCAAAATCTGCATTTGAAGGAGCCAAGCCTCTGAGCTGGAAGGTGAAGCCGGCCCCCACCAAAGGACAACACTCAAGGCCACTGTTGATCCAGTCTCTGCCGGTCTCATGGTGGGACAGGCCCCCTTTCCCAACAGAGAGACCCACAGCAGCCCCAGGCAGAGAATCCAAATTTTCCACAACCACTACTAACCACTACTACATCAACTTCCAAAATGGCTGCCGCCACGCCTGAGTGCATACCTGGCTCTCAGGCAGAGAATCTCAATTTTCCACAACCACTACTACAGCTACAGCAACTTCCAAGATGGCTGCTGCCATGCCCGAGTGCATACCTGGCTCTCGAGCAGAGAATCTGAATTTTCCACAACCACTACTACAGCTACAGCAACTTCCAAGATGGCTGCCGCCATGCCCAAGTGCATACCTTGCTTCCATGCTGCCCTGTGCCTGCTACAGCCTAATGGGGCGAAATCTGCATTTGAAGGAGCCAAGGCTCTGAGCTGGAAGGTGAAGCCGGCCCCCACCAAAGGCCAACACTCAAGGCCACTGTTGATCCAGTCTCTGCCGGTCTCATGGTGGGACAGGCCCCCTTTCCCAACCGGGAGACCTCCTGCAGCGCCAGGCAATCCAAATTTTCCACAACCACTACTACAGCTACAGAAACTTCCAAAATAGCTGCCGCCATGCCCAAGTGCAGACCTGGCTCCCAGGCTGCCTTGAGACTACTACAGTGTCAGAAAACGGCCCCGGGTTCGCAACATCCCTCCAGTTACCTTGTCCGCTCGCAGGCAGCAGCGGGTGCTTTTACCGGACGAAAGACGGGGGGGCGGTCGTTTCTCATCCACAAACTGCCTTTCGCAGACGCATTCGTCGGAAACCGTGTTTCCGACGCTTTGCGTGGAAGTTACCATGGAGATTACGGCAGTGGGCGCGTAGTTTCCCACGTGATTCTTTACGCACTGGGTCACGTGATCGACTTACTGCCGGTAGTCCGGTATTTAACTCTCCCACGCCCTCCAGTCGCTGCTTCTGATCGTGTTTGACAGCAGCTCTTGTTTATGCTTGGATTTTCTGGTACCTTTTGACCTCGGATTACGTTTTTTGGATTTCTCGCCCGGATTGCCCCTTCATATAGTTTCTAGGAATTTTGACCTTGGATCGTTCTAGGATATTCTTGCTCAGTGATTCTGTGTTGGTAGATTTTGGACCTTGGAGGCTGGTGACCGCTTTCTCTCTGATTCTTTCTTCTGGTTCTCCTCTCCCTGGGACTTGTACTAGCTTGCTTATTAATTTCTCTCCTATCTTGTACCACTGTCCTTTCATTTCCGTATTGTCTTTAGGCGTCCTCGTGCCGGCGGGCACAGGTTAGGCGCTGGACTAGAGACTTCCTAGCACTCTAGGCGTCCTCGTGCCGGCGGGAATAGGTAGAGGTGCTGGACTAGAGACTGCCTTGGCACCATAGGCATCCTCGTGCCGTCGGGACAGGTGATTGGTGATTTGGACACAAACCTCGAACTGGAGTGGATTCCGGAGAGACGACAAGGACAAGTCCTCGCCTGGGATATCGCACATCCTGAGAACACTGGTAAGAAACCTCCACTTCTCTTGCCATTTCTCTTTTCTCTGTACCTCTTGTTACCTTTTTGCTAAATACCTTTTTTCTTGTGGTCTCCAGAACTCATCAGTCTTGAGGAGCAATTTGTATGGAACTTCTTGCTTAATGCCATGTTTATCTGCAGGTTAGTCTTTTGATTATTGTACATTATTATTAGAGAGTTCAATATTAGCTGGTAATTAGTTGTACTTCTCTACAGTGACTTGGAGTAACCTGGATGTCCTCTAAATCGTGAAGCAGCTGCGGTTCCAACGAATTCACAACATCTTTCGATCAATTAGTTTCTCAGTCTGTCCTCTTGTACCCCTGAGAATCACATTGATAGGAAGAATAAATTACTCCACGTGTCAACAAGGAGCAGTTCGCCTTAGGGATCTGACAGAATCAGAAGCCTTCCTTATGGATACAACTAGTGACCCGTTGGCCGCCTTATTGCAATTAGTGGCCGACCTACGTGCTGATATGACAGCTGCCCATGCTGACACCCACCGACGCATTGATGAAATGCAGGCTGGGATCAGGGAAGTGGCCGTAGGTTCACCGTCTTTGGCTTCCGTGGGGACTGCAGGTCAGGCAGGGTCTTCAGCTAGACCAGGTTCTGCGCCTGTTTATATGGCCGCCCAGTTTCTGCTTGCTCCTCCCGAAAGATTTACCGGAGATCCTAAAACCTTTCGGACCTTCATTAATCAATGTAGGTTACATTTTTTGTGCCGGCCTACCTCGTTTCCTGATGCAACTACTAAGGCAGCCTTTGTTTTATCGAATCTCGGAGGTATGGCCGCAGTTTGGGCGAACCCATTATTGGAACAGGGCAGCCCGTTATTGTTTGATTGTGATGCTTTAATTAATGCTATGACTCGGGTATTCGATACGCGGTATAAGACTCAGGCCACCGATTTGGATTTATTGAATCTCCGCCAGGGAGACGCTCCTTTATTAACTTACCTAGCTAAATTTAATCAGTTGTCTGCTGAAACCGGGTGGCCAGAAGAAAAGAAGGCAGCCTTGTTCTATAAGGGGTTATCAGACTCATTGAAGGACACTATAGCCACGGTTCCGGTGGTTCCTACATCTTTCCCTGACTTCCTAGATTTAGTACTCCAGATTGACGCCCGACGGGCCGAAAGAAAAGGGGAAAAGAGAGTAACCCTGTCTAACCCTGCGGGTCTTCCAGTTCCCGTAACTGGCGCTGAAGAACCCATGCAAATCGGTGCAGTTAGAGGCCCGTTAACAGTGGAAGAAAGAGAAAACCGGAGACAAAATAATCTGTGCTTTTACTGCGGTTCTGCTAACCATTTACTTCGTGCATGCCCTAAGAAGCCCCGCAAGTCGGGAAACGCCAAAGCCCGGCAGTAGAAGGAACCCCTACTCTGAGCTGTTCTATGCAGGGTTCCTGTATATCTATGCCCTTTTATGTTAACATTACTCTGAGCTATCAACAGGCCGTGCCATGGAGTTCTGAAGCTGTCTTAGACTCCGGGGCTACTGGAAACTATATTGATGCCCAATACGTCCAAACATGGGGTATACCTCTTCTACCGAAGAAAGTTCCAGAGGTGGTTAATGCTGTTGATGGTTCTACTCTTCTATCTGGGCTAGTTACTGAACATACCATACCTTTGCAGTTAACCATTGGTGTCGAGCATTCGGAAACTATCAAATTGACGTCATTATGGCACCCCAATACAAATTGATTTTGGGGTTACCTTGGCTCAAGCTCCACAATCCGGTAATTAACTGGGAGACTGGGGCTATTGCCTTTAGCTCCCAGCGGTGTCTTCAAGTTTGTAACTCGGCAGGTTCGATACTTCAGCTCCTAGTCGGGCCCTATTGGATTCCGCAGTCACTGTTGGAGCAGTTGTTAACACTGTCCTGCCTGTCGAATATACACAATACATGGATGTATTCGATAAGGGTAAAGCGGAGAAATTGCCTCCGCATCGGCCATACGATTGTCCGATTGATCTCAAACCAGATGCTAAGGTACCATCGGGACGCATTTATTCTCTTACCCAAAAAGAGGATGCCGTCATCAAAGAATACTTGGATAAGGCTCTTGAGTTGGGTTTTAATCGTCCTTCACATTCTCCATTTGCTTCCCCGTTGTTTTTTGTGCCTAAGAAGGAGGGTGAATTAAGACCTTGTATAGATTACCGCGAGCTTAATGCAAGTACTATACGAAACCAGTATCCTATTCCTTTGATATCTGTCTTACTAGATCAGTTGGGTTCTTCAGAGTTCTTTACTGAATTGGATCTTAGGGGGGCTTACAACCTAGTGAGGATTCGTCGTGGAGATGAATGGAAAACGGCATTTAAGACCAGATATGGCTTGTTTGAGTACTTGGTAATGCCATTCGGGCTTTGTAATGCCCCGGCCACCTTTCAGAATTTTATCAACGACGTCCTTCGTGACATGATCGACAGGTTTGTTATCGTTTACCTCGACGATATACTCATTTACTCTCCATCCATGGAATTGCATGTGCACCATGTTTCGGAAGTTTTACAACGCCTGCGTGATCATCATCTTTTTGTGAAGTTAGAGAAGTGCATTTTTCATGTGACCCATGTTGAGTTCCTTGGATATGATATCACCAATAAAGGAGTGCAGATGAGCAGAAACAAGATCAAAGCTGTACTAGATTGGCCTAAACCTTCTACCAGGAAGGAGTTACAGTCGTTTTTAGGCTTCTCCAACTTTTACCGTTGTTTCATTAGACAGTTCTCTTATATATCCGCGCCACTCACCGAACTGACCAGCAACAAGAAACCTTTTCTATGGAACGATAACGCTCAACGAGCATTTGAGACTTTGAAAGCAGTTTTTACCTCTGCACCTGTTTTGTTGCATCCTAATGTCAAACAATCTTTCTACGTCGAAGCTGATGCTTCGGATGTAGCCGTAGGAGCAGTTCTATCCCAGCCTTGCTCTGATACGGGCGAGCTGCATCCAGTTGCCTATCATTCACGGAAGTTAACACCTTATGAGCAGAACTATACCATCACTGAACGTGAATTATTGGCTATTAGAGACGCATTTACGGTCTGGCGGCATCACCTTCTTGGTACTGAAATACCGGTCCAAGTATATACCGACCACAGAAACCTATTGGCCTTGCAATCTTTGACTTGTACTACTGCCAGGCACGCCCGCTGGCATGAATTTTTTTCTATGTATAACTTCACCTTGACTTATCGTCCAGGGGTTCTGCATTCCAAGGCCGACGCTCTGTCCAGAAGTCTTGGGGGTTCTGTTTCACGTCTACAGGATGGGTCTTTGATGTTACCAACACAAGTGGTGTGTGGATGTGTATTACAGCCCACTTTGAAGACGACGCTCCAAACCTGGGTAGCTAAGGAGCCAGCGGAATTAGCAGAATACAACATGGACGTCGTGCATGGTCTGCCTTACGTCCAGGGTCGCGTTTATATGCCCGATCATGACACTCGCTATGCGGCTATTGCATTATGTCATGACGCTGCTATTGCAGCTCATCCTGGTTCACAGAAGACACTTGAACTCCTCAAACGTTGGTGCTGGTGGCCTTCGATGCGGCGAGATGTCTCGCAATATATATCGACCTGCGCTATTTGTGCCCAATGTAAATCACACTCGGCGGAACCTATGGGGCTACTACAGCCTTTGCCAGTACCAGTGAAACCATGGGCGATGATCACTATGGATTTTGTAGTGGAGTTACCCTTGATCGATGGTTATGATACCGTGTGGGTGGTGGTGGACAGTTTTTCGAAAATGTCCTTGTTTGTTCCTTGCCAAGGTCTGCCTTCTGCTTCTAAGCTTGCAGAAATGTTTTTGCAACACGTATTTCGATTTTTTGGGCTTCCTGAAATTGTGGTGTCTGACAGGGGGTCCCAGTTTACGTCTCGTTTTTGGAGGCATCTCATGTCCTCATTGGGGGTCGATGATCGATGTTCCACAGCCTTCCATCCGCAAACGGATGGCCAAACTGAGCGTGTTAACGCTACTATGGAACAGTATCTCAGGTGTCTCATCCTTCAGCATCAAGAAACTTGGTTAACGGTCCTTCCCTTGGCGGAATTCGCATATAACAATTCGAGTCATTCGTCTACAGGAACGTCACCTTTTTTTGCCTTATATGGGCAACACCCTCGCACACTACCTCTGGACTGGGAGCTTCCTGCAGATTGTCCGGCTGTGCAGTCTTGTATCAAGGATCTGTCTGTGGTCCATGCTAGCGTTTTGGAACACCTAGTACAAGCTCAGAAGCAGGCCAAGTTATACGCAGATCGTAACCGCCGAGTTTCACCCGATTACGTTCCAGGCATGCGGGTCTGGCTTTCCACAAGAAATCTGCGCATCCCGGGGCGTCGGTGTCTGCTACCACGCTTTGTTGGTCCTTATGTTATCAAGGATGTCTTAAGTCCGTTGGTGGTCAGATTGGACCTACCATGCTCTTGGAGGATACATCCAGTATTTCATGTATCCATGGTTAAACCTTGTGTCGACCATACTAGGATAGTTACGCCACCGTCTCCGGTGATTGTTCAAGGCGTGGAGGAATATGAGATTAACGCTATACTTGATTCTAAGATTTCTCGTGGGGTCAGGTATTTTTTGGTGGATTGGAAGGGGTACGGTCCGGAAGATCGTACATGGGAACCGGAGCGTAATGTACATGCCCCTTTGTTGGTTTCCCAGTTTTTGGCCTCTCGGGAGCATGGGGGTCCTTTGGGGGAGGATACTGTCAGAAAACGGCCCCGGGTTCGCAACATCCCTCCAGTTACCTTGTCCGCTCGCAGGCAGCAGCGGGTGCTTTTACCGGACGAAAGACGGGGGGCGGTCGTTTCTCATCCACGAACTGCCTTTCGCAGACGCATTCGTCGGAAACCGTGTTTCCGACGCTTTGCGTGGAAGTTACCATGGAGATTACGGCAGTGGGCGCGTAGTTTCCCACGTGATTCTTTACGCACTGGGTCACGTGATCGACTTACTGCCGGTAGTCCGGTATTTAACTCTCCCTCACCCTCCAGTCGCTGCTTCTGATCGTGTTTGACAGCAGCTCTTGTTTATGCTTGGATTTTCTGGTACCTTTTGACCTCGGATTACGTTTTTTGGATTTCTCGCCCGGATTGCCCCTTCATATAGTTTCTAGGAATTTTGACCTCGGATCGTTCTAGGATATTCTTGCTCAGTGATTCTGTGTTGGTAGATTTTGGACCTTGGAGGCTGGTGACCGCTTTCTCTCTGATTCTTTCTTCTGGTTCTCCTCTCCCTGGGACTTGTACTAGCTTGCTTAATAATTTCTCTCCTATCTTGTACCACTGTCCTTTAATTTCCGTATTGTCTTTAGGCGTCCTCGTGCCGGCGGGAATAGGTAGAGGTGCTGGACTAGAGACTGCCTTGGCACCATAGGCGTCCTCGTGCCGTCGGGACAGGTGATTGGTGATTTGGACACAAACCTCGAACTGGAGTGGATTCCGGAGAGACGACAAGGACAAGTCCTCGCCTGGGATATCGCACATCCTGAGAACACTGGTAAGAAACCTCCACTTCTCTTGCCATTTCTCTGTACCTCTTGTTACCTTTTTGCTAAATACCTTTTTTCTTGTGGTCTCCAGAACTCATCAGTCTTGAGGAGCAATTTGTATGGAACTTCTTGCTTAATGCCACGTTTATCTGCAGGTTAGTCTTTTGATTATTGTACATTATTATTAGAGAGTTCAATATTAGCTGGTAATTAGTTGTACTTCTCTACAGTGACTTGGAGTAACCTGGATGTCCTCTAAATCGTGAAGCAGCTGCGGTTCCAACAAATTCACAACATCTTTCGATCAATTAGTTTCTCAGTCTGTCCTCTTGTACCCCTGAGAATCACATTGATAGGAAGAATAAATTACTCCACGACGTGTCAACAAGGAGCAGTTCGCCTTAGGGATCTGACATACAGCCTGCTGGGGCAAAATCTGCATTGGAAGGAGTCAACCCCCTGTGCCGGAAGGTGAATCCCGCCCCCACCAATGGCCAACACTCATGGCCACAGTCTGATCAAGTCTCTGCCGGTCTCATGGTGGGGCAGGCTCCCTCCCCCTACAGGGGGACTCCAAGCAGCCCCAGACAGATAATCTGAATTTTCTACAACCACTACTACAGCTACAGCAACTTCCAAAATGGCTGCCGCCATGCTCGAGTGCATACCTGGCTCCCAGGCAGAGAATCCGAATTTTCCACATCCACTACTACAGCTACAGCAACTTCCAAAATGGCTGCTGCCATGCCCGAGTGCATACCTCTTCCTCAGGCAGAGATTCAGAATTTTCCACTATTACAGCAAATTCCAAGATGGCTGCCGCCATGCCCGAGTGCATACCTGGCTCCCAGGCAGAGAATCCGAATTTTCCACATCCACTACTACAGCTACAGCTACAGCAACTTCCAAAATGGCTGCCTCCATGCCCGAGTGCATACCTGACTCCCAAGCTGCCCTGGGCCTGTGACAGCCTCATGGGACGAAATCCGCATTTGAAGGAGCCAACCCCCTGCGTTGGAAGGTGAAGCCGGCCCCACCAAAGGCCAACACTCAAGGCCACTGTCTGATCCAGTCTCTGCCGGTCTCATGTTGGGACAGGTCCCCTTCCCCAACTGGGAGACCCCCTGCAGCGCCAGCCAATACAAATTTTCCACAACCACTACTACAGCTACAGCAACTTCCAAGATGGCTGCCGCCATGCCTGAGTGCATACCTGGCTTCCAGGCAGAGAATCTGAATTTTCCACAACCACTACAACAGCTACAGCAACTTCCAAGATGGCTGCCACCATGCCAAAGTGCATACCTGGCTCCCAGGCTGCCCTGGGCCTGAACACCCTGATAGGGTGAAATCTGCATTTGAAGGAGCCAAGCCTCTGAGATGGAAGGTGAAGCCGGCCTCCACCAAAGGCCAACACTCAAGGCCACTGTCTGATCCAGTCTATGCCAGTCTCATGGTGGGACAGGTCCCCTGCCCCAACAGGGAGACCCCCCAGGAGCCCTGCAGCCCCAGGCAGAGAATCTGAATTTTCCTCAAGCACTACTACAGCAACTTCCAAAATGGCTGCCGCCATGCCCGAGTGCATACCTGGCTTCCAGGCAGAGAATCTGAATTTTCCACAACCACTACAACAGCTACAGCAACTTCCAAGATGGCTGCCACCATGCCAAAGTGCATACCTTGCTCCCAGGCTGCCCTGGGCCTGAACACCCTGATAGGGTGAAATCTGCATTTGAAGGAGCCAAGCCTCTGAGATGGAAGGTGAAGCCGGCCTCCACCAAAGGCCAACACTCAAGGCCACTGTCTGATCCAGTCTATGCCAGTCTCATGGTGGGACAGGCCCCCTCCCCAACAGGGAGACTCCCAGCAGCCCCAGGCAGAGAATCCGAATTTTCCACAACCACTACAAACAGCTACAGCAACTTCCAAGATGGATACCACCATGCCTGAGTGCATACCTGGCTCCCAGGCAGATAATCTTAATTTTCCACAACCACTACAGCAGAAACTTCCAAGATGGCTACCACCATGCGCAAGTGCATGCCTGGCTCCCAGGCTGCCCTGGACCTGCTAGAGCCTGATAGGGCAAAATCTGCATTTGAAGGAGCCAAACCCCTGAGCCGGAAGGTGAAGCCGGCCCCCACCAAAGACCAACACTCAAGGTCACTGTCTGATACAGTCTCTGTCGGTCTCATGGCTGGACAGGTCTCTTTCCCCAACCGGGAGACCCCGAGCAGCCCTGCAGCACTGCAGCGCCAGGCAGAGACTCCGAATTTTCCACAACTACCACTACAGCTACAGCAACTGCCAAGTTGGCTGCCGCCATGCCCGAGTGCATACCTGGCTCCCAGGCTGCCCTGGGCCTGCGACAGCCTGATAGGGCAAAATCTGCATTTGAAGGAGCCAACCCCCTGCACCTGAAGGTGAAGCCGGCTTCCACCAAAGGCTAACACTCAAGACCACTGTCTGATCCAGTCTATGCTGGTCTCATAGTTGGACAGGTCCTCTTCCCCAACAGGGAGGCCCCAGGCAGACAATCCGAATTTTCCACATCCACTACTACAGCAACTTCCAAAATGGCTGCTGCCATGTCCGAGTGCATACCTCTTCCTCAGGCAGAGATTCTGAATTTTCCACTATTACAGCAAATTCCAAGGTGGCTGCCACCATGCCAGAATGCATACCTTGCTTCCATGCTGCCCTGTGCCTGCTACAGCCTAATGGGGCAAAATCTGCATTTGAAGGAGCCAAACCCCTGCGCCGGGAGGTGAAGCCGGCCCCCACCGAAGGCCAACACTCAAGGCCACTGTCTGATCTAGTCTCTGCCGGTCTCATAATGGGACAGGCCCCCTTCCCAAACAGGGAGACTCCCAGCAGCCCCAAGCAGAGAATCTGAATTTTCCACAACCACTACTACAGCTACAGCAACTTCCAAAATGGCTGCCGCCATGCCCGAATGCATACCTGGCTCCGAGGCAGAGAATCCGAATTTTCCACAACCCCTACTACAGCAACTTCCAAAATGGCTGCTGCCATGCCTGAGTGAATACCTGGCTCCCAGGCAGAGAATCTGAATTTTCCACAACCACTACTATAGCTACAGCAACTTCCAAAATAGCTGCCACCATGCCCGAGTGCATAACTGGCTCCCAGGCAGAGAATCCGAATTTTCCACAACCACTACTACAGCTACAGCAACTTCCAAAATGGCTGCCGCCATGCCTGAGTGCATACCTGGCTCTCAAGCAGAGAATCTGAATTTTCCACAACCACTACTACAGCTACAGAAACTTCCAAAATAGCTGCCGCCATGTCCAAGTGCATACCTGGCTCACAGGCAGAGAATCCGAATTTTCCACAACCACTATTACAGCCACAGCAACTTCCAAAATGGCTGCCGCCATGCCCGAGTGCATACCTGGCTCCCAGGCTGCCCTGAGACTGCTACAGCCTGCTGGGGCAAAATCTGCATTGGAAGGAGTCAACCCCCTGTGCCGGAAGGTTAAGCCGCCCCCACCAATGGCCAACACTCAAGGCCACAGTCTGATCAAGTCTCTGCCGGTCTCATGGTGGGGCAGGCCCTCTCCCCCAACAGGGAGACCCCCCAGGAGCCCTGCAGCCCCAGGCAGAGAATCTGAATTTTCCTCAAGCACTACTACAGCAACTTCCAAAATGGCTGCAGCCATGTCCGAGTGCATACCTGGCTCCCAGGCAGAGAATCCGAATTTTCCACAACCACTACAACAGCTACAGCAACTTCCAAGATGGCTGCCACCATGCCAGAATGCATACCTTGCTTCCATGCTGCCCTGTGCCTGCTACAGCCTAATGGGGCAAAATCTGCATTTGAAGGAGCGAAACCCCTGCGCCGGGAGGTGAAGCCGGCCCCCACCAAAGGCCAACACTCAAGGCCACTGTCTGATCCAGTCTATGCTGGTCTCATGGTTGGACAGATCCTCTTCCCCAACAGGGAGGCCCCAGGCAGACAATCCGAATTTTCCACATCCACTACTACAGCAACTTCCAAAATGGCTGCTGCCATGCCCGAGTGCATACCTCTTCCTCAGGCAGAGGTTCTGAATTGTCCACTATTACAGCAAATTCCAAGATGGCTGCCACCATGCCAGAATGCATACCTTGCTTCCATGCTGCCCTGTGCCTGCTACAGCCTAATGGGGCAAAATCTGCATTTGAAGGAGCCAAAACCCTGCGCCAGGAGGTGAAGCCGGCCCCCACCAAAGGCCAACACTCAAGGCCACTGTCTGATCCAGTCTATGCTGGTCTCATGATTGGACAGGTCCTCTTCCCCAACAGGGAGGCCCCAGGCAGACAATCCGAATTTTCCACATCCACTACTACAGCTACAGCAACTTCCAAAATGGCTGCTGCCATGCCCGAGTGCATACCTATTCCTCAGGCAGAGATTCTGAATTTTCCACTATTACAGCAAATTCCAAGATGGCTGCCACCATGCCAGAATGCATACCTTGCTTCCATGCTGTCCTGTGCCTGCTACAGCCTAATGGGGCAAAATCTGCATTTGAAGGAACCAAGCCTCTGAGCTGGAAGGTGAAGCCGGCCCCCACCAAAGGCCAACACTCAAGGCCACTGTCTGAACCAGTCTCTGCCGGTCTCATGGTGGGACAGGCCCCCTGCCCCAACAGGGAGACCCCCCAGGAGCCCTGCAGCCCCAGGCAGAGAATCTGAATTTTCCTCAAGCACTACTACAGCAACTTCCAAAATAGCTTCTGCCATGCCCGAGTGCGTAACTGGCTCCCAGGCTGCCCTGTGCCTGCTACAGCCTAATGGGGCGAAATCTGCATTTGAAGGAGCCAAGCCTCTGAGATGACACGCTAGAAAACACGCGCTCACTTGAATACGCACGCGACAGTCAAAATCTCGCGCTAAGGAACACCGCACTGGAAACACAAGCACACTCCGATAGTTCAACAGTTTTAGTAGAAACACTACTTTTAACGAATTTTCAAGGAGACTGTTATTAAGATGAACAGATCTACAGTAGAAATAAAGTCACTTATCTCCTGAGCGAATTCACAAAGATTTCCTGCTTTTCCTATCTTCAAACGAATTCCTGCCAGCTGAAGACTTCTCCTGAACCCCCAAGAAAGTAGCCGCTCAACTGCTGAGATCTGAAGGATAAAATCCACCAGGCCTAATACTAAAGCAGGAGCAGCCACTGAACACGTCCTCTCAGATGGGGTTTTGATGATGAAAGGCACAGAGTGACAGTTTAGAATGTTCATTGTTGTTCAACATTGTCTTCTAGCCAATCAGAGCTGTCACTGTGAGGCTCCATCTTGCCTTGGGTCAGAACCAGGATTCTGAATCAACAAGTTAAGGCCTAACCAACTATAATGGAAAACTTCCCACCCACACAAAGCTAATCTGAAAAGGATAATAATAAAAAGGAAACTTGAATAAGAGAAGGAAACCTGACAGTACCCCCCTCCTAATGCCCAGTCTCTGGGCCTATCTTGTGTGGGTTTTTAGCATGAAACTTAGCCACTAAACGGGGGGCATGTA